>NC_087394.1:28088612-28698559 GCF_031307605.1 Tribolium castaneum
TGATCACATCCTAATAAAGAGAAAATACCTTTTGTTTTGAGAGGAAAAGAGACGAACGCAAAGTTGAAACATAACTTCAAACTTTAGCGTTGAATCCTTAGATGATTTACTTCTTAAATTATAAAAAAATTAAACGAAAATATTTAATTTATTGCTAAAAATTTTTTGTTAACTGAGTTTGTTTAGTAAAGTTCCGAAAAATCTTGTGAATAAAAATCATGGCCACTGCGATTCCAGTAGAATTTTTGACTAGAAAATTGAAACGTTCTCTATCGCCCATTTTTGCCAAAATTGCAATTCTGCGCGGAATTAAAAAAGAAGCAAACCACAATGCCAGGATTTACAATCGCGCGGGCCTCCAGCTTATTAGGAATTAAAGAGTCCGGAATTGGAAATAGGAGTTGTGCGGCGTAGCCAATAATGCATTGAAACATTTATTCGTGGATTTTTAGCGTTTTATTCGCGCTTTCCCGAGCTTCAAGTCCAATTTAGTCAAGTTTGAATTAGTGCACCAAGTCGTACTTGGCTATAATATAGTGTACAAGTGCGGAGGCAAAGTTAATGTTTGTTCATGAGGTCTGTTGCAGTTAACCCGATGTGGCAGTCTTAGAATAAATCAGGGAAATATAGCGTCGAGCAATTACGTTAACGAGAAATTTATAGACTCCGGGACTAAATACGATGTTTTAATGGCTTTTATAAATTGTGCTCGTTTTTGGCGAAACCAAACGTAATTCGCATCAAAACGGACGCCAAGATAAAAATTAATAAGTTTAGTTCCTCTGCTTGTGCAACACTGACAAATTGGGCACGTGAGCCGGTTTCTAAGAAATTTCCCGGCTAACAAGCACGAGCTCAGCGAAATTAAATGTCTATATTATTTTAATTTCCCGTTGTGGACTTTGGGGCAAAGTGCTGCTCTCCAAACGTTTGAGACTTGCCAGGAACAAGCGAATTTTTTAGACCAAGTGTTCATGATTTTGGGTGCGAACAGCCGTAAAAATAAATTACAATAAACGTGAGTTTAAAGGAAGAGGATTAGGTCTGGAAGAAAAATCGAAAGCTGGAGTCGTACTCCATTCGACATTATTCTCCATTTCAGCTTTGATCTTGGGCACATTAATAGGTGCTCTCTTTGGATTTACACCAGTGAGATGAGAGATTTAAAGCGGCCGCCTTTCTGGTTAGTCATTCACAAAAAGTGTATTTTAAATTGAAATTTTTCGCTAAAAATCACGTTTGTCTCGAGATTAATCCCGGTTTTTCGGCCTAATCCCGGCCGTAATTCCTCGAAAATGTATTCTTAGCATGTAATCATATAATATAATAGAAGGTTGGGAATCTGCCTTGAATGGAGCATTACACAAAAGAGCGGCGCAATTGGGCGGTTTCCGCGCTCAGATTTCGACGGCCAAGCCAAGGTACACCTAATGCGTAATATTCCTATTGAGCCCAGCCAATGGCCGTAAGAAGTAGACAATTGAAAGTTTCTGGAAAAATCCCTTCCGGTCCGGGAAATGGAGTGAAAAAACGTGGCGGCGGCGGCGCTTGAGAGAGAGGGAGAGACGCCGCCGCCGCCGCTGGAGGCCGGACAATAGGCTCGACTCTCAAAGGACAAAGCGGCCGCAATTACGGCTAGAATAATCAAAGTCTACATCCTGTAATGGGACCAAGACGCGCGCTACGGGGATTTCCAAGGTTCCAGGGACGCCCCCGGCCCCGCTCTCAAGCCGCGCTTCATTTCAGGATGAAAGAGCCGCCATTAAACTTTTATTATGAACCAAAATGAATATTAGTCGCGCGTATGGGAAGTTATTGAATTTTACGGAATGTTTACTTTCCACTCTTGCGCCGGAATTATGGCCACTGGCCAGGATTGCAAGAAAAAATCAAAACTGATCGCAGTGTAAACAGAAAATGTACTTGAAACTTTCTACACAACTTAAATATTAAAACTCGCATTTTATTTCCCGAACTGGATATCTAACCCTGATCTTTCCTCCATATTTTAATTTATATGTTTAGCATACGAATATTTATCTTTTCCGATTTTTTATCAATCGAAACAATTCTATAAAAATAAAGAGTTGCAGTGGCCCAGCAAGAGTTCGAGCTTGTAGTGGTTTACCTATGCAGAAAACGTTTCACCAAAGCCTCGAATTTTTTTAAGTAGTACCTATGTTTTCTATATTTTCAAAAAAAATCATAAAATCACAGTCAAATAGCTGGATATTTATTCAGAATTAAAAGTTGAAAAATCTCCAATTTCATAAGACTAACAGAGACTCAAAGGTGTTTGAAAAAAATGTTGATGAGTAGATGGGAATTTTATTTGAGTATTCTTTTTCAGTTCTCTACGTGTTGGTAGAAAAATAGTAGGTCCGTGTAATGCACTGTTGTGCCAAGAAAAAACGAAACTATAATTGTAAAAAATGTGCGTACTGCAAAAATAGCAATAAATTCTTGTGTAATTTTTTCTAAAAATGTTTGTTTTCCCCAGTGCTAAAGTGTCAATTTGTTTATATTTTTTCAAGACAGAATTTTTTTTCAGAATTTTACAGATTCGAATAATTGTAGAAAAATAAAAAATTACAGTGGCGCAGCAAGAGTTTAAGCTTGTAGTGGTTTACCTATGCAGAAAATATTTCAACAAAGCCTCGGATTTTTTTAAGTTACCTATGCAATCTATACTTTTATGAAAAAATCATGAAAAACGCAGACAAAGGGTTAAACATTTATTCAGAAATAAATGATCAAAAATCTCAATTTCATAAGACTTACAGAGACTCAAAGGTGTGTGGTAGTTCTCTACGAGTAGGTGGAAAACCAGTATGTTTGCAGAATTTCAGAATAAAAGTGAAAAAAAATTATGTACTACAAAAAGTGGAACTAAATTCTTCTATTATTTTTTTCTACTCATTTTCTTTCTCTTCAGTGCTAGAAGTGTCAATTTGTTTATATTTTTTCTAGACAGAAAAATATAAAATTCGTAAAATAACCTTCCTACTTTACCCGAAAATTTCTGGTTTATTTCAGCATTATGAAAGCAACAGTATACATTATTTCTATAAAGTTTTCACCCCGTTTTTATTTCCAACACCAGACGCATTATTTTTAAAATCAAATCTTGTTTTTTAATAATTTATGTAATTGGCGCAGTGAGTAGGGTTGACAGAAGTGTTTTGTGAAGGTGTTTGTCTTGTAAAATTTGTAAACTTTTTTATAAAAAAGACGTCTGCAAGTTAATCATCGTGAAAGTTTTATTGGCTATTCTTTAATCTAAAGGTGAAAAAAATACCTAATATAGATCGTGTATTGAGTAAAAGGCATCACTGGCGGAGATTTATAGTACAATGACAAAATTACGCGAAGTAGAAAATTGTGTTCAATCACAGATGCAGTTTCACACTTAACAATTCTAACACTTAACTATCATATTCGAAGGGAGTGGATAAAAGGTTAATCGGTTAATCGATTGCTCAAAATTGTAATCGCCCAGCCGTAGCTCAGATACGACTGACAAGTGCCAGCTTCCAGATCGGAGAGAATACATCATAGAGTAATGCAAGAACTCATTTAGCAAAATATTACGAAATACTTGACAATTTAAAGAAAAAGTTTTTGGTATCCTTGTAACTTTATTTTTGATAATGGGATTAAATAATACAATACTGTAATAATAATATAAAATAAATAAGGGTCGCTAAAAAGTATGAATACAGTTAAATATTATAAAAACTATTTATCAAAACTTATTGATATTTGGTGTATGCTTAAGGGTATATAAATTCTATCGTTTCAGATGTTTATTAAATTTTTTAAATCTCCATTTGTTCTTCGGATACAAGGCTAACTTGATTTTTTTAAATCGTATCAAAGGTCAAATTTGTTATTTTTGAGAAAAGCATTTTTTTTCAGTTTAATGATATAACACATGCATACCTGAATTTAATCGAAACTTTAAAAAAATTTGAAAATTTTGAAAAACGTAAAATTTTTATAGCCTTGTCTTTATTTATCGTTAACTATTTCCTGTTTAAACATTGAAAAATAAATAAATAAAAGTTAAAAATAATTGTTAAAATAACACTTTAATTAAAAACGAACACGCTTTAATTAAAAAAATTAAAAGTGAACACGAAATACTTGATTTTTATGCTGCAAAAGATTTTTCGCTCAGTTTTATTTAAATGTACCATTATTAATCTAATTATTGCACCCAAGCTTAATTTTTGGCATATTTGTATATTTACAAGTAACAGATATTGCTAATAACTTAGTTTTACTATTCCAGAAAAGTTTTGAATTTTTATTTTTTTACATTTTAATAAATGTAAAGGTGGGTATTATGCCACATTACTGAAAAAGTGCTTTTTTAAAATGATTAAATTTGACCTTTCGTCCCATTTAAAACAAATCAACTTAGCCTTGTATTTTCAAAATAAATGACGATAAAAATTCGAAAAAGCTCTCAAATGATGGAATCTAAGAACATTTAACTGTTTCCCAAATTTCAAGATTTTATGCTAAACCGTTCTATAGATATTTAACTGTAACCATACTTTTTAGCGACCCTGTAAAAATGTAATATTGTCTGTGGGATTTAGTGACGTGGCAAATATTTGCAAAATATTAAAATATAAAAATATCTAGCTGCTGTATTTTTTTTGGCGACACCCTTTACTATTACTACTTAAGTGTAAACATAAAACGTATTAATTGGTTGCTAAAGTTTGTTATTGATCTTTAAATGCTGTAATGGTGTATTTTTTATTCAAATATCGTTAATACTTACTTTACTTACCCTGAAATCGAGTCTAAAATTGTTTTCAAGTTAATATTCAACAAATAAATTACACATACAAAACAATGCTATTTTTTAACTAAACGAATATTGCTCGATTTTGAAAAAACTGCATTTATTTGACAATAACATGGACGAATATGAATTAGTTTCGTTTAAAATAAAAACCGATTTTTCGCCGATTGTGAACTCTTACCCCGGCAGCGATTCCGCTTTATGAACTCGTCCAGTCGGGCAAATCACGTAAAGCGCGCAATGAAAATATGTGTCCCGAAATAAAACGTTCAATTTAAGCCGCAGCACTCAAAATTTTTAGCGTGGTATTACGAAATTACCGCATTAGGGGTCCCTTTGAAACATTGAGTAGGTATAAGAGCGTCTGAATTTTTAACTCGCTCGCATGTTTATGGCAACGAGTGCTGGCGAGGTGTTTGTGAGAATACAGATGTTGACGGGGGCGGCTGCCGGAAAAGCGCCGCTTTCGGGGGAGCGTCTAATCGAGAATCCTTGTTTCTGACAACCCCACTTCAACCTTAAGTATATATCGATACTTTGAGGGTACTTTCAATTCATTACGCTTCCACCTTCGCCACTGACTTTGTATTTCCCCGGCGGACGGCAAGTCTGGACCCGATTATTACCACACGTCTAATCACCTGCAGGGGAACGTCAGAATTTTCTCCAGCGACGCGATAAATCGCCCAATTAATTAAAAGCAATCGGATGTTGAGGGTGGGAAAGTGAGGATGTTTCGATTAGGCCATGGAAATTATGGGGTCCGTTCGGACGCTGTGAACGTTTTCTATGGGGTTTTATTAGAGCTGTGGGAAACGGCCGGAGCTCAGTTGCATTAAACCGTTGTAAGTAGCAGTTACCAGTTTGCTGCTCAATATTCATGGACCGTAGTTAATGATATTCTAATTACCGGCTAAATTAATGGGGTTAGGGCAGTCATAATTCAGGAACGCGGGGACACACAGCCTGCCAACTATTGCTCCCCTGAGAATAGTTTTATATTATTCTTTCAAAATTACGCTTGATTTAGGTAAAGCGAGGCCTGGAATTTTCCTCTGATGGAATTATTTCGCACTTTGCGGTTTATGCGACGATCTCTTAAAATGTATAGCTCATTTATGATGTGATTAAACTCGAAATGAACTACTTTTAATAGGTTTAGCGTGACGGTCTCTATTAATTGCTTTAAACCCTCGATACCGCCAACTACAAAGCTCCCGAGATGAGCGGAATTCGTTGTCTAATGTCCTCGGATAGTTCACCTGCGAGTACCAACTTGTTTAGCGAAATAAACAAGCATAAGACTAAACAAATCGCTACAAATGCCATAATCAGCAGTTGAACTTCCCAGTCATGCTCTGGAGACAAAAATTAGTTTTCTGAGATATAAATTGCGCAAAATAAGCTTTTGTGTTTAATAAAAATTTAGTCAAAACATGTTCACAAAGATAACAAAATGATATAAAATTATTGGAAAATTTTAGCCCGGCGCATCCACCAAAATTGACAATTGTAGTAGTACATTAGTAATGCTTCAGTTTGTTGCGACTCTCAAAAAATTTGTACAGAATGTTCGCTTTACGTCTCCTTTTGAGCCCGCATAATGATTCTCGCCGTTCGATCCTGATACAACTTAGAGAAAATGTTTAATTCAGCGAAAGCGTCTCCTTCATTAAAACTTTATAAATTAGGATTGCCGCTGTCAAGCGCGTCCATTTTTTACGAGATCGCCGTTGAAAATTTCTTTTCTCGTCGCTGCGTATCAACAGATTAGCGAAAACACCGAACATGTTACGTGGCGGCGCCGAAATTTGGAAGTTTCTCTCAGCGTTGTTTCGCTACATAAAGCTCCGTTTGAGGGAGGTTCGTGCCGGGATAGAGATAAGGGGAGCGAAGGGCCCGCAGCTGGGCCGATGGTCGCGCCAATTGAAATTTACGAATCGAACCCGAGTTTTAACAGCGCGATACGGCAGACCCCACATTGCCTTGATCTTATTTGGAAAAGGTCAGTTTATTTGTGGCTTGCGGACGGAATAAAGAATATAAGGATCGGTTGCGGGATGTGAGGTGAAACAGACTCTTGCTGAAATTCAATCTGGAGTTTAAGCCGCTCTACGCGCTTTTTTCACACGAGCTTACGACGACCAATCTGGATATCACAAAGGAAATTTTTCATAATAATATCACAATACGAAAAAGCGGGGAGACGGAGACGATTCACGCACTTCTTAAGCCAATTTGCACAATTTTATATAAATAGCAAATATAGCGAGCTATAGGCGTAACTATTAAATGCTTCGATGTTGAATTATAACAACCTTATGCCCACTAAGCAGTAAGTAAGTGCGTAAGGATAATTTTCTAGGTTGCAAAAACGTTGCTTTTTTTGTTAAATCAACGCACAAATGTTGTCAGAGCAGCGTTATTTATAAAGTAAAACATTAACTTTTTATATAAATAATTGTATAAACGATTGTAACGCAAGAATAAAACGTAGAGTTATAAAACGTATAAAACCAGTTATCAACGTCAACAAGCAAAGTTTTAAAAAGGTCGTTTTTATTTAGATAATTTTATTCTATTATAAAGTATGCAATATGAAAAAGTATCACACTCTCAGCCAACTGTAGGATAGTAATCCAACACTCAACATTCACAGTATACTATTTAAATAATTTGTTTTTCTGACAGTTATTAAAAATACGTTGTTTTTTAAATAACACTTTAAATAACTTTCTGATTTTATTAAAAGATATTATTCTAAAAGGCTGTTCTTGACGGTTTTTTCTGCTTTTTTTAAATTTATTTATATTTCTTTTTATGTTTTAATTTGTTTGTCAAAAATAGATGCAAGTGTAGTTATTACCATAGTAGTTATTTACTGTATATCCTGCGTTTTCTGTACAATTCATTAGTTACGTTTATTTATATTTCGTTTCTCGACATTAAAATAACCACCTCTTAAAAGGTTACATTAACGTTAGGCAGTGCCATAAAAACCAAATTCAGTTTTTTTTTAAACGTTAATTATACGTTTATAAGAAACGTTAATAAACACGTTTATTAACAACGTTATCGTTCTTTTACATTTTTTACGTAAATACAACTATATGTTAAAACGTATTTTAAACGTTAGAAATGGGTAAAAATAATAAGGATGGTTTTTTAACTACGTAATATAAACGTTAAAAGAAAACGTAATCATACAAGCAAATAACAGCTTTGTAAATTTCAACGCATAACCTTATATCAACCGTTGTAACGTTAAAAAAACGTTATACCAACGTCCTTGTGCTTATTGGGTGCCGTCAACCTCTTGCTATTTTTTTTCCAATTAAGTCTAAGAAAGTAATTAAATGAGGCATTTGAAACGATACAATGTGCTCCGTTTTGATATTTGCTAAGCGTTCTGTTTGTGGACGTTTAGAAATTACAAAGATACAACAATTTATTAAAAGGTTACATTAACGTTAAACAGTGCCATAAAAATTAAATTTAGTTTTTTTGAAACGTTAATTATACGTTCATAACAAACGTTACTAAACGCGTTTTTTAACAACGTTACCGTTCTCTTACATTTTTGACGTAAATACAACTTCAAATTAAGACGTATTTTAAACGTTAGTAATGGGTAAAAAGAATAAAGATGTTTTTTAACTACGTAATATAAACGTTAAAAGAAAACGTAATTATACAACCAAATAAGTGTTTTGTAAATTTCAACGCATACAGTTGTATTAACCGTTGTAACGTTAAAAAAACGTAATATCTACGTCTATTTGCTTACTGGGTGCCGTCAAGCTCGTGCTAATTGTTTTTACAATTAAGTCTAAAAAGTAATTAAATGAGCCGCCTCTAACGCTACAATTTGCCCCGTTTTGATCTTTGCTAACTGTTCTATTTGTGGACGTTAAGAAATTACGAAGATATAACGATCAAATAAATGGTTACATGAACGTTATAGACTGGACCATAAAAATCTAATTCAGTTTTTTGAAACGGTAATTATACGTTTCCAACAAACGTTAGTAAATACGTTTATTAACAACGTTACCGTTCTTTTACATTTTTTACGTAAACACAACTTCAAGCTAAGACGTATTTTAAACGTTAGAAATGGGTAAAAGGAATAAATATGTTTTTTAACTACGTAACTTAAACGTTAAAAAAACGTAATCATACAACCAAATAACAGCTTTGTAAATTTTAACGCGTAACGTTATATCAACCGTTGTAACGTTAAAAACGTTATACCTACGTCTGTGTGCTTACTGGGTGCCGTCAAAGTCTTGCTAATTGTTTTTCCAATTAAGCCTAAGAAAGTAATTAAATGAGCCGCCTCTAACGATACAATTTGCCCCGTTTTGACCTTTGCTAAGTGTTCTATTCGTGGACGTTAAGAAATTACAAAGACCTCTCATAATTTTGAAGAGAATGGCAAAGCAAGAAACTCTGATCTAATTTCTGTTTCGTTCTTGCGTGCTATTAAATGAGTGTTTGTAAAGCCGCTTACAGTAATTTCTAATCTCGTCTAAATCTATAGCTTAATTGTCACGCTTCTATCCGAGTTTTAAAACAGATGAAATGTAGATAAATAGATAAAGAGTGAAAATGTAGGGTAGATAAATGTGACTTTGTGACAACAGTAGGACATCACGTATTTTACATTTTAATGCTATTTTCTGAATAAAGTGGAAATATACAATTATTATTGATCGCACACACTATTTGTTGACCTACATTAAAACAATCGTTAATTGATTGTTGTAAAGCTGATCACTTTCCGGGAAATTTGCATTTTACCAAAATTCCAAGAAAGTGGCTTTCGAATGTAGGTTAGTGGAGCGATTTTCTAAATGCCATTCTCCCTCGCTTGATATATTCCATTTGAAGCTGTCACCACTTTTTCACATACATAAATCATCTCTTTATTACTCTTAAATTGTCATTTTGATACAAAAATTCGGAATTTAAATTCAGACATGCGACAGCGAAAGCGCAGACAAATCTCTTCCTGACACACTTGCGGCTGCTTCAAATTTTAATTATGCGCTGTTTTACCATAAATGTGAGCAATAAACAAATATTTTAATTGCCTGTTTGAACCAATCAGTTTCGTGAATTTGCATAATTCATTCCATTTAACCGCCACTAAACACCGTTTGTGACCATCATCGCATTTATAATTTATCGGAAATGTGCGACGATCATGTTATGCGATTGAAGTCTCAATTCGAACGAAATTAATTGTGACTTTATCACTGTTTCCTTTATTTAATGAAAGTTGCCACGAATTTCCCGAGGGAAAGGCAATTCACTTACTGTTCAAACAGTTCCGGGAAAATCTGTATGCAAACTCATTGTTGTGGGATACATTAAAAGATTTAATTCAAAGACATTGATCTTGTTTACCCCTAACCGGGTCAATTGAGAAAATTGTTTCTCCTTGCTTTGAGCCGCGCAGGGAAATGGCGGATTTGCAAAGATCTAATTATAATGCCGCGGATATCGCACTTGTTCAAAAATTGGTTTGGTTGTTTAGGCTAAGTGGCGGATTATCGGTGTCTAGGTATTAAATTTACGTGCTTTTGGCGGGACCGCACTCTTTGCCTGGATCACGCTGAATTAGGCAGCTGTATCGAAACAAGTTTTAAGTTTGTTCCAGGATTATGACAGGATTAATTTCCTCGAGTCCCATTGTGTTCCGGGCCGAATTCGGTGGAACCGCCGATAGCTGGTGCATTGAATTGCATATCTTGGTTTGTTGATTGAAACTTAGCCTCGTGTAAGTTTATGTTGATAAGGAGTTGGCCGAAGCGAGTCCTTGTTGGTCCTGGTTGACAACACAAGGGCACTCGTGCGGCTACAAGCTCCACTCGACGCAAGGACTCGTATTTCCGTTCCTGCTTCCGCGTCCGGGGAGCTTCGACTGTATTGTCGCAAATAATTGTCCTCGACGACGGTATTTACTCAAGAACAGCTAATCTGCTAGGACCGACGATTAAATCGGAAATAATAATATCAAAGGCTCGGGGAAATTTCGGCAAACACGGACGATATTTGCCGAGAATCTGTTTGAACAGTCCAGTCGAGCGATTTTTTATTGGCGGAGCAAACGAGGTTAACAATAACGTTTTGTTGGATTCAAGAGGGAAATTTCTGGTTAACTAACTGTTTAATAAATTTCTGAAGCCCAGTAATGGGGCTTAATGGCTTGCGCTAAATTACTGCATTAATGTTTTTGCGAAAATTACGACCCGTTTGAGCGCCGCGCCAATTTATGGCCTTTGAGGAGACATTTTTGACCACGATTTTCATCGATTAGGTAAACTAGACGCAATCAAGCCTCGCGGTTTTTATCACCGTTCATTATTTTTTTCACTTACTCTCGTTAGGAGTTGGGTTTGGGTTAAGCGATACATCCCTCTTGTGTAAAAACACAAGCGTTTCTTCTTCACCACCCACGCAACACTAAACGAGTTATCTGAACGTCCAGAGCTGCCACCATTTCCTAAGCTTACGGAACATTTAATTAGGTCAGCAGTGCCAATTAGGCAGCCCATTTCACATCGCTCTCAAATTGTTACATTGCTAGGATCGACCTCTTCATTTCGGCTCAAGATTGCAAGAGCAAGGGCGTTGCGGGTCGATGCTGCAACTATCTGAAGCGATCTTAAGCGCAAGACGTTACACTAATTACCGCAAATTTGGTACACGGATAACATAAACTTCCCCAATAATTAAAGATTAACGCACTGAAATATAGTTACACCAGCGGCTCCTGATGCATGACCGGAACGGCAATAATTTATCGCCGTTAATAGATAACAATACAGCCATTCCATTTTAACGAACACGGCACAAATTTTTAGATTTCATTTTCAGTTTTTACGAACAGTATCAGTAGATGTGAATTTTCCTTTATAGAAACTTATTATTATTAAAATTGTCTGCAACCTAAAATTTGAAATGCGAGCAGAAAAAAAATAGGTATAAATTGATGACGGACGGGACACAAAAAATACCTCACAATGTTTTCGTTAAACAATCATTATAAAATTCTAATAATTTAAAAGGCACTAATTTTGACAAATATTTTTTTTGAAAAGTTTTTGACATCTTTGACTAATTGATTTTTAAATTTTTATTTTAAATTTTTTTATTTTTGAATTAAAATGTATAATCTGTTAAAACTTTTGGAACCAGAAAACCGAAAAATATGGCAAGGTGCAACGACTTCTGATTAATTTAATTTTTGTTTACACATGACGGACGGGACATTACGGATGGGACAAAAAAAATCTTGTGTAGAAAATAGGTCAAAAAATTTATTCAGACAAGTTTTAATTAATAAAGACTTTAACAATATTTTTTTGATAGTAACATTTTAAGCCAGTTTTTTAATATCTGAATCCTGGATTATGAACACTATTTTAAGGCACGTTTCCGCTAGCAACCTGTTTTAAATTAATGTTTTCACTATTTTAAAACCCGCTTAAAATGCTTAAAATGTTCTTACAAAAAATATTTTGTATAACACTGCAAAAATGCTTAAAGTTCTCGGGTGTCTAGGTATGTAACTCGCATACGCTCGTTGCATTATAATACGCACTCGTATTATAATAATAACTATAAAATTGCATAGTGGAAATTAAAAATTCTTAGTTTTGTTTAACAACGTAAGAAATAAGAACAGCATTTTATGTTTGGGATAACGGACGGGACAGCAAATAAAGATAAAAATGTAATACCTAGTACTAATCAATTTAGATATGTATTTCCATTTTCTAAACTACCAGAAACTAGAAAAATACTCTTCAAAAATATTCAACAGATGTAGTACGTTAGTATTTTATGTTATCGCCTAAAAGGCATAGTATGTTAATTTTAGAATCCAATAAATTGCTTTATTTAAATGATTATCCTCTCTTAAAAACTCCTATCGCAAAATACATTTTTCCTGCAGTGGCTGAATAATTATTAACCTAGGCTCCGGGCATAAACTGTTTGTAATATTTGTCACACTTTAAAAAAATAAAGATTTGTTCTTATGCTGGAATACTAAGTATGAATTACAACAAAATTCTTTGTTTGCTTTCAACCCTCATGAAATTAATTCTGATTATACGAGCATATTTTTGGAGAAATGAGGGAAGGCCGAATTAATTTTTGCTCAAAACGCCCTTCACAATATTAAAAATTTGGCAAATTAGAAAACAAGCTGGAAGCTCTTCAGTTTAGAGAGCAGCTTTTACAGGAAATTTAATTCGGCTGTTAAATTCACCGAAACGTTAAAATAGATATAAACCTTACTTATGAAGCAGTTTGCGTTTAAAAGCGAGTATTAATCTGAAAATTGTGCCGCTCAAGCCGTGCTAAAAGGTAAAAGATTGCGTTTTCTTATTGATAATAAAGAGTTTACAAGCCTCGGCAAGCAATTTATATCATATAATTTACCACGAGTTAGGCATTATTGAAGTCGGTTTAAAAATGTAACAAATTTTATGTGCCAGGCGTTCAAAAGTAACGACTCATTCCACTGGTATCAAAGATTTTGCAAAATAACGAATTAAAAGCAGAAAACCTAATTACAATTTTATTGTTTGCTCGGAACTCCAACTCCATTAACACTTCAGCGGCTTTCCGTTCACAGCAATAATCGTTGGAAAGAATCAATACAGGACACAAAAAATGTTATTTCACAATAATACGGGCACAGTAGGTATGGAAAATATGAAAGCCCGAATAATTGCGCTGCATTATTTCGATCATGTGCTTGATTACAAATTCAAGCCGCGTTTCAGTTAAATTAAGTCAATAATTAATTGCTTTGTTACAATTTTCAAAAACTGGTTCTACTTAGTTTTTCCGATCAAGCCTCGGACGTTTAGCACGCTAATTGCTGTACAAAGGAATTTGGTTTTAAAATAAAAATTCACTCCTATAAAAGTATAATCCGCAATTTGCCAAGCATTGAATTTTTGTTTTTGCAAAGCGCCATTAAGTCCGTTCGAGAACACAATGTCAATCGAAAAAGTCCTTAATTAAACGTACCGAAGCACACTCGTGGAAACAAATACGTGAAAATCGCCCGTAACACTGTTTTGAGCGCTTAACAAAACACGTGAAACGCACTCGACGCTGGAAAAATATGAATTTTTTCGACAATGTTATTCCATGGATGTTATTGGACGCGTAGAGTGGCTGTTCTTCAATTAAGCGCAAATCAAACACGAATTCTTGCAGCGGTGGCAAATTACAGTTCCTCTATTGTTTCGCGCGTGATGATGTTACAAGAGCACACCTTTTCAATTGCACAAGTGCCAGGCCATGTGTCTAATTGTTCTCGTCTTTGCAGAATCCTGCCAGGCCAGCATCAAGGTCGATCCTGCGACGCTGCCCACATTCCTGACGTCGAGCCAAATGTTTAAGGTCACAGAGAAGGACACGGTTATCCTGCCATGCGAGGTCTCCAATCCCGGTAAACACAACACTTTTGGTCGAGTTAACGCTAGTTATGAAATTGGTGTAAACATGTTGTTAAATTTGATGCGATCCACTTTGTTTGGAGTAACTAAAAAGCATTGCTGTTGGGCCTTGTTCAAACAGAACACCCGCTTATTACATATTGACGTTGGCGCTAAAAATGATAACTTGTCACTGTTGTTGCGATAAAATTTTAATTCGGAATAAAATTTCTTGGTCTTGTAAAGTTATGTCAGTGTATAAGTTAGTGGGAATATCTAGCATGGAAAACTGGGACAAAATAGCATCCGGAGGCAAAACAGCGTTAAAAGCCAGTTTCAGTGACAATAAAGAGCCACAAAACTGCTCTGGGTTTAATACAATTTAATGAAGTTGCAACATTTTAGAGAATATGTAGAAAAATCTCATTCGCGACGGTCGTACACCTAGTTTTTAGATAAACATACAGGGTGGCCCAGCAAAGCTCCCATCTTCTGCAGCTGGCTGTCCCAGCGTGTTGGTAGAGTTTATTGGTCACCTCCAAAATGTTTGAAAAGTAATAACTTTTTCTTCCTAAGCCATAGATAAAAAATTATTTTTAAATATACAGGCTGATTAGAAAATGAGCTTTAATACAAACTTACGTTTTTTTTAATGAAACACACTAATTTTGTTTGTATTTTTAGATTTAGCTTTTAAAAGTAATGATTTTGACTTAAACTTTTATTTGTTGATTTTGCTTAGCTTCCAAAATATTTTAATTTTTTTTTAACAAAAACAACCTTTTTTTTTTAACTCAGGAATCTTGACCTCCAGAAAAGTCGGACTTTCACCACTTTAAAGAGAAGAGTTCAAGCTTAAATCTTGTATCAATTGATTGGCGCATTGCAATGTGGAACGTTAATAATTTAAGAAGTTTGTTGAATAACTTGAAAAAAGTTAAATGGAACGCTTTCTTTTTATTTTTTTTTTCAAAGATTATTAAATTGTCTATCTAAAAAAATAAAGTTTCAAATGCGCAAAGTTAATAAATGAGTTTAAAATTTAATTTCAGCAACAATGCAGATTATTCATGAGCATTGTCATTACCATAGTAAACCATACCATAACCATAGGAACTCCACCTCGAATCATTTGATAGAGTTTATATGGGGAATGTACCATAAATATTAAAATTTTAATAATTTTACCGTAAAAAGTGACAAATAATCAGCTAATATTAGCTGAAATTTTCACTTTTAGGCTACTGAAACAATACTTAATAATTTTTTCTAATTTTTTTAATTTTTAAAGTTAAATATCTTTTAAGTAATCAGCAAGAGTTACTTAACTATTGTTGTTTTTAGATAGACAATTTTAAGGTCTTTAAGATGCAGAAATAAAAAATAGGGTGTTTTATTTAAAGTTTAACTTTTAGCTTTTAACTCATATTTTTTTTATTTCTTGATCAAAGTAAGTTAAGAAAGAACACGTTCTTAAAATTTTAAACATTCTACTTTAAAGTGGTGAAAGTCCCATTTTTCTAGGAAACTTAGTTTTTGAGTAATAGATTCTTAAAATGAGCGTGTTTACGTTAAAAAAATTAAAATAAGTTATTTTAATAAAACTAAGCAAAATCGACCAATAAATGTTGAAGTCATAATCATTAGTTTTAAAGTCTACATCACGGCTTAAGAAAATAAAATTATTACTTTTCCAATATTTATATGGTGGTATTCTCTAACCATCTCTGTCATACTGTTACGTTTATAGAATGTTAGCTGCAGTGCTCTTTTATGACACCGCCTAACTGAGCTGTTGCAATTCTCTAACTCTCTCTGTTAAAATAAGGATAACAGAGTTTCCATTTGTTCCAAAATGTAATTTTAATGAATTATATTATTTTAAATTAGAGATAATGGAAGTCGATTTTGACGTATGGCTTACTATTTGATCAAATATTTTATTTAAAAGTGTCAAGAAGTTTTTATAAAATTATTATTTCAAACTTGGTATCGCAAAAATCTCCACTAAATTGTTAAAAAAGTGAATGCAGAAAACGAGTGCAGATCAAGACAAAGAATATCCTTGTTTAATGAAAAAAAAAAACACATTTTTTGTTTCGAGGCAATTTCTGTGAGCTTTTGTGTCGGATTAGGTAATCAAATTGAAATCAAATTATTCTGTGCTGTACAAAACTTATACGCAAAATAAAAGGGAGAAACTGAATTTGGAAAAAACGAAATAATTATTGAAAGACAAAAAATGTAGTTTCAAATAAATAATACAACTTTTATTAAAATAAATAATTTGTTTTTATAAATTTTATAAAATTAAAATTAAATCATTTTATTAAAATTTATATTATTTTGGAAATTTAAAGATCCATGTAGTATTTTCACGGAATAATGTTTCCAAAATAATGAGTACCAAGTGTTAATTTTTTTTGTTTTTACAAATTTTGGTTCCTGACGAATTTTAAGTTGTGTTCATTGCCACTTAGGATTGCTAAAGATTACCTTTGCAACATTATGGATAATTATCCCAATTAATTTTTTTCTAAGATCGATCTTATTCCCTTTCTTCCAAAAACCTAAGGTCGAACTATTTGCGTGATTCTAAGCTTTTATTTTTATCCACTTTTCACATTTTTAATGCAGTTTCTTGTTAATTTGAAAAAACATCGTAAAAATGCAGGATCTGTCACTGTCACTGTTAATTTTATTTAACAAATGTTAACAGAGAATGTTATTGTAGAAATGACGCAGAGTTTACGGAATACGAATTTAAATAACAACTGTAATTTACTTTTTTGGGACACTCTGTATAATCAAAAATATTTTCGTGAAATACCTCCTAGAGCATAAATACCGTCTACAAAATATCCAAAGTTCAACTTTAGTAATAACTAACGGGAGTTGAGCTGGGCCAGCCTGTATTTGATCGACAGCAAAAATAACTGATCGCTGCCGTCCCATCAGATTTGGCGTTTCAGCGACACAAAGAATGGTGGCGTGTGTGCCGCCGACAGTTTAGCAAATTTGCATTTGTTGTGCTTTGTCATAATAACCGCCTATTGTGCTGCACAAAACCGGACATAATCATGAATGCAGAAATTTCAGTTATTTATCATTAGCGGCTAATGCAATTGGAGCAAATTTTTGCTAGTTATTATGCAAATGCGTTAGGACTTGATGAACTAGCAGATGTCTACTTTGCGAAATCTTCCACTTGAACTCATTAACTCCGATGGTCCATGTCTTCAGATTAGTATTTGTCACTTCCACTTGCTTCTCCTTCATCGGAAATCCTCGAACCAAATTCTGCCACAGACAGCTTCATTCTTCCAAACTCGGGCCTTCTGCAGTCGAATAATAAAGCGCTGTTCTTTTTGCCGAGTGCAGACTAATTAACCACCGCCCTCGAGGCACGAGCTGTACAATATGTTGTGTGCAAATTAGCCGAATTTGGAAAAAGGTTGCAAGATCAAGTCCTCTTGAAAAAGATCAATTCTCAAGTGGCGCACCATTTAATCATTCGCTACAAAAGAATCACTCGCACAGAAATTCATAAGTTTACACGATCGTTATCTGCAGATGGAGGAATTCTCATTAGAGGCCTTCAATTTTTTCTAGCGACGCGAAAGTTTCAACTTTTCATTTAAATTAGTTCTGGGGCTGCGCACGAATTTCTTTATTTTTCCAGTTTTTGCCGCAAAAAGCCGATGATTAATGTGTCAGCTGCTACAAGGATCAGACATTGGCCCAAACAAAAATCAAACTTAAACCGCTGCTAAATAATTCACTCATTGACCGAGCAATAAAGCGTTTAATGCCAGGTCTTAAAGAAAATCGAATTTTATTTATTTAGCTCGTGTTTTGATGGCAAACCTCGCAAGTTGTTTTAAACTCTATTCAAAGTTACCTCTCGAGTTGTAGGTTATGATAAAACATTAGAATTCGTCTCGTATTCATGATAAAAGTTTATCTGGTGAAAACAGTCTCGTTATCCCATAAGTTTAGCGTCAATTTTTTGTTTTAGTTGATTGTGAAGCTCAATAGGGCGAAAATTGCGATTGTAAATATTTTCATGTTCGGTCGGGCAGCTCCGATCAGATAAAATTATTTTTGGCGGAAACCGCAAGAAAATAGCTCTCGATGTTTTATAATCTGGCGGAAGTGGCCGTCTAGACAGCCCTGTTTGTTTTCGGAGCCCATCCGCGTTTCAAACTTTTTTGCAATCTAAATGACTCCGAAATATTCGAAGTGATTGAGTGGAATAATTCCGGAGCGTGTATCGATCAGGCGATAGCCGACGACTTCCGCCGGAAGTGGGTCGACTGAGCCATCGGATTATTATCTCACTTACCGACTGAGCGGAACTCTATATTTTATTCAGGATATTCTAGTTATTTCCAGTTTGCAATTGCTGCTCTATCTCCCCAAGGAGCCGAACGCTGATTCGGAATAGCGCCTCACTCGCTAAAAACGCTCTCGAGCGCCGCTAATTTTATTTCATTAGCAGAAAAATAGGCGGCTTTCTAATTATTTCGGGATAGATCGGCCCAGAACCCTTAATTGAAAATTTAAATTGGCACACTTGCGAGGTTTGGAAAAACGGTCTTAATCGCAAGGGGGATCGATATAAAACGCTACACGATCGCGTTTTTCTCAACCGGAAATAAGCTACCTATGATGTAGTCCTCACGAAAATCAGAAATAACAGGCGAATTTGATTTCAAAATCTCGACGAATAGTTACTATTCGAATACCTGCTTACATTATTCGTTCAACTATGTCAACCTCTGGAAGAATTTCAATGCAATGTGAGCACAATACTCGACCTTATTTAATTTTTGATTTCTATAACGGAACTGAAATCATATCACGACGATAACGTCTCTCTAACGAAATTACAGAACGTCACGACCAATATGCATGTTTCATTACTTTTAAAAGTTTCAAAGGATTCATTTTAATAATTTTAGTCCCCAAAAATTCTCGTCGCTCACTTTTGTCTATTCTAGTGTGCACAAGTAGAGTAAAGAATGTAGTAATTTGTTATTCAGAATTTTTGCAAGAAGCGAGTTTACCAGGGCAAATTTTAAATCAAAAGTGAAAGTGTTTATGTTTTATCCTTTTTTATTTTATGTCCTCTTAATGTTTATTAAAAATTTAAAGAAAATACTTATTATATACAAAATAAATATTAATAAAAGTACATGCACTAGCCCGGCGCATCCACCAGATTTTTACTTTATTATGAAAACTACGAAAAATTTTTATCGCAAGGTAAAAATTTTAATCACTATATGTGAATAACAGTAATTACTATTAAAAATTCGGATGTGTAAACTTGGCTAGTTTGTACACTAGCCAAACCGTTGGCTACTTTAATAGTAGCGGCTAGTTTACTATCACGGCTAATATGGAAACCAAAGTTTTTCTTAAGCCAAGATTCTTGCCAAATTTGTAACCTAGCCATTATTTTAATT
The DNA here is from genome assembly GCF_031307605.1 of Tribolium castaneum. Classification (NCBI taxonomy): domain Eukaryota; kingdom Metazoa; phylum Arthropoda; class Insecta; order Coleoptera; family Tenebrionidae; genus Tribolium; species Tribolium castaneum. The sequence goes on from NC_087394.1 coordinate 28,108,370, forward strand.
GAAACAGCATTTTCTATTAAAACAACTAACGTTTTACAAACTAGTCAAGTTTGTAACATACAGTGAAGATTTTATTTTGCTGAACATTGGCGTTTCTATGGAATTGTTTACAATGTATTGACATGGATTTGTTAAAACTGAACATAGGCTAATAGAATTAATAGTGTTATGTGTTTTATTCTATGTTTAGAAAATAAAAACCTCACTGTATACACTACATCCGTTAAAAAAACTTTTTAATTAAGAGATGAATTTTAATCGAATATTTACGTCAAAAATTGTTTAAGTCCATGTCTAGCATTTCAAATACAGTAAAACCTCTCTTAATGGTCACATTCGGATAACGGATACCTCTTCACAACGGACACTTTTCTAAGAACGTAACAAATGCATTGAAAAATAATGTAAAAAACCTCTCTACAACGGACTCTCTCTATAGCGGACGCGGACCAAAAAATCCAGTTACCATAACGTTATACAGAGTGTATCAGAAATACGTGTTTTAATTTTACTATGCAACTTTTCTATATAACATTTTGCGAAATTCGTATTGATTATTTGCACTGTTTTCCTCCTTTCTTTTGTGCAAGCGAGCCGGTAAATGTTTAGTAATTAGTTTATATTTATATTAACAATTTTCATTCTTATTTTAAATTGTTTAAATTGTCCATTCCTATCACAACAAAAATATCTCGGCACAGTTAATTTTTTATCCATAGGCCGGTACACGTTTTAACACGATATCTTTTTCAAATTTGAAGTAAATTTGCAAAATTTTTATCGAAATATTACAAATAGAAATAATCTTTTATGTGTTGTGCTCTGTTACCTGTTAAAATTACCACACGTATTTCTTATACACTCTGTATAAATTTATCTCTTACAACGGACAGACCGAAAGTGTGGTGGTGTAAAAAACGGTTATTTGTTTCATGGATTATGTAGAAATGGATGAAAAATTGTATACCTAAGGTCCAGAATTAAATACAGATGAATGTGTGTAAATTTTTTTAGAAAAACATGATGAAATGATTGATGAAGACGATACTGATAAAGAAGAAACTGGTATTAGTATCACAGTAAACTGATGCTGTTTGAATATTTGAAGCTGTTAAAAAAATGCTTTTATTACGCGTCACGTAAAAATTATTGTAAAACACACGGCTCTTACAAAAAAAACAAACAAAAATTGAAGATTTTTTATTAAAAAATTATTTTATCTGGGTTTATCTCCTACAAATTTTGTGATGTTATGTTGTGGAATCCAGTAGGTATAGCCTGTGGTCAGTTTGTCACATTTCTATGTCACAGTTAGATCCATTTTTTGTTTAAGAATTCTTTTTATATAAAACTGCCCACCTTCTATTAGTGGACACCTCTCTACAACGGACAATTAAAGTGTCCGTTGTTGAGAGCTTTTACTGTTTTTAACTTAGAAAGTGATTGCTAAATATCTAGTTGGGTATAGCGTTTTATGACTGTTTTATGATAGTTTTTATTATTTTATTTTGAGCAAATTTATTAAAAAATTAATTTAAACTTCGCATTTAATTTGTTTACCTAGCAAATTTTATTCTAAAATCAAGAATTTCTGCTTAGCATTAAGATTATTTTACTCGGCAAGTTATTAGTATCCGAATAGAATATATACCACAGAATAATTGGCCACAAGTGCGTTTGCATTGGCATGTTTTATTGTCTGAAGTTTGTTCTGTAAACAGCGATCAAGTGAAGACGCCTCTAATAACGCGACTTTCGAAAACGATTGCAAAACAAATCCCCGCCGTTCATTTAAATCAGGCTCCGCACGTACACAAAGAACCCTTTTGACGTTTAACGACTTTAGGAATTCAAATGAAAATCCAAACAAATCGGTGTTATCCTCAATCATTAAATTTGTTATCCAAACAATCTTTCTAGTTTAAGAAATCGGAACGAGTCAATCAATAAATCAACTACGTAAGTTGTTCCCGGCTTTCCGATTTTCCGCCTCACTTTAAACCGGGTTTTCACACATTTTTAACACCCCCGTCAAGCAATAGTTTTCCTGGCGCGATATTTCCTCGCCGCTTTCCACCAATGAAAAACGCCGTCGTTGGCCGAAATTGATGGACTAATTAAAACGACAACTGCTTACTAAATCACGCCTGAAAAGTTTTAAATGAAGAATGCTGCATAAATGAATACGCTAAGGAGAAACACATCAAAAGTAACACCTGAAAATCTGAGCCGTCGCCGGTGTGGGATAGCTTATGATATTACCTGTCGTAATTCCGCACTTAATAAAGTTACAGCGCTGTCAAATTAGTTTCCGAGTTTATAATTAAAAAAGTTCGCTATTTAAATTGTAGGTTTCGCGCGGCTCAATGAGGCCCAAAGTTATTGTTTCACTTTTTAAAAGCGGATTTGCCGGAATTGAAATTTTACACAAACTAAAACTACGCTTCTGTAAAAATCGAAAGATCGGGAAACGACAAGGGGAGGTCTTCTCTGGCTGAGACAAAGACCATAACCTAGCAAAAACCGCAACATCACGAAACCAAAGCAAGATAAACCACTCGCGCAACTTCCGCCTTTTATTAGTGCCATTAAACAGAGACGTCACTACGTTGATATCCGATCCCAACTGCCAGACGAAACACTAAAACCGACAATAGTTTTTGTTTGGCTCTGGCCCGGATTTGTCATCAATCGGAATCGCACCGAAATGCGATTAATTTACACAGACACAGGGAAAATCAATGACAGCGTGGATGTGTTAAGGTATCACATAAACGAGCTATATGAAGCGAATTTCCCTGACATGCTGTCGGCCATTTGTTTGATGCAGAGCTTCACGGTGGATGTGTGACGAGGGTGAAATACACAATATAGTAACAGAGGCGACGACAAACAACTTTTCATTTTTCTGTAATTGATGGCTTGTGTTTGTGTTTGATTTTGGAGCAGGATACAGGACTAAAAGTGGAATAACAGCGGAGCGGCGAGTTTTGCTCATTACTAGACCTTAATTACCGGAGTTGCAATGTTTATTTACACTACCAGTCTAAAAAATGACTGGGATTTACAAATCGCGAAACATTTTTGCACAAAAATTTGAATCTTCGTAGATTTATAAAAGTGTTAACAAAGCTTGAGAAGTCGTGTTGTTCTAAGAGACAATTAGCAACTGATAATTGTTTAATTCAATTCACAAATTTACAACAAATTATTTAAACTTGCATAAATATGTAGTTTAGTTGACAAAATTGGTGGATGCGCCGGGCCAGTCTAAGTAATCTAAAAAAAATTATTATTTTACTGATAAATTATACGCTTATCTATGAAAGTCGTTACTTCAAATAAAATAAAAATTCTGAAATTTTACTCACCAGCCTGTATATTGATAAAAAAAATGTTTGTTAATAAATAAATTCGTAGCAGCTTTGTGAGTTTTTGAGCACTAACTGGTAATTTAACTAAAAAGTTTTTACACTAAGTCAATGCTTATCTGCTAGCCAATCGAACCCTGTTGTCAGAATTATAACTTTTTACCCCAATTACAGTCATATTGTCATATAAATTTACGACGGCACAAATAGCAACTTATAAATAAAGGTAATTTTTTAAGTTAAAATGTAAAAGTGCATTTATTACAAAATCAGAATGGTATTTTTTTTGGCTAATTTCGTTAACAATTTTCTGAAATGAATACTATACAGGGTGATTTTTAAATATACCGACACAATTTTATCGCAGCTTTTCAAGGACAAATCTGCAGCACATTTACGCTTTTATTTCGTAGGGGTAGAAATGCCTTTAATCCGTGCCACTTACGGCGCTTATGAGTATAAATTAGTTGTTAAGAATAAAATGTGATCGTTTTCGTCATGAATATCGGTAATACACAGTGATCATTGCTGCATTGATCAAGCACATTGTTATCAAATAAATATTATGCTTTCTACTAACTGTGCTAATACTACTTAGGAGCATATCAGTAGCTTACGCTTTATCACCAACATAAATTTAATTTTTTTTTGAAAGTGGTGATTTTTTTACTATTTGTATGTTACTACGTGGTAGTAGCATTGCCTCACCTGGTACAGATACGAATATTATAAACAGAAGTCGTATTTTTTCTAAAACGACTATATTTTTTTTATAATGACGAAAATATCCTACATTTTACAGACTCCTACTGTTTCTTTTTACATTGTTTTCTTTTCAAGTTTAGCTTTGAGGAAGTTACTCGTAGCAAAACATTCTTTTTTACTTCAAGTATGCATTATGGAGGCAAGAAGATTTCAGGTCACTGATGGATATCACTGAACAAAGACATGCTTATACTAAAAATAAGCTAGGTTGATTCGAGTCTTTGAACACTTTGTTAATATTAAAGAATATTTTGTGGACTAATTTAGACCAAAATAGTAAAATTTAAAAAAGTAACAATAGACCATGGGATCGAAAATGTACTGTATTAGAGCAAGACTTGAAAGGCTTTAGCCACACTTTTTTTTTAACATCGTGTTGCAATGTACTGTAGAGGAGATTAAGGAGGTGTCCAGAAATACTGTTTCTATGTTAGCAAATAAACGATTAAAAAATTCTTAGAAAACTTTTCCCTGAAATCTATTTACCAATTGCATATTTTCGCCTCCATGTCTGTTTTCAGTTGTTAAAATAGCATTTTGCAGTATAAGTATATCGAAATAATTTAGTTTAAGCAAGAAATTAAATTTTTGAAGAATTCTGATCGGTCAATTTTTGATATGTGGCTAAAGTTCCGCAGGCACGGCCTGCTATAATTCACTTTACTTTCGATCTCATGTTACAAATAGTGACTAGTATTTTTATACATTTTTTTAATAACTTTTAGAAAATTTCAGAGGAAATTAAGTTTTTTTTAATTATATACAGGCTGCTCAAAAACTGGCGCACCAACTCAGTGGTACGTTGTTGAAAAGCATGTGTAGATCACGGGAAAAATCTTGAAAAAATTCCTAATGTTATATTTTAGAAAATCTGGAAATAAAAACTTATTTTGTATACTTCCTCAATTTTTATTATTTTTTAAGGTTTTTATGTTTTGTACTAAGTAATCGTTCCCTAACAAAACGATGAATAATTGTTTTTAAATTTACTATCAGATCTTAGCAGTTCTTTTAATTAAAAAAAATTAAATTCATCAAAAAAATCACAGTTTGTAGATGTGCCAACAATGGGAATTTTTTCCTAGGAAACCGTTTCAAAAATAATTTATTTTTATTGTTGATCAAATTCTATTGCGATCACGACTGTTAGGCAACGTTGCCACATATCATTTATCTAAAATTCGTTATTTATCAATAACTTCAAAACAAAGACTTTTTTACTATTTTTACAATTATGTGTAAGCAATTCTCTACCACACTCTATTGAGTTGGTGCGCCGATTTTTGAGCACCCGGTATATTTTTCAAAAAATAGCAAGAAGTGTATTTTGCACACTATAATAGTGATAACAGAACTGGCAGGCTATGTTTGTTTTTCAAGAACAATTTTTGAGTTTAATAAAAATTGCTTTATCGTTTACTTTAATGAGTTTAGAAAGGTTTTAAAATTTCTTTTAATAAGTCTAGAAAAAATAAAAATTCATATTAAAGTTTAATAAAACCTTAAATTTAAATAAAATGCAAAATATTGATATTTAATATTAAATTTTACATTATGAGTAAAATCATTTTATATTATTGTTTTTGCAATAACAGTAATTAGAACAATTTGCGAAAACAATTTCTATTAAATCATTAAATCATTAAAATCTCTGTTGTCCAACGAGATAACAAAAGGACTTTTTTCCATTCTGAACATGAAATTTTTATCGAGGTGAAGCCGAGACAAAAAATTTGTAGCGAATGGAAAAAATTTGCTTTTCTGACGAATTTAACACAAGAATTTGGAAAATTTGGTGAGAAATTTTCAATTTCGATATTTATGTGACCCAATTTTACAAATTATTTATCTGAATCCATCCATTTAGCGACCCTGTATAATATTCATTTATGTGGAGCAATCCACTTAATTAGATTAAATGTTACTAAAATGTCAAATCCCGTTTAATTGATATTAACGTTATAATATACCTATAAAAGCATGGAAATAAAATTATTTGTTAATAGTATTCACATTTGGATTGACAAAATCCACTTTGTGATAATGATAATGCGTGCCTGTCAGACCTCGAAAATTATTTTCATTTAAAGAGTCTTGGCTTGCGTATCAAAAAATATGCGTTTTACGTTATATTTGGAACGTAATTTCGCTCCTAATTAAGACACTGGGCCCTGTTTGCGCTGTTGTTTAAAAATTTAGGTCTAAATGAGCATCAGAAAAGCAAGAATTTCCGGGGCACTTTTGTGTTTATCTCGAGCAATGAGTTTCCTTTTGGTCGTTGTTTTTGATGTGTGGTATTTTAATTAAAACATCAATTCCGAGTCCCTCGCCACACTTTAATAATTAAAAAGAGTTTGTCGTTTTTGGCACGGAACATTTGTTTACGCAATCCGTGAAATTAGATGCGCGCGAATTTGATGTGACAATTTTTTGGCCGACTAAGTTTGCAGCTTTAAAAGTTCGTTCACGTAATGAGCTATCCCAAGGCAGTAATTGTCAGAAAATACATAAACAAGAAGTGCACAACTTCCATTATAAAGTTTGGAACAATTTTGAGGAGAAGAGACTTGTCAGAAGTTTTAAAATTTTTATTAAAATTTACTAAAGCCTACTTGGGGGCACCTGTGAAGGCGATTATTAATTTCGTTTTGATTTTAGAGTATTGCTGCAAGGGGACGGTTTTCGCGGAAATGCGCCACATGATAAATGTTTAACAGGAAAGAAAAAGCTTTTCCGTGTAGCCGTTCCATTTCGCGTTTTTATACTCGACATAATTTTTATTATTTTGCTTCTTAGTCCGGAATTTTCATCATACGTATGAACTCGCGCCAAAGACGGACTTAATGCACCATGTGGTCTTTTCGACATCCGCCACAATTAACATTTAATCTCTTATTGCACGGCGCGGCGTAAATTTCTCAAATGAAATTTTTAATCAACGAACTTTGCGCCACCGCACTGCACATTCTTGGACAAAGCAGTGCAGCTTTTCTGCACAGTATTACAAGTTGGGCAACAATGCATGTGATAAATTTTATTAGCGAAACACAAGGGTCTTTAGGAAGTTTGTATACATACAAAGAACACTCCTCGGCAAAAATGGCAATATTCCCAAAATTGGACCGTTCTTGCACTAACAAAGGACACAATGGCCCGATAAATTCACAAAGCTGCAATATGAGAGAAAGTCAGATTTAATTCCGCGAATTTTTTCATTCTTTTTCCGAATATGAAATTCAACTCGGCTCCTCTTTTTTCACGTAATGACCTTAATTGAAAAAGAGATTTCGTTTTGGTATAAACATGCTAGTTAAAATGTCCATTTTTATCCGGATTATGCACATAACTCATCCCTTTAATTGGGCCCTGCGTTTCCCTTCTTCCAGCTCCCCAGCCCATGCCACGGCGACTTGTTTGCGAAATAATGAACTTCATAAATTTACCTTTCGTCCAGAAAAATGAACGCCTGACTTTGCAAGAATCGAGATATAAATTTGTGCGGCGATTTTGGTTCAAAATGCAAAAAGTGAACTTCCTGATTGTCGGAACCCTTTATCGAGTGCGTTAGCGGGCGGCTCTCCCCTAAAAGTTAAACTCCGTTAAATTGGCATCGGCAATATTTCTTAGTGTCTGTTCGCTTTTGCAGGTCCGTACGTGCTAGCCTGGAAAAAGGGCATCGCAGTTCTTTCTGCCGGCAACGTGAAGGTATCTCCCGATCCCCGTATCAGTCTGGTTGACGGTTACAGTCTGGAAATTAAAGAGGTTACCCCCCAAGATGGGGGCGACTACGTTTGCCAGATCGGTACACTCGAACCGAGGGAAATCACGCACACCGTGGAAATTTTAGGTAAGTTATTTTAAATTATTCAACTTTTATGGAAGTTTACAGTATTCTAATTTATGTCTGTTTTATTTAACTTTTCAGTCTATTTATTCCCCACGGTTTCAGAGATGAAAATTTAAAATTAATGTCGGCGGAATATAGCTTCATTACACGGGATGAGCCAAATTGCCCTATTTGAAATATATTACGCAAGTTTATCATTCGGGTCGAGATTAAAAACAACTAAACGATTTTTACATCACAATATCATTTCGTTTGAAACAACTATATAAGTATAAAACCGCACAGAATAGCTAATTTAATTCGAAGGTACTTACAGTGTTGGAAGGGAAAATAGGTGGTCTTCAAAAGACGCTAGTTAAATAATTTTTGCCTTTTCTTCAGCTCGTGATTTTACTTCTAGAAAGCCTACCTCTTTTAAAATGATTGCACCCTCAGAAACTTTCCGGTATTAGTATAGGACGTATTCCACCCCCATGTATGTTTTCACTTGTTAGGATAGCATTCTAGAGTATAGGTTTTTTGTTGGATGGTTAACGCCATTTCGGAATAATTTAGTTTAAACAAAAATTCATTTTTTTTTTAAATTCTGATCGGTCAATTTTTGATATGTGGCTAAAGTTCCGCAGGCACGGCCTGCTATAATTCACTTTACTTTCGATCTCATTACAAATAATAACTAGTGTTTGAACACGTTTTTTTTAATAACTTTTAGGAAAATTCAAAGGAAGTTAAGTTTTCTTTTTAATTATATATATTTTTCAAAAAATAGCAAGAAGTGTATTTTGCACACTATAATAGTGATAACAGAACTGGCAGGCTTTGTTTGTTTTTCAAGAACAATTTTTGAGTTTAATAAAAATTGCTTTATCGTCTACTTTAATGAGTTTAGAATGGTTTTAAAATATCTGTTAATAAGTCTAGAAAAAATAAAAATTCATATTAAATTTTAATAAAACCTTAAATAAAATGCAAAATATTGATATTTACTATTAAATTTTACATTATGAGTAAAATCATTTTATATTATTGTTTTTGCAATCACAGTAATTATAACAACTTGCGAAAACAATTTCTATTAATTTAATTCGAAGATACTTACAGTGTTGGAAGGGAAAATAGGTGGTCTTCAAAAGGCGCTAGTTAAATATTTTTTGCCTTTTCTTTAGCTCGTGATTTTACTTCTAGAAAGCCTACCTCTTTTAAAATGATTGCACCCTCAGAAACTTTTTTGTGCATCCGGTATTAGTATAGGACGTATTGATAAAAGTCATCATAAATATTCGTATTCTTTCGATTGTTGTTAGGAAAATAGAGTCGTTCCATTTGAAAAAACTGACAGGTAATAGTTTTTTGAAAAAATCATACTAGTCATGAATTTTGACAATCTCTAGAAAACTCTTCAAATCTCCGGTTATCAAATGTAAAAAAAATATTCACTTATCGCAAAAAGTTGAAAAGCTGTGATATCATAGATAAACCCTTGCTAACAAAAATTTTAACAAAAAAATTGGCATATGTCAAAAACTATGACAGGTAAGTACCAACAACTTAGGTAAATTTTACTCAACTTGAAAAGGTAAATTCAAATATCGAATAAAAATGTTAGGTTACTATTTAAAATTTTAGACTTGGCACCAATTTTTTGTAGTTCCAGAAGCTTAGCCATTTTGAAAATAATTTAGTTAAACTCAAAATGGTCGATTTGAATCGTATATAAAATTTTAAAGCTCTACCTATATTAGAAGTTAAAAAATTTCTAATGTAGGCCTTAAAAGAATCATCCTTTATACTACTGTTTTCCCTTACTATTTTCCCTTACTACGTTCTGTTTCTGAGAAATACATGCCATAAACCCTTGCAAATAAAAATTTTAACAAAAAAATTGGCATATGTGAAAAACTATGACAGGTAAGTACCAACAACTTAGGTAAATTTTACTCAACTTGAAAAGGTAAATTCAAATATAGAATAAAAATGTTAGGTTACTATTTAAAATTTTAGACTTGGCACCAATTTTTTGTAGTTCCAGAAGCTTAGCCATTTTGAAAATAATTTAGTTAAACTCAAAATGGTCGATTTGAATCGTATATAAAATTTTAAAGCTCTACCTATATTAGAAGTTAAAAAATTTCTAATGTAGGCCTTAAAAGAATCATCCTTTATACTACTGTTTTCCCTTACTACGTTATGTTTCTGAGAGATACAAGCCATAAACCCTTGCAAATAAAAATTTTAACAAAAAAATTGGCATATGTCAAAAACTATGACAGCTAAGTACCAACAACTTAGGTAAATTTTACTCAACTTGAAAAGGTAAATTCAAATATAGAATAAAAATGTTAGGTTACTATTTAAAATTTTAGACTTGGCACCAATTTTTTGTAGTTCCAGAAGCTTAGCCATTTTGAAAATAATTTAGTTAAACTCAAAATGGTCGATTTGAATCGTATATAAAATTTTAAAGCTCTACCTATATTAGAAGTTAAAAAATTTCTAATGTAGGCCTTAAAAGAATCATCCTTTATACTACTGTTTTCCCTTACTACGTTATGTTTCTGAGAGATACAAGCCATAAACCCTTGCAAATAAAAATTTTAACAAAAAAATTGGCATATGTCAAAAACTATGACAGCTAAGTACCAACAACTTAGGTAAATTTTACTCAACTTGAAAAGGTAAATTCAAATATAGAATAAAAATGTTAGGTTACTATTTAAAATTTCAGACTTGGCACCAATTTTTTGTAGTTCCAGAAGCTTAGCCATTTTAAAAATAATTTAATTAATCTCAAAATGGTCGATTTGAATCGTGTATAAAATTTTAAAGCTCTACCTATATTAGAAGTTAAAAAATTTCTAATGTAGGCCTTAACTTTAGCCCTTACTACGTTATGTTTCTGAGAGGTACAAGCCATAAACTTTTTGGCAATAAATTAACAATTTTGTAATGAACTTTGTATGCCCTGTTTCATTAAAATAATTTCAATAACCGGTTTAGGTATTTAGATTTTTCAGTCACACCCTGAACTTATATTCTGTTTTTAAACATGCATTCTACAAGGAACTGGACTAAAACTGAATTTATCGGTTGTACGATTTCGGTCGTTTCAACTGTTTAATAAATAATATAGGAAACATCTCTCTTTAATTTATTTGACTGTAAAATATCGCCTTCTTATTATTCACAAGAAACCACTTGCTCATACAATCCTGGTCTCGTGATTCCCTCAAATTTTGCATGAAATATGCGTTTGCTGGAAGTGAAGAAAAACATTCTCCTTGTGGCGTAAATGAATCTCGAAATGATTATCTTTCGTCAAACGCAAAATTACATCTTGGATTTGTTTCCGTTCCCATAAATTGTTTTAATACGACACGCCAATAAGTCTAATACGAATCAATAAGATCATAAATAATACCTTCATGCATAATATTCCCATTAATCAAAAATGCTTCCCTCGGAAGCCCGCAATTGTGTAAAAACCGCACTTTGTCTCAAGTTTATAAAATGAAATAATAACTACTTTCCGAATAAAATTGTGTGGGTCGCGCAATTTGAGCGTTTGCCAAGTGGCAGAATCGGGCAATTTTTAGGCCGTTGCAGCGACCGCTCATCGATTATAAATTTCGGTAAGGTTTTGTCGGTTTCTCTTTCTGTCGCACGTTGGGCGCGGAGGACGTGGCCCGTGTCCAGGCGGGGATGCGGCATAAACTATACATTCTGTTGCGCTGGCGAAATATCAAAAGACAGCTTTGGAGGCTTTGACAGTGCTCGGCGAGGTGTGATATTGTCCGGGCGATCCTGTGCTGGCCCGGATCGAAAGTTCGTTCGCCTATGAAATGTTACATTTTTCGCACATGCATCGCAGCCGACAAGACGGGCTTATTCCATATTTCTGGCGAAAAATCCGCGCGCCTATTCTACTTGTATAAATCAATGTTCCGCCGAATTAGGCGGAGAAGAAGGCCGACTATCCATCATTTGGCATTCCCATTGACGCTTCCTAAATGGATATCAACGTTTTGGAGGTGCCAGCGGGACACATTTTTAAAATATGGCGGCGGTGAGGAGCGCAAGGAGCTGTGAATGGCTTTTCGGGTGGAAAATGACGCGCGGCATGACCTGCCTGTGAAACGATTTTGGGGAAGCGTCGATCACGGGGAAAAATTGACTAAAGTGAAATGTAGCACAAAGAGGGCAAAAACAACAGCTAAATTACATTTCGAAATTGGAAACAAAAATTTTAGTCAAATCTTTAATTTTTGAGTTTTAAAACAATAATAAATTAGAGTTTTATAAAATTACTTCTACTGTTGTAAAGAGTGGGAACGCCAAAAGGATATTTAGTAAAAAATTTAATTTTCAAAATTCGATTCAAACAAAAAAACCTGCGATAAAAAGTGTTATTCCTTCGTAATAATATAAATAATAATAATATAAATGACATTACAGCCATTTGATTTAAAAAAATCACCCTGTATAATTCCAAACAAAGCTTATGCATAAAACAAACAACATTAATTTATAACAAAAAAATAGCATATAGATAAATAAGGTCGTTTCTGAATTCACTTGATTTGTAAATCGGCAACGCAAGCACTATATCCTTTATTTTAACTATGAAATTCGTTGTAAAATTTTATTCCAATATAATTCTGACAGCCTTGGCCTTCCTTTAATTGTTTACATTGTGAAATAAAATTTGCTTTTTGTCTTATATTGTACTCATGGCTGTCTCCATGCACTTTAAATGCAGTGTAGCGGTAAAAGTTTTATTTCATAAAATGAAGGAAAAATTTAGAATAAAGCAAACAGATACAGTTAAAGTTTTATTAACACCTGACTCATCTTTAGGTATTTTTTAGTTGCATCACGAAATAACATCTAAATAAAGATACCGTCAAAATAAATTAGAAAACATTAAATTAAATGTCTTTTCCAGTGATATTAAACATACTGGGGTAATACAGTTTTTCAAAAAAATGCACAAAATGTATGGCCATTTATACTTCCATTTGCCGATTACGGCAAAACTTTTAGAACTAACAAGAAAAGTCGCACCAACTCAATGGTTTATGGTAGAGAATTGCTTACATATAAAGGTAAAAATAATAAAAAAAATCTTTCTATTAAAGTTATTGGTAAATAACGTATTTTACATAAATGATATAAATAAATAAGTAAATGAACGAAACGGTTTTCTAAGAAATAATTTCCAGTATTGACACGATGTTGGCACATCTATAAATTGTGATTTTTTGCCAAATTTTAATTTTTTGAAATTTAAAAAACTGCTAAAGTCTGATAGTAAATTTAAAAATAATTATTCACCGTTTTGTTAGGGAACGATTATTGAGTGTCAAACACAAAAACATTAAAAAATAATGAAAACTGTTGAAGTTAACAAAATAAGTTTGTAGCTCTAGATTTTTTAAAATACGACTTAAGGGATTTTTTCAAGATTTTCAACAACGTACCACTGTACTTATCTCTTACAGTTTTTGAAAAAAATCACAATAAACGGATTTTACTTCGTAATTTTCGCAGTTAATTAAGTAGACTTTGTAAAGTCAACAATTGTCAAACTTAAATATTTTATTTAGTTTTTAGCTTGTTCATTATCTAATAAGCAATAACATATTAATATTTAATTATAATTAATTATAACTTAGTGAATTATGTAAAGTAATTCAGTGAGTTCAGTCATATAGGACATTTCTTTTAATAAGTAGCACAATTTTATCGTTTTTTTAAAAGTTTATTTGAAAAAAAATGAAAATAATGAGCCAAAATTCTGTTTTTTGCGATTATTTCAAATACTGTAAGAGTTAAATATAGATGATGTTAACAAAACTGCTTAAAAATTGATGTTTTTATGTTTCCCATTAAAAAAACAAAGTCGTTTCATTTGAATAAAGTGCTTTATAATCATTTATTAATCATTATTTAAAAAAAATTATAGTAATAGTAATATGGTATAATAAGAATAATAATATTAATAATAACAATTATAATTATAATTATAACAATAATATTAATAATAATAAATAGTTTATATTATTGCCAAAGTTTAGCCGAAGGCACTGCAACTTAACCTACACAAAAGAAAATACAGGAAAATTAAATAATTATAATCGTGCTTAAAGAACAAAAAATCAATTTTATAAACAGAATGAAGACAACACAAGATAAAACATATGTATGATAATTAATTCATTTAAATAATAACAAAAGCCGGAATTCTTTTTGTTTCGAAAGTTAACCTATTGCAAAAATGGTGGAGGCGCCGGGTAAACATTTCCTTGTTCAGAAGTCAGATAATTTTTTGCGCAAGAATTAAGTTCTCAGACTGTTTATTGTGTCTGAGTGGTGAATCGATTTTAGCAGGGTTAATGTGTGGGTGACCCTACCGCCCGTGGTAGATTGTGTAAATACAGAATGCATATTCTTGAAGGAATTAGGAAGACAGAATTTTGCTGACGGCTGAAGTAAGCCTCGATAATATAAAAGAGATTTCATATAAAGATGCAGTGTGTTTTTTATTGGGCAGATTATGTTCTAAGGATTTCCTTTAATTTAAAACCGCCCCGATGCACATTCTCTAAAGGTTCGATATAACTAAAGGTAAAAGTAAATCTTTGAAAAGAAGAGCGCCTTTTATGGATCCAAAGAAATCCAGTTTTTATTGCTTTCAACTTCGATGATTAAACTGGAATTTTATTCCGCTTTGATATGTGATCGTTATGGGCTTCGTCCCAATAAAATTGTTGTTGTTTAATTCTCCTAAATATGCAGCGAGATTATTGCATGAAGAGCTGTCCCGAAACGTGCCTCGAATTTATTTACAAGGTAGTAAATCGCTTTCAATCCATCACCGACCGCTAGTTTTAATTAGTAAAACCGGTGATTGGTAGCACTGCGTCAATTATCTCTCTTATTTCCATCAGCTTGCAAAGTTTAAAACGATCCATTGCGACTACACCACCGAATTATTTTCGCCAGTTACATATCACTTACTCCATATCTAAAGCCTCATTAAATTCCTACTCCCTTTGGGGTTGTTTAGTTTAATGCACTGAACTACTAGATGCCAAGCCTCCAAGTTAAGATACACGCTCAAGTTACACAAAACTTTCAAGACTTCGATTTCCACTCGCTTAAAGAATTTTTATAAACAAGCTCGACGTAATTAATTCACCAAAGAACTTAATTACCCAATTTGATAATCAACCCTTCTTGCAACATTCACAAGCAAATAAATAATATTTACGTTGTATAAATCTCGAGATATTCGCGAAACGAGTTTTCTTCGTTGTCACAATAAAACTTATGAAAACTATAAATTTCTTAGCAGCACCGTTATTGAAAAGTTATGTAAAAGGGTTGCGATATTTTTAACGAAACTCGATCAAAGCGGGAACGCGCTACCATTTATTTAATTCCGACGTTTCCCCCATTTTCCGGTAGGCTTCTTCAGGAAATTAATAATTGTCTGGCCTAAAATATGCGGCAAGTCGTCACGATCCTATCACTCATAGCAACTCAATTTGCACCACCAGATTCTTGTTTTAACTAATCATATGGTCAGAACAATGATAAAACATTTTTATTGTTGCACTTCCTGATAGTTTTATACGTAAGATGGTAATTCTTCTTCTAGTTTTATGTTTTCTCGCATAAAAAAAGTGAAATGTAGTACAAAAAGGGCAAAAGCCACAGCTAAATAACATTTCGAAATTGGAAACAAAAATATTAGTCAAATCTTTAATTTTTGTGTTTTAAAACAATAACAACATAGAGTTTTATAAAATTACTTCTACTTTTGTAAAGAGTGGGAACGCCAAAAGGATATTTAGTAAAAAATTTATTTTTCAAAATTCGATTTTATTAAAACAAAAAAACCTGCGATAAAAAGTGTTATTTCTTCGTAACCCACGTTTAAGTTAGTTACCGGTACCAGCCCCTAAACAACTATAAAAATAATAATAATAATATTAATAATAATAATAATAAAAATTTATTGCCATAACATAAAATGTTTTACAAACTTCAAAATATAATATAAATGACAATACAGCCATTTGACATAAAAAAATCACCCTGTATAATACCAAACAAAGCTTATGCATAAAACAAACAACATTAATTTATAACAAAAATTCGCATATAGATAAAATAAGGTCGTTTCTGAATTCACTTGATTTGTAAATTGGCAACGCAAGCACTATATCCCTTATTTTAACTATGAAAGTCTTCAGATCTAGAGCTCTTATATTCAAAGGAAATTCGTTGTAAAATTTTATTCCAATATAATCCTGACAGCCTTGGCCTTCTTTTAATTGTTTATATTGTGAAATAAAATTTGCTTTTTGTCTTATATTGTACTCATGGCTGTCTCCATGCACTTTAAATGCAGTGTAGAGGTAAAAGTTTTATTTCATAAAATGAAGGAAAAATTTAGAATAAAGCAAACAGACACAGTTGAAGTTTTATTAACACCTGACTCATCTTTAGATATTTTTTAGTTGCATCACGAAATAACATCTAAATAAAGATACCGTCAAAATAAATTAGATAACATTAAATTAAATGTGTTTTCCCGTGATATTAAACATACTGGGGTAATACAGTTTTCCAAAAAAATGCACAAAATATATGGCCATTTATACTTTATACTTTACACTTCCTGATAGTTTTATACGTAAGATGGTAATTCTTCTTCTAGTTTTATGTTTTCTCGCATAAACAAGTTTATCGAAAATCTATAATCAAACTAGAGCTGTAAATTCCACAACGTATGTTTAAGCCTTTTTGGAGCAAAAAATCCAGTAAGGCTGTCGTTTTTTTCGCACAAAATTTGCCATTTGAATAAAAATTTTAATATTCGCAAAGTGGCACGAGCGTGAGGAGTCACAGTCGGATCAATATCTCAAACAGTTGTGACAAATTGGAATATAAATTACTGTTATCGTGTACCTTGCCATATTCAGCACCGCTATCTAATCCCTTGCCGGCGCTGAAAATTCTCGGAACCTTGTTTCAGGAATTTCTTTCAGTAAACAGATCTCTTTATAAATATCTCGTTTATGTGATTTGCAAATCGCGTTCCGGCGGATTGAATGTGATTACATTGAAGAGCGGCCATTGCGCGTATTTTAATGTCGCTGTGGCTTGTAGTAATCCAGAGATGACATCAGGCAAAAAGTTCCGTTCCCGACATGGAGTTTAAAATTCGGCCGTCCTGTCAACTTACGTATTCCGACGTACGTAACGATCAAAACGTCTTTGTTTAAAAGCACAAACTAAATTGTAACATCGGAACCGACTGCATAAGTTAGAACCGCTCGCTGTTTTGGTGTAATAGTCTGAAATTAGCATATTAACTCAAGTATAAAGTAAGACCTGGTTGGCAGAATAATCATTGTTAACAGCAAGCCGCGGTGCGGGTATGGATAATGACACGTAATGAATGAAAGTGAAGCTAATGAAGTGGCTCATGCGTAACTCAAGCCCTCCTTTGCCGGCTTAAAATAATCCACTCGGCTTACTTGGAGTTACACAGAGTGTTCCGACTAAACTCCACATTAGAAGTATTGGTAGTTTTAATAATTAGAGTCATCTGAAAGTTTGTACAAGTTTGTCAAGATGGTGACATTTCTGGTTATACCGGAAGGTACTATCAACTTTCTTATTTCGAATGGAAAGATATATTTTTAATGCATTTATAGATTACTAGATTTCATAACTCTTCCCTATACCTACATTTAGCCGTTTACGAAATATTTAGGGTCTAAATTTTGTTTGAATTTGCATCTTCCAGTTCAAAAATCCCTAACTCTACCATTTTTAAAAATTTGGAAATATTTTTAACTCATTTGAAAAAGGGAGCTTTGATTTTTCCTTAGGTGTTTTCAAATTTCTAAAAAAGGGTAACAAACTCCAAGTATTTAAAGTTAAGTTTTCAGAACTTTAAGCACCCGTAACTCATTTTTTTCAAATAAAATGCCACAAGTTTTATTTCATTAAATCGTAGAGAATTTAATTCTGCATCGGTCAGTATTAGCATTCCCTATACTTATGTTTAATAGTTTTCAAGTTACAATATTTTTTTTAGGGATTGAGAAATTCATTAACCATAAGAGTTATCTCATAGATTGCCGTAAAAACGAGAGAAAAAAATGTAAAAAATTAAAGTTTTTTAAACCAACGTTTAATGAATTTATTTTGTTTTCACAGAACGTACAACACAATTTCGAACAGAGTTTGTCGTTTGCTTAATCAAAAATGTTTTTATTGTAAACTATGCAAAAATAGCTGTGGTTAGTAAGAAATTTTCTACAATGCTAAAAAACCGACATAACTTGAAAATTATCACAGATAGGTATAGGGAATGCTAATACAGATCGATCCAGAAAAAAATTCTCTTCCATCTAGTAAAATAAAAATTAGAACATTCCATTTGAAAACATTAAGTTATGAGTACTTGAAGTTGTCTAAACTTAACCGTAAAATTTTTTGATTTGTTAACTTCTTTTCCAATTTTGAACTCACTGAAGAACAGATTTAAGCTTTCTCTTTTAATTCTCCAAGAATGATTTCGAAATCTCTGAAACTGAGAGAGTCACCGATTTTTTAAGTGACAGGTGCAAATTCAAAAATTTTCAAAAAATCTTAAATATCTCAAAAACGGTTAAACTTAGGTATAAGGAAATCTGATAAAAACCACCCTAAAATAACTCAACGAATCTGAAAATGCAGTGAAAAACACAGCTTTCTACAACTCTCAATACTTCTAATGTGGGGTTTAGACGGAACACCCTGTAGACGGCGGAAAGCCCTAATTGCGCCAGATATTTTGACCCAATATCTACGAAACGTCCATAAATTCCGTCCTTTACAAGAAAAACACAACCGGCCACAAGTACCAGTGACATATTCGCCGTAAAATCTTTCATATACTCCCAAATGAAAATAATAAAGCCGCCATTATTTATCGACAATGGCCGAGCTCTCCTGCTTAGAAACAAGAATTCCGACGAGACAAAGGAACTAGCAGCAAATTTCACAGCGATTGCTTCAAACGGGACGGAAAAGTCCCACCGCTAATTGAATTAAGGCAAATCCACATCCTTGCATTATTTTTCATTCTGTCTCGCAGTTTCATTTCGTCTTAATGCCCCTAATCCCTTCGCACTAGTACCTACATGGCCCATTTCCACTTCGTTATTTCTGGCTCTTTGTGATTATACGGAGGTCGAACCACCACATCCGAAATTGCTTCATTTTATCAAAGCTTTATAGGCAAATAGCGCCGAAAGGTTCGGGTTAAACTAAACCAGGCCTGAACTCAAGTAGCATTCAATTAAAATCTTTTTTTGTCGGTAACATTTTAAGCCTTCTTTTTAATATCTGAATCCTAGATTATAAATACAATGTGTTTTCTCATCTAGTCGTCTGTGAATTTCTCATGTAAACTCAGAAATTGCCGCTTCATAGAATTTATGATAGGCATTTATACATCGATTATTATTATTTTTTATTTATTAAGTCTCGAATTCGGAAATACGCTTTGATAAAAAATTTTGTTAACTAGATGAGAATCATTTAAAAACACATTGTACTATTTTAAAACACGTTTTCAATAGCAACGTGTTTTCACAATTTAAAAGCACGCTTCCCAAAGCAACTAAATTAAACGAACAAAATTTTTGTTCTAACAAAAAAAATAACACTCTCGGGTGTCTAGGTATGCACTCGCATACGCTCGTTGCATAATAACACTCCTCGATCTTTAAGCTTGTGTTTTCGCACTCGTATTATTAGTAACTATTTTGTCCTACTTGAAGCAAAAAGCGAACTTATAAATGAATGAAAATTTATAATCAGGCACCTGGCAATTAAGTAAAAATGGGTGGGCCGCTATCGATCCGACGGCTAATTATTTAGTAAACCAGGTTATCGAATTATCGGCTAAGCTTCGAATTAATTATGCTGGTTTATGTAATTGATTATTGATGGAGTGATTAATATTTGAAACTGAAAAATATATAATATTATAGGCGAATATTTGCTCAATAAATTAGGGCCCATGTAATTATTTCAGTGTTTCGTCAGAAGATTAAATCATGCGTTATGGGGTAAAAGTAAATATCATATTGAACCCTCTAGCGGCGGAACCGTAATCCCTTTGCGGAAAATTAGGCAATCTAGATAAGTCGTCTTTGATTTTGCGATAATTGGGATGAGTCAATAGAGATTCGGAGGGAGTTTCAATTTTTCTAACGTAGTGACATTTTTTGAATTAATTTCATACAGTCAGACAAATTAAAATTTTAATTAATTGTGTACAGTGTGGAGTTTGCGTAATGGCAATTTTAATATTAAAATGCGAATACATTACCATCGACTTGGCGTAACTAAAAATATTATGTCATTAAAAAGTTTGTGGGCAATTTTAAACTAACCCAAAACTAATTTCCATAAATTACTGTAACCAAACACTGCACTTCGCATAAGTTATATTGCGAGATAGGGCTTGTGATTATTAGCCCGATGTAATTTCGTTAATGTCTAACTATGCTCCGGACAACAAAAACAAAAATGAGAAGGGTCGCTAACAAAAGATTTCCATAAATTTGGTAAAAATCTGGAAAAGGGTGGCGGAGGTTATCAGCACAATTGGGCTGGCAACAAAGATTGTTGAGGTACTCGAAACGCATTATAATTCACGAGGGCAACATGCGAAAACGGCAGAAACGGAGATTTTAAATTATATTATTGTCAAGTTAAAAACAGCTCTCTGAGTGCTTATTAAAATATCGAGAATTTTATTTTGTTCAAAACTCTCGACTTTATTTAATTGGAGTTTTGCATTCACGCAAAATAAAACTTTGGAATTCGTTGTTTTTTCAAAAGTCAAAGCAAGACGCTTGTTTACGTTTTCTCAGTAATTAATTCTTAATTAAAATCTTAACCAACTCTTTTCACGCGAGGATTGTGCCAAGATTTCAGTTGGAATGAGAGGCGTGTTTACGATTTCGTCTGCGTCTAGGCACATATGGAAATATTTAATACAGGGTGTCTCACTTAAGACTTTCGAGTATAATATCTCACTTATTTGTCAACGGATTGTTATAAAATTCACATATTCTGGGAGGTGGTTTTTCAATGACCTCAAATAAAAAATGTAATTTTAACACACGTTTCTTTTATTTAAAATTAGGCCAAATTACCACTGGATCATTAAACCCCGAAAAATTAACCAAATCGTTCGGCTGATCCGAGGAAAAAATTAGATTTTGTTGTTAAAAACTCGATCTAAATTTTAAAAGTATTTGAGCAGTTATCTTTTAAAACAATTGGCAAAGCAGTATTTTGTGCACCACTGAAAAAGCTGTCAAAAGTCTGTGCGTTGTTAGAAAAGTAAAATTGTATTAACTTGGTAAAGTTACTTTAAAAACAAACAACACTTGCAGAAATTTCTGTGTTGTTGAAATAAAGCCTTTATGGAATTTAAAGTTCAATGAACTAAATCGAGTGCGGACAAAACACGTCGCTGGAAATATTTCCAAACTCACCAACGTTCAAGTGTCTGAACTTTTTTAGTTGTTCAGTTTTTTAGTCCTTCATAAAAGAATTAAAACATACAGTACAATAAGTAAGTCAAAATGTTTGTTTTAACTTTGTTAGGATGAGAGATAAATGTGAAATGTCACTTGCACGACTCTTACATTTGTGCGAGTAGGAGTGTCCAAAATTTGTTTGTTTTTTATTTTTCTTGCAAAACAGAAGTCTTTCAAGGATGAGTTTTTTACAGCATTTTTTATTGACGATGAATGTTTAATATAAGTTTTATTTATATTTACAATAATAATAATAAAATATTATTTATATTTTAATAATATTATATATTACTATTATTATTATATATTTATTAAAATTACATTTTTAAGACTTGATTTGTTGCATTAATTGGACTTTAATCTTCACTTTCTAAAATATCTGCAATTCAGATTTCATAAAAATCCATTGACTAATAGCTGAGATATCAGTCTCGAAAGTCTTGAGTGAGACACCCTGTGTACACATAGACAAAACAAAGAATTTAGGCCAGTGACTGATAACTTTAAAAAAAGTAAAATGTGGCACAAATTGATTTGAAATAAATTAAATCATTGTAAATTGGACGTTCAAGGGGTTCGTTAAAGACTTTCGCTAATAAAACCCCAACTAGCAATAAATTCCGTATATTCGGAATTAAGCAACACGTTGGATCCTAACCTGGCCTGACTCGACCCAATTTCATTTCCAGCGCCTTTAATTGATTTAAGCATTATCAAGTTATATGAAGAATCTTATTAGCCGGCGTGCAATAAATTTCTCGTAATTTCCTTATTTGCTTGGTAAATCTTGCGGTGTTTTTTCCAGTGCCTCCAAGAATAAACTACGTGTCGTCGAATGGACGTGTCGAAGTAAAGAAGGGATCATCAGTGCGGTTAGAGTGTAGAGCAAATGGTAATCCTCCACCTAAAATAACATGGTCGAGGAAAAACAATGTCCTGCCATCAGGAGATCAAACACTGGTGACTCCAGTGCTAACACTGGATAAGGTGGATAGGCATCAAGCCGGAGTGTACAAATGCACGGCAAGCAACGGGGTCGGACAGGACGTCACTCAAGACATAAATCTTCACGTTTTGTGTGAGTACGGTCCCTTTCTTTACGCTGCAATAACTCATTCAATATTTTTATCACATTGTTGCGCCTCCGGGCAACGGATCTATCACGAACCCTAGCCGAAAAAGCTGTGTTTCGAGGAAGAAAGTAACTTTGCACTACAATTTTGCCCGAATTATAACAAAACAGGTGCACAAAAGCGAGCTGTCTGTGCAGAATAGAACGAAAATTGTTATAGTTTGGGGTATACAAAGTAACTAAATGATAATGACGTAAACAAGAGTAGCGGAGGCGTCCTTTTGTCTCGCTTGTATTTAATAGACGGGGCCTCTTCATCAGTCTTGATCTCGAAGCGACTTCACAGTTCATATCTACCTATCGTAGAATCACGCGCGTTTCTTGCGCGCGATGAATGTGAAATGTGTTTCACATTGATTGTCTTATCGCTCGTGCCTAGATTTCCACAGTAAAGTTCTGCATTTACTCCATATCACGATGGAATTGTCCCTTTTTGTCTTACCCGGACGTCTACTTTGTTAGACAAGTGATAACGAAATCATTTTCAATTTCACACGACACTCGCTATTGATAAGAAATAAAAGTCCCAACTTGATTATTGTAAGGCAAATGTTTTATTTATTTTTGGTTACTACAGTGGTCAATTTAACATTAGAAAAATGTAGTTACGATTTTGTAATTTTTTTAAGCCAATAGTGATTTTTGCGCTCACAAAAATCTTTGTTTTTTGTAACACCCAGTACATAATAAGCTTGTTGATTGTTGTTTTGTTGATAATAAAGAATAGCTAAAAATGTGTTTCAAAAAATTATCCTCGCCGAGTTTTGTTATGACTTTTATAATGCATTATCCCGGCGCATCCACCATTTTTACCACGAATATAAAATATTTATAATTTAGTATTGAAACTAAAATCTCGTTTTTAACAATCATTTCTTGTGCATTTTAAAAGCATTTACCTGTACCAACAATAAAAATCACTCCAAAAACTATTTTTACGTTAAATGTAATAAATGTATTCAATTAAACTTTGGATCCAATTATTTTATATTTCTAACATAAAATCGTTGATCTTTAGTTTGCCAATAAGTGTAGATAAAAAATGGTACGGCCATTTTGTAATACGAAAAGTGTGAATGAAAATTTTAAAGCAATTAAAAAAACACGACAGTGAATACAAAAACCCAAAATTTTAAAGGAACGCTCTGTTCAAAATTATTTCTACTATTTTTACACGTTTCCGCTCGTATTCACATAACTTTAAACTGTTCCTTCAAGTACTTTGTTCTTTATTGTTTTTTTGTTTTTTTTTAAGTACCAACTGTTTTAATTTCTTTTTTCAAATTTATCGGATTATCTTGGTACTGAAACATATTAACTTATTTTACATTT
This sequence comes from Tribolium castaneum, assembly GCF_031307605.1. Lineage (NCBI taxonomy): Eukaryota > Metazoa > Arthropoda > Insecta > Coleoptera > Tenebrionidae > Tribolium > Tribolium castaneum. The sequence goes on from NC_087394.1 coordinate 28,132,439, forward strand.
AACTTATTACTGATCGTAACCGAAATCATATTTTTTTTAATTATCTCTATCGAATGTAGTCATATACTGACCATAATCTAAATAATGATATTGTTGATTATTTAATATTCCAAAAAATTAAGTTATTATCACACTCTCTTTTGAAAAAAAACTTTTACTAGAACTGATTTTATTATTAATACAGATGTGTCACAATTTTGTCTCTAGATCTTTAGTGTTGCCAACTTAATTTCAAAATCACAGCTCCTTAAGGAGGAAAATACCCATGGTGAAAAGTGTCAAATTTCAGCCTTTTTCCTTGGTATTTTACAGCCGTTGTAAGTAACGTTTATGAAAATAATTTACAGAATATATTTTTCGACTCGGGTTGTACGGGAGAAAGTGTTTTAAAATGCCAGCGATGCTATATTTAATTTTTTTTAATTGTTTTACAGTTGTGTTAGGCAACATTTATTAAACTGTTTTACAGGATACATTATTTATTCACAAGATCCATTAGAGGGCAAAAAGTGTTCAGTGTACTAGATTTTTTTCAGTTTTCAGAATTTTTTTTAATTAAATTACGGCAAATGGCTTGTGGCCAGTTATCTTGATAACAGAGAAATTCTTTTCTTCAATAGGTAAACCTTTTATTTGAGCCTTGGTACTTGTAAACACTAAAACTGGTTAAAGTTGAAAATGTTTAGTACAAATGATCGACATTTAGAGAGAGTAATATGGTAATGCTTTCCATTAAATATATGATGCAAGTACTTTGTGATTCTGAATTTAAGTCGGCAACGTTGAGAGTTATAGAGCGAGAAGATACATAACGTATCAAAGCGCATTTCAATTCTGAAACAAAGCAAAAAAAATGTAACGTCGAAAATATCGAAAAAATAACTGCATAATCATGAATGGCATCCAATATTTTCTTCGATTTTTTTTGAAAGAATTTTTGAATTGAGTGTTTTGGTGGAAAACAATTAAATGTTAAGTAAGCATTGGAAAATGTCTGGTCAAGTCCAGTCAAGTCGTGGCAAGGGCTGGGAAAGCCAGTTGTTCATTATTCAAATAGTGGCACAATTCGGCAAGAGTTAGCTGTCCTTATAAATTTTCAACAAGTTAGTGATCCCGAAAAGGGTCGGATCATTGGCTTACGTGGGAAGTTTGTTCTTTGGAGAAATTGATAATCGTATTGGATGAAATGAAGCAGCCATATTAAGAGATCGCTGTAGATTCGAAAATCAATCAAGATTTAGGAGCTTTCAGAGTTGGCGCAAGTAGCATTTCGTTAAGTCGGCAATAAGTCATGGTCGCGATTTTTTGCAAACCTATCGGAAAGCATGTTTCAAGCGCGGTCGACGCTAATTTTATAGATATTAACGGCTTCGGAACGTACCGTGCGAAAAGGCGGTAGTTAGAGATGATTTATCGGGTCCGAAGGTGAGAGAATCTTTGTTTTCACCTTTCATGAGGTCGGCTGTTGAACAGGAGGAATGAGGGTTGCCGGCTGCACTTAATCATCCGAGTGCCGGCTTTAATTTGGCGGGGCCATAAACCAGATTGAGTGGTGAGCGGCGTTATACATGCCCTGGGAACTCTTAAGCCTGCCGCCAAAGAACTTGTGCACACTTGTGACTTAAGAGAATTTCTAGACCCGGGTTCTTATTTTGATAGATCCGGGGGTCGCTAAAGTGGCAGTAAGTCAACCCTTCAGATGAGTTGAGGTCTGTGTTTTCTAATGTAAGGGCGGTTGTCCTTAATGAGCTCAGCCTTGCACACAGAACGGATATTGCAGCACGTAAACTTTTATCCGGGGCCAAATTGTTTTTAATGCTGCAATGCGTTCGAATAAAATTAATTACGTGAAGTATGGTCTTAATGAAATTTGCTAGTGCTAGTCGCTCGTGATTATTTAAGGAAAATTGCACGCCGAGGAAACGACTGTTTAAAAATTCGCCTCCGCTACATTCGTTTCAGCGAAATGACTATCATCTAAACAATTAAGAGCAAATTAAGTGAAAAACACGCTACTAGCGCAACCTTGTAATTTCCTACTAATAACTTTTTCCCAGAATGCAGCCTAATTGAGTTTTAATATAATTATATAGCGAGATAATTATTAGCGTCTCGAGGAAAACTCTCAAATATAAGTACACACTAGCGCTATCTCTACTTAGGTTTAATTCTCTGCGAAAGTTTGCAAAGTTGCAACTTTCTTTGTAATTCGACGGAAAGGTTATCCCAATTCGAAAATTCTTTGTACGTGTTTCCAGCAAAGTTTTTTCACTCGCAAACTTCTTTTCACTTTCCTCTCCTCGTTAAATATAAGCGATTGAAATTTATAAACGTGTGAGGCTTGCTTAGGATAAATACGAAGCAAATAAAAGCGAAAACCTTGTTAAAATGTTTAATGCGGCGAAATTCAGCTGCTTCAGCGTTTTAATGTTCTTATAACTTTTCCGCGACATTTCATTAACCAGACAGCTGCAGCGCCACGTAAATAGTTTATGGATTTTTTACGAGGACTCTCCCAACACACACAAAGATACGAACGCGCTGATTTATGTCACAAAATCGCAATCGATAAATCTATTAAAACAATAATTCCCCTTTTCCGTGATCACCGATCGTCCAAATCTGCGTTGCATGTGGAGCACACAACAAATAACGTTTAAGAATTTATGTGCAATGTGTTTAATAATCTCAAGTTTGATGGCTTCAAATAAACTTTGTGCATGCTAGCGGAATTATTACAGTAATCATTTCTTTTTATTTATTCCATCATGTAGTTTATTTCATTGCTACACACTTGTTACTGTAACACGATTGCTTGTACATACACGGTGACCAGAGTGTTAAACCCCCTAAAACAATAGGGAAAGGCATTGGACAAGCATTGACCACTACAGTCAATGTGTTTACGACACTAGAATCAACCGTACAACAATGACGGCCATCTATCAACATCCTCTAAGGTAGATAACATTAAAGGATGATTAAACTGATGGCAGTGACAAAGAGCGACGTTTTTGATGGAAATGCCATTTTAGAATCAATCAAATGACATTCACAAAATGGGAATTTACATAAAAGCGACCGCGCTATATCGCTCTAAAATCATTATTTTAAAAATAAATTAGTGGAGTTGATTGCCATTTAGTTTTCGGGCATAATTTGGGTGATTATAAGTATTAATATTTACTAAAAAGTATCAGTACTTATTTATATTCACAAAAAACTGGTTATTATTATGAGCAAATATTTACATCATTCAGGGTGACCCAGGGTCTGTAACTTTTATACTATTTATAATATTGTCATGCCGTTTTCATAATACGATAGATTGACTTAAAGTACACAAACTTAAAATATTTTTATTATACACAGGGTGTTGTATAAAGGCTGGTGAACCAAAGTTTCTTAATGAAACACCTTATATATTTTTACATAATTAGATTCTACACAAAAAAGTAATGTAACTATGTATAAATTATTATAGGCTTATCTCATTTTGTTTCAGAATTATTCAACTTTTTGTTATAAAAAGGCCAATTTTTCAAAAATCTTTACGAAATCCGACAAATTTGCTACAGAAAAACTTAGAATATCATGCAGTTTTAGCAAATAGCCGACTTTTACTTGAAACATGCAGATGATGTACAGGGTATGCTAAAATGCAAAAAGTAATAACTCTTTTTTATTAATGGAACACCATGTATTTTCTTACAGGTATCGATAGCATTTCGTATAAGCTTTCTAATTATTATTATTATTAGCTAGCACCCTTAGTTTTCTAGCTATTAACATTTTAAAAAGTTTGTTTAGTACTCGTTGGCGGAATTTTGGAAATAACTTGGAATCGCCAGGAATAATCAAAAGTTGACAAAATTATAAACAGAATCTTTTGGAAAATTCAAACTTTTAGAGTTGAGTTTTTATCTAAAAGTAATAAATGTTCCGGTAGTGTTTTCTGATAAAAATTTTCGTATCTATAGGGTTTTTCATAGTTCTGAAAAAGTCTTCCAAACATCATTTGATTGTGATAAGCCCAGAGCCAAAACAACAAAAAATCGTCTCAAAAATCTGAACCCACCAAACTCTGTTTCTATTTCTATTTCTATTTTCTCTTTTTCTTTCTCTTTCTCTTTCTCTTTCTCTTTCTCTAACTCTGGCTCTTTCTCTTCCTCTTCCTCTTTCTCTTTCTATTTTTAAAGGTCACATAAATTAACAAAGAACAAACTTTTCTGATTTCTGAATTGTTTCAGAATTTCAAAAATGTAATAAGTTTTAACATATCGTTTCTGGTTTTTGAGTGAACGGCCTTTTGTTAAGATTGATTCTTCTCAAAATCAAGTATCTGAATTATAATTTCTCAAGACCATATAAAATAGCATTCTCAACAAAGAACAAACATTTCTGATGCAAAGTTATCCCAGAATTTTGAATATGAAATCAGTTTTTTATATGGTGTTTCTGGTTTTTGACCAAAAGCCATGTCTTAGTTGTCTTAGTTTTTCCAAAAATTATTGTCTCTAGTCAAGTGCCAGAATTATAATTTTTCATGACAATAAAATTTAATATTTAGGACAAAAAACAAATTTTTCCAGGATTTCGAATAAGTAATCAGTTTTTACATATGGTTTCTGGAACGCTCCTTTGTTAAGGTTGATTCTTCTAAAAATTATTCTTCCAAGTGGAGTATCTGAATTATAATTTCTCAAGGCCATATAAAACAACATTCTGAGCAAAGAACAAACTTTTTTGATGCAAAGTTGTCCCAGAATTTTGAATATGTAATCAGTTTTTTTATTGCAAACGGCCTTTTCTGAATGTTGGTTTTTCCAAAAATTATTGCCTCTAGTCAAGTGCCAAAATTATAATTTTTCAAGACCACAAATTTTAAAATTCAGGACAAAGAACAAATTCTTTTGATGCAGAATTTTTCCAGGATTTCGAATATCTAATCAGTTTTTACATATCGTTTCTAGTTTTCGCGAAAACGGCTATTTAGGTCCAAAAATTGGTGTGGCGCTTTCGATAAAAAATTTAAAATGATAAATCAACTTCTGCAAGCTCATCGGGATCACTATAACTTTTTTTCCTTGATCAATGAATGAAACCATTGAACATTTTCGGCCGAAAAGTTTTTTATTAAATTTTTATGAAACTTTATGATCGGTCCTATTTTCTTGACTAGCTTTAAAATTTTTTGAAGTTCTTGGTACGGCAAATGTAGCGTCCTTTAGTGAATTGATTTTATTGCCGAAACATAAGTCTAACGAATAGCAGACTAGTGTTTCGTAAGCACATGCAAATTTTTATTAGTAACTTCTCTATTTTATGAATATAGACATAAGTAGTAGATACTTATTTTTTATGATTTTACGATGAAATATAAGTACAGGCATGTTCTACATTTTATAAATGTCACCCATTTGTTGTAAGTGTGGAAAGTATCGGATCCAAATTGGATTAGCGCTGTTGACGAAAAATAAATGCATCTTCGTCTCTGGAAATCCCGCCAAGGCACCGCATTTCTGTTAAATTGAATTTGCTGCAAGTAGCTGGATGCAAGGCGGCGTAAATGCGTAATTTATTTCCTCCAATTATCGCAAAATAAAATTAGCTCCTTTTAGCGCCGAACAAAACACGTTATAGTGCCGTGTTGAATCCTATTTAATCAAATTCTTCCGAGATAAATATTTGGAAAAGTGGTCGAGTTTACGACGTCCGTAAATCCCGGTGCATGTTCGGTTTTACTGCACCAGTTCAAGGCTATATCGCGTTACTCTTTTCCGTAATTTTATTTGAAGAAGTTACAGGTTGGGAATTTTGATGTGTTTGTAGATAGAGAAAATTAGTGGTGCAACTCTTTGCACGGCACGTTCCAACGTGAACGGGGATGAGGACGGTCCCCGAGGTGCGTTATTACTTTATTAACTGACACCGTCTGGGGTAGTTTCAAGTTATCTCAGCTGTCGCACTCGGCATTCTTTAATATTTACGTCTTCGCACAGTTTCATAAAGGAGCGGATTCGAAAGCTTTTGAATTTACTTATCTCGAAAAACGGGACGATCGCATTTGGAGACAGCGTAAAAGAGAGGAGGTTAATGAAAACGGCGGATCGAACAAGGACTTTAGCCAGACGTGAGTAAACACGGAAAAAATTGAAGCACTTATTTCGGAAAAAGTGATACGGTATCGACACACAACGTGGCTTATCACCCCGTTTTCGATCTACTGAAGGCAAACACCTGTTTGATTTTTATAACGCGGAGTTATGGCGGGTGGAATTATTTGATAAAGAGACCAAACTGTGCTTTGTGCCCGATAAAAAACGCCACTTTGTAAATTTTTCAGGTTTTTGTGCGCAAGCGATGAATTTGAACAATACCAAGCGTCATAACAGCACCAATGGGCAAAAACATCTGTCATTACCATTACATGTACCATTAATTTTACGTTACAGAAAGAGAAATAAAACCAGACAAGCTACAATTAGCCAAATCTTGGCACACCTGGAGGTCGAGAAAAAATCCTGGCGGAAATTTGGCAATGCTTTGAGGAATAACGTTCGCAAAAGTAAATTAGGACGGAAGGAAAAAGTTTATCCGATCGCAAGTGCATTCTTAGACTCACTTTTAAAACTTCAGCTGACAGTGAAAGATAAGTCTTTCTGATAAAAATAAGCATTTCCTTTGTACGGATGCTGTAACCCAATTCTTTTATTAGGCAGAATGGTTCGATAATAAAACTTTTATATTATTTCCTGAAGAGATAAAATTTTACTTTAATGAAACTTTATAAAAATGCGATCGCGTGCAATCACTTCGTCCCGAAATACCCGCGGATTTTAAAAACGTCTGGAATAATTTAAAAATGACAAATGGACAACAAAGCAGTTTCATTGATTTTCCCCATTGTTACAAACAGCCCGGCAAGTCCGCCGCAACAAAAGCAAAATAATTAGTTTCCCCAACTAAAAACCAGTGACAGATTTATTCATATTTAATCCAGCCAAAGAAAATTTTAAAAGTTAATTTCAAAATGCGGTCAGTGCTTCTGAAAGCGCTCTAGTTTCGCAAACAAACTGCCTCCAACTCCTAATTAATATTTCTTTCGCGTTCCGTTGCAAAATTCAGCATTGTCTCCTATTAGCCGGCGCACTGTTTATGTTTTCCCTTTTAAAACAAATTTGATTCGTCTTATTTAAACTTAAGTGGTTTTAATGTCGCTCGGGACAGGTCGGGAAAAATTGTATGGGGATTTGCGGTCTCTTCTCGTTTCAATTTTGCACGCATTTACAGGATTTTGCTTCTTGCGGTGACACCATCGAAATATGCACTGCTAGCTTGAGGTATGACACAAGTTTGGCTATGAAACGAAACAGCAAAGTTCTTCGGGCCTAAATCAGGTGCACGAAGCGTCGCGATATTTGTTAGAGTAGATATATTTCAAAAGTTTATTTGCTTTGCGTCGTAATGTGCGTTTTATGTTTTGTTATGAATAGAAGGATGCGAAATATTTTATGGCACGATTATAGGTTTTGGATGGAAGGAGACGTCAGCTGAATCGGTTCAATTCAGCGAAACGACTTTTTTATTTTTATTTACAAAATCTACATATACAAGGTCGCTAAAAAGTATGGATACGGTTAAATATTTTAAAAACTATTTATCAAAGCTTTTTGAAATTTGGTATAATAAATACTTAAAAGTATATACTTCTCAGATGTTTATCAAGTTTTTAACTCCATTTTTTCTTAAGATACAAGGCTAGCTTGATTTTTTAAACGGCAACAAGTGTCAATTTTAATATTTTTAAGAAGAGTATTTTTTTCTAAATTCTATGGTGTAACACATACTTTCCTTAGTTTAATCGAAACTTAAAAACAAATTCGAAGAAATAAAATTTTAAAAATTTAAATTTTGTTAGTCTTAGAAATGTGGTCTTTATTTATCATCAGCTCTTTGCTGTTTAAACATTCAACATTGACCAAAAAATTAATAAAAACAGAAAATAATTATTGTTAAAATAACACTTTTAACTGAAAAAGAATACGTTTTAAATAAAAAAACACGAAATATACTTTTATGCTGCAAAAGATGTTCAAAATAACTTGCAACTATTAACTTCTTGGCTTTCTGTCGCCATGATCAACCAGCATGAATTTTTTTCGTTCAGTTTTACTTTTACCATTGTTAAACTAGTTATTGCACCCAAATTTAATTTTGGGCTAATATATAAGTGACAAATCGTTAATAACAGTATTTTCAATGCTAACTTAGTTTTACTTTTGCAGAAATCCAGATTAAAATTTTTGAATTTATATTTTTTTTACCTTTTAATAAAAATAAAGCTAGGTATTATGCTACATCACTGAATTCAAAAAAAATGCTCTTTTAAAAATTATTAAATTTGACCATTCGTGCCATTTAAAAAAAAACAAGTTAGCCTTGTATTTTCAAAATAAATGACGATGGAAATTGAAAAAGCTTTCATATTATAGAAATTAATTAAACACTTTTCACTGTTTCCCAAATTTCAAGGTCTTGCTAAATGAAAATATTTTCAAGATAGTGACACTTCCGGTTATAAAAGAAGTCGCCATTAACTTCCTTGTTTTAAGTAATGCTATATTTTTTATTGCGTTTTTGGATTACTAGAGTTATTTCAAGGCAATTTGCATAAGTTTTTCCTGTACCTAAATTTAGCTGTTTACGAAATATTTAGGGTTTTTAATTTTTTATTTTTTTTCGGATTTGCTCCTCTCAGTTTAAAAATCGATAACCCTGCCATTTTCAAAAATTTGAAAATATTTTTTAGCTCATTTGAAAGATGAAGTTGGCGCTTTTAAATTTCTAAAAAAAGATAACAAACCTCAAATGTTTAAAATTAGTTTTTTTAGAACTTTAAGCCCCATAACTGAATTTTTTCAAATGAAAGGCCACACGTTTTATTTCATTAAATTGTAGAGAATTTGATTCTGCATCGATCTGTATTAGCATTCCCTATACTTATGTTTAATAGTTTTCAAGTTACGATAACTTTTTTTTTGGGATTGTGAAATTATTAGCCATAGTCGTTTTCTCATAGATTGCAAACGAGAGAAAAAATGTGAGAAATTAAAGTTAATCAACAATCAGTGAATTTATTTTGTTTTTACAGAACGGAAAACACAATTTTGAACTGAGTTTGTCGTTTGTTTAAATAGAAATGTTTTTATGGCAAACTATGTAGTAGTAGTAGCTGTGGTTAGTAAGAAATTTTCTACAATGTTAAAAAACCAACATAACTTGAAAATTATCACAGATAGATATAGGAAATGCTAATACAGATCGATGCAGAAAAAAATTCTTCTTCTAGTAAAATAAAAATTGGAACATCCCATTTGAAAACATTAAGTTATGAGTACTTGAAGTTACCTAAACTTAAAATTTTTTGGTTTGTTAACTTCTTTTCCAGTTTTGAACACACTGGAGAACAGATTTTGACTTTGTCTTTCAATTCTCCAAATATGATTTCGAAATCTCAAAAACTAAAAGAGTTACCGATTTTTTAAATGACAAGTGCAAATTCAAAAATTTTCAAAAAATCTTAAATATCTCGAAAACGGTTAAACTTAGGTATAGGGAAAGCTGATAAAAACGACTTTAAAATAACTCAATTATTTCAAAAACGCAGTGAAAAACAGCTTTTCATTTAAATTAAGAAAGTTAATAGCGACATCTTCAAAATATTTTCATTGAGCAGAACTTAACAGATTATTTCAGTACTTTTAATGTGGGGTTTAGACGTAACAGCCTGTATAAAATTAAATTTTTGTTAGATGTAGTTGAGCGGTGTATTGTCTTTGTTTGTCAGCTTTAATGGCTTTATTGCGATGAGTGCAGTAATGGCAACGATGGCAATACCGACCATAATTGCGATAAATTTTATTGCGGGTTTAATTGATCGAAGGCGAATGGAGGTTGATTGGTCCCTCTGAAAGAAAATTACATCTAGGGGGCGCCGCGCCGCCCGAGGTCGTCATTTGAAGTAGGAGCATTAAACCGTAACAAGTAACATTGGTATGGCAAATATGGACTTGCATTTATGCTCCCTAATAAAATCGAGCGATAGCGATCTTCGTCCTGCTGCGATTCAAACAAATGTCAGAATAACGGTCATAAATAATTCCGTCCAGCAGTGAAAAGGTTGCCCCTGCCACCTCATAAACTTTATAATTAGATTTTCGACTCAATTAAATTAGCGACTATATATACAATTGGATTCATTGTCTGGAGTTGGTCTTTGTCCCGATTTTAAATAAATCACGCCGCTGCGAGAAATGTTATTATCGATGCGTTTTGTTCGCCATCGGAAGTTGGGATGTAGCTGCATGTGATAGTAGATTCGATACTAAACGAATTTCGAGTCAAAGGCAGGAAGATTCACAAATTAATTATTTCGTGATGACATACAAAGCACTACACCCATCTATAGGAACCGACTCTCCCGGGAGCTAAATTTAAATCGAGACGAAAAGACATTTACATTAAGGGCGAGAGAGGGAGGTGAAAGTTCTGTAAGCGACACAATTAAATTAACAAATGGGAGAATTCCCATACAACTAATCCCAGAAAAGTCCAATTATCGCAATGCCAAAGTCCCACGAGGTCTAATTACGTTAAGGTCTTATGCGACCCCACCTATACAAATCAGGGCGCCTTCATTACATTGATCTCAAATCCGTATTACCGCACGTTGCTTATGTTAGGGGTTTATGGGAATTTATGGAAACCCTCGATCTGCGACTGCTAATTACGACATGACGAATGACGTTAATCCACCGGCTCGCAGGAAAAACCAAACCTAGCTCATGGCTCTCTCATCCTCAATCAAATCTGAATGTCACAAATGATTTTTTGCCATTTTAATTTAAAAAATCTGTATTAATTCTTATAAATTATACTGAATTTCACGCCCGGTATTTCAGTGCTTTGGTAAAATCTTTGTTAACTAACCGATGGTAAATCTAAACCAAGATTTTAACTTTGAATGCGTATTTCAGTGCTTTAGTGGAAATTGGGTTAAATTCCCAGCTTTTTGGCAACACCGCACGAGTCGCAGAAAGTGGCAAATTTGTGTGATATCTCGGGAAAAAATATTTTAGAAAAATAAGGACACTGGGCATGATTGTGACTAACTCTGAAATAAAGTTGGTAACCTGACATCTCCTTCGTAAAGATTTTATCCTGGAAATAAATTGTTACATAACCACCATATTTTTGGTTTAACCATCAACTGAAATAAAGATAAACCTAATGCCAAGAAAAGCCACCAATTGAAAAAGTAAAGTAGTTATGAAGTTACATTTATGTTGAGGTTGAACTGTATTGAGCACATCGTCCACGTAGCCCTGCCTGCGAATGCACAAATTTCAAACTACATTTTTAAAAAAAATAATAAACTAAATTGATTTTTACAATAATTACTAAGTTAATTTAATGCAGGCCTCATACACCAGTTCTTATCTCGATTTAAATACTTGTAATAATGTCTGTTTTTATAGGAAAACTTTACGTTCATGCGGCAAGAAAAAAATACAGTAGATATTCAAGTAAGTCATATACAAGACCCACAAAAAAATATCAGAAAACTATATACTATTTTATAATAAAAAAATAAAACTGGTGAAAAACGAGATTTTTTTCATTTATTTTTAAATGACACACAAGTTTTATATATCAAATTTATGTATACAGTTGCTAACGTCCTCACAAAGTTTTTTTTATGCGATTTGAACGTAAATTAAAGTAGTTATGAAGTTACATTTATGTTAAGGTTGAACTGTATTGGGCACACTGTCTACGTAGCCCTGCCTGCGAATGTATAAATTTTAAACTATATTTTTAAGAAAAATAATAAACAAAATTGTTTTTTACAATAATTGTATGCTGTTTCTAAGTTAATTTATTACCTTACAAGTCAGTTCTTATCTCGATTTCAATATTTATAACCAAGTTATAACGGGTTAAACAGCGTACTAATTTTGATGTTTTTATTGAAAAACCTAACGTTCAAGCAGTATGAAAAAATACAATAGGTATACAAATAAGTCATATACAAGATCCATAAACAATTATCAAAAAATTATGTACCATTTTTTTATAAAATAAATAAATGCTTGGAAAATGAGTTTTTTTATTTTATTTTTAAATGACACAATTCTGATATTTCAAATTTATGTATACTGTTGCTAAGACCCTCAAAAAGTAATAATATTTTTTATGCGATTTGAACGTAATTTTTTTTAATAGAAAAATAATTTAATTAAATTTTTAACTCGTTTAAACGGTTATTAGCTCATTCAACACAATAAAAAGGCAAACCTTGAAATTTCTCACAAAATTAGTTATTATAAATTATTCATATATTTCAACAAAATTATAGGTAATATAATTTATAACTTTAATTAGAAATCTAATCATTAATAACTATTTTACAATTTTATTAATCTTATTAAAAAAAATAATAATTTGGTAAAATGCGACGTTGGCGTTTTTATAGTTTTGAAACATCTAATACAAATATAGTGAAATTTTCCTTAATGGACACCTCCGAATAACGGACATCTCTTCACAAAGGACATTTTTGTAGAAACGTGACAAAACCTATTTTAACATTTCCACCTCCCACTAGTGGACACATCCCCACAACGGACAATTTAAGATTCCCCATCGGTGACCGTTGTGGAGAGGTTTTACTGTATTTAAAATGAGGTTCAAATCAACCTGTAATGACTCAATTTAGAAACAACATCCAATTGTAAAGAAAGCATTTTGTTTATAACTTTTCTTAAAAATACAATTTCAAGTTTTGCATTAAAAAAAATAGATCCAATCATGTCATTAAGGCCGTAAAAATAAGTTTTTGTTACTGCTTTCCTGAGTACTACTGACTGACTGACTACTGACTGCGGCGCCAATTAATTAAACTGTGATTTAGCTGAAGTCGGAAAATATATTGAATCAAAAAAAACGAAAGGGATTAGAGAAATATTAGTTTGTCGCTTGTCTGTAACAAATAAGTGAAATAATAAGCAACTAGTAGCTACAAATACCACAAACAGTGAAGCTCATTTAATGCGATTTAAGCTTTTGTCGGAACAGAAGTACTGATTGGGAAATAATAATAATCAAAAGAAAGCGTTAAATGTCACGCAGGAAATATGAAAATAGCAATAATGCTTTATGTTTCTTGATAACGGTGAAGAGAACCACAATACATTTCGACCAGCTACATATTTACGTTTACGAGCTGCTCGTTTTCTATTGTTATGATTTATCGATAAACAGCCACTTAGAGAAAATATCATCAGTTTCACATGATGCGAAACAGTAGCAAATTAATTTGAATTTCATTTCGTATTCCACTAAATTAGTTATTGCGCATATATGAGTTTTGTAAACAGTAGGCGATTTTGCGAGTGGCAATAAACCGCTACATTTGTTATTGTAATGTTTATTATATTTATTAATTAAAGATTAAAGCTGTATCACAGAGGTATCATTAAAATGTTATATGGGCCATTGGTTTTTGCATTCATTCAATCCACGGTTGTGAATCAGGGCACCGAAATGAAATATTTAGTTTTTGTCGTGTTTCAATTAATCTTTTTGCTGGATAAAAATAATTAAGCAAGACGACAATGCTGGAATGAACTGTCCCAATGAAACAGTGCAGTAGTGGTGCGGTTATCTAATCTACCAAACGGTATTGCCCTCAAGTTAGTTGCGAAAGACATTCAATTTCACGAACTATAACAATTGTGGAACTTCATGCCACACGTCTGTTTATTCAGTTAAAGGAAATGATTGTGAATTCTAATGAAGAAAATTTTATCAACATCCGCTCCCGGATTATTAATAAAGTGCACACGCTCCAGGAAACAAAAAGTGCTTTCCATTTCATGTCAGAAAACAGGTCTTAAACTAAAACTTTCATCACAATTTGCTAAAATAAACTTTTCATCCTTCCTGGCTCCTGCCGGAGGAATATAAGATGACAACAATGGCAGTGCTGTCAAGATGATAAATACGTTTTCGAGCAATCATCTAGTTATTCGCGCCTTTTTTGAGGATTAAATTTGAAGTGAAATTCGTCTACAGTCCGGGACATTTCTATTTGGACATAAAAAATTTGAATTTTCTGACATTTATACGTATATTCAGCGTCTATGTGAACAAAAAATGTTCTCTCTCTCATTCTATGGTCCTTGAGCTTTAATAACAGGGACATTTTTTAAATTGGTAGCATTAGAAAATGACAGTAAACAGCTGACTGATGTAAACAATAACACAATAACAAAGGAAATAGGAAGGAAATGTTATAATTTTAATCTATATAACCAGTGGCTGCTTTAAAAGTGTGTACTAACGGGATAATAAAATATTTACGCAAGTATTTTTGAAGGTAGAAACATTACTTGTCATATAACAATTATAGATTGTATGATGAGACGGGAATGGCACAACACAGAATTGCAGTCAGTGATTGTGCTGGAGAAAGCTGCTGTGACGTACTGACAGTACTGACTGTCGCTGGTTGTATGATTTGCGTAATTTGTGATATATTTTGTGTGAAAAACTGGAAAACAAAGTGCATACCTGCATAACCTCACTTATCGCAGTTTTGCACATTTTGATGATGGGAATTGCGGTTCAAGTAATTATGAGTTATAGATGGAGCTCACTGTTTACTTCAAAGTAAGTTCACGACATTTATTAATTAATTATTAAAAAAAATATTAAAAAAATCACAGATAGTGTTTATAATTTGTAGCTGAAGCCTTTTGGGTCCACTTTTTTCGTTGTTATTTCCTGGTAGCGACTCTTGTTTCAAGCAGAATGGGTGTAAAGTTAAAAATAATCCCATAAAATTGTTAATATAACTCCGTTGCACTGGCATGGGGTATTTGAAAACTTACGTTTAACAAATACGTCACAGCCATCGTCAAAAAACATAATAAGGGCTTTATAACAACAAGCGCTTTCTGATTTTACTGTGGACGTGTGGAAGAATAGTGTGAAATATTGCGAAAAACCAACTTTTACTCTTGTTTACATTTTTGTACGTCTCTATCTGAGAGTAGTCGAGTAGTCGTCTTTTATAAAAAATATAGCTTACTAATAAAGGAAATTAAAGTGTTTTTATTTCTGGGTTGCCTCCAATTCCACTTTGCCCTTGCCTGATAATCAAGACACTGATAATGAAATTGGTGTAAGTGCATCGAATACAAACGTGTTGAATAGATGAATAAAAGAGAGACAACTGCTTTTTTCAAAAAGGCCATTTCATATTTATTCAAAAAGCACACCCCCATTGAAAAGGGTCCATTCACGATGAAGTTTGGCTTCCTGCATGACATAGGTCTCGGGCACCAATCTCACTGTAAATGGTCTAAATTGGTCTTGCATCTCTAAGACATGGACTCACTGAGAGCGACTTCTGCAGAAGGCTTGAGACCTGCCTGACTGTCTCGCAACAATCTCTGCATTATGATTCCAAATCATTTTATAAAATGCTGTCAATTACAAGTCATGATATGAGGCATGAGGCCGTCTCAGTGTATGTCTTGTGGTGTACATTGAAACTGTTTCTTAAAGAACCCATTTACAATGAGATCTGCTTCGCTACATGCGGCGCGACAGGACTCAAAGACTAATCCTCAAAGACACAAAAAAACTGACACAGTTTATCATTTTAAGCCATTGACAGCGTTTTCGAATGTTGGTGCAAAGACTTGTCGCGACGCAGGTTTCAGCCTTCCGCCAACGTCAGTCTCAGTGAAACCCTCTCAAAGTGATCTCAGCGAAAACCATTCACAATGAGATTGGTCTATGAGGCCTATGTCGTGCCGCATGCAGCGAGATATGTCTCATTGTTAATGAAAATAGGGCCTTTTTTGTTGTTTAAAGTCGTTTTTTTAAACTTTTGTGGCAAATTTTACTGATGTGGCAGAGAGGGGGCATGCAATTGGAACATGACGATGACTACCCTAAAAGGCACTTCGAGGCTTTTATGGCCTTTTTAATGCAAATTTCAACTTTAAACCTGACAGTCATACCAAGGTCAAACATAACCTCAACAGTACTCCAGCAACGGTACTTCAAAGCATTTGAAAGTTTCTCCATTTGTTTTTAAGTGTTCTAGTTGGTACATTTTGCTGTACTTTACTACAATAAAGAAATATTTAAATTTTTATTATTGTTTACATTTGTCATCTGTCAAACACATCAAACAGCCAAGTTCCCTAAATTTGAGCTCTTATCTAGTTTTTGTGCTCTATATAGTCTCGCGTCAAGGTATGCGGTATGACGTATCTCATATAGAAATGTCCCGGACTATAATTATTACTTGATTAATGATCGACCTGGGGAGATATTGTTGGCATAATTAATCTTTTCTAAACAGAATATTAGCATTATGTGCAGCCGCTTTGATCCCCTTGACATTTCCACAACACACGGGGAAGCAATCAAATATTGAAAGAGAAAAATTTCGGAAGTAGGCGCATTGTCAACAGATGGTGGCGCTCTTACACGTGCTGCGGGAATTCGTTAAGTATATCTCACGATCAATGCTCAATAGCGAAAAGTATTCCCAAAATGGCCCGTGTTGTAACTCTGCGAGTTGTACGTTAAGTTAAAAAGGCTACATCCTTTTGGGAAAGCCTGCTTTTAGCGACCAATCACATCCTAATATACTTATTGCAACGATAAAAGCCCCTCTTTTATCAAATATGAATGACTCAATATGACCCCAAAAGTCGCCCAAAATACATGATCTCAAAATACGACACGTTAAGAACCGATCTCGCTGCTAATTGCCGCTGCAGTTGCTAACTCGCCTAAGAACATGACGACATCATCCCGGAATCTCATCAGCAGCGCTTAACTTTCCCGGAGCTGACTTGTTTGACTTCAGCTACAAAGTGCATCTCTTACTTTGATAAATTTCGCTAAAAATAAATTAAAAATCCCCAAGCAAATTTATTTATCAATTTTGTGGATCCTCGGGTGCATTCTATTACAGGGATTTGCTTGTGCACCCGTTTAATGAATACGTGGTATCCAGTGTGAATAAAACTCGCAGAATAAGCAGTTTGCTGAATTAGTTTCGAGCTGATTGCAATCACGAATTAGCAAATTCATATTCTGGGATCTTAAACATTTGTTACTCGGCTCAAGACTGTTGAGAAGCCATAAAATCGTGCCTACACACCACACATGAATATTTATGAGGGCAAGTCGTAAAAATAAAAAAATAATGAGGCAAAAAATGAGCGCTGCCGCGGTCTCCTATGCATTGTAATAGAGTCATTATTCGGTATTTTATGGCAAATTCATTACTGCTCATTACACTTAATTTGTTTTAACTAGGTACAGGTTAAGGCGAAGCACAACTTTGGTAATAAAAAAATGCAAAGGCATTCATAAATTATGAGTAAATAATTCGCTAAATCACTATTACATGCTCTTTCAGATTTCCTTAGAGAATTCTTTTGGCTTCTATTGTCAAACTTAACAAAGAAAATGTTCTTTCAACGTCGACAAAATATCGACATTTTTTCAAAATTAAATTTTGGAAATTTAACATTGTATTGTAATGTAATTTACCCTTAATTTATTCACCTACGTTGTGAAACTCTTCTCTTACTATTACCTAGCTATTTCAACAAATTTTACGAAGGACGATGATAAAAAATTGAAGCTAACTAAACTAAAAATGAAAAAATTGCAGCATCTTGCCGGATTTTTTTAAATAAACATGTATTAAGATTGTGTATGTAAGCCGCTCATTTTTCAGAATCAAATTTTTTTTGTTGAAAGCTGGTAAAAATGAAAATAAAAAAAATACAACGAATAGAGAAATCAGGCTATTTATTTCAATAAAATTTTTGTAAAAAACGAAAGACAAATTCATGTCGCAGTAAATCAGTTTACCTGAACATTACCGTCTTGTCAAAAGGCATGGACATTAATTTTTGAAATAATTTTATATTTTTGACTTAAACACACTTTTTTTATTTTATTTCACAAATAATTAAGAATCGTAGAAAAGTAGGACTTTCACACAACTAACTAAAATCTACAATGTCGTTTTGGAAAAATTGTTAATTACAATTATAATAAATAAAATAAATACCATTTTTAAAACCAAAATTAATAATTGGCGAACACTACTTCATTGTAAAACATTGTAAAACTGATACAAAATTATTTTTAAATACAAAAATAGTTTAAAATTAAAAAAAAATACGAGAGTTTATATATTTAAAAAAAAATTAAAAGTCCAAAAGATGACAAAAGAACTTTAACGCTGAGGAACTAAAAAACAATAAAATAATGAGACTGAAATTCTAAAGAACACAGCGACTGAAAAACTGAAAAAACTATAGAACTGAAAAAGAGAAACACGAATAAATTAAAACATAGATTCAGAATAAAAACCAGTACACAAAGAGATTAAAACAACTTAAAAACTAAAATACACAAAAATAACTTAAAATCCAGTAGAATGATAATAACTATGAAACTGCAAAGTAAGAACAAATAAGATAAGATAGTAAAATCACAAAAAATTGAAAAATTGAGGAAATGAATACTATAAAATAAAGGAAAATTAAGGAACTAAAAAGCTGAAATACTAAAAGCCTGAGAAACACAAGAACTTTAGATAAATGAACAAATAAATAAAAGAAAATAAAATAACTATAAAAACGAACAAGAACAAGAAATTTGGATAAATGAATAAATAAATAAAAGAAAATAAAATAACTATGAAATTGAAAAATTCAATGTAATGAGTTTAAACTAAATACAGGGTGAGTCAATAGTGGGTTATTTTTGAATTTCTTAAAATATGCAACTAATAACACTGATTCCAGCTGACTAGATTTTTAACAAAACAAATTTATTTCGAGTTTTAAGAAAAGCTCTTAAAATTGCGTGTTAGGAAAGTTTCCTAAAACTCGGTCCCTAAACATTACAAAGAAAATGTCTTTTCAACGTCGACAAAATATCGACATCTGTTTCAGTTTCTAATCCTTTTTTCAAAAATAATTTTTGCAAATTTAACATTACTGTTACTATTAGCTAGCTATTTCACCAAATTCTACGAGCAACTAAACTAAAAATAAATAAAGAATTGCAGCCTCTAGCCCGAATTTTTTCAGAAAAAAAAAATAAAAATACAAAACTTTTGGCTGTAGTCAGATAAAAGGCGGATTTGGAGGTGAATGTTTCTCAAAAGTCGAAAGCAGCAGAGGCTATTTATTTCAATAAAATCGACAAAGTTTTCGTAATAGCCGCATGAAAAATTCATCCGGCAGTGAATCAGCTTACCTGAACATTACCGATTGTCTTCCCGCCTTGTCAATCCGCATGAATATTAATCGTCCCCTCAATAAAATATTACATTTTCTATGAAAGCTTGCGAATTATTCACGCGGTGAGTAAATAGCCGGTCGACAAGCTCGCAAATCGCGATCAAAAATGCAAACCGCCCTTTGATACGTCCTCTTTTATGCAAGAACCGTCGCGAGTTACTTATCCGCTATTATCGCCGTTTATTATTTTTTTACGAGGTCCGCAGCCGTCTCACAACATTTCCGGTCAATTTAATTTTTCTATATCCGCTGCAACTGGCGGCGTTAAGAAAAATTCACACTGCAATACACAACTCGGTTTTATCGCTGCAAAGTATGTAAAATCGCTGTTTTGGACCATCTTGCAGGACTGCAATGGTTATGAATATGCAAGACCTGTGCAAAACTCACCAGTGCATGTGCTCCGGAGCTCCCTTTTGCCAAGATTTTGTAGATTATTTCATGTAATTTCTGAAACGAAATTTATGCTTGCATTCCGCATGCCACGTACTCGTGCACGAAATGAAACGGATTATTTATTTCCAACCAAGACGAAATTTCCAACAACCATGTCAATGTTTAAAAAAATTGCGTCAGTTCACTAGTTTACAACATTTTTTACCAATAAATGAGACCATTGAGACCAATAATTAATCCTTAGTCAGTACTGAAGTCGAAAAAAAAAAATAGTACGTCAAGTTTTTTAATATTTATTAATTCGTTACAAAGTATCAGAATTTGATCATTTTTGAACATCAAAAATGTTACAGGATGCTTCTTTTTTTTGGTACTATCAGTCAGTACTACTTGTACTAGTGCACTATCTCGCGAGACACCGTGTATATTTTAGTTAGCAGAAAACAAAAACAATATAAAATATCTCTTTCTAAAGAATAGTATATTATAATTGTTACTAGTATATTATTATATTATAATAATATTATATTATTATATTATAAGTGATAGAAATGCATCAATATACGCGAGTGAGAATTTTGAACACTTGTCATGAGCTTTATAATGGCATTTTGATCACATGTGATATACTACGTTTTATCTTACAGGAGCTTTCTAAAAAAATCCAAGAAATTTAAGTAAATATCCGCCTGTAACTACAGTTATGAAATAAACAGTCTCACTGTTTTCTTCAATTTTCCCCAAATTTACTCACTTATGAGTAGAACTCACAGCTTTATCTTACTGAAAAAAATGGTATAATGTATCTAAAAAACTGCAACCCTAAAATAAAAAAAAATTGGTAAACAAGTACAGTTTTAATAGGATTGTTTTAATGACAAGAATGGAACTTCTCTATTTAAAGACAATGGATTTTATTAATTTCTCTCAGTGTAACACACCGGTGCATTAACATTTAAAATGTTTAATTAAATCGTAAGCGCTTTTTAAAAGTGATCGTTTTGGCATAGAGGATGCATTTCCTGTCCGCTTTTGTCCCGGAAGATCGTAATCTGCGTGCCCATATTTTTCTGTTGGAAGCCGTGTCTGCTTTTTCAATTTAACTTTGCAATTAAAAGCAATTCAACCGATAAACCAACAGAGAGCGTCCACCGTAAACCTTATCTAAGAATATGTATCAGTAATTAGTGCATTTAATCGCACCGGTGTGGCTCCAAATCCCCGGAAAAAAGCCAGAACAAAACTCTTGTTTGAACATTTAATTGGCAGGAAAATCCTCTGTCGGGAAAATGTGTTCGACCGAACAATGTCTGTCTCTGTTGGTTTTACTGGCCTGAGAGTGGATCAGCTTATCGGACTAATCGTAGCCCGAGGGAGCGGTTAGTTCGCGATACTCCCGCCGTGGCAAAAACCGACCTGATTTATAACTCTCCTGCGGAGTAAACACCACTAACTAGCATCCTCTGCCAGGTACATCTGCACATTCGGCCGATCCCTTTCTGACTTACGACGATCCGCAAGCCCCAGATTCATCATGCGGACTTAAGTGATTCCGATTGAAAAAGTTCGATTAAGGCGAACGGAACGCCGGAATTGCGCCCTCGCAACACGCGCGATATTAAAAACATAGCTCAAGCTTATGAACGGCCCTTTTTCAAAGGAGTGTATACGATCGCTGTTTATTTTTTGTCTGGGACGGTTATTATGTGCCGAGTTATTCGCCGGCCTGGTTTATGTCCGCCTAAATTGCCCAACGCGCTATTTGTCGGAGAAAAACTCCCCAGAAATAAATCAGATTTGAATTAATTTAATAATTATTGGGCTGGTTGTTTAAAAAATTGATAAAACTGGGACATGTTGCCACACTCTATACTTTTTGATTTTCAAACATACTTCCCACTAAATAAAAAATTAAAAACATATGGCTTCGTTAATTGACAAAAGAAACAAACACAATTTCTAAAGATTTTTTTTGTGAAAACTTTTTGACGTTCTTGACTGATTGATTTTAATAAAAGTTAAAGACGAGAGGAGCAACTTCTTTGAAAGATTTTAAATAAAAAGACGAGTTGCAACGTTTCGTTTATATAATAAACATCATCAGGCTAAAAAATACATATAAAAGTATACATTATTCCCACAATTAATTACTAACCTTTTTACTTGTTGAAATTCATAGAAGTGAACATTAAAAGATGCGATTAATCAGAATGAATTGTACATTAATTGAAAAGTAAAAAAGTAAAAATAATAACTGAAAAGTCCTTAATTCAAAAAAAAAATTGGGATGAGTGTAAATGAAAAATTGAAAAAACATTAATCTAAATTTCTGAAACAACTATTATTTTAATTAATTTTGTAATAAAATTCCAAGAATTTGAACCCTACATTTTTAACAAAAAATTTCAAAATAGTGCTTACAATAATACAAATTGATGCTTTACCTGCAATTATTAATAAAAAAAACAAAACATTGACGTTACAAATAGATGTGATTAAAGTTAAAAAGATTATAATTAATATCCTAATCACGAAACTATTAAAGAACAACACAAAACATGTTAAAAATATGATGACCATACTTATTTAATGTTATCATTTTTTCATAATAAGGAATTTATAAATTTCACTACGTTTATAAATAGGGTTCGGATTCCTAGCATCTTGCTACTTTGTTATTTTAATAAGCAGCGTACTTTTTTGTTGATATAGGCAAATTAAAATTTCTGTTTTAAATAAAGCAACTTTTTTAATGCTGATTGGCTAATTTTTGTAGTTTTATGCTAATTTTGATCATTTTTAAGTTATGAAGTGTTTTAGTTTCATTATTAATAGTTACAAAAAAAATTATTCTTTCGATTTTTGTCATTTTGGGGACATTTTGACAACCTGAACTACTCCCTGAATACAACCACTTCCGCCTAGTTTATTAATTTTATAGTTCAATTCAATTAAAAAAAACACTAGTTTAGAAAAAATATTATTGAATTTGAAAACTTTTTAGAGCATAATCTTTTACCAAAAAATTTCCATAGTAGGTTGCCATAATTTTTCTTTAATAACTTGCAAAACTAAATGGAATTTCAAAAAAAAAACAGTTTTGAAAAATGTTTATATTTTTAAAGAACTTGATGATGTACTAATAAGTTTCTTTGTAAAGTTTTGTTTTTGTTAAACATTTGATTTTTTTGAATGGCACTGATGTTTTTGTAAACAAAATTTGAGCATATTTCTTAGCATGTTTTCATTTTTTGTGCATTTTTATGCATATTTTGCTAAAATGTTAAGCTTATTTTAAAGCTTATTTTCGTCTTTTTTGAGCTAAAAAGTCCGAACTTTATTTATCACTATTTGATTTGGAATCAACAGCAATATTTTTTTTGATATGAATACTTTCACAAATGTCTTTTTTGTAATGTTCTTTGTAAATTTTGTAAATTCGTGTTTTGTTTCTTTAACAAGATTAGCTAAGGCTATTAGATTTCTTTTACATTGTAAGTTATAATGATTGTAGGTGTAGAGAGAGTAGAGAGATCTACAGTCATATATTGTTAGTTTTTTATCCAATTCTTTGATTTTTGTTTAGTCCCATACAATTTGATCACACATTATACCACAAATTCATAACCTACGCTCCTTTTTTCTAATTTAGACGTTTTTGCTTTTCATTTGCTAAAGATTTGGATTTTAAAGTTTTCTTCAAAGTTTTTTTGTTACATGTAGAAGACTAATTTTTGTCATGAATTAAACAATTTTTCAATTTATGAATATCAGTTAACTTATGTATAATATTTAAAAGACAGTGAATTTGAATTTGAAGAAATTGTGGAATCAGAATTATTACTATTTAACAAGTTGGGTAGGTCAACGTTAATCATTATAATATAACATTTTGTTGACAAAATTAAGTGGATAATATTAATTCTTGCAATATTTTTGTAGCTGAAATTTTCGCGAAGAAATTTTGGGCCACTTAACTTATTAACTTTAATTTTAAGAAATTTTATAAGACTTATCTTTTGCTGAAGAAAATTAAATGATTAAATAAAAATTTTAAATACTTAAGGAAGATGTTGGTTTAATGTGCCAATTAGTTTTAATTTTATTTTTAGGAGTTCTAATAACTTTAACATGAAGATATGGAATTACTTCGTTATTTTCAAATTTAATTGTTTTTAGAATTAGATAATGATAATAAGTATTAAATATTATATTAAATATAAGGTCTTGTTTATTAAACGGAACACAGGTAAGTAAGTCATCTATATAAGGTTACATAGAGGTATTTACTTTTTCATTGGTATATTTTAAGAAATTTTGAATTTAGGGGTCAACAGGTTTGTTTTGTATGTAAAAAAGCTCGATCATTCCCGTTTCAAACCGCCTTTTAATGGTTCAGATTGCGAAATATTGCGTTTTCAACCTAGCTGTCGCTATTTGAGATGAGCATAATCGCTCATGTATGTTTTCTGTTTCTTCGGCGTCCGCCTCCATTTATGGTTTTTGCTGCAAGATAAATATGTTTATGGATTTTGTTCACAAGGGAGAAATATGAAGTCGTTTCTTCGGTCCGTCCAAGTGAAAATCGATAAGGCAACATTTGCAAGCGATTTGTACTACAAGCAATGCATATAGTCGGAGAAAATAGAACCCCGGCAATTATCCCCGAGTATCCTTTGTGTCCTCGCAAGCTGTGATCAATCCCCATTCGACCTGCAGCTGCAATTACAAGGACCAAGGACTCGACAAAGATTTCCCCACTTTGACCCAATTGCGTCTGAAGTGCGTGACCTTTGCGATATTTTAAACAAAAATGTGGCACGTTGCGCTATTTAATGAGGTTTACGGACTAATAAATGAAGGGGCTTAATTATTGGATATCAAATAAGGGAAAATATTTCCACGTCGTGCGCTGGAACTTTGTTCCGAAGGACGAATCGTGAATACACCTTCGGAAACGTTTAATTGCATTAGTTCTGTTTCAGTTAATCATGAAATTGAGCTGAAACGTGCAGAAGAATTTCAGCTAGAAAGTTACCTCCGTAATTAATACATGTATCTTATATCTAAATTGTGTTACCTAAGGCTGTATACTGCAACTTCGAGATAAATTTCATTGACATCTCGCCAAATTTATTTACTTACCTACCTAACATTTTAAACTTTGCTCGCAAACAGGTTTTAATTAGTTGCAAACTTCAACTCCAGCCATAAATTAACCAAGTGCTTTTTTACGACTGCATCACGTGGAGAAGCCACTGAATTAAAACGGAACTAAAGATTTTTTCGCCCCCAGCCACTATAATTACGTCGAACTGGCGACGCATTTGTGATCAATAGTTGTAAATTGTAATTTTCCTCTCTCGTGTTCGAATTTTTCGATGGATCAAAAAATGGGAAAATGTGTGCTTTGCGTGCCTTGTCTTCGCTGCAACGTGCTCGAAAACATCTTATCAACATTTCAACCTTCGTCAAAACCGAGGTAATTCTATCTGCTTAATAAAGCTCCGACAGCTCTGTTTTCACATTATCGAAAAAGACGTTCGTGTAATTTTTATCGCGTCTGGTTTAGTGGCACGTGTCATCGTTGAACGAGTCTTTTGTGCGGTTTCTCAATAGCATAACATCTTATACCAAGTGTCGAGTGCCCCCTTTAGCATCAATAAACTTTCCCCTAACGTGACCAGCATCACACGTTTCTTGTGCGGATTAACATTATTCGATACTGAGGGAATTTTCCGGATGGGATAAATCACAATTCGGTTTTCCTTCGGGCTTAAAACTTGCAACAATAAAAAACAACGCCGCTATCTATTAATTACGCCTTTTCCCATTTTTGCCCGAAATGCCATTACAGCACAATATGCATGGCTGTCACGTTCAGAACGTTGCATTCATTTACGTCGTAAAGTAGTTCAACTACCAATCATTTCAACTCGGATGTATGCAATATCAGTTATCTGTCAATGGTTAATAGGATTTGATAGAGAATTATAAACACATTATTCGATAATAAATAGTGATTTTGGGGTCGCATACGTTCATATGCCTTTGTTATAAATCACGGACTTGGTGTACAGATTAAATTTTAGTACTAATATGTTGCCGATTCGACGCATAATCGCACAAATGATTTTTAATTTAATGCGAGATTTAATCTTGAAGGGTCCATGGTCCAGTCCGAGATACCCATTAAAGGACCCATTTCACTAAACTGACCCCTTAAGCAGGGTTTTACATTCGGGATCATTATCAATAACAATGAAATCTCCAAGGGACAGCTCCAGGACCTCTGAGTTAATTGGAAATCTTAGTACAAGAATGTAATACAGACGCTCTGTTTTTGCGAAAGCTCTCCGAAATTAATGCAATATTTTACCGCAAAATCTTTTCATTTTGCCGCTTCCTGCACTATTTTAGACACACTGTGGCTAGTTCTCTAGTCATTTATAAAATAAAGTATCAAAATAATGATTACATACTATGTATACAGCCTGGAATTTTTAACTGGAATAAAGTTCATAACTTTGATTTAGGCGATTTTAGTGAAAATTCCCGAATCAGTTCAATTTTTGTTTTTCCTTGCCCACTATTTGGTGCATATTGATTTTGTTTATCTGTTGTCAGAAATGCATAGCCACCTATAACTTTTTTTTCAAATGTAATATGTCAAGTAGTACCTCGTATGAAAGTCCTTTTTGCAAGCATAACAACGCACTATTTGTTTTTTTAATTTTTTTAAAGCCTACGTGATAAAGAAATTAAACCCAATTTTATTTAAACATTATTTAATGCAAGAGTTGTTCAACAAATCACCGTTCCTCTCCTGGAAAATAACATAACGATAGTAGCATGAATTTCTAACATTTTGCAACATTTCTAGTGTGATTTGCCTAATTTCAATGTAAATTGAAATGTAAAAATTGGTTGTAATTTTTTTATCGTGTAGGCTTTGAAAATATTCAGAAAACAAAGAGTGCGTTGTATTTCTTGCAAAGTGCTCTTTCACATGAGGTGACACTTGACATACATTTGAAAAAAAAAGTTAGAGCTGGCTTGGCATTTTTGAAAACCGATAAACAAAAACTGCATGCAACAAAAATAAAAAATCGACCTGTTTCAAGATTTTTTACAAAAATCGCTTATATCCAAGTTACAAATTTTATTTTAGTCAATAATTCCACATTGCTTTATTTCTTTTATCACTTGGGCATTGACAATATTTAGAAAATAAGTAGTGCGTTGTAGTGCTTTCAAAGTGCTCTTTTACATGAGGTGTCACACGACATACCATTACATTTGAAAAAAAAAGTTTTAGGTGGCTGTGTAGTTTTGACAGCAGATAAACGAAAACCATAGCTACCAAATGTTGGGCAAAAAAAACAAAAAGCGATCTGTTTCAGGAATTTTTACAAAAATTGCCTAAATCCAAATTATGAATTTTATTCCAGTTAAAAATTCCACACTGTATACAAGACAATAGAGAGATTGTTTGTCATCTACGAGTGAAAAGATTCAGTTCAAGAGTGACGAAATCATTAGTGGTGGTAGTGTATAATAAAAAAACTTTAACTGTAAGAAAAAAAGTTATGTTTGTTTCATTAGTCCTTTAGATTAATATATTAAAATTTGTACACTTAATTGGATAAAATAAATTTAATAGCGTTTATTTACTCAAAAGAGTTAATAACAAGATAGTTTAATCTGCTATACAAAAAATGAACAAAATATACAAGCTGAGTGTAAAGTAAGGCTCAAATTCTCATTTCCGTTGTGAACCATTTT
Organism: Tribolium castaneum; assembly: GCF_031307605.1. Taxonomy (NCBI): domain Eukaryota; kingdom Metazoa; phylum Arthropoda; class Insecta; order Coleoptera; family Tenebrionidae; genus Tribolium; species Tribolium castaneum. The sequence goes on from NC_087394.1 coordinate 28,160,041, forward strand.
TCAAAAAAATCCTCAAACACGTCGATTTTATTTTAAAAATACTACAATTTGACACCACTGTAACATTTGTAACGTCATAGGTTTTTGAGTAATGATCTCTTTTTTAAGTAACCACATTTTTGTTTACTGTTTTTAATAGTATACTTTTCTATCTTTCTGACATCTATAAAGAAATTGAAAAAATAATTTAAAAAATTGTTAATTTGACTTTATCTTTATTATTTTGCTTTTTTTTTCCTTTTTTGAAAAACTATAATAACGAAAATATTAATTCACTACGTATACAGTTAATTAGAAAAACTAAAACGTGATGTTATGAAAAACTAAAAAAAATAAATATAAATATGGGTGTTGTGGTAATGCCATCACCCAAGTGTCAGAGTTTTCAGGTCGCATCTACAGCCTCAGACCTGACCTAACGACCACTAGTAGTAATCGCTAAAAAAAATAAAGTTTTTGTTAGATCTAAATAACACTTATAAAAGTAACTGTATTTGATTTATGTAATATTTTTGTCATCCAGATTTTTAAATTTTGGTATTGATGTTTCTGGTTTAAAATTTAAAACGAATTTCCCGCTTGATGTCTTTTCTAACTAAATAAAATTTCATGACGTACTTTTCTTTTGGGAGAAAACGAATAATCGATACTGTTTACAGTTGAGATTATTATTCACCCATTAAGCTGAGTTAATAGTTAAGATTATTAGACGCCCAATATCAAATGAGTTGTTTACTAAATTTTTTCGTTAATCGAAATTCTTTTATGCTGGTGACAAAATTTTAAATTAAAAATTTTGTCGCATAAACCGACCCTTAGTCTAATATTAGTTAGTAAGATCTTCTCTGTTGGTATAGGAGCAAATAATTCTACACTTTGTAATTTCACTCAAATCTTTATTTATGTAAGTAGATATTGTCATTTATTTGATTGTTTTTTAGAAAACAACAAGGTTGGTGTTTTTGTGAGCCAACATTATATGTTCTGTCGTTCTCGTTTAGAATGAAACACAAGTCAACAGTTACATTAATCAGGAAAGTAGTGAATTTCGTCCAAGTTGACGAGCAATAAGGCTCTTAGCCCTTAAATGAAATAAGTTTTAAAATCACTTCACAACTAGTTTCCAATATCGTTCAATGTCTAGTTGGCTGGCTGTTATGGAGGTCATATTACAAGCTGCAAATTGTATTTTTCCTCCAAGCCCCCGTTTCCTCGCCATACACTTAATTAAAGTTGAAGATAAGAGCTCGAACCGTTTAAACTCCAACCAGCAAAGTTTTCATATTTACATGGCGTGTCGTCGTGCTAATTCCGCGTCCTTCTTCATTGTTTATAACTCGAATCGTATGTATCATGTACGTGTAACATTTATCGGCTCGAATAAATTATGGAGTCGGCCCCGTGTCTGCAGTGTGCGACCTGCATGCACCGTACTAACTGTAAACAATTGCACTTGCACGAACATGATCATACATCACCCTTTATCTGCAAGCTGCGACGCTAAAGAGCCCCCGACCTAAGCCCGCCCTCCCATTATTGAACTATCATCGACCAACTTGCCAAGAATGACTCGATAGTTCCCAACTTCACCTCTCAGATTTGCATCAAGATTGCGCCCTTGTTCCTGCAAATATTTGCCGGCTTTTTATTGACATTCTTATGCAGACGGACCTGAGTGCAGGATAACGCTGAAGCTGCACTTAGCTCGCAATAATTCCGCAGCGACGGAAAATTACTAAAAACTTCACTACACCCTGGACTATTAGGTATTCTAATCGGGAAGGACTGCCAGGGCTCGGGCAGTAAAGGTGCTCGGTTTAGAGCCCGGACCTCGCCTGTCTGGAATCATTGATGACTCAGACACATAAAGTAGGGCCCGATAGGCCACTACTAACACCGCATATTATTAACTATTTAACAGGAGCTGAATCAAAAATCGCAAGAAGTGACCCCAAGCCCTATTTTTAGCTTTAAAAATCGGACGAAATCAATGACGGGTCAGCGCGCCTAATCGCCCAAACAACAATAAGGTCAGGGGTCGTCGCTGTGAGCTGTTCTATGAAGTGAACAAAAGTGATTGATTCGGGTGTCAGGCTTTTTAACATACTAAGACAGATGATTTGAAATTATCCCCAAAATATCGATTATTCGAGCGAAAACTGGCCGCGGTAACCGTAATTTTGTTGACAGGTTAATGGGTGTTTTCCACCCGTTTTTGTACCTCCAGTTATTGCGCTTTAAAGCGACAAAATACAACAATTAACGCGCGAGATTTACGATACTGAACACGAAAATTGTGTGACCATTTCCCTCAAGGACAGTGTATGTAACTCAATCAGCCTTTCATGTTAACCTCAGTAAAGCTTTGGGACCTGCAGGACTTGCCTATTTCCTGTCGGGATAATTTACAGAGAGCGACAACCAAATTACCTTTTTACTTTTTGCCGACTGCAGCACGACACAATCCGCTGCAAAAATTAACCCGGTTAATAATTAATGTAATTATAACGCCAAACTGCTCCTAGATAATTTTGTTATTCACCGGAAGACGAAGTTTGAAACACTTTGAAGGTAAAGTTTGGCATCGGGAGGAACAAAACTTAAGACAAAGCGCTACTAATGGAACATCATAAAAATCATAATATCTTTCTCGTATCGTATTTGCAGGCTCAGTTATATCACGAAAAGCGTTCAACATAACAAAGAAAATAAAAGAACGCATAAAAGACTACATAAAACCAAAAATAATAAAAAACAATTACATAGTTTCAGGCGAAGCAAACGTGGTTGAAATAATATGCAAACAAAAAGGAAGGATCACATCTTTCAGTAAATAAAATAGGGAATATGAAGCTCATGTTAGCGTTCTAAGACGGTATTAAGGCGCTTTCAAATAATAAAAGCCAGCTCCGGTCACATAAAAAATGGCGATAAAGCCCAGGCCGTAAAATGGTAATGACGGCCAGCTGGTGGCCGGTTTTAAAGCCGTTCGGTCAGCCTCAGCAAAAATATAAACAACTAGTGGATATTAACTTACAACCAATGAAGCGTCTACTTGACCACTAATACAGGGATAAAGTTATTAACACGCTCCCTAAGGGAAAAAGAAAAGAAATAAGGCGCTTAGAGGGTCAAAGTATTATTTTTGTAACTAAATATTTTAATTCAGATTACAACAGGAAGAGTAAAGATCGTCTTCTTTTGAAGGATGTTCTCGAGTTAATAGTAACCATAGTAGCTCTACCTGTATTGATTACATGTTAACCAATTTAGCTGAAACTTTTTTTAATTGTAAACTTATTGCTGACCACTTTGGTCATCTACTGACAATCGAACTGAATGCATTGGGAACCAAGAAATTAGCTTATGAGTCAACTCTGCCTACTCACAGACAAATAACTAACAATAATAATATTAAACATTTTAAATTTCACTTATCCCGTGCTGATTGATCTCCAATTACGGACTTCGATTCGAACTTATTCAAACTGCCGAACTAGTAATAAAGAGATCACACCAACCTTAATAGACGAGAGTAAAAATCTTAAAAATATGTACTACTATGTCAAAGCTGCAAACTCTGATGAAATTATAAAGAGCTGCAAACAGAAAAAAGCTGCTCATAAATATAATAATATAAAAGCCAAAAAAAACGCACTACAGTAAAGTATTAGAGCAATCCACTAATAAATCTTGGAAACTTGGAAACTAATTAATGAAAAATTAAATCGGGGAAAGAAAAATACTAATAAGATGGAATTATTATGTAATTCAAATTTAATAAGTGATACTAAAGAAGTATATAATATTTTTGCATCTCATTGGGCATTGGGCAAAATTTGTCATTACCCAATACAAGTTCTATTGATAATTTAAAGTCCCTTTACTTCAAACCTATAACTCAAGGAGAAATTCTGAACATTGTAAGTAGACTCAAAATTAAAAATTCCTCAGGTTCGGACAATATATCAACAAAAATACTAAAATGTATGATCAAAACAGTAATAACTCCTTTATTTTATCCAATTGATTTATCAATTGACAGTGCAATTATTCCAGATGCTCTCAAAACATCACTTGTCACTCCGTTACATAAGAAAAGTGACGTTCTCAACATTGAAAATTATAAGCAAATACACATTACAAGTGCATTCTCTAAATTTTTTGAGAAATTAGTATAAAAACGTATAAATAGCTTTCTAACTTTGAATAAAATCATATCTCAGGCACAGGATGGTTTTCGTAAAGGTAATGCTGTCGACACTGCAACATTTCAATTAACTAACATTTTATATAAACATCTTGATGAAGGCAAGTATGAGCTTATTTTTTGATCTCGCTAAAGCATTTGACACTATACAAAATAGGCATTGAATCATTGAATCATTTCTGTCTAATCGTAATCTTAAAGTTAAATACGTAAATAACTTCTCTGATCCATGCGATATTATTTTGGGTGTTCCACAAGGAACAGTTATTGGACCACTGCTATTCATAATGTATTTAATGATTTACCTCACTATGTAACAAGTCAATATGTCTGCAGACGATACCCGCATAACTATTACTGCTGACAATGTTGAAATGCTGCAAAATACAGTAAAATTATCAATAAAAGAAATTTCGTCATGGTGTGACAGAGATATTTTCTTACAATTAAGTGTTTCTAACGTAAAATAACCGGCGGAATCCAAATTTGCAAGAATTAGATTGCTACGACTAACCGTTCGATAGATATCGTCAAAAATTTGGTCTCTTAACAAAAATGTCTCAACTAAACTTAGATCATTATCTGTCAATTTTTTGGAGCTATTTCCTTATGATTAAGTGTTTCTAACGTAAAATAACCAGCGGAATCCAAATTTGCAAGAATTAGATTGCTACGACTAACCGTTCGAAAAATATCGTCAAAAATATGATCTCGTTACAAAAATGTCTCAACTAAAGTTTTATTATTATCTGCCAATTTTTTGGAGCTATTTCTTTATGATTAAGTGTTTCCAATGTAAAATGACCGGCGGAATCCAAATTTGCAAGAATTAGATGGCTACGAGGAACCGTTCAGAATATTTAGAATAGACTGTTACTGAATGTGAATAAAACGGTTGCCATTAACGAAAACTTAAATTATTAGACTCTCAAAGCATCTACAACCTACAATTATCTCAATATACAAAGTTTTAAGGTACAGTCATGATGAAATAGAATGACACCTTTACCAACCGGGCCCGATAACAAATGCCTGACTGAAATCTTTTAGGTCATAAATTTCAACAAACAAAATAATCTACAAATTGTCCAGCTCGTTTACACAATATCCAGGTGGTTTATAAATTAGCCAAACGTACACATTAAGCGTATCATATCGAAAAGGTTTTTGGATGCGGTCATTCTTTTTTATCGTGACTGTACAGATATAGATTGATTAATTTGTTTAGTTTAAAAGGGAATGCAAAAATTATTTAATAAAAATGTCATGTTATAGTCCTGAGGATTTTATAAACTCATGATAACTTGTTATCATTTTTAATAATGTTATTGTTGACCTACCAATTTGTGTATCACCACCTGATATTGGTTAATAAATTTATGTATTTTATTTGTGTGGTGTGGAGGGTCGATCGCGTCGTCCTGAACTAAGCCCGGAATCAGAAAACAAATTAGTAAAATGGTAAAGTTTCTCTAGCGCCGAGTTGCCTTGAAATGCTAATTAGTGTCGAGCTAAGTCCCAAATTTAGTCACGAATTTAGTAATATCTTAGAGTGGTCGGGTAATAAGGCTAATGCTGACGCAAATAGGCGTGTATATGTGCCTCGCTCCGAGTTGTGTCGTCCATGTAGCAGCTTTGTGTGTTTATCAAAATTCAAATATAAATGCAAATGGCGGGTTATCACAGTTGTTATCAGACGAGCTCTGATAATCATGGCTCGAATCTGTGAACAATGTCCCGGCCGCTTATAACCTAATTTACCTGCGTCTAACTGAATATACATGTAAATCTCGCCCCAGCTAATACTCCAAAACCAGCACCGGCGTTGTGCGAGCACCAGGTCGTCAGCCAACTCCCAACGCGTTCTCTCACACCCAAATTCACTTAACACGTGTAAGCCACTTCCGGCATTTCGCAGAAAACTCTCCACGAGGCCCAACACCAATCACCAGCTAATTAGTATCTCACTACACTCTAGGAATAAATTTGCCGCAATTTCCCCCTTTACTCCCAGTCATAAATAGAGCTGGCTCAAGTTTATTTCCTTATCTGGGAGCTCATTGTGCACCTAGCAATCACCTCGAGCAGTAATCCAAGAATTCCGATTCGAAAAGGTCAGCTTTTTAGGTTCTCAACTGCAGATATAATCAAAGACGATTTTTCTTTAAACACAAAGTAAGTGTTTGCCTTTTGAAGAGACAATAAAGCCGTGCAAACTAGACAAATTTCCCGGCGCCTTCAACAAAGAACATTAGTCGCCGCTGCCAGGTGCTAACACTGCAAAGAAATAAATATTCAAATAGGAGATCAAACAATTTAACCCTTGAGCGAATAAAACAAATCAAGACGACAGTCGTAATAAAATTTCGCTGTGATCATGCACTTAACCCTCACGGATGGGCAACCCTTCGTAGGGGCATTAACGGAATGACCGGAAACTTCGTTTAATCTCCCATCCGTTAAAACTGCAAACGAACGTGGGACAACTGCTTTGAAATTGATGTCTTATTTTAATGTGTTTTCTAAACAGTCCTGCTTCACGGAGCTTACGCTTCAATAATCCCCATTTTTTATTCGCTCTAATTTACTCGCAAGGAATTAGCTGATGAGTAACGAGCCATGTTATAAAATTTGCTTTACATCAGGAGTTTTCAGTACAGTGCGTTTCATTAGCTAATTAAGTCAGCTAATTAATTGATGTTTGGGGTTGCAGCAATTATTTTTACTCCATTTCAAAAATTGATGTGAACGTAAGAACAATATTACTGATAACACGAACTGATAAATTTAATTTAATACCAATAAATCGTTCGAATTGTCCATAAGCAATTTACCCGACTTTTGTTTACTCTCAAAATTACAGCCACGTTGCAAATATTTCACTCCTGAAATTATCCCCTCGAACATCATATTGTCAAACTGGAGAATTACACGAGTGTAAATCGGCCTTCTTGCCAGAATACCGAATGTTGCACTCGTGCACCGAATTTTGTTGGTGCAACAGTAAGTTGCAGCTGCGTGACGCGGGAACAATACTCCACCTTGATTCTCGAGCCGCTTCATGAATCGTAATTGGGGGAAATTCTTAGCAAATTTGACATTATGTTGGCACAAATTATAACTCCAGCAGCTGCGAGGCTCGGGTACAACAGCATCGAATAAATTGAAAATGTGTTAGGTAAAAACTATTCCAAGTACAATTCAAACCCCGGCGCCTCCACCATTTTTAACACAACAAAAATGCATTGACACAGCTTGTAGTGGATCGAAACATTTACAAAAAAAGATACATTGATAAAAAAAATGATTGTAACATACCTAAATATAAATGCAATATAAGCAAAATAAAAATAATCAAAATTCTTATCATACATAAAACTTGTGGTGTGTCGGAACATTTGCAAAATTTTTAAAAACATTAATTAAATCAACACTGGTTTTTTATCTTTTAAATAATAAAATTCTAGAAAGGAATTTTAGCAAAGCTGTCAAGACAAACTTAACACCACCCAGAACAATGTAATCATTGTTTAAATTTAATTTTTTTAACGATTATTACCGATCTTGTCAGCTAGAATTAGTACTATTGGTCGCGTATTTATACAAATGCAGAAATAACCCACTATTGACTCACCCTGTAGAATTAAATAAGCAAAGAAATTACGTAGTTATCTTTTTAAAAATAATCAAATTTTTTGTCACACACAAAAATATTGAATAAAGTATGATTACAATCATTTTACGTAATTTTTTAAGTCCAGGAAGACACTAAAGCATCAACGATGTTTTTTGGGTAACGACTACTCTAAAAATTTTCGGTATATTTTTTATTAGTCATAGAAAATCACCTACTTACTCTATTCAAATTAAAATAAAAGCCCAAATGATCGGTGGACTTTAAAATTTTGGAAACAAATTTAATTAAAAGCAATATTTTACTAAAAATTAGAATACTACACGTTTCCTCTTTGCCTTAAAAGTTACTCGTAATATTAAACTATCTAACGGTTGAAAAATTCAATTTGCAGTGACTTTGCTGGTAGAGGTTACAAGCTTTGATGAATTACTTTGACGAGCGTTAACGGTTGCTACAAATAGAAACTTGCACGTCTTTCGTTATTTAATTAACCACGATTGCAAGTTATCTGACATTTTTTGGATTTCATCAAGTCTTACGAGTGAGTTCTTAAGCCTTAAGCTATAATTCATTATTGTTATCCCGGCGCCTCCACCATTTTTTACACATTTATTGTGGAAAAATTGCTTTGAAAAAATTATTACACAGCTTCCAACAGAATTAACGACAGTATTCAGTCATGCATTTTAAAATCGACATTTCTTATGTTTTAAATTGTTACAACAAACCGGAAAAAAAAAATTTCATTTTCGTCAACTGTCTAACATGAGCGTTGGGCAAAAGTATTAAACCAAGCGTTTTGTGGCTAAATCATGTATCCTATAAAAAAACAGTTAGTACATCACCAAGTACTGACAAAATGTGTTTAGTTCAAAAATAACATTATATTGTTAGCCCGGCGCCTCCACCATTTTTAACACATCTATTATGTTCCATATTTCATAATAATTATAATAAAGCTTGCATTCTGACTACACAATAACTCTTTTGGAAAAGTTATTACGCAGCTTCTAACAGAACTAACGACAGTATTCAGTGATGCATTTTGAAATCGACATTTCTTATGTTTTACATTGTGACAACAAACCGGAAAAAAAAATTTTCATTTTCGTCAACTGTCTAACATAGAGCGTTAGGCAAAAGTATTGAACCAAGCGTTTTGTGGCTAAACCATGTATCCTATGAAAAAAACAGCTAGTACATCAGCAAGTACTAACAAAATGTAATCAGTTTTCAAAAATAACATTATATTGTTAGCCCGGCGCTTCGGCCATTTTTAACACATTTATTTTGGAAAAAATTGCTTTGAAAAAATTATTACACAGCTTCCAAGATAATTAACGACAGTATTCAGTGATACATTTTGAAATCGACATTTCTTATGTTTTACATTGTGACAACAAACCGGAAAAAAAAATTTTCATTTTCGTCAACTGTCTAACATAGAGCGTTAGGCAAAAGTATTGAACCAAGCGTTTTGTGGCTAAACCATGTATCCTATGAAAAAAACAGCTAGTACATCAGCAAGTACTAACAAAATGTAATCAGTTTTCAAAAATAACATTATATTGTTAGCCCGGCGCTTCGGCCATTTTTAACACATTTATTTTGGAAAAAATTGCTTTGAAAAAATTATTACACAGCTTCCAAGATAATTAACGACAGTATTCAGTGATACATTTTGAAATCGACATTTCTTATGTTTTAAATTGTGACAGCAAACCGGAAAAAAAGATTTTCATTTTCGTCAACTGTCTAACATATACCGTTTGGCAAAAATATTGAACCAAGCGTTTTGTGGCTAAACCATGTATCCTATGAAAAAAACAGTTAGTACATCAGCAAGTACTGACAAAATGTGATCAGTTTTCAAAAATAACATTATATTGTTAGCCCGGCGCCTCCACCATTTTTAACACATTTATTATGTTTCATATTTCATAATAATTATAATAAAGCTTGGATAGTGACTACACAATAACTCTTTTGGAAAAGTTATTACGCAGCTTCTAACAGAACTAAAAACAGTGTCCAGTGTTGTATTTTGATATTGGTGCTCTTTATGTTGTAAACTGTGATAACAGACCGGAAAAAACCTTTTGATTCTCATCATCTAAAATATATTATCCGTCAGAAGCTATCTTGTGTAGGTGCTGTGTATTAACTGCACTTAATGCATCACTATTGTAACAGCTTTGTAAAAACTGTAGAATAGGGTAGACGTTTTCCGTCGATTGAGAGACAACCGACATTTTTCCCGGCGATTGCACTTAAATATTGAGCGAGCTGTCGAGGGCGCATTGTTCCCAAAGAACCGACTCAACAACAGTCAATTGTAAATATTCAATAAATACCCGCGATTAAACCGAATTTACCTGCAAATACGGTTAAGTCACGTGTAAAGCTGATAACAGTTGTATCAAGCCCAATAATGAGCTGTCAGCGACAGCATCCCGGGGTTTGTTTATCATGCGTCCTTTTGGAACATCACCCTTCTTCAAACCCCATCCCGGTACGTCGGACACATGCCTGTCTATTTGCTTTGGTAAATAATGGCCTGGAATTATGCCATATACCATTGTCAATCACAGGTGCCACTGAAGAGTTTTAAACGTCAAATAAGCGATTTCCTTGTCGATTCGCTCTAATTAGGACCCGATGAAGAGCTAATCTGGGTGTAATATCTTCGATTTGGCGCTGCATGTATTATTTTTACACCTCACGGCATCAGGGCGATCAATTCATTTCACACCGGCTACATTCACACAAGGATTTTAAAATGATTTACAGCACGATTAGGCTAACTAGAATAGGAGTTCCGGCGCAACAATACAAACAACTAATATTGCTATCCCGGCGCCTCCACCATTTTTAACTAATTCCCTATTTTATTTATTTAATGTCTTGCGGCCGCTTGATGTTAAATCTTTTATACGTTTGCATTGTCCATTGCTTTTTATTTCATTTCAGAGCAAGAATAATGTTTGCTCGTAATAGAAATTTTATTTGTGGTAATTCATTTCCCCATTTCCATGCACATATTCCGCGATAACAAACGTCTGTCGCAGTTCAAGTATGATAAAACAACCGACCACGCCATTCATAAACCAGATTTGGCGAAAATTAGAGCATAATGCAGACGTAAAAAGGAGATAACCAGACGTTCATTCATGTGATGCAATAACACTTCCATACAAATCTGTAGCACGTGAAAAATATTAACACTCGAGCGTAATGTGGCCATAACGTCGAATAAGCCGCAATTAAGCGCCCCATCGCCATATTTTCGGGGATTTTGAGTGCGATCGAAATTCCAGGACTGCTAGGAAATGCATTAAATGCAATGAGTGCGGTCTGCGGTCGCCTCAGAGTAAGATTGTCCAAGATAGATTGCTCCAGTTTATGTAGTTTTAGAGACGGAGTCTCGTCGATCTGGAGAGAATATTAATTACGCACCGAGGATATAAACATAAATTTAACCGTGCCAGAGTGTAAATCTGCTCCAATCCTTATTATATCGTGTTAAAGCTGTACGCCGTGTTAATTAATCATCACGGGCTTTATTTATCTATAGACCCCAACGACTTTTACTTCTTAAATGATTATTTATTGCCCGACTAGAATTTCGAAAATCTATTAAACTTTCCGCGATAAAACTACGCCTAGGATTTATGGCCTACGAAGAAATTATTAGATTTTAAGCAAAAATCTCCGACGAGATTAAAACTTTAATTCGGGTCGTAAATACGCTCGAATGTCCTCCTGCACATGTAGAAAATTAAATGTGGCAGTAGTAAAAACGACAGAAGACATTACGTCCTGTAAGTGCCGTAATAAAGTAGTGCAGTGTTACAGAAACGATGTCCATGCGAGCAAGAACGTCCGAAATAATCATACTTTCTATCCGAGCAGAGAGAAATGTTCAGTACGGCTCTGCTTGCTTAATAAGTGTCATTTGTTACATGCTACATGGTTACGGTCTAAGTAACGGCGATATCAGTGGAAGTGACGTTTTCTAAAAACATAAAGATAACAGTTCCCGGATACGCTTGAGATCTTGAGGAGAGAAAGCTGACATTATTGCTAATTAACGTTATAGACAATAGTGGCAATGTACACTGCGAGTACTTTAATTGAATCATCACTCAAGATTAGCACGGAATTGCGGGCTTGAGGAAATTAGCTGAAGAAAAATATTTCGAAGGATAACTGTGTAGCAGTTGGTTTCAGAAATTATTTTGCAACTACACCTTTATCAGAAACGGTAAAGTTTATTTCAGAAAATGTTAGTTGTAATTCAGATTACTTGACTGTATTTCAGAATGCATTAAATGTAATTCAGATTCGTAAGTTATTTTCAGAAAGCGATAGTTAATTGATATTGGTCACTTGTATTTAAGAAATCGTAACTTGTAACTCAGTCTGTATAAATTGTAATTCAGAAAAAAAATTAAGTATTTTGAATTTAAAATTACAGAATACCACAGAAAATCAAAACTATGTTTTTTATTAACACTGCGTTTTTTACTTGGCTTACCTATTTTAAATTGAAACATACAGAGTGACCCAGAGGTGTGTAATCAGTCTATAACTTTTTTGCTATTTAAAATATTGCCATGCCATTTTATTATACGACTGATTGACATAAAGTACACAAACTAAAAATATTTTTATTTTTAAAAAAATAATGTAACCTTGTTTAAATTATTATAGGTCTATCTCTTTTCGTTGCGGAATTATTCAACTTTTCGTTATATAAAAGACCAGTTTTTGAAAAATTACTACAAAGTCGCCAATGGATATTTTCCAAAAAATTTGCCACAGAAAAACTCAGAATACCTTGCAGTTTTAGCAAATAGTCGACTTTTACTTAAAACACGCAGATAATGTACAGGGTGTGCCAAAACGCCAAAAAAGTTAAATAACCCATTTTTTTCAAATGGAACACCGTGTATTTCTTTACACGTATAGATAGCATTTTTGATAACCTTTTTAATGATATAGGGATTGCATAAAAACTTTAATATATTTTTCGATATTAAAAAAAATATATTTTATTACAAGAAAATTTTTTATTCAAGAATCTAAAAAGTCAAATGGTAATTTATTTTTTAATAATGTACATTAGTAATTTAGTCATTACTTAACACATAAATGAATTTTACTCATAAAGAATTAATAACAAAATAAAGAAAAATAGAAAAAAAAATTAAGAAGTACTTCTAATTTGCTATATAAACTGCACATTGTTAGAAAGCTTATAAAAAATGCTATCGATACGCGTAAAAAAATACATGATGTTGTATTTGGAAAAAAATGTATTTAACTTTTTGCGTTTTAGCACACGCTGTACATTCCTTGCGTGTTTCATGTAAAAGTCAACTGTTGCTAAAACTACAGAATATTCTGAGTTTTTTTGTTGCAAATTTATCGGAAAATATTCATAGACAATTTCGCAAAGATTTTTCAAAAATTGGTCTTTTTTATAACGAGAAGTTGAATAATTTCAAAATAAAAAGAGATAGACCCATAATAATAGTGTATATAAGGTTACATTATTTTTTTGCGTAGAATCTAATTATGAAAAAATATGTAGGGTTGTTCCATTCAAGAAAATATAACTTTGGTTCACCACCCTTTGTATACAACAACCCTGTGTATAATAAAAAAAAAGTTTGTGTTCTTTGAGTAAATCTATCGTATAATGAAAACAAACTGCCAATATTTTAAATATCAAAAAAGTTATAGACCCCTGAATCACCCTATATTTGACCACGTCTTACATTTTGTGTTTTCTTTGTACATTATGGTATTTTCTTAAATATTAGTACACTGAATAATTACATCGTCTGATCTGTTCTTAAATACAGCTAAAAATGTCAATATAAATTACCCTTTCTGAAAAACAATTTACAATTTTTTACAAACAATGTTTTCTCAAAATTAATTTACTAATCTGAAACTCCACTGACATTTTCTGCAATACTCTTAACTAATCTGAACTACAAGTAATTTTTTCTTAAATCAAATTTACAACACTGGACTACAGTTCACTTTTTCTGAAATACTTGTTACTAATCTGAATTTTAATTAACGGTATTTAAAATACAGTTGAAAACGGTGTAGATCGAGTCCCACCTAGTATTTGGATAAATCATAAAAATATAACCGATAATTAATTTGTATTAAATTCGAACAAACCCCCAGCGAATTAAATTGTTTTATCAGCGGTATTTAAACATGTAATCAGTAAAATTCCAAATAAATGCACTTTATCCATATTCAATTTTGTTGAATTCTCGTTCCGCAAATATGAACAAATCATGTCCATTGTTTTTAAACATTTTCGTTTCAAAATTTTATACGTCAAACGGTCTAAACACCCCCTCGAAACCATTTATTCACAAAATTTTGCGGAACCGAAAAAGTTTCAAATGTTTGCTCCAGTAAATTCGCAACAAGAGCTACACAAAGTTTGTGTTTGTCTTTGAATGACGGATGAATCGTCCCTATTTTTAGTCTCTGGTGATATCCCACAAAAATTTTGGGTTTGTGGTTGCATTAATGAAACTTGAAAGACTCATTTTATTAAAATGACGCGGTTAAAATGAGTGGCAAAGACGGTGTGTTTGTTTAAATTTTTATTCGTTTTGCATTGGCGTCAATTAAGTGGCGATGCTTGCACACAAAATATTTAATAGAGCGTAACTGTTCAGTGAGCATATTGTGGTAATTTTAAAAAATCACTACAAAGTCGCCAATGGATATTTTCCAAAAAATTTGCCACAGATAAAGTCAGAATACCTTGCAGTTTTAGCAAATAGTCGACTTTTACTTAAAACACGCAGATAATGTACAGGGTGTGCCAAAACGCCAAAAAAGTTAAATAACCCATTTTTTTCAAATGGAACATTGTGTATTTCTTTACACGTATAGATAGCATTTTTGATAACCTTTTTAATGATATAGGGATTGCATAAAAACTTTAATATATTTTTCGATATTAAAAAAAAATATTTTATTACAAAAAATTTTTTTATTCAAGAATCTAAAAAGTCAAATGGTAATTTATTTTTTAATAATGTACATTAGTAATTTAGTCATTACTTAACACATAAATGAATTTTACTCATAAATAATTAATAACAAAATAAAGAAAAATAGAAAAAAAAATTAAGAAATACTTCTAATTTGCTATACAAACTGCACATTGTTAGAAAGCTTATAAAAAATGCTATCGATACGCGTAAAAAAATACATGGTGTTGTATTTGGAAAAAAAATTTATTTAACTATTTGTGTTTTAGCACACGCTGTACATTCCTTGCGTGTTTCATGTAAAAGTCAACTGTTGCTAAAACTACAGAATATTCTGAGTTTTTTTGTTACAAATTTATCGGAAAATATTCATAGACAATTTCGCAAAGATTTTTCAAAAATTGGTCTTTTTTATAACGAGAAGTTGAATAATTTCAAAATAAAAAGAGATAGACCCATAATAATAGTGTATATAAGGTTACATAATTTTTTTGCGTAGAATCTAATTATGAAAAAATATGTAAGGTTGTTCCATTCAAAAAAATATAACTTTGGTTCACCACCCTTTGTATACAACAACCCTGTGTATAATAAAAAAAATAGTTTGTGTTCTTTGAGTAAATCTATCGTATAATGAAAACAAACTGCCAATATTTTAAATATCAAAAATGTTATAGACCCCTGAATCACCCTATATTTGACCACGTCTTACATTTTGTTTTTTCTTTGTACATTATGGTATTTTCTTAAATATTAGTACACTGAATAATTACATCGTCTGATCTGTTCTTAAATACAGCTAAAAATGTCAATATAAATTACCCTTTCTGAAAAACAATTTACAATTTTTTACAAACAATGTTTTCTCAAAATTAATTTACTAATCTGAAACTCCACTGACATTTTCTGCAATACTCTTAACTAATCTGAACTACAAGTAATTTTTTCTTAAATCAAATTTACAACACTGGACTACAGTTCACTTTTTCTGAAATACTTGTTACTAATCTGAATTTTAATTAACGGTATTTAAAATACAGTTGAAAACGGTGTAGATCGAGTCCCACCTAGTATTTGGATAAATCATAAAAATATAACCGATAATTAATTTGTATTAAATTCGAACAAACCCCCAGCGAATTAAATTGTTTTATCAGCGGTATTTAAACATGTAATCAGTAAAATTCCAAATAAATGCACTTTATCCATATTCAATTTTGTTGAATTCTCGTTCCGCAAATATGAACAAATCATGTCCATTGTTTTTAAACATTTTCGTTTCAAAATTTTATACGTCAAACGGTCTAAACACCCCCTCGAAACCATTTATTCACAAAATTTTGCGGAACCGAAAAAGTTTCAAATGTTTGCTCCAGTAAATTCGCAACAAGAGCTACACAAAGTTTGTGTTTGTCTTTGAATGACGGATGAATCGTCCCTATTTTTAGTCTCTGGTGATATCCCACAAAAATTTTGGGTTTGTGGTTGCATTAATGAAACTTGAAAGACTCATTTTATTAAAATGACGCGGTTAAAATGAGTGGCAAAGACGGTGTGTTTGTTTAAATTTTTATTCGTTTTGCATTGGCGTCAATTAAGTGGCGATGCTTGCACACAAAATATTTAATAGAGCGTAACTGTTCAGTGAGCATATTGTGGTAATTTTAAAAAATCACTACAAAGTCGCCAATGGATATTTTCCAAAAAATTTGCCACAGATAAAGTCAGAATACCTTGCAGTTTTAGCAAATAGTCGACTTTTACTTAAAACACGCAGATAATGTACAGGGTGTGCCAAAACGCCAAAAAAGTTAAATAACCCATTTTTTTCAAATGGAACATTGTGTATTTCTTTACACGTATAGATAGCATTTTTGATAACCTTTTTAATGATATAGGGATTGCATAAAAACTTTAATATATTTTTCGATATTAAAAAAAAATATTTTATTACAAAAAATTTTTTTATTCAAGAATCTAAAAAGTCAAATGGTAATTTATTTTTTAATAATGTACATTAGTAATTTAGTCATTACTTAACACATAAATGAATTTTACTCATAAATAATTAATAACAAAATAAAGAAAAATAGAAAAAAAAATTAAGAAATACTTCTAATTTGCTATACAAACTGCACATTGTTAGAAAGCTTATAAAAAATGCTATCGATACGCGTAAAAAAATACATGGTGTTGTATTTGGAAAAAAAATTTATTTAACTATTTGTGTTTTAGCACACGCTGTACATTCCTTGCGTGTTTCATGTAAAAGTCAACTGTTGCTAAAACTACAGAATATTCTGAGTTTTTTTGTTACAAATTTATCGGAAAATATTCATAGACAATTTCGCAAAGATTTTTCAAAAATTGGTCTTTTTTATAACGAGAAGTTGAATAATTTCAAAATAAAAAGAGATAGACCCATAATAATAGTGTATATAAGGTTACATAATTTTTTTGCGTAGAATCTAATTATGAAAAAATATGTAAGGTTGTTCCATTCAAAAAAATATAACTTTGGTTCACCACCCTTTGTATACAACAACCCTGTGTATAATAAAAAAAATAGTTTGTGTTCTTTGAGTAAATCTATCGTATAATGAAAACAAACTGCCAATATTTTAAATATCAAAAATGTTATAGACCCCTGAATCACCCTATATTTGACCACGTCTTACATTTTGTTTTTTCTTTGTACATTATGGTATTTTCTTAAATATTAGTACACTGAATAATTACATCGTCTGATCTGTTCTTAAATACAGCTAAAAATGTCAATATAAATTACCCTTTCTGAAAAACAATTTACAATTTTTTACAAACAATGTTTTCTCAAAATTAATTTACTAATCTGAAACTCCACTAACATTTTCTGCAATACTCTTAACTAATCTGAACTACAAGTAATTTTTTCTTAAATCAAATTTACAACACTGGACTAAAGTTCACTTTTTCTGAAATACTTGTTACTAATCTGAATTTTAATTAACGGTATTTAAAATACAGTTGAAAACGGTGTAGATCGAGTCGAGATAAATCATAAAAATATAACCGATAATTAATTTGTATTAAATTCGAATAAACCCCCAGCGAATTAAATTGTTTTATCAGCGGTATTTAAACATGTAATCAGTAAAATTCCAAATAAATGCACTTTATCCATATTCAATTTTGTTGAATTCTCGTTCCGCAAATATGAACAAATCATGTCCATTGTTTTTAAACATTTTCGTTTCAAAATTTTATATGTCAAACGGTCTAAACACCCCCTCGAAACCATTTATTCACAAAATTTTGCGGAACCGAAAAAGTTTCAAATGTTTGCTCCAGTAAATTCGCAACAAGAGCTACACAAAGTTTGTGTTTGTCTTTGAATGACGGATGAATCGTCCCTATTTTTAGTCTCTGGTGATATCCCACAAAAATTTTGGGTTTGTGGTTGCATTAATGAAATCTGAAAGACTCATTTTATTAAAATGGCGCGGTCAAAATGAGTGGCAAAGACGGTGTGTTTGTTTAAATTTTTATTCGTTTTGCATTAGCGTCAATTAAGTGGCGATGCTTGCAGACAAAATATTTAATAGAGCGTAACTGTTCAGTGAGCATATTGTGGTAACGGTTGTATCTAATTGCAATTTTCGTGTATGGCAGGTATGTGTGTGTCTGCTGGCAAACAAGGTTGTTTAGATAGTGTAATGGTTATAATTGAAATAGGAACACCTAAATCCCGATAAAATATGAATTTATGCCGGCAAGTCAATTTAGCCCAGCAAAGTGTAGTCGCTTACACTCCCAACACTGCTGATAACAACATCGTACCAATAACGACATGTAATGATTATTAACGATCTGCGAACCACAATCGGTAATCACAAAAGCCTCTGTGATTCTGCTTTACACCCTGACCTGGATGCTTAGCATTAGCGTATAATTAAATGTTTGCAGTATGCAATATCAATGGAAATGCGAGTTTTACTACAGCGCGGGAATGCCGCCGTTTCGATTCGTATAATTAATAAATTCTGAACTTTGCGTAATTTAGTAAAAAGCGAGTTTAATTTTTCATCTAACTGATCCTAATTGTGCGCATTAAAATTCCCCAGCTCGTCGCGAAATTTTTTCCTAATTATAAACCCTCGTCGTGCTAGTTCCGCGAATGAAATTATCTTGTTCAGGCAAGAAAGAATCGGTCGAGGATCTAATTTAATTTTAATGTAACACAACTAATGCATTAGCCGTATAAAATTGGAATTAATATTTCAAGCTCCGCGGAAGTGTGCATTTTTTCACGCAGTCGTAAATATTTCGCAAAAATGTTAATGAATCGCCCTGGAACCTATTGAGCCGGTTGATTTATGCCAAGGCCGGGAAATAAATGGCACAGGGCGGATCCTCGGTGTTAATTAGGCAATACTGTGTTCACCTAAGCTCGCTTTTCGTTTATTATTTATTGCGTTCGGGTTTGCGGCTTGCGGTCTTTTGTCGGGAGCGATCTTAGACGATAAAGCGCGAGTGAGGTATCGAATTTACATGTAAAAGAGGTGGTTTTAATAATTTTGATCGTATCTGTCGTGATGAATATGGTACAAAATATGCTTTCCGGGGTTAATTAAGCGAACGTATTCCGCACTTTGTTATTACAACAATACGGGGATGCGGCACTTATGGGAGAATTTGTTGCAGATCCCCCCGAAATTTCCGTCGAGAAACCGCTGGTTCATTCAGGGGAAGGCCAGGAGGCGCAGCTGGTCTGTATCGTCCATGGGGAGAACCAACCTGAGGTGAGTGAATCACAAAGAAAACATTTATTGAGATTAATTCGAGGGGTGGACGGACAGTTATACTCTGATAAAGGGAATGCCATCCGATATAATAACTCTCACCGTTTTTTATAAAAGGCGAGGCTATTGATCCGAAATTCTTAGGTGCTTTTTGTTTACGTAACAGAATACTAGTAAATAAATAAATAATCATTTTGGGATTTAAAAAAAAAAAGATGAATGCGACGTTTCGAGATTTTACTATCTCTTCTTCAGGCCTTTTAGGATACAGTGTCCCCACAAAAATTCAGAATTTTCATTGTAATTAATTTGTAAGAGAATTTACGTCTGAAGCTTGATAATAATCTAGAAACGTCGACGAAAAATTTTAATCTCAAGGTTAAAATTAAGAAATAAAAAATAGGAGAACAAAACAGTAAATAAATAAATTTAATAATAATCACACAAAAAATGCCCTTATGAAAAAGTTAATCGCTTGGAAATTTTGACGGTGGGATGGATCCAATTACAGGGACAAGAAATAAAAACAAAAGTGCTTTGGTCGACTAGTTTTGTTCTAATTCAGAACATCATCAGGGCTAAAGCATTAAATACATAATTTAAAACGTTTAAATATTAATATGGACATGTCACTGATAGTGATGGAAAGGCAAGACCACACTTTT
This sequence comes from Tribolium castaneum, assembly GCF_031307605.1. Classification (NCBI taxonomy): domain Eukaryota; kingdom Metazoa; phylum Arthropoda; class Insecta; order Coleoptera; family Tenebrionidae; genus Tribolium; species Tribolium castaneum. Next base: position 28,180,371 of record NC_087394.1, read on the forward strand.
AAATTATGTAAGTAATGCTTTAGCCTTGATGGTGTTCTGAATTAGAACGAAACTAGTCGACCAAAGCAATTTTGTTTTTATTTCTTGTCCCTGTAATTTGATTCATCCCACCATCACCAAAAATACCGAAAATTCACGAATCATTGTGTTATGTTTGTTGTTGTTATTTTACTTTTTTTAAATATTTGTCTGTAAGTGGATTTTTCGTTTTTACTATTCGTACTCTAAAAAACTCAAAAAATTTGTTTCTTCTTTACCTTTTCAAGTCTCTGGAATCTCTGGGACTCCCTAATTATGTCTGATTGTAAATGATAAAATTTTTCCGATTTTTGAAAATTTTGGCTGATATTCGGTATCCGGAACGGTTAGAAAGTTTTCCTTTCTTGTCTTATAAAAAAAGTTGGCACCCTATGATTCAAAATTGACAAGAAAATTAACTGAGATAAGCAAAAACTAGCAAAAAATCCATCGACAACTTCTAAACTGCTTCTCTGACCGATTTTGCATAAAATGTCAGCAGTTCTGGGACTTTATGGATGGTTTATGGACATCAGAAAAGTCGACATATTGTTTGAAGGTCTTGCTCAAATTGCTCAAAATCCCAGAAATATTCAGCATACCGCCTATTTCTGCCGTTGTCATATCTTAGTTTCAAGTTTTATTTTTTTTTATTTCAGTATTTGATCGATAGGAGTAATAGTTATAAACTTTTTGTGGACCAAAATTCTAGGTAATTTAAGAATTTAAATACCGCTGAAAATTCGCATCAAATTCTGGTCACCGAAAATTTGGAAACTTCACATTTTATATGAACTTTCCCTCAAAATTGCGCGGCTTCTGCTTTAGAATTCTTCTCCACTATTGGCCGTAATTCCAGTAGAATTAATCCGGAGAATTACATCACCGCACAGCGCCATACATCGCATACGGTTAGGGTCCTTTATAATTTGTATAGATGCTGATAGCACCTAACTAAGGTTACCTCCGCCTGAAACTTGTATATTAAACACATACGTCGGCAAAATTACGGTAATTTATGCATTTTTGACGCTCGAGTTATTCACGTCTGCCAGAAAAATGAACGATAACGGCGTGCCTGCTGTACATAACGCTCCTAAACAAGAAACCCATGCATAAAAGAGCAAATTAATGTTATAGTTGTCGGTTTTATTTTTCCCATTCGTGGAAAATTCGCTCGCAACGTTCAATATGTGGTGATCGAATCAGAGCCAGTCGAACAGAAAAGCGACCTGAAAATAATGAAACTCCTCTTCAAGTTATTCTTCCGAGATCAAAGAATAATACCGAACGAATCGATTCTTTTACAAAATTTAGAAACGACCGGAATCGCTCTGTTCCTACGCAAAAACACCGCTTATTCCTATTTACACTAAACGAGGGTCCGCAGAGACTCCCTTTATATTACGGGGGTTACCAGAAAGCCGTTAGTTCCCGATGATATTTATTATAATTGAGGCTAGTCGGGAATGGCTATTAAATACCAGCTAATTAGTCGGGTTCTGCCGGGAATTGTGGAAACTAATTTAAAACCAGTTTTTCTGCTCTCACAGGCTCAGAATCATTTTTATCGCAAACAAATATCACATGCAGATGCAACTACTTTGATTCACCGCTTGCGCACTAGGGGAATAACAGCTGTTTGTTGTAAGTCACATAATTTCGTGAGAAAAGCGGACAATTATCACAAATTTTATTACATCGCATGACGAGCGCTAATGTGGTTTTTATGGTTTAATGTTTATTGCACTGATGAACAGTGTTTACAATGGTGAAAGTGTCTAAACCTGTTAGCCAGCAAAAATATGTATTGGTTTAAACATTAAATCGGGAAACTAAATTTGGTGGATGCGCCGGGTTAAGAACATCGGCTGTCCTAACGAACCGAAAAAGCTCCATAATTTGTGTATTATTAGTGATATTCTAAATTATAACTGCGCTTCTGCTGCATATTTTGAAAATATTGCGGTATGAATACAGAGTGTCCCAGTATTAAATAAACACTAAAGTAATTTTTTTTGAATTGGAATTCAAATTTTATGGCATTTTTGGACACAGCTTGTAATACTGATAATTTTGATTTAAACTTGTATTGATCGATTCTGCTCAGGTTTTGAAATAATTTGATTTTTTTGACGAAAACAAGTTTTATTTAAAAATTCATTAAACAAAAGCGAAGAATCCTAGAAAAATAGAACTTTCACCACTTTAAATGGGAAAGTTCAAACTTAAATCTTTTACAATTGTTTAGAGTATTACAATTAAGAACGTAGAAAAATTAAGAAGTTTCTTAAAAGTTAAATAGAACACCCTACGAGTATTTTTTTGTTCTTGCTTCTGAAAGATTATTAAATTTTGTACCTAAAAACATGACATTACAAAAGTTTAAAGTTAATAACTAAAGAAATATTTGACTTTAAAGTTAATTTCAGCAACAATTCATTGTTCATAAGCGTTGTTTTTGCCATCGTAAACCACATCATAACCATGGTAACTCCACCAAGGACCATTCTTAGAGTTTATAAGGAAATAAATATTTGACAAAAATATTGAAGTTTAAGCTAATTCACTGTAATAAATGACGAATAATTATACCTGAAAGTTTCACTTTTCCACTACCGAAACAATTTTTAATTGATAATAATTTTTTTTTATGATTAAAGTCAAATATATTTTGAGTAATGAGCAAAAGACACTTATTTGTTAATGCTGAAAAGTTTTTTAGATGCAAAAATAAAAAAAGGTTGTTCCATTTAAAATTATTAAGCTATTCAACTTGCAAAAATTTTTTATTTTCTTATTTTTTATATTTTTTTGATTGCAAAAAAGTAAGAATAATAATATTCTTTCAGTTTGAACTTTAAAGTCCAACGTTTCTCAGATTCTTAGTTTTTATGTAATAATTTTGTGAATTTTGTAAATAAGACAAAGCAAAATCACCGACAACAGTTTATCTTAAAAATATTTAATTTTATCTTAAAAAATTAGAACCTGCTTCAACTTCAAGCCCATTTCAGTTTAAATAGATTACAGAAAACTGATGGCCAATCTTTATGACGTTTTATTATTGTTTCCTTCGACTTATAACTTTCTCTACAAAAAGTGTCCTTTTTCATAAAAAAAAATTGTACAAAAAGCAAATTTTTACCTATAATATTGTACAATATTATTTAACTTTAATTAGCACTGGGTTCTCTTTTTACAGAGACAAAGTAGTGATGTCTTCAGCTGTTACTTTGTTATTTAACGACGCATTAAAGGAGTGTCACATAATCCGCATTCAGAGAAATAAACAAGGATAGTCGTTAATTTTTATATTGTAATTAACAGTTTACAGTTTCAGTTTTGACGAAATATTATTAAATATATTATTAAATATATTATGCATTAATTTAATATGTTTTTTTAACTAAAAACAGCGAAGAAAAAATAACAAACGCGATAGTAATAATACTAATATTAATAACTGATTATTTTCGGTTTTTTTCCTTTCAATGGACACAGCAGCCAATAATTTTTTTCTAATAGATGGTAATATAAATTCAAATTCTTGCACTTCTTGAATTTTATTTTGTTGTGTCTTAATTGAGCTTTCCGGCGAAAGTGTAAAGGAATCCGCTTTGCCTCCTCCAATCTATGCCCGGAAGCTCCAAAGTGGGTTAAGAACCTCTCCAACGGCTTTACAATCAATATGCAGTTGCGTTGGGGTCCGAATCATTAAATCGGCCCTTATCCGTGCATCGGCCTCTCCAATCCTGGTCCTTTCCTCCGAAAACGTGCAACTCCACTGTGCTTTTTCCACGAAAACGTGTTATCTCGTATCAAATTGATAATTTATATGGAAATGGCGCGTTTGCGGCTGACACGCTCAGTCATGCGCAGAGATGGACGTGTTAAGCCGGATATGTGCTGTATTAACATCATTTCCGGCTGGAAACTCGCGGATCCCTGAAAAAACCGTGTCATTGGAAACGATGATTTAAAGCACGCAAGTACCGGTCAATAATCGGATAACAAGTTCTGGCATATTTCGTTTGAGGTCACGACGCACGAGAGCCATTATTTATGGGCTTTCAGCAAACGGTCGAGTGCGTTTTTGCCGTGAGATTAATTAAATTTGAATGATTTTTGCCGGGTCTTTTGGCAAACAAAACGAGGGCTTGCTCAATTGACTTGACATTAATAATAAAAATCGGGCACGGTCGGGATCGATACCGGGTCCGGCTCGAAATAAAGAAATTTGCCTAAGAACGGCCAATGAGTGTTAGCAGCGCAAGAGTGAGCGGCTTTCGCAGATTTGTCAGATATTGTTGCGATATTTTAGCGACACAAATGCGCATAGTTTGCCTGAAAAGAGATAAAGGTTTTTTAGGTTTGGCGGAGCCGCGCTTGTTTATTTTGTTCGATTTAAGCACAAAACAAATTTTCTTTTATTTCTCCTAAAAGGACTTTTATCCAATGCTCAGTGATATATCACAAATGTACTTTCATTGTAAAGAAAATATATTATTTGAGATGTTGATCCCTCAAACATTCGTGAACAATATCCGCCTTATTGTTCCCGGCCTCGCTCATATTGAACATAATTGTTATCCGGCAACTCAAGCTTAATAAGTAAATTTTTCAAGGCGAAATTAACTCGTTTCCGCGGTTTTCAATAATGCCCAAATTTACAAAAACCGGCCTTTAATTTATCCGACTCTGACTGAAATTACTGTCAGATGTAGGTATAGTTATTGAATTATTCACCAGGGAGCTTTCAGTGTAAGCCTGTATGTAGAGTGCTCCGCCGAAACCGCTCTGACGAGCATCTCCTAAATCATAAATTTTTGAGAAATTCCTCAAGAAGCTGCACGCTTTGAGCCAGTTAAACTCCCGGCAAAAAATAAATGGCGTCCCTCGGCAGCGTTTTAATTGCGTGTCAAATAATCCTTTATTTTCCCCATGTCCTTAATCTCTTCCAATATTTCTGCTCGCTCGTGCTTATATTCTAAACCGGGATTTTTTCTCAAATGGCCTATTTTCTGCATATTCAGGAAAACGGCGGCGGCGGCGACGATTTTAATTTAGGACCGACGCTCGAATCAATACTTCCATTCGGTTTTATTATTATTTTGTTTGAAGCGCCGGATTTGATTCATTAAGCTCGGCTAAATCGGAGGACAATAATGATTATGTTAGGGACTCGAATGAAATGTAGCAGATCCCGGCGATATTCCGGGTGAATGGACGCTCGATATTTACAGAAAATCTCTAATCCACTTGCTCGACGAGCGCCGTCTTGTTCGCCAGCATTTTACGACAATTAACTAATATTGTTTTTTGATGAATTACCAGTTTAACTAACTTCAAACTTAAAAACCGAGTAAGTAACTAAGTAAGTAACTAAAGCTCAACTGTTATTAGTTATTAGTTATTAATAATGCGTAAGCTAAAACACAAGCTTAAAATTCGAGGGCAGTCGTTATTTTAACAATTATTCATTTTACGTAGTTTTTCAACTCCAGGAGATACCAAAGCATCAACGATGTTTTTTGAATAACTACTACTCTATATTTTTTATCAATCATAGAAAATCACCTACTCAATCTGTTCAAATTAAAATAAAAGTTACAAAAAACTGCGCTTCTGTTTTTACCACTTCATCATCATTACAAAATTTTTCGGAACAAATTTAATAATTAGGGGCAATATTTTACTAAAAATTAGAATACTACATGTTTCCGAGACCCTTTTATTTAAAACTTACTCGTAATATTTATGTAACTAACGGTTAAAAAATTCAACTTGCAGTGACTTTGCGGAAAGTGGTTGCAAGTTTTGATGAATTACTTTAACGAGTGCTTACAGCTGCTACGAATATAAACTTGTAAGTTTTTTGTTGATTAATTCAACCACGATTGCAAGTTATCTGATACTTTTAGACCTCACCAAGTCTTTCAAATGAGTCTTTAAGCCTTAAGCTATAATTCAATATTGTTAGCCCGGCGCATCCACCATTTTTAACACATTAATTGTGGAAAAAATTACTACACAGCTTACAGTAGAATTAACGGCAGTATTCAGTGGTGCATTTTAAAGTCGGTATTCTTTATGTTTTAAATTGTGATAACAGACCGAAAAAAACAGTTTGTACATCATCAATTACTTTAAAAATGTGATCAGTTTTCAAGAATAACATTTTTCGAAGTTCCATCTAATTTTTGAGTTATTAAATTTTTTTTTCAAATAACGGCGATTTTTTTTGGTAAAAGACTATGCCCTAAAAATTACTTCTATTTCAATAATATTGTTTTTAAACCAGTGGTTTTGTGAAAATAAATAATACAACCTCTTTGGTCAAAATCGGAAAGCCATCGTAATGAGCTCGGAACGGAACTTTAATAATTTATTTTTAAAAAACAACAAATTTAAAAACAAAATAATGAATTAGAAGTAAATTCTAAAGCACAATCTTCTACCAAAAAATTGCCGTAGTAGAGTGCCGTTTGAGAAACATTATTTTAATAACTCGAAAACTAGAAATAATTTCGAAAATTGAAAAATGTTCACATTTTTAAATTAGTTAATGATGTACTAATTAGTTTTTTCGTAAGGTGCGTAGTTTAGGCACAAAACACTTGGTTCCATACTTTTGCCCAACGCTGTATATTATCCCTAAGAAGCACTTTTGTGTAGGTGCTGTGTTTCCAACTGCACTTAATGTATCACTTAAGTATTTGTAGAAAAAATTGTAAAAATGGGAAATGTAAAGAGGAATAAAAATCCAAATGTTTGCAGCATGTTAGATAAGACTTTTTCTCTTAATATCTTTGTTATTAATGAAAGAGAAGCAATAATACGTTATTTTACAGCCCTTCGTTTAAGAGGCTACAAAATCTAAAAAGAAATAAAAAAGTAACGTGCAGTTACGAAAACAATTTTATCAGGGGTTATTGTCCTTTTCTGATTGAAAAGCAGGTTTAGGACTATTTAGGAGCCCTGCCTTTATTAGCATAATTGAAGAAACGATTGTCAATATTATTGAAGAGGCTATCAATTAATTTATTTCAAAAAGTGTTTAATCTGGAAAAAGTATTGTAGAGTTGCTTTAAAATGCTGAATTTATGTTTGAATCTGTGCAGATTCGGTCGAGCTTCTCAGTCGATTGCGATTTTAATAAATTAAAAACGAGGAAGTTGGTTGAAATTTAGTGCGAAAGCTCGCCTAACAGGTAAGACATATATCTTTGAAGCGGTATAGTTCATCGTGGCGCGAACAAGTGCCGCTGAATTATTAGCTTGATATATCGGCCATAAAGCTCGAACTTTTTATTGGACTCATGAAGTGTTACTAAATCTGTGTAATAAAGTGCATGGAATTGAGTTATTTATTCGGCGATAGTTGGTAAATACGGGCCGTTGTTGGAGTGTGGATGGCAGCAATGGACTCACGTACTTCCCTAATGTTGGCCGTTCGTCATCTGCGAAAGCGTTACCGAGAGAAATATTGTTTAAGAAATTACAGAAATATTTACATTTTGCTCTTTTTCTCCCATTCGATAAACTCGCGCGATTTCCATGCGGGAAAACTTCGTCTTACATTATTAAAACTGGCAGTTTGACTATTTTTGGCGAACGTTCCGCTCTTCATTTGAATTAATCATGACCGTTATTAAGTCGGCAGAACATATTTCATTCTCTAAAGCGCAATGAAAGGAATTGTTGCAAGAATGCATGCGTTCGGGCCTGAAATATGGCTTCCTGGCAGTGAGCCGGGCTTGGGCCAACTTCAAAATAACTTTAATTGAATTCGGGGTTTAAACAAAATTCGCGCGGATAGGAATCTGCCCGGCAACTGCAATACGGGCCAGATAATAAGAAAGTAAACATTCGAGATGAAAGGAATATGAAATTCGCGCTATAACAGTAAATTTTTAGCACCACCTTTGTATACAAACAAACATAATACTGATCTTGCAAACTACCTAAAATGGGATATTGGAAGAGGTAAACTAGGGAATAGGCTTCAGACCCAACTAGCGTTCCCGTATTTTGGGGATTCTAAAATAATACCGATTTTTAAATCCTGGCACGTTCTGCAAATAGCCCAGTCAAATTAGACAAATCGGTGGAAAAAATTCCTAGAGGGTTGGAATTTTTTTTAAATGCTTCCTTTACACATGGGCGAGCTTGAGGAGGGGGAGAGGGTTAAAGCAGTTTTTTTCGGATTTTTGCTTATATCTCGGAAACTGTAACTGTAAAATATTTTAACAATTATTCATTTTATGTAGTTTTTCAAGTCCAGGAAGATACCAAAGCATCAACGATATTTTTTGAATAACTACTACTCTATATTTTTTATCAGTCATAGAAAATCACCAACTCAATCTGTTTAAATTAAAATAAAAGCTACAAAAAACTGCTCTTCTGTACCACTTTATCATCATTACAAAAAATTTTTGAACAAATTTAATAATTAGAGGCAATATTTTGCTAAAAATTAGAATACTACATGTTTCCGAGATCCTTTTACTTATAACTTACTCGTAATATTGATGTAACTGACGGTTAAAAAATTTAACTTGCAGTGACTTTGCGGAAAGTGGTTGCAAGTTTTGATGAATTACTTTAACGAGTGCTTACGGCTGCTACGAATAGAAACTTGTAAGTTTTTTGTTAATTAATTTAACTGCGATTGCAAGTTATCTAATACTGTTGGACCTTATGAAGTGTAGCAAATGACTCCTTAAGGCCTAAGCTATAATTCAAGATTGTTGGCCCGGCGCCTCCGCCATTTTTAACACATTTATTGTGTTTTTTTTAAATCCTGGCACGTTCTGCAAATAGCCCAGTCAAATTAGACAAATCGGTGGGAAAAATTCCTAGAGAGTTGGAATTTTTTTAAAAGCTTTCTTTACACATGGGTGGGCTCGAGGAGGGGGAGGGGGTTAAAGCAGTCGTTTTTTGGATTTTTACTTATATCTCGGAAACTGTAACTCCTATAAATTTTTATTTTCTTACCAAAATTAAAGCTGGTAAAATTTTCTACAAAACAGTGCATTTTTCTTGTAGGACTAACCATAAGCGAGTTCTAGGGCTGGAAATAAATTATCATTTAAAAAAATGTGCTTTAAAAGAGAATGTCTTGGGATTTGAAAAACTGACAATAAACTGAATTTATTGGGTCCAACACTTCATTAGAGTAGAAAGGGGGAGACATGGGGGTCACAGAAGTCTTCAGAGTCGTCTTTAGATGCTGCATTTTCGACTTCGTCTTAAACATTGAAAACTGAATTACAGTCTCGTTCAGTAAAATATTAATAAATAGATGATTTAATATAGATGTCTTGAATAAATCTTATAATAAACTGTATCTATTGAGTCCAACAATTCATTCTATTATATCTTCTGGGTCATCTTCAGATGCTGAATTGTGGTCTTCAACTGGAGAGCCCGAGAGAAGAAAGTATTTTTCTACCTTATTTCGTTGGGAGACGCTTTACACACACTTTTTCCATATAAATACTTATGATATGTTTAGTTATACAGTGTCATGTAGACACCAAACTTCATAAGCTAGTAGCTCGCCTACGGTTAGTCCTACGAAAATAAGGCTGGGACTATTTTGAAGGAAATTTTATCAACTTTAATTTTGGTAAGAAGAAAAACATTGATAGGAGTGACCGTTTCCGAGATATAAGCAAAAAAACAAAAAATGACAGCTTTAGCCCCCTCTCTCTCCTCGAGCTCGCTTCCCACCTTCGGGAACTCCTGATATATGTCCACCAAGTGTAGACTGGGCTAAAATACTCATATGACGATCAAAAAAATTGTTTACATTTTTATTGTTTAATAGACAGGATATTTAATTAAAAAATAACCACTTCCACGTGTGAAGTAACTTTGCTAATGAAAATGGGAGGTGCAGCCTTCTTGCGTTATAGGATTTTTCCACGAAGCGTTTTATGTTAATTAAATCCCGCTTGGAAGAACCTGAGTACATGTCTTTTATGCGATGTAAATGTATTTTTCCGGGTACTCTTTTTGCATTTTATATATGCCTCAATTTCCATTCAAATTCGCCTTATTAGAAAATAAATAAACCGTGACCAAAGCTTAAGGACGCGCCCAAGTCCTAGGAAAATATGCGAGGTTCGATTTGAGCTTAATCCGAGTCTGGTACGAGTCATAAAACGAGGAAAAACGATCCGTATTCTACAAAAGCATGCGGAATTATCCTATCTTTCATAAAAAATTTAATCAAATCAAGCTAACAGTTTCTGAGATTCTGACGCAGTCTGAATTCAAGGACATAACTGGTGTTTTTTCAGGGATTTAATATACTGCTGGAGCGTTCTTCACGGGTAATAGCAACGCGAGATAAAGTATTCTGATTTTGAGAGTGGATTTCCACGTTGGCGAAAACAAACCCACGATGTGATTTTCCGTCCAATTTGTTGCGTTGTCATCGCCGGCAGGAAAAATAATTATCGCACTTTATTTCTTAATTAAAAATTTTCCCCCTCTAATGAGGTGTAGCTGTCATTGTGTCATTTAAGCCTGCGAACAATTCCTGCGAGCAAAATGGCGAACAATTGAAAAAACAATCGGCGAAACGATTAAGGCCCCCGGAAGCACGTGCTAACTGCCGTGACGAAACAAAGCAAGCGCCCAACAACAAAAAACATCGTTCTCATCTATCCCATTCTCCTTTTCTTCGCCCCATTCGCAATTCTAACACGATTCCAGACAACACGATCGAACATGGAGTAACATTATTTATCGAGGAGATTCGTCGAACCTTTCGGTTGTGACACCATCAAGAGCGAAATGAAAACGCATTTCGGACCGAAGGGGACGGGTCAAGGAGGAATTAGGTAACCTGTCGCAGGCCTTTATCTCCACGAATAAAAACAAAGTGGCCAACGTTGCGGATTAAAATACACACGGGATATCGGCACGAAATCTGGCTCTTTAGCAATTATAATCGACTCTGGTAGGACGTGGCGTATTATAGCAGAAGTCGAAAAAGCCCGGGCTTGGCGTGCAAAATTTTAGGAAAAGACGTTTTTTTCTTTAAAAAAATAATAAAATCGTGTATTGGTCCGGGCAAAATAATTTCACAGATATTATTTTATTTAGAAATCAATAAAGAATAAAGAAATAAAGAACAAAAAAATGTTCAAAGATCAAGATCTTTGCAAGTTGGAAGGCAAATTTTTTCAAAACAAGCACATACGTCTTATCATCTAATGGACACTTGATTGAAATGAAGCTGAAAAATATTGATGCAAACAAACATGTTTTCAATTCTCGTAATTTTGTCGAAATTAAGCGGTGACTAATTATTGTAGAGGTGAAAGATCGTTTTCAGCATTGAAAATAGTAAAAGACTACCGTAGATCTACACAATCCAATATTAAATTAAATGCGCTATGCAATAATGTGCATCAAAAATGAAAAGCTAAATGCCCTCAGTTTGTACAAAATTATTGAAGTAGTATTTTTTAGTAGTATTTTATTTGCAAACAAGGAAGCCAAAAATAAAATTTTATTCATCAACAGTTTTTATTCATCATTTATTTGTTATGTTTATTATGTTATTATGTTTATTATCATGTATGTATTATTATTACTAATTACTACACTTTTTTGATCACATTGTACATATAAATAAACAGTAAGCGTTTATTAGAAGATAATTTTACAATCATTGTGATAGTATCACAGTGTTTACCATTATCACAATTAATAAAAAAACGAAAATCAGCGAATGATATATCAAACACTAAAATCTAAAAATGTTTTAGTGAGATATGAAGGATGAATCTATTTAAAAGATATTTTTAGAATATCTCTAAAACTAACAATCGCTCACAATTCAGCTTTTTCTACTAAATAAGTACTCTTTTCATCTCTGTGCCTGAAAACTTTTTCAGATTTTTTTTACAACTGTTAAGAATTTAATTATTTAAATAACTAATTAATTACTTGTAAGTATACCTGCAAAAAAATGTTATATCTTAAGTCATCTGAAAAGAAGCAATGCTTAGGTAAATGTTGTTTTGCCACCAAAATCCGTAAAAAATTGTCGCTAGCCCCAAAAAAAAATATTTTTAATAAAAAAACCTGGGCTTGACGCGCAAAATTTTACGAAAAGACGTTTTTTTCTTTAAAAAATAATAAAATCGTGTATTGGTCCGGGCAAAATAATTTCACAGGTATTATTTTATTTAGAAATCAATAAAGAATAAAGAAATAAAGAACAGAAAAATGTTCAAAGATCAAGATTTTTGCAAGTTGGAAGGCAAATTTTTTCAAAACAAGCACATACCTCTTATCATCTAATGGACACTTGATTGAAATCAAGCTGAAAAATATTGATGCAAACAAACATGTTTTCAATTCTCGTAATTTTGTCGAAATTAAGCGGTGACTAATTATTGTAGAGGTGAAAGATCGTTTTCAGCATTGAAAATAGTAAAAGACTACCGTAGATCTACACAATCCAATATTAAATTAAATGCGCTATGGCAATAATGTGCATCAAAAATGAAAAGCTAAATGCCCTCAGTTTGTACAAAATTATTGAAGTAGTATTTTTTAGTAGTATTTTATTTGCAAACAAGGAAGCCAAAAAAAAATTAATTCATCAACAGTTTTTATTCATCTTTTATTTGTTATGTTTATTATGTTATTATGTTTATTATCATGTATGTATTATTATTACTAATTACTACACTTTTTTGATCACATTGTACATATAAATAAACAGTAAGCGTTTATTAGAAGATAATTTTACAATCATTGTGATAGTATCACAGTGTTTACCATTATCACAATTAATAAAAAATAGGAAAATCAGCGAATGATATATTAAAGACTAAAATCTAAAAATGTTTTAGTGAGATATGAAGGATGAATCTATTTAAAGGATATTTTTAGAATACCTCTAAAGCTAACAATCGCTCACAATTCAGCTTTTTCTACTAAATAAGTACTCTTTTCATCTCTGTGCCTGAAAACTTTTTCAGATTTTTTTTACAACTGTTAAGAATTTAATTATTTAAATAACTAATTAATTATTTTAAGTATACCTGCAAAAAAATGTTATATCTTAAGTCATCTGAAAAGAAGCAATGCTTAGGTAAATGTTGTTTTGCCACCAAAATCCGTAAAAAATTGTCGCTAGCCCCAAAAAATAATATTTTTAATAAAAAAACCTGGGCTTGACGCGCAAAATTTTACGAAAAGACGTTTTTTTCTTTAAGAAATTAATAAAATCGTGTATTGGTCCGGGCAAAATAATTTCACAGGTATTATTTTATTTAGAAATCAATAAAGAATAAAGAAATAAAGAACAAAAAAATGTTCAAAGATCAAGATCTTTGCAAGTTGGAAGGCAAATTTTTTCAAAACAAGTACATACCTCTTATCATCTAATGGACACTTGATTGAAATCAAGCTGAAAAATATTGATGCAAACAAACATGTTTTCAAATCTCGTAATTTTGTCGAAATTAAGCGGTGATTAATTATTGTAGAGGTGAAAGATCGTTTTCAGCATTGAAAATAGTAAAAGACTTCTGTAGATTTACACAATCTAATATTAAATTAAATGCGCTATGGCAATAATGTGCATCAAAAATGAAAAGCTAAATGCCCTCAGTTTGTACAAAATTATTGAAGTAGTATTTTTCAGTAGTATTTTAGTATTTGATTTGCAAACAAGGAAGCCAAAAAAAAATTTAATTCATCAACAGTTTTTATTCATCTTTTATTTGTTATGTTTATTATGTTATTATGTTTAATCATGTATGTATTATTATTACTAATTACTACAATTTTTTGACCACATTGTCCATATAAATAAACAGTAAGCGTTTATTAGAAGATAATTTTACAATCATTTTGATAGTATCACATTGTTTACCATAATCACAATTAATAAAAAAACGAAAATCAGCGAATGATATATCAAACACAAATTTTAAAAATGTTTTAGTGAGATATGAAGGATGAATCTATTTAAAGGATATTTTTAGAATATCTCTAAAACTAACAATCGCTCACAATTCAGCCTTTTCATCTCTGTGCCTAAAAATTTTTTTTAGATTTCTTTTACAACTGTTAAGAATTTAATTATTTAAATAACTAATTAATTACTTGTAAGTATACCTGCAAAAAAATGTTATATCTTAAGTCATCTGAAAAGAAGCAATGCTTAGGTAAATGTTGTTTTGCCACCAAAATCCGTAAAAAATTGTCGCTAGCCTCAAAAAATAATATTATTAACAAAGGGAAAATTGCAATATTCGTGATTTTATTAGAATTTTTTGCTCAACAACATCATTAATTAATTTTAATTGGAAGGAACGGTAGAAAAAATCTAAAAAAAATTCACATACATATTAGGTATTTAATAGCAAACGCTGAATTCTGTACGACTGTTAGTTTTTGCAATAATTAAATATACTTCAGACTCACCCTGTATAGAAAAAAATTAACAAGCGGGTCGAAATTTATTTTATCTTACAGGTGCAGTTTTTTTGGTACATTGTACCATTGTTTTCGGTGACAGAAATCAAATTTATCTCACAAGTGAGTAAATCTGGGGAAAATTGGGGAAAACAATGAGAATGTTTATTTCATAACAATAGCAAACAGAAGATAGAACTCGTGAGAAGTGTCTCACTCGCATATAATGATGCATTTCCATCACCTATAGTATATAATATACTATTATTAGTAAAGTAAAAATTGAAATAAACCCGATTTTATGAGAATTTTTTGCTTAAAAACATTATTAATTAATTTTAATTAGAAGGAAAGGTAAAAAAATTCTGAAAATAATTCACATACATGAGAAAAAATTGAAGTATTTAATGGCAAACGCTGAGTTCTGTGCGACTGTCAGTTTTTGCGATAGTGAAATTTACTTTAATCCTGACCTGACCCCGTATAGAAAAAAAAAATACAAGCGAGGCGAAATTTATTTAGGGCTTTGGGCGCTAAAATGGGCAAACACGCCACAGTGAAAAGTTTTCACTCGAATCTGAAAACACAATCCCATCTTCATTAACACGCAGCACAATGGTGTTACAATAACCATTTGTTTATCGTGTAGGAGTGCACGAAAGGTCAATTCTTTTTTAAGCGTTCCTCCTCTTTGGCCATAATTAGCCTCCTCCGCCCTCAACAAGCCGTGATCGTAAACTTTTATCCCCGTTGTTGTTGATTTAAGCTGAAAAATTCGCATTCATCAGGTTTGTGTTTATTTCCGTTTCATTCGAGTTGCACCCCCAATTTGGCCAATTAAATCTCTCGTACTTTCCCCCAGAGAAAATAACACGAAACACTTAAAAACGTGGCGTCTGCGTTTAATAAGAGAAAATATTACGGTTGGAAGCGAGCGACATTTGTTCAAGTGGTTAAAAGCTGATGAAACCCGCGCAAGATATTTTTAAATTGCATCATCCAGTGCAACACTGGATGGCACTTACGACGAGTGCTCCCAGGAGTAATAGACGAGGGGCGTCGACAGTTTGAATTCATTTATCTGATACCCAGGCTTGTCTGAATTGTAAAAAGTGGATTGGTTGGATGCAAAAAGGCGCAGATGGGACGATCCTCACGTTTTCCGATGCGTGATGCTGACGACAATGCCACGACGTGGACTTGGCAGGCTCACGTTTTGAGAGAACGCGCTGACGGAAAGGGAGACATATTTTGCCATTTTTGGAGTTTTGTAAGGAGAAGTGTGTCAACACATTCCACAATTAAAGCCATTACAACTTTACAACCAAAAAGTTTTTTTAGTTACAACCTTCCAATATTACTGCACGCTCCCAAATGTAACGCTTTTTTATGCTAACTGTTATATAACCAGGTGGTTATATATAACTGTTATATATAACTTAAATATATGAGTTATATAACTGTTATGTAACCAGGTGGTTATGTTAACTGTTATATAACCAGGTGGTTATATATAACTGTTATATATAATACTTAAATATATAAGTTATATAACTGTTATGTAACCAGGTGGTTATAACCGTTACCTAGGTGTGGTTATATTGCAATTACGTTTCGTGGTTTAATTTTTATATTGCGCTTATGTAACCATTCTTACATTTTTCTTGTACAACTTCTGTCTAAGATTTATTAAAAAACATAGTTCGTAGTATTTAATACAAATTAATATTTTAATCGTTTGGAATAAAAAAAATGGCGCTTGTATCCCAGCCTGTTTGGGGTACACGACATCACTAGTTCACTATAAATATTGTCCAGTGTTTTGTTGATTCCTTGATGAAGATTTCCAAAAAAAATTTTACTAATAACTTCTGCAAAAAAATTTACGATGAACAGAGAACTAACATGGAACTACTGATAATAAAACGAACACACTGTAGGCGTAACAAGAGTTTTATGTTAAATTTACCTCCACAGAACAATAGTTGGTCAAACTGTAAACAAATTACAGTTATCAGTCAGTTGAATTTGTTTTCTGTTCGGCGAAAGTTTTTAATGTAAATGCATTTGTTGAATTTTGTGTGAATTTGATTGGATTATCTCTACACTTGACAATATTTTCTTTACAATTCTTATAGATAATTGTATGATCTACAACTTTTCTTTGACCATTTTCATGATGACTTACCGTGTATAAGAAAAATAAAATAAAGTATAAGAAAAATAAAATAAAAAGCCTACAATCTTCAGGGTGAGTCAACAGTGGGTTACTTCTGACATGTCCTAGGATGCAACCAAAAATACAAATTGCACTTACCACTTGGACATTTTGATTTTTAAAAACATTAATTTAATCAACACCTTTTATCATTTATCTTTTATATTTTATCTATCTTTTATCTTTTAAATAATAATAATCTATAATAAAATTTTTGCAAAACTGTCGAGACAAACTTGACACCACCCAGAACAATGTAATCGTGGATTAAATTTATTTTTTAACGATTACCGTCAGCTGGAATTAGTATTATTTTAGAATTATTGTTTGCATATTTATAGAGATTCAGAAATAACCCACTATTAACTCACCTTATTTATACTGTTACCTTTGACATTAAATAACTTTTTTAGCAAACATCTTATCGATGGGGACTGTATACGCCAAACATAACCAGGGTTAGATAACTGATGTATTAGCAGTTTCAAAACTATAAAAATGCCAACATCACATTTTCTCTCAAAATAAGCTGTTATAAATTATTCATATACTTCAAAAAATCATAGCTAATTTGATTTATACTTTCAATGAGCTAACCTAAGCTGAAAGTTAACTGTTACCTAACCGTAAGTTTATAACCAAGGTTATGCAAGTTAAATAAAAGACCGTTATATAAACTGGGTCTAACATAAACAAGGGTTACATTTTTATATTGCGGTTATATAACTTTAATAATTTTATATAAAGTATATATAACTTTATACCTATAACCGCATATAACTCAGTCAAATAGTGCTGATAGGGTTTGAAATAAAACCAGAAAACGTTATTACACAATAACATATGGTAATAAATACAATATAAATTGTTTAATTCCCATTCTCTTTTTTTGTTCAAACTTCTCTATTTTTGTGTAATCTTCCTTTATCAAGTATTTTTGTCTTCGTCGGTGTTAAAGTGTAGAAAACCGAATCGTTTGTGAGGGGTGTCTCAAAGATCGCGTAATCAGTTCCATGTAAAACTTTGTCAAAAATATTCATCTCTGTCGAAACGGCGCGATGTTGCTCGGATATCACGCCGCGTTTTATAATACAACTCAATTAAATTTTAAACGTCTATTCAGTTTATCGAAGATTACGAAAGGCGTATTCAGGGCAAGTTTATAATCGAGTAAAGCAAGTGACTATTACAAAGTAAACGGAAACTTTTCCCGAATAAACTGTTAATCATATTGAATCAGTTTGAACGAAGTTATACAGATTATATAATACTTCAACACCGAGAAAATTCCGCCCGAAATTCGGCGACGTCCTAATAAAATGACTCGATTAGAGTCAATCAAAATTGACGATTGTCGGAAGCAATGAAACTCTAGTTTTGGGCCATGGACATGTTTATCCGCAGTAATGGACGAAACTAAACAGTTTTCCTTTCCCTCCGAGTTGAAGGAACGGGGGTGTGTCGTATTTATTTTCCCATAAACCGCGGGGAATTTTATTGCGAGTGGGACTACGTATCAATAACGTGTAACACTAAAACCACCATAAATCTTTCTATTTATGTTATTGCTACATATCGGGACGGATTCGAGTAAGCAAAAACTAAAATCCAGTATATTGTGAGGACCGACTTGAATCCCTTTGGCGATATCGACTTGCACACATTCACTGCCAGCTCTTACACGCTGATTTATGCCGAATTTCGAGTGGATTTGCTTGGAACAATCGCGATTTATGTCGCCGGCGAGGAATTAATTTGCATGATACAAATGCCGCGATTTTTGATGCAATTCACGCTTGGTGCATTTTTCCGTTTTAGATTCGAGAACCGAATTGTTATTAACATTTTCTCGGAGAAAGTAAAGTAGTCACGAATACAGAGCTGCGAAGGTGAAAAATTGCCTTATATTCTGCACCTTTGCTTCTTTGTAGCTCGATAATTATAGTTCCCTTTCTCTTGTTTGGGTAAAGCTGCACGCTTAAATACACACGCCTTTAATTCAATACGAACCATAGCCTTAGATACTTACTTTGATGTCTTTATCGATGTTTCCGTCTCCCTAATATAAACCCTCTGACAGGTACATAAACCGCGTTGACTCCACGTCTTCAGAGCAACATTAGTTACTTTAAAACGTGGTAAAAGGAAACGACCACTTGTTTTAGAAGTACACTCTACTTGGAAATGCTATTACAATACCAACAATGCTTTAAAAAGATTAAAATACAATTTATGGCTCAATTAAAGGTTGTTGTAAGGCGATTGCGGCCAAAAGAAGCGAGACGACTTTTCCACTAGAAGGACTTAAACTAAATCTTTATAAAATATAGTATTACATATGCGTTAAAGCCGTCATAAAGCGACTCCATAAACTTTATTTAAGTCCTAGAGAAATAAAATTTGCCCAAAAACATAAACATCAAACCGGAAACTTGCGTTTCCTGCAATTCCCACAAGAGCCTGCAAAAGTACCGAAGGTGGAGACTTTTCACCGTTTCCAATCGCAGTGTTCCATATACAGCGTGTACATTCACGATCAAAAAGAATAACACCTTTACCAACCAGACGGAATAGCAAAAGTCCGACTAAGATTTTTTAAGTTATAAATTTCAACAAACAGATTCATTTACGAATTGCACAGCTAGTTTACTTAATATCCAGCTAGTTTATAAATTAGCCAAACGTACAATTGACCGTATCATATCGAAATGTTTTGTGGCTGCAGTTTTAGGGGTGTCATTATTTTTGATCGTGACTGTACCATCTAAACCCACATTAGAAGTATTGAAAGTTCTAATAAAGTTTTTTATTTGAAAGTTGATACTCAGACCTAATCTGTTGTGTTCTGCGCAATGAAAATATTTTCAAGATGGTGGCACTTCCGGTTATACCGGAAGTCGCTATCAACTTTCTTATTTTAAATGGAAAGTTGTTTTCCACTGCGTTTTTGGATTAGTTGAGTTATTTTAAGGATGTTTTTATCAGCTTTCTCTATACCTAAGTTTAATTTTTTCCGAGATATTTAAGATTTTTTGAAAATTTTTGGATTTGCACCT
This sequence comes from Tribolium castaneum, assembly GCF_031307605.1. Taxonomy (NCBI): domain Eukaryota; kingdom Metazoa; phylum Arthropoda; class Insecta; order Coleoptera; family Tenebrionidae; genus Tribolium; species Tribolium castaneum. Next base: position 28,200,122 of record NC_087394.1, read on the forward strand.
GTCACTTAAAAAATCTGTAACTCTCTTATTTTTAAAGATTTCGAAATCATATTTGAAGAATTAAAAAAGAAAGCCTATATCTGTTTCCCAGTGTGTTCAAAATTGGAAAAAAGGTTAATAAACCCAAAAATTTTAAGGCAAAGTTTGAACAACTTCAGGTACCCGTAACTTAATTTTTTCAAATAGGATGTCCCAATTTTTATTTTACTAGATGAAGAGGATTTTTTTTCTGCATTGATGTGTTTAGCTTTCCCTAACCTATCTGTGCTAATTTTCAAGTTATGTTGGTTTTTTGACATTATAGAAAATTTTTTACTAACCGCAGTTATTTTTGCATAGTTTGCTATAAAATCATTTCTGATTAAACAAACGACAAACTCTGTTGTCCGTCCTGTGAAAACAAAATAAATTCATTGAAGTTTGGTTTAAAAAACTTTAATTTCTCACATTTTTTCTCTCATTTCCATGGCAATCTATGAGAAAAGGTCTATGGTTAATGATTTTTTGAGTCCCAACAAAAAGTTATTGTAACTTGAAAACTATTACACATAAGTATAGGGATGCTAATGCAGATCGACGCGGAATTAAATTCTCTACGATTTAATGACATAAAACTTGTGGCATTTCATTTGAAAAAAATGAGTTATGTGTTCTTAAAATTTTGAAAAAATAACTTTAAACATTTGGGGTTTGTTATCCCTTTTTAGAAATTTGAAAACACCAAAAAAAAGATCTATGCTTCCTCTTTCAAATGAGCTAAAAAATATTTCCAAATTTTTAAAAATGGCAGAGTTATTGATTTTTGAACTGGAAGGTGTAAATCCAAAAAAAGAAATTAAAAACCATAAATATTTCGTAAACGGCTAAATTTAGGTATAGAGAAAGCTTATGAAAACTACTTTAAAATAACCCTAGTAATCCAAAAACGCATTAAAAAATTTAGCTTTCTATTTAAAATAAAGAAGTTGACAGCGACTTCCGGTATAACCGGAAGTGTCACCATCTTAAAATATTCTTAGAACTATCAATACTTTTTATGTGGGGTTTAGACGGAAGACCCTGTAGAAAGTATGAAAATAATTTTGTACGGTAAACATGTAATTCAGAAAACCTTTGCTATTATTCTGTTATGTCATTGACCTTGTTTGAGCTCAAAAGTAGGTATTAAATTTTCTGTTTGTTGTTAATGGCAGGTTTCTGAAAATATGCCACTTTACTGCTAGTCCTTACTTTTTTGTCGATTCTGATTGTTAGACCACTCTTTACATTCGCCGTTTGTTGGAAATGAGTTTAGCTAGAACTCTTTGTGCACTATTTCAGCGCTCCATTTAAAAGTTAGAAATTCCAAAGTAAATCTGTAATTAATTTTCGTTTAATTTCATGTTCTACTTTTAAAGTCGAGCTCTCCTATGATTATAGATCAAAAGTCGAGTTTTACAATCAACTTCCATTACACGCTTAACATTTGAACAATTGAATCTGCACTAGCATTCGTTTCATATTGTAGCGTCAAAACATTAAAAGCTAATTTCGTAGTCGTTTCGGGAAGAAGCTTTCTTTCGGTCAAACCTCGATAGCATCAAAACATCTCTCTCCTGAAATTTTTAATTACCTCGGCCCGAGTAACAAATCTTGTCTGCGAAACTCTTCCACGCTATAATCGTCAAAGTTGCGAAATTAATTAAAAACTAAATGATTAATTTTTTATCGCGCTCCAGGATGTGTGAAAACGGAAGTGGGCTTTTTCACGGTGCGTTTCCGCGTTTTTATTCCCGGCAATATTCCTGCGTATACAGGTACATACATTAACGTCAGGACGAGTGGGCTCAGTGACGGCCTACGCGAGATATCCGCCACTGTGAGCTGTATTTAAAAGGTTTTTTGTTCGGTTGGTTTATTCGCCCCCGAGGAACCCAGCTAATTTACGCTGATGCGCGTTTCGGAATGTAATTAATTAACAATACAAATCAAACTTTAAAGAGTTGCGCTGCATTTTCACCTGCTGACCGGGTGGAAACAACGCGGGTTTTTCTATTTCGGGCTGCGGAAAAAATATCACACTAACGTAAAAATAACGTTAAAAAAGAAACGTTAATTAGGTTCAAATCAACGCAAAAATGTCGGAAATAAAGTTATTTGTAACGTAAAACATTAACGTTTTATTTAAACGATTTTGTAACGCAAAGATAAAACGTAAAATTATAAAACTAGTAAACAACGTCAACAAGCAACGTTTTAAAAAGGTTGTTTTTATTCAGATGATTTTATACTGTTAAGTATAAAATATGCAATACGAAAAAGTATCACACAGCTGTAGGACGGTTAAGTCCTTTCCGGAGCTTAAAGCTCTGGCGCTTAGAGCCACCTGTCGAGTGTGTGAGGAACTAGGCCTTCACAACGCCGAACTGGAAAATGCAAAAAAGCAATGGACAGTATCCGCTCATACAATGAAATATGAATGCAATTTATTTACGTAATTGTTTGTACATTATAAGAAAAACTATTTTTTTGCCATGAAACGGAACATTTCTCAGTGGGTCAAATTTTATTTATTTAATAGTTCTACAATCCACATACAAAAAACTATTTTAAATAAGTTGCTTTTCTCACAGTTAATAAACATGTTATGTTATAAATAAATAAAACTTCACATGTCGTATGTGTAATACCAGCACCGCACTATTTTTCTAAAAGTTGATTTTAATTTTTTTTTAAAAAGTCTGTTTTTAACTGCTTTTTCCTGATGTCTTTTATTTTTTTGTATCAGTTTTAATATTTTAGAATGATTTTAAAAAATAGATACAAGAGTAGTTGTTACTATACAACCATTACATTATAACGGACGGGACACTGCAGGAATTTTTAGATTTTATTTTCAGTTTTTGCGAACTGTATAGAACTGTACCAGTACCAGTCAAATTGTTTGAACCCTACAATTAGAGCCACATTTTTAAAATTTGAAATACGAACAAAAAAAATAAATATAAAGTGATGACGGACGGGACACAAAAAAGACCTTAATGTAAAAGGTGGAATTTGTTGAGACTTTTAAAACCACAAACCACAAGAATAAGGCGATGTGCAACGACTTCTGACTAATTTACTTTTTGTTTATACATGACGGACGGGACAAAAAAATCTTGTGTGTGAAAATAGCTCTAAAAAATTTATTCAGACAGGTTTTAATCATTAAAAACTTCAACAATATTACAATTAGACAGTGGAAATTAAAAATTCTTGGTTTTGTTTAACAACGTAAGAAATAAGAACAACACCTTATGTTTGCGATAATGGACGGGACAGCAAAAGTTATAAAAATAAAAAAGTATTAATACTAATCACTTTACTTACTGATTTCCATTTTCTCAACGACCAGAAACTAAAAAATTCTCTTCAAAAAATATTCAACAGTTGTTTTTTATGTAACAGCCTAAAAGCCCTAGTATATATATATAGTCTCCAAGTAATTTTTTTATTTTAAATGATTATTCTGTCTCAAAAGCTCTTTTGGCGCAAAATACATTAACTATAAACCGAATCCGTGTATTTTGGAAGAAATTTAGATAATGCCATAAAAACTGAATTTAGTTTTTTTGAGACATTAAAAATTGGTAAAAAAATAAAGATGGTTTTAAACTACGTAACATAAACGTTAAAGAAAAACGTAATCATACAACCAAATAACAACGATGTAAATTATAACGTAAAACCGTGAATAACGTGAATAAAACCAGTGTTTCTTTCACCGCTATTGAGAAAATAATTAGTAAAGAGGATGACATAGGTTGCAAATTATGCGGCGATTTTGGCGCATCAGATTTTCGAAATTTCCTGAAATCCGATCGGTCCTGCGGCAGAAATGCGTGGAATGACCGGCGACGCATGTGAAAACTTCCCGGAATAGTTTGCGAAAAGGGCGGCAGGTCCGGAGTGTTATTTATGTCGGTGGCTATGAGAAATGAAAGGGAAAATAGGGTTTATGTGGAAATGTCATAATTTACAAGGGCTGTGAGAGGGGCATTGTTGGTTTGCCGAAAGACTTGAGAGTCGACTGCCAGCTTTTATCCGCCCTCTTAGTCGCCCCATCCACGTCTCTGGCTTTACGTTTATTATTGTTAAAGAATTATAGAGCGGTTGTAAAAGGACACATGAAAATATAATAAGTTTTATGTTTGTGTGCGCCGAGGCGGAATATGAAAGGCCACAATGGAGATTGGTTGCCGTGTAATGCGTTCACTTATAAATTAATTAGCTTCGAAAAGCTGCAACGTGGAATTTTTGACCGATTTCTAAATTGATTTACGAGCCAGTGCGCCTGATTGTACAAATTTATGTGGTATCAAACCAGCCAACTAAGCGTTTGCCCACTGACATTTTTCAATGATTAAAAGCGCCGAAAATCTGTTAACTGCGCAAAGATTGTTGGTTCAAAACGTCCCGGGCAAACGTTTCGAATAACAATCACCATTAATAAACCCTCGGCAGCCGCATTACCAATTTTCCGCGGCACGTTTTAAAATCGCTGCACTTCGACACGTTGAGGTGATTTCTGCGCGGAATATACGACCCGGAGGTGCGCCATAATATCGAGAATTTGCGATATATAAAGATTAAAAATACGGACCTGACCCGACTCCTGATTACAGTGACAATCTATGCGGATGGTGTCGCGAAAATCCTAATAATTCCAGCATGGCTGAGAGCCAAAATTGTTCGATTCGCGGAATATTGCAGAACCACAGAACCAGCCAAACCACCGTGAAAAACGAGCGTCGCTATCATTAGTCTTAAGAAAAATAGCCGACCCCATTCATCTGATTATCGTGTTTGTTTCGTCTCCCGACCGAATTTTTGGCAATTACGAGATGGGAAAGATTCAAAGCTGATACGACAGGTACTGCAGTCGCTGAAAAATTGCCTTTCAGAGTGTTGGGCGCGATAGTAACGATGTTATGCTATAAATTACGTCAATAACGGAAGTTAAACTCAGTAGCTACATAGAGTAACGATATGCAAACAACTTTTCGACCCAATACCCTGTTCAAACATGCCGATAATAAATTCTAGGAAGCCGGCGATTGAGACTGCGACAATTATTTCATAATCAGGGCAAAACAGCGCTATCTGGGGCGAAAATAAAGCGAAATCATACAAATGCTGTTTAGTTTCAATATGTTGCAACACCTGAATTATAAAAAACGTGACTTTTACATTTTCCAAGCGAGCTTCCAACGCGAATCGGGATAATATAATTGTTTAAAAATCTCGTTGTGTTGCACCGGAAATATTAACATTTGATGAAGATTTTCTCTACTAAATTGGATCGCTTGATTATTATTAGATTCGACGGAATTGTGATTTTTGTTCGAGATTACAATGAAAGCAATTGTTGCGATATGGTTTTTGCGGGTATTATTCTATTGTGATGGCTAAAATACAGCGATTGGCATTACTGTTTTTAATTTTCTGCCATCAAAGGGATCGATGGAACGTTAAAAATAAACAAGTAACTGGAATTGCTCCATTCAAAATTTATGGAAAACTATTGATTCTTTCTATTTGTAACAAATTGTATATTTTGTCGCAGGTATTTGTCGTATTTCACAAACAAATCTATTGAAAACTAGTTTTCGGTAGGTTTGACTGGTTAATGACAAGGCACATTTGGTGGATGCGCCGGGACAATAAATATGTTCTGTTACTTCAAATGCTAGAGGACCACCAAATCAGTTTATTTTAACTGAAGTTTGCAATAGATAAACGGCTATTTTATCTACCTTGTATAATTAAATATTTTCTTAATTTTAAGTTCGTAATAATAAATACAATGCATCCAAACCTCTATGGACGTTGTTATTGTAGCTAAAAGTGCTGTTTATCTAATATCCCAATAATGTTGTTATAATTTCAAGTGTTTTCTTATTAAATTTCGTCAATTTATTTGTGTGTGTGCGTTGTGACTAAACCTAAAAGTTCTTTGTAAGTAGATTCTGGATTTTAGGTTTTTTGACGCCATTGCAATAAAATTCGGTTAAACCTTATTTTTGGCAAAAAAATGATAAAATTAAGAGACTTCTTCATTTTTTTAACTTCTCGACTGCAACTCTTCACAAAAATATTAAAAGACTAAAATACCCATATAGTTACTTTTTTCTGTTAAGATGACTCAATTTAATTTATTTATTATTCTTGGTTTAACGTAATCAACTTCCAAACCATTTAAGATAATGTAACATACTTTTTTCCAGTTGATTCCGTAAACTTTAGCCCATCTTTTGCAACAAAACCAAACATGGACTCGATATTCCAGCGCCTACTACGATTTTCTGAAAATGACAAAATACAAATGGCAATAACTTGATTTTTTCAAATGTAACACCCAATATTTTATTGTACCATTAAATAATTTTTTTATGAGCTTTATGTCGATATAAAGTTTGTGAGGTCTACTTTGTAAAATTTGCAATATTTACAAATAAGAAGTTTTAATGGTTTTTTTCAAAAAAAAATCGAGTAGGCCTTTGTCGTAAAATTTACCGTTTTCCCATCATTCTGAAAAGAATATATCAACAACACGTTCTTAAAAAATGCCATGTAATATTGCAATAAAATGTAGGGTGTTCCACTTTAAAAAATAATTGAGTTATTACCATTTGTAATTTGTTATTTTTAGAAAATCGTAGTAGGCGATAGAATATCGACTCCGAGTTCGCTCTTATTGCATAAGATGCGCTACAGCTTTAGGAATCCAACGAAAAAAAATTAGTTAAGTTACCTTGAAAGGTTCTGAAGTTATACATTTTTCTGTGGGTGTATGCACGACGCTATTTTTACACAGAAATTGACATAAGTCAAAAACTATTTTATCTATGCTAATATCTAAGAAAGCGGGAGCGTTATATCGACAATTTTGTCAGGATTTCAAAAAATTGGGATTTTTATTTAAAAATTCAAAACTTAGTTGAGTATTTTATTTTGCATTCTGTATACAGATAAAAATACTTTTAGAATCTGCCATATTGTAAAACCTATCGTTTAAAAGAATTTTAGAATGATAGCTTATATAGAAAAAACCCGTGGGTCACTTTGCATGTATTTTTTGCACAAAATGAGTAGTGACATTAATTAATTTAATAATTGATTTTGCTTAAAATTCATTACAATTTCAAAAATTGTATAACCACATTTTCGATATTTCTTTGAACAGTCTAGTGAAATTAGTGTTACTACTACTCTAAAGTAAACTAGGTTATAAGTGTTAAATAACAATTGTGATAAATTCCACTTGCCTACAAGTAGATGAACAAAGGCAAGTTTAAGTTATTTAGTAACAAATATTTTGTAAAATTAAATTTAATCATTGAAAGTTTTATTTAAAATACCATTTGAAAGTAGTATTAAATGCGAAGGGACTGAAATAGATAGACAAAGATGACGTTAGTACAAACATTTTCTAAGCAATTTGCCTTTGACCCTATATTTTTGAAAACGGAAAGTTGCGTACATTGTAAGGAAGAAAGATAAAAAAAACAAATTGGATACAGAAAGTTCACAGACTCTAATATTTTTTTAATGGTTTAAATAATAAATAAGTTTAAATTAATTTTCCGATACAAAACAAAATACAAAATAATTTGTTGCTAGAGAAAAAATTGTAGAAAAAATTAAATAACTTCTGAATGGTTAAAGCAAAAACTAAATACATTTGTAAAGCCTAAAAAGTGCAGATTTAAGTAAGTATAAATATATACAAGGGGGTGCCATTTAAAACAACTATGTTATAGGATGCACAGTAAAAATTAAACACTATGTATAAGGCAAAATAATTTTATAGCCTGTACTTTGCCCTCACATGTACAGTGCTCTTTGACCCATTTTGATATTTACATATATTCAATGACTCACCCTGTAGATACTGTTTAAATGTGTTTATTCTTTGAGTGCCTCTTTTTAATATCTTTGTAAATGTTAGTACCTAGTACGTTTAAAAACGTTACAAATACTAAATATTGTGGGTTTTGTGAAAAGTAAGGACAGTATTTTTTGTGGAGAGTATCTTTTCTTGGTTTTCCATGCCGGAAGCTCGTAATTGTTTCCGCATTTAATTTCAAGGTGCTGTGGTATCGGGACACGATGCAGCTGGATACAACAGAAAGAAGAATAATGGAATCACGCGGCTCCAGACACACACTCCTCATTCGCAAAGTACATCGTTCCGACTTTGGAAATTACACTTGCGTGGCGGATAATCAACTGGGAAAAACGAGAAAGAGCGTCCAATTAACCGGTAAGATTTATCACAGGAGCAGATAGCACAGCGAGCTAAACAACAAAAATGCCTCAGCGCCACTTACACAGCTCGTAGATCAATCCAGAGGGATCTCTGTGAAGCACTCGCATTGTAGAGGCGGCAGTTTACGTCGATAATTGTTCGGTTTAGCTTAAACCACTCGGCAAAACGTTAACTAGAGCGACAATTTCAACAGTCATCGATTAAACAAGTCCAAGTTGTTACAGTTGCGAGTTGGAATAATAATTCAGTAAGTTGGGAGTGAGTGGTAATTGTTTAAACAAATTTGGAGTTTAGAGGCAACTTCGGGACATGTCAATACAAATAATATCGACGAAGATATATGATTTCTCGTTAGTCTAAGCGTCTGCTGCAAATAATTAAGCCCGTGATAAAATTATTCAGCCAACTTGCGACACGATGAGATTTATTCCGCCACTTCTCGACTTACAAACTTTCCAGAGTTTCCATAAATTACGCAAAAAATTATTGTGACGCTTTATGTCTTCGCGTCAACCTTTTTAAGCGGAAAATTTAAATTTTGGGCCTCGTAATTTACCAACAACTGTTACAATTACCCAGAGTCGCCACGAATTGGGCAATTACGCACGTAAAGATATAAAAAAGGTAATAAACTTTATGGCGCTTTGGGGAAGTGGCAAACTTTTTATTTCGATGTTTCGCCTCAATAGGCCCGAGTCACATCACAAGCGTATTGAAATTATTACAGGTAATATCAATTCTTCAACAATCCATCAGTGTCACTTTAACATATTACATTCCCTTCTGCCACAAACAATTTCCGCGGCAAGTTTAAGCAGCGAGTAATAGACAACAAAGATACGTTTTACAACGGTACAAGACTCATAAGACATTATTGCTGCAGTTCCGATTTTAATGTTCCATAAAGGTGACATCCACCAAAGTCAATATATGGCAGATATGTGTCGGAGCACCTGCGGTGAACGTTTTCACAGCTGAAACGACGTCTAATTGAGTTTTACTGCTTGTCGCTACTGAGGGAATAACTTATGACAGAGATGCTGCATCATGCTATTAGCAGATATGCACTGCACCAATCTGTCTAATAATAAGATTTATTCCGCATTTTAATGAGATTGAGCAAGATTAACAACAGGTGACTAAATATTTAAACTGATTTAGCGCGCGCGAGTTCGACAGCTGCCCAACGGACAAATTGGACTTTAATTTAGAAAAATACTTTAACCTGTTCCGTGTTGTCTTATGCAAATTATGCGTTATTTTTCGTACCAGCCAAGTGGCATATCTCGAGTATTATCGAACGACTGTGAAATTTAGCCGATTTTTATGTGCGATAATCCATAAATTAATTGTGTGAAAACGGTTACACGCGTGCTGGAAGTTCCGCCGATCAATTAAAAAACAAACACCGTGACTAAATCCAAACAATTTAATATTCAGAATGAATATTAATCCCACCTTGAGGCTTGGAAATAAAACAACCCGGGAACAACAACAAACAAGCGTGGTCTCGAAATTAAGCAAAATATTTCGTCTTGGAGAAACTTGGAGCAAAAAAGTTTTTGAAAGTTTGCGCAGATAAACGATGACTCCATATTTTATTTCATCGTGATATTCCCAACTGACACAAAATCGGCGGCAAAATCTATTTTGGTGAAGTCACCTCTGATTATTCCAGTTATCACTTGGGCTTGATTTAACAAGATCGAGTTTAATTAAATTATGTAAGCGGACTTAATGGCTCTTTGAAAAGCTAATAAAACCGTACGAGGGTATAAATTACTTGGTTTTTATTGGTGCAACTTGATATGCATGTACATTAACTTTATTACAACAGCAGGAATTATTTATGGATGATGCACTCATTGTTCAGAGCCGAACTTTTATCTAATTAACCGTTTTTAAACGTCACGCTCAAGTCACGTACATTAGCCCCAACAAGCCGATAATAAACCGCAACTTATGGCAACTTCGCCCATAAATACCCCATTGTTACGTGGATAAAACAACACCCGATATCCTTCCGAATAAATTACAACCGACCATTTATTAAAAAAAGCTCCGCTTGCCTAATAAAAGCAGAACATCCGGCCAACATTTGCAACTATGAATCCTCATTTTGCACATGCAAGTGTCATGTCGAAGCACAAAGGGTGATCATTTCATTATTTTGAAATTCTGCAACTTGGCAAAAACGCCAAATGTGCTTAAGTTTTTACAGTTTATAACACTGTCGTCTATTGTAGTCAAAAACATATTTCTGTTGATAGTGATCCCAAGAAATTAATTAAGTTACCCGGTTCGAACAACAAATTTTTGGGCGGTTATTTTGTTATGAAAACAATATTTTATTTTGTTTGTTTTTTTATTTAAAATACAAAAATTCTTTCGAGTTTATTAATTTTAATTAAAGAGAGGTATTTAGATAATAGTCCGAAGAAATTAATAAACTTTTCCGGCTCGAAGGACCAATTTTTGGGCGGTTATTTTGTTATTAAAACAATGCTCTATTTTCTTTGTTGTTTATTTAAAGTACAAAAATTCTTTCGAGTATATTCATTTTAATTAAGTAGAGGTATTTTGATAATGATCTGAAGAAATTAATTAATTTTTCCAACTCGAGGGACCAATTTTTGGGCGGTTATTTTGTTATTAAAACTATGTTGTATTTTCTTTGTTTTTTTATTTGAAGTACAAAAATTCTTTCGAGTTTATTCATTTTGATTAAGGAGAGGTATTTCGATAATGATCCAAAGAAATTAATTAATTTTTCTGACTCCAAGGACCAATTTCTAAGCGGTTATTTTGTTATTGAAACAATGTTCTATTTCCTATGTTTTTTTACTTAAAGTACAAAAATTCTTTCGAGTTTATTCATTTTGATTAAGGAGAGGTATTTCGATAATGATCCAAAGAAATTAATTAATTTTTCTGACTCCAAGGACCAATTTCTAAGCGGTTATTTTGTTATTGAAACAATGTTCTATTTCCTATGTTTTTTTACTTAAAGTACAAAAATTCTTTCGAGTTTATTCATTTTAATTAAGGAAAGGTATTTTGATAATGATCTGAAGAAATTAATTAATTTTTCCAGCTCGAGGGACCAATTTTTGGGCGGTTATTTTGTTATTAAAACTATGTTGTATTTTCTTTGTTTTTTTATTTGAAGTACAAAAATTCTTTTGAGTTTATTCATTTTGATTAAGGAGAGGTATTTCGATAATGATCCGAAGAAATTAATTAATTTTTCTGACTCAAAGGACCAATTTCTAAGCGGTTATTTTGTTATTGAAACAATGTTCTATTTTCTATGTTTTTTTACTTAAAGTACAAAAATTCTTTCGAGTTTATTCATTTTGATTAAGGAGAGGTATTTCGATAATGATCCAAAGAAATTAATTAATTTTTCTGACTCGAAGGACCAATTTCTAAGCGGTTATTTTGTTATTGAAACAATGTTCTATTTTTTTTGTTTTGTCATTTAAAGTACAAAAATTCTTTCAAGTCTATTCATTTTAATTAAGGAGAGGTAATTCGATAATAATCCGAAGAAATTAAATAATTTTTCCAGCTCGAGGAACCAATTTTTGGGCGGTTATTTTGTTATTAAAACTATGTTGTGTTTTCTTTGTTTTATTATTTGAAGTACAAAAATTCTTTCGAGTTTATTCATTTTGATTAAGGAGAGGTATTTCGATAATGATCCGAAGAAATTAATTAATTTTTCTGACTCGAAGGACCAATTTCTAAGCGGTTATTTTGTTATTGAAACAATGTTCTATTTTTTTTGTTTTTTCATTTAAAGTACAAAAATTCTTTCAAGTCTATTCATTTTAATTAAGGAGAGGTAATTCGATAATAATCCGAAGAAATTAAATAATTTTTCCGGCTCGAGGAACCAATTTTTGGGCGGTTATTTTGTTATTAAAACAATGTTTTATTTTCTTTGTTTTCTTCTTTAAAATACAAAAATTCTTTCGAGCTGATTCATTTTAATTAAGGAGAGGTATTTCGATAATGATCCGAAGAAATTAATTAATTTTTCCGGCTCGAAGGACCAACTTTTGGGCGGTTATTTTGTTAATAAAACAATGTTCTATTTTTTTTGTTTTTTTTTTATTTAAAGTAAAAAATTCTTTCGAGACCAATAGTTTCTCCACAAATGATTATTTTTAGGCAAGCCGAACCCAGCCAAATTCAACAGCGCAACGCGGGGCAACTGGCGAGACAGCTACAACATCAGCTGGGCCGTGGAGTCCTACAGCCCCATCGAGGAGTACAAGCTGCTTTTCCGGGAGCTTCCGGACAATCCGGGATCGGACGACGGCCACCCGCAGCCTCTGCACCACCAGAGCCAAAGGAAATTCAACCCGGGCCGAGTACCCTTCCCTAGTTTGCCTGAAAATTGTGTAAAACCGGGTTTTTTCAGGAAAACCGGACGCACGGCGCTGTGTACTACAATGTGGGTAATGGCTACGGCCGCCAGATAATAGACAGAAGGGCCGATTGGAGGAATGTCATCCTCCCGGCTACCACCGCTGCGTCTTCAGGCTTTCAGTCGATGAGTTATGTGATCCGGGGGCTGGTGCCGGGGCAGAGCTACGAGGCCAAAGTCCAAGCACGGAACAAATTCGGGTGGAGTCCCGTTTCTGAGGCTTTCACGTTTCAGACTACGGACACAGGTCAGTGGATTGTTTAGTTGAGGCGCTGGCACCACTGATAATAAATAAAGTTCGGATTATATGCATATGAAAATTACTTGTGTGACATTGTTATTTGTTATCAAGACTGTTTACAAACACCCAAATATTTCTCGACAATATTAAAGTAACCAACCGTTTTGATTTTTCTGTTTTTTTTATATTTTTCATGAGATACATTTAAATAAAACCACATATTTTTTTACATATTTATATGTAATTTTATAAATAAAGTATGACAGAAAAAAAGGACAATAATACAAGAAATTACAAAACTTTTATGGTAAATAACAATAAATTAAGACTATAAGAACAACGGGCACAAAATATAATGGTTCTAAACCAATTTTTTAGCAGTAAAAAGTCTAGATTTTTAGAAGACTACCAAAACATGAAAAAAATCACACAAGAATACATCTGATAAACTGCTGATAAATTATTATATTAGATACTCTGTGACAAAAAAATAGCCGTCAAATTTCAGTACCCAAGAACACAGTTTTAAATGCATTCTTTATTTTGTGGAATTCAAACTTGGAATACTGCAAATCTAAAAAGAGTATATGGAAATTAAAATTTAAACAATCAGAAAAAAAAATTAACTTTGTTAAATTAGCACTTCATGGACAAATTACTGATACGGTAAGCTATACTTAAAGCACTAAGACTGTACTTACTGTTGTATATTTTCGGTTTCTCAATAACATATCGTTCATTCGATTTTTCTAGCAGAATTGACAAAAAAGCGAAACTTAGTGGAATCTTTGACTTATCAAAATCTACTCAGCGTGATTTTTCCACACAAGTTTGTGGAATTTCGGTTGTTTTAAATTACCTGCAACTGGTTAAATAAAATAATACAAGTAGAAAAATAGTTTTCTTGGTTTATGAATGACCTTAATATATTTATTATAAAGGGTGAGTCTGCTAAAACTAGTTTTTACTGTATTTCAAAAACAAATAAACACACAGAATTCAGTGTCTGCTGTTAAATACCTTTTTCACCGTGCATGTGAATTTTTTTAGAATATTTCATTATTTCCTTTTTATTAAAGTTAATTAGTTAATAAGTTAATAATATTTAAGTCATTAAAAATTCTTCTTTTAATTTTGTTGACATTCCAAAAAAACAATGTTTTAATTGAAATCAAACAAAAACATGTCAATAGATACAAAAAACTAATAAAATAAATTACAATTTCATTACAATGATGTGATGTAAAATGTGTGCGACAAAACGAACAAACTAATTAAATTTGAATTTATATTTAGAGTAGGCTTTAACACTTTTTTAATTTAATTAATCAAGCTTAAGAGTCAAATAATACAAATTTCGAACTGTAATATCACTTTTTCCGTCAGTTTGCGCCATTTTATCAATCTCAAAGATTGTAGGGCATTTTTAAACGATTTATTACTACAATTTGTTGAAAGTATTTGTTACCCAAACTTCATTCAAGCGTTCCCTTGAAAATGTCACTAAAACAATATTTTTTTTACAATAACTTACCAGTCACATATTTTACATAAGATTTATTTAAATTGTTTATTGTTTTTTGAACAATTTAATGCAATTTGTTTTTAATTTAAATTAATTTTTTCAAATTAAAACAATAAATACAATTATTTTGTTAGTTTCTTTCACTTGTAGTTTGTCAGTTCGTTACATTAGCCACTATAATATGCCATGTAAAAAAATGATAACTAAAAAATCAAACTGCTTACATGCATATTCAATAAATAACAGTACAGAAATACATACACTGAGGTTTTTATTTTACTGAACATCACATAACACACATAAGATGATTGCAAATCCTATATGTTCAATTTAAAAAAATTCTAATCAATGCATTATTAGAATAAATTCTTAAATTTTCTGTATTATATGGTGAAGAGTTAATTTCGCTGAACACAATATAACACACATGACAGAATTAATTTTCTTATCCTATCTTCAGTTTTAAAAAGTTCCATAGAACACCATTGTTCAGCAAAATAAAATCTTTACTGTATATTATATAGGAACTCTACCCTGTATATGTTTGGCGTTTCTATAGAACTGTTTGCAATGGACTGACATGGATTTTTTAAACTGAACATAGCATAATACAATTAATACTGTTGTGTGTTATGTAATGTTTAACGAAATAAAATCTTTACATATTATAATACAGAAGATCTAAAAACTCTAGTAGGTAATGCATTAATATGACTTTGTTAAAACTGAAAGAAGGATTAAAATAAAAACCTGAGTGTATGTAGGTAAGTAATATCTAAATATCTTCGCAAGTTTTTTCTTCAAGCTCCATAAAAATAATGCTTATTTCACATTGTATAGTTTGGTGGGACTTTATTCAAGATTAAACTTTGTATTTTCGGCATGTTACATGTTGCAGTGTAAAGTACACACAATAAAAATAAACAAATAGATTAGTTTTGTTTCATACAAATCATTTGAAAGATTGGGTAATTATTATTTATTTCACTTTTGCGACTACTTACTTTTGCAAGAGATTTTAACCAATAGCTTTTCCGTTTGAAAAAATAGGTTGACTTCTGGATACTAAAATCATTTGCGTTCGATTTAAAAAATCGTCATTTTGTCATGAGATTTGAGGGCGGAAATTTACGATTTGAAGAAAATATGCATAATATTCAGTCAAAAAACATAATAGAATCCGAGCTTTACTAATAAATGTTTTGTTTCATGCACCCCTCTATGCACCTCCCTTGACTTGCACTTTGGACGTTCAGAATTGACCTTTCCAGAACGACCCCAGACTCCCCGGCATGTTTTCGAAGGTAAATTCATTACAGGATTAGGATTTAAAACCATATTTACGTGAACGTAATTCTAGCCTGCATAAAGTGCATACGTCTGTGTTTGCGCTTGAAACGGGGGCAAATTTTGTTATTCAATATTATGCGGCTGACTCTCGTTAATGCATTCTAATCGGCTTTGTTTTAATGAAAATTGCGGTTGTTTTAAAATGTTCCCCTTCAAAAAAGCTGAGTGCACACGGGCACTGCGTATCTGTATCAGGACTAATGGACGTGTTTGTTGCAGAAAATGACCTGAACGGATTCGGGATAAGAATATACCGGAGTTCGGCCAGCTTGCTGTCGACGGAGGCCGTCATCGTGTGCGTGGCATTCAGATTCTTTGGTTTCTTCAACTAAAACGACGTGCTCTTAGCTTAAGACGTTTTCTTTGTAACATAGATTCACTAATAGGTATCACACCAAGTTGTATGATTTCGCATGGCATTACCAACGTCCGGACGCTTGGTAGTGCCATGCCGATGCTATAAATGTGCACTTTGTAAATGAAAACCTTTCTTTACGTAAATAAGTTTTGATACTTGCCTATGATAAACGCGGAATTTATAATATGATGACACTTTTCCTTTTGCAATTAGGAAATTGAGGTGAGTAACTCTGTGTTAAACACTAACATAGTGCCATATAAATTAAAGCAATGTAATTGTTGAATGTTTTGCTGAATTATTTATTGTCATAGTTGAATATTCTCAGACTATTGATATATTTCGTGTTATCACCGATAGGTTGCTGGCATTTGTTAAAACACCGGATTTCGTCACAGGTCATTTTCCGGGAAAAGTACGCTTACCGTGTCAAACACGACAGAGCTAGACTTCTATTTATTTGTACATAACTTGAACGGTGTTTTAACATTTAACACTTGTTTGTATTTGTGTTTTTGTAAAAGGGTCCAAATATCCTCAGCTTTAATTATTTGCCGCTCCTCACGACGTGCCATACGCTTCAAAGGTCGCATTTGCACCTCAAACGTTTATTTTTCTCCTACACTGGACAAATCGCCACTCTATCGACCTGGAGGTATCGGCCGTCACAGCTCATTCAGTTCCACATCCCGATTGTGAACCTGCCATTACATACGTATCTACGCTAATTTTATATGTAAATACAGATAGCATAGAAGCTTTTAAATATTTCTACTTATTCTATATACACAGTATTACTGTAAATAATTAAGTGTATTTTAACATTACAGAGTTAAACTAAGACTAGCTCACGTTTGGAAACGGTCCAGTTGCAGACGTGAGCTTCGTGATGCAAATGATGAGTGTATGGCTCCATGTGTAATTAGGAAAGATTATTTTTATTATGTATAAGATAAGCAGCTTATAAGTGTCGTGATATATGATAATCATACTCTTACCTACATTCTAGATTTACTTACCACCAGATTTTATTCGGCCCTTCGAATCAAAAGTATACTAGGCTACTAATATGTGAACTGTGTTATTTAACCACTTTTATGTGCTAAGCGAGGTGAGACTCAAGTGCTGCGCGGACTAAGTGACGGAATGGGCTAGCGATGTGCAGATTTATGATTGTATGTCACACACGGAACTGACAAATTAATATGAATAAACCATGTTTATATTGTACAAAGCCTCTCATTCAAACAAACCCCACAAAAATATAAATTTTATATTATTTAACAAACCAGGATTGCCAGCTTTCGATGGTGGAAACGTTGGCTTTATAACAGAAACGGCAAACGGTTACATTAGATGCTTTATTAAGAGATATACCAACCCTGCGATAAACACTTTCAAAACACCAACAATGATCTCCCGTTAGCACACCGATCTCCACGGTAACAATTAGGTATACAATTTAAAAGGTACAAAATCTAGAATCTACTGGTCATGAAAATATCATATAGGTCTCTTTTCTATACAAGCTACTCCATAAACTAATGACATAACTTTGGTATCGAGAGAAAAACAAGAGTCGTATATAAAATATCATGTAACTAAGAACGTAACGAGAAGAGTCAGTATAAATATGTTACAGGCACAACAATTTAAGTATATCCTAATTTTAATATTTCATAAATAGTCTGAGTTACAGTCACACATCAGCAGACAATGAGAACACAGTAAAACATTCTATTTGAGAGCAAACACATACCTTAACTGAACTTGTTACAAAAATAAAAAATTCAAAGAGATCACATTAATGTTTTTAATACTATCATATTAAAAAAATGCTATAAATACATGAGTATATTGGAGTTACAAGAAATGATTGGTGTAGGGTTTAATAGTTATCAATATCATGATTGTTTTTTAATAATCCATCCCTGTTTAGCCCCGTACCTCGATATGTAACCGAAACAACCGACTAAGTGAGTCGGTTGTTGCGGTCTCCGTTCAGTCAACTCTCTCCTCAAAATCATTTCTCATCATTATTACGGAGGACTAAAGAGCAAAGAAATACTAAATATTTTTTTTCGGAAACAACAAAAATATTTTGGAATTTGCAGTTTGCCCTCCGGTGGGCTGGAAATGCAATTAAGATATTAAAAATAATAAATGCAGAGTTGTAAAGCAACACATTTCCTTTAAAAAAGAGACATCACATCTCTTTTAATGATTGTTTAAATTGCTCTAATCACAGGTAAAAATAAATCCGTTTGTTAATCATTTTTGAATAATTCGGAGTCTAAACAGTTGAAGATGAATATGGTGCGGAATTTTTTGAAGAAAATTTATTTGTCCGTCCAAGTGGCAACTAGAGGCCCGTAAACTTATTTTTAATGCTTACTATTAAGGCCGGATTTCTCCAACTCTGGTTAAATCTAATGAATATAGTTAAAAACAATCATTACTATGATTATAAAAATCGTTTCTGTGGATTAATTTTACTACTAAATTTAATAACATTCATTGATGAAATCGAGCCTTAAAACTTTACAACAGACAAATTCAAAAGCTTTCCTCCACATAATCCAAAAAGTTAAATAAAAATAAATGTATCATACCTAAATAAGCATATATAAATAAAGAAAAAAAAACATAAGTTAACTATTTATAGAAAACAAATTATTTTCTATATCATTTAGCTACTTTTTATTCACTCATTTGTTTATTCCCTACTTAGGCAGCTGAGCTAGAAGCTAGAAAGATAATTGTTAAAAAAATTGAAAAATCGTCGAATTATACTTAATTTATTACTTTTTTCTATGCACTAGCCAAAAACTGGCTCAATTATAAGCAAATTACGTTACTTTACACAATTTCAAGTCATTTTTAAGACAGAAACTTATTGTTTTTGTCTAAACAAACTAAAAAAATACAAAACTACGAGTTTTTTCAACCACTTACAGTGATTTATTTCTATTTTAAGTTCGAACCTCACTTATATCAAATTATTTCGTTGAAAAAACACACATTAATAAAAGAAATATGAGGATATCAACAAGCAAAAACGATAATTTTTAAGTCAAAATTTATTTTGTAATTTTTTTGACGATATCTCTCAAGTTTAATAAATTTTTTGAAAAAAAAAAACACTTCAAACTCAATCAAAAATTTTTAGGTCTTAACCGTGTGTTTCTCAACGAAAAGTGGTCTAGTACCAGAGAAGCAATTAGAAATAACACCCTAAGCCTTAAAACTTTGTGATTTCAGGCATAATTTCTTGAATTTAGAGAATTTATCGATGAAAAACACTGTAAGCAAGGACCTCCTTGACTGTGAGTCTTTTAGTTTTGGTCCTAATAATTTTCTACGCATCTTTCAAACTATGTCGATAAAAAAAACGAATAAAATAACGTAGTGCATTTTTCTGTATTATTTCGATAAAATACTTCACTAATAAAGTTCCGCTCTAAAAAAACGCCCAAAACAAGAAAAAAACAATGCAATCATGACCAAATTCTACGATTTCCTAAAGTAATATAAGAAACATTTACAATTTACTCAGCTTTTCATCAATGCTGTTAGTTCAATCAAATTACTTTCTTTTTGTATTTTAACAGATCCTTTCAAAACAAGCCAAAAATTTGCTTAATTAATAGCAAATTACTTACGTTGCTTCATACAAGTTCGAATGATTTGGATCGTTTTTGAAACAGAAAATCTCTACTTAAAATTTGGTCAGAAAAAATAATCCAGTTCTGACTGATTTAGCTCAATCTTGAGAGAGAAGCAGTAAAAAAATCATTGAATTAAGCCTACTTAACGCTATTTTAACGAAAAATAATCCGCACACAAAAAGAAGTTGGAAGCTAAATACTTTTTTATATCTTTAACCGCATTCGCAGCATTTTGAAAAACATTAAGCAAAGTGCAAATATTTTTTCACAAGCTCACTAGAACTGGCTGAATTTAAATTAGTTTGAAACAATTTCAGGCCGAAACTGTCACTTGATGTCAACTTTTAGTCCTCCGTATTCATTATCTATACGTTTAAATGACATAACAATACTGTACAGTAGTTAAAAAATGAACAAAGACCGACTATATATTCTTTGGTAATGAGTTTACAATGAGCATAATCGTGGCAAGACCAAAGTAGTAAGCTTTGTAACAATAACAATGGGGGCTGATGTCCTAGAACAATAAGAAGGAGACTCGAGTGCGTCTCGAGTCCCCCTTATTGCGCCGGGACATCCCCATCTGTCATAAGCTTTGGTCTTGGCCTGTAGCACCTCCACCTTTGTTATCTCCGCCGGTTCCGCTCCCGCTGGAAGAGCCGCCTTCACCGCCGGCCCCACGGCCGGTGCCACCACCCGAACCCCTGAACTCCAGTTTGTACTAGAAATAAAGCGTTAACAGCTTAAATCCTCCCAGCACCGCAACACTACAATTTACATCAGACAAGCACTACAACTGGCTAAAACTAGCCGACTACAAGCTACTGTAACCCTGCCTGGTCAAATTTCGGAACAAAATCCGTATCATCTGACGCTATATAATACTGAAAACAAAGAGAATTAGTGTGTTATGTAAAATCAAAACAGTGTTAGTTTGTTAGACGAAAGGAAAGTTAGTCAATTTCGGAAAAAATCAAACTGAATCACCAGCTACTATCTCGGCAAAGTCGCATAATCAACTTTGGTGCGATTTACATCCAGCGGCGGACACGGAACCCGTATTCTCTGTGGCATCGCAATACCGAACTGAATCAACGAAATAAAATAAAAACACCGACACAACACCAATTTACACGACTGAAAAACTCACCTTTGTGGCACATTCGAAACAGGTGGTTACCACCTTCGAGATAACGTTCATAAGATTTTTAGTTTCCTGAATAACATTGTCAACTTTTGTAAACGTGGCCGCTTTGCCAACAGTGTGATCTTTAACAGTGAATTGCAGCCGTTGCACAAAAGTTGGCACTTTGTCCAGGTTTTCCAGAAGCTCTTTTTTGTTAGCACCACCAGGGACCTCAAATACAAAAAATAACGTCGGTATAACACTTAGAATAGAACAGTTACCTGATAACTAAATTGTCTAATAACTTTATACAATCTGTTGGCCTCTTCGGCAAAATACTCGGCCTGTGTGAACAAGTCCTGCGTTGTTTTTAAGACGCCTTCGCCTTTGGTGAATTGGTACATTGAGAAAGCCATCGCTGACATGTTCTTGGCTCTTTTCACAATGTCGTTATTCTCCTGAAAGCCGTAACATTGAAGTTATTGGATGTTTGAGGACTTGAGTGGGCTTATGACGCACCACAAGCCCTAACACCATTTGACGATTAGATTAGTCGGACGTGAGTTGGCACAAACTGATCCAATTTCAAATTCTAACGCTCCCACGCTTCGAAATTAAATTAAATTAAAAGTGGAAACTACTTTACAGCCATTAGGTTCCCGTAGGAATTATTTCAGGTGCATGAGATTATGACCTTTTTATGTACTTAAATATTTAAGTATCGTCAATAATTTGGTAATAATAATAATGAATAGTGCACAAGAAAATGTAGTATGTGGGAAAAATTGCCATTCTACGCGTGTAATGTACTATAGTAATCCTCCAGACTACATAAAAACAATGCAGTGTTCAATAAAATGTATTGTATGTTCCGAGACTGGCTAAAAAGTATTGGTTCCCTTTTTATGAAATCAAAACCTAAATTAATAGAGTAAAGAGTCGAAATTAATGTTATTGCTTTATTCCATTAGGTATTAACAAAGTTCAACGTGCAAATTAAATTATTGTTTTTTAACATAAACAGATATGAAGGTGAATGAAAAATAACACAAGCGTTTTGGTCCTTCCTCTCAAATTTTATTTTTATTTGCTACATGTTTTGACCATCTTCAGATAACAATTTTGAGTTCACCTTTCTTATCTATTCGCCATTTTGTGAAAAAGATACGTTTAAACAAATATGACAATATTCCATATCGAGCGCGAGGTGACAAAGACGTGTTTACAGGGAACTGGCTGGATTATATACTGGTTTGTTACTCCATTTCCCAAATATTTAAATATTTATTTATCACTGGAGTAATTAATGACCGACCAATATTATTTCAAATGCATTCTCATAAATAAACTTTAGTCCTTCGTACCAGAAATAAAAGCAAAACATGTATTTAGGTACCTTGTATTTTTTTAAATCACAATTCTCATTTATTCAAAGGAATGTTTAACCCAAAGAAATTTTAAAATCTCTGAAATCTTCTCTTATAAATCTAGTCATGTATTAGAAATCTGTTTGCATCATCAGGGGTGATCATAAATTATGTTTGAAGTCCGGATCTAATTGTTTGCAGTTACTTTTTATGGGAGAGTTGTAAATTATCTCGTGCTCACTCGATTTTTTTTCGATTGCAAATAAGGCTACTACTGTGGAGGTGTTATTTACAAACATTTTTTCATCGGACTTGAAGTTATCGGGTTAAACAACAAGAATAAATTTATTGGCCATTTAAAAAATTTGAAAAAACCTCTTAAAATGCGTTTTCCAGAAATCCTTAACTTTAGTCAAACATTCTCTACCTTTATTAGAGTTTGTAGGTAACCTATCGCATATCTAAAATGGCCGATAAACAGGAAAAATTTTTTACATGATACCAAGTTTATGAAAATATACTCCCATAAGAGATTTCACTCCGGACGGCTCTTAAAGAGCTTAAGTTATACATCAGCGGAGTATAAACACGTCTCAAATAACGTAAAAAATGTTTTTTTAATTGCCTTTTTCGCAAAATAGATGTGCGATTTATAAATTTTCTATGTTCCACAATAAGTATTAACTAAATTTAAATTGTTATTGTAAAATATTAACGTAAACTTTCATTGAATATTTGGAAGGTGAAAAATGGTATTTTCTGATGAAGCCGTCGAAAAAATCATATGTATAACACTGGAGGAAAGTCTTTTCTCTCCCTTAGATGATTACTGCCCTCCGCTTCTCATCTTCGGGAGGTAATACATGTCTTTCCTCCCTTGGTATACAAATAGCTATTAATAATTTAACGAAACCCAGTTGGAAGCTACGTTGGTTGAAAGTTGAAAATATGTATCGACATCAACTGGGTACATTTATGTTTAAACTTAAGATAACTTCGTCTCCATCCTACCTCGATGCCGAGGTTTAGTACATACACTTTTCAGCACTCAGCATTTTTGATTCCACTGTACTTTTTCAGTTGAATGTTTCGGTAAATAAATTTCGTACACTCTACAAAGATTTCTTGCTCTCGCATGGTTAATTATGGTTTTCATCATCACATGCTATGTTTTCATTTCTATATTCACTCTTTTGTTTCTTCTTTTGTTTTAAGTTTTCTTTTATTATTGTTTAATATTTATATATTTTTGTTTTTATTTCTTTCTGGAGTTGAGCTGATTAGCCTTCGGTTAGACTTCGCCCCATATTTATGTACATTTATTTATTTATTTATATGTTTTCTTTTTCCATAATAAAGACCTATTTTTATTATTATTGTTATTATTATTATGATAGAAGTTGAATCATAATCCTTTCATAAATCGTGGAAGCTAAAACTTGAATTCCATTTGTTTTTTAAGTAGTAATCAAATTTGTTCCTCTGTGTCTCAACACTGGGTGCATTCGGAATTACGCTCTTTTTGCTCTGACCGTTCTCAGATTACTCATTTGCCTTTGTTATTACATTTTTTTCTCCATTACGTTCGGCATTAAAGACTGAATTCTGCATGCTCCTAGATAAAACTTTGAGAGCTTAGATATGTTCCAAATGTCAAACAAAACATGTGATTCTGGACTAGAGTTCTAATTCTTGTTCAGTTTTAGATCAGTTGCTCTAAATTATCCGTCAGTTTTAAAATCTATCTACTGAATCTACGGAGAATAATCACAAATGCACCCACTATCAGTATCTCCATGAATAAACGTAGACTTTTAAAGTCTTATTTAAGCAAATTATTATTAATTACAATATTAACATGTTAAGTTTAAAAATATTCAATGACTGTAATATCTAATTGTTTAGTTAAGATTATTATCAAAGTAAAAAACTAAAACTTGAACCAAGTTGTAATATATTTTGATTCGGGTTTAATTAGTTTTGATATTATTCGTGACTAATAAGGATAAATTTTTTTCTCTGTTGGTAGGGCCCCTGTTGGAAAAACTCAAAAGTCCGCCATAGTTCTTTTTATTTTATATTCATTTTACTTTTGCCGACTCATTCCACATCATGTATTTATTTTATTACATGTCTTTGGAATTAAGAAATGATTATTGTTACCTCCACTTGCGTGTTGCTCTCTTGCCACTTGTCCGTCTCGGCGTCCATTTCGCTGGTTATCAGCTTCATCTCCAAGCCCGACTTGGCAATTTTCTCTTGTTCTTCTGTGTCTAATCTGACCGCTTTGAGGGGCTTGGACGTAGTCCCGTGTTTCTGAAAGCCATCTCCGTAATCCCACCCAATAAAAACCGGAATTAACTTACACCTGGTCTCGGAAGTGACATATAGACCTGCTTTTCCGGTTTAGCCTGACTGGCTTCCAGTACATCTTTAACGATTGTCGTAACATCGGACACCAGCCACTGGTACATATCCGCGAAAACTTCTAAATTTTCTTGAGCAATTTTACTACCTGGATAGGCCGCTAGGGTTTTAGCAGCGGTGATCACCTGTGGCCCGTAAACTCTCAGATTGATTTCTGTAAATTTCGCAGAGACTTGAAGGGTTTCGGAGACGGCGACGTGTCTCAGCAATTTACAGACCTGCAGTGTGGAGTTTGAATTGAAAAAGGTAAAGGTTGGGGGAAAATGAGCTCACTTCCAAAATGTGGTCGATTGAATCTTGAAAGGCATCAAAGGTGTGATGAAGTCTATCAACGTCAGACATTATAGCCTGTTGGCGAATACTACTAGCTAATTCCAGTCCTTGCTTAGTTGCAGTGTTGAGTTCCTGTGCTTGTTGAATGCCGGCGTTGGCCAAGTGGCGAGACAAATCGCGCGCGGAGTTTATACAAGCTGACACAGAATTCTCGAATTCTGGACAGTTTATAGCACCCTCGAAATCAATCTGAAACACAAATCTTAATTAGCAAAGGACTCAAAACTTTTGTGCTCATTTTTTACTATAAAAATAACAAAAATTATTAGTTAAAAATTTAAAAATTAGTTTAAAAATGTTACAAATTATCCACAAAACAACTTAGTAATTTATTTATGTACTCATTTATTTGAGCTTTATTTAACATAAAAAATATGTTGATATGCTTTTACTGATAACAGCAGCACAGCAGGTAATTAATTTTTCGTCGAAAATTGGGAAAAGCTTTTGTATATTAAACAAATTCAATCAATTACTTTTTATTACTCCATCATTGTCTTCCAACTTTTTGATTCATATTTAATTTGTTTTTATATATCTCTTATATTTATTTTGCTCTTTTTGTTCTTTTGTTTTCTTTTGTAGGTACTTTTTTAAACTCTGCTTTTGATTTTTATAAAATCTTCTTAATACTTGTAGTTGACTGATTAGCTTCTTTCCCAATTTTTTATCTACATTCTTCTCCAGATATTTCTTTACTGACCATTTTCGCATGCAGTTCAAGTCTTTTCTCATTTCTTTTTTCTTCTATTTTAGAAGAATTTTTCTTTAGTTATCTTTCCTTAAATTATTTTCTTCTTTTCTTCTGTAGATTCTTTTCTAATTCGATTTGTCGAAACTAAAATCTCGTCTTTTGACACTACTTTAACGTCTTTTCAAAATTTTTATCCAATTCTTCTCTAGAAGGTTCCTAATATCCTTTCTTACGTAAAGCTTCATCTCATCTGTAATTGCTATTTTACAGATTTCCCCAACTATCTTTAAGTTTTTCTTTAGATTCATCTACAATTTATTTACTTCTTTTTTTGTAGATTCATCTCAATTTTTTTTAAACCCTTCTTTAGATATTTAATAAAATCTTTTTTAAATCATTTTTTATATTTGTTTCGTAAATTATTCTTCTGGCGATTCTTTCGTAACTGTTTCCTTAAATTTTAAAAAATCTCCTTAAGATTTGTCTCTGACATTTTTTTAGACTTTTCTCTTGTTTCTGCTTAGCTTTTTTCTAATTTCTTATCTAAATCCTTCTCCAGCTCATTCTTTACAACTTTTTTACGTCCTTTGTAGTTGAATGATTAGCTTCTTTCCTAAGTTCTTATCTACATTCTTCTCCAGATGTTTCTTTATTGACCCTTTTCACATGCAGTTCTAGTCTCTTCTTTTTTCTTTTTTTCTGCTATTTTAAGAGAATTTTTCTTTTGTTGACTTTTCTAAATTATTTTCTTCTTTTTTTTTCTGTAGATTATTGTCTAATTTGTTTTGTCAAATCTAAAATCTCGTCTTTAGACACTACTTTAACGTCTTTTCTAAATTTTTATCCAATTCTTCTCTAGAAGGTTCCTAAGATCCTTTCTTACGTAAAGCTTCATCTCATCTGTAATTCCTATTTTACAGGTTTCTCCAACTATCTTTAGGTTTTTCTTTAGATTCTTCTACAATTTATTTACTTCTTTTTTTGTAGATTCATTTCTAGTTTTTTTAAACCCTTCTCTAGATATTTAATAAAATCTTTTTTAAATCATTTTTTTATATTCGTTTCTTAAATTATTCTTCTGGCGATTCTTTCGTAACTGTTTTCTTGAATTTTAAAAAATCTCCTTAAGATTTGTCTCTGACATTTTTTTAGACTTTTCTCTTGTTTCTGCTTAGCTTTTTTCTAATTTTTTATCTAAATCCTTCTCCAGCTCATTCTTTACAAATTTTTTACGTCCTTTGTGGTTGAATGATTAGCTTCTTTCCTAAATTCTTATCTACATTCTTCTCCAGATGTTTCTTTATTGACCCTTTTCACATGCAGTTCTAGTCTTTTCTCTTTTCTTTTTTTTTTGCTAATGTAAAAGAATTTTTCAGTTGTTGTCTTTTCTAAACTATTTTTTTCTTTTTTTCTGTAGATTATTGTCTAGTTTGTTTTGTCAAATCTAGAATTTCGTCTTTTGACACTACTTTAACGTCTTTTCTAAATTTTTATCCAATTCTTCTCTAGAAGGTTCCTAAGATCCTTTCTTACGTAAAGCTTCATCTCATCTGTAATTCCTATTTTACAGGTTTCTCCAACTATCTTTAGGTTTTTCTTTAGATTCTTCTACAATTTATTTACTTCTTTTTTTGTAGATTCATTTCTAGTTTTTTTAAACCCTTCTCTAGATATTTAATAAAATCTTTTTTAAATCATTTTTTATATTCGTTTCTTAAATTATTCTTCTGGCGATTCTTTCGTAACTGTTTCCTTGAATTTTAAAAAATCTCCTTAAGAAATGTCTGACATTTTTTTAGACTTTTTTCTTGTTTCTGCTTAACCTTTTGTCTAATTTTTTTATCTAAATCCTTCTCCAGCTCATTCTTTACAACTTTTTTACATACTTCTCAATCCTCACGAGTATCTTCTATTTTACAGTCTTCTCCAATTTTATCTTAAAAAACTTCTTTTGGATATTCTTATCTCAAGTCTTATTTTTCTTTGTAAAAATTATGTCTTAGATTTGCATAAAATCTTCTTCAAAATCTGTACGAGTATATGAATCTTTTACTCTTGAAGACTCTAAATGTAATTCTTCCTTCACGTTTATCAGGTCTATGGCAGTTCCTGTTTATTCCCTACCTCTCATTTCAAAGTTTTCTCAAATTATTTGTTAAGATTTTTTAATAGATTCTCTCTAAATTCTTTTATTTATCAACGCTTTGTAGTAAACGATTATTTATTCGTCTTAGTAACCGTATAAGCTGATGCTGCTTATCGGAAAAAAATAACAAGATATAAAAAAATATGTTAGATGAATTTAAATATTAGAAGTATATTTAAGTAAACAGCTTTTTGTTAGCTAAAGTGCCACTCATCCTCGCCACAACTTATTTGCATACTTATATAAAATGAAATTACATTTTGAAACTTAAGTTTCTAGACTAGACACCTTCTAGGCCATGAATAAAATAAAATAGCATTTCCCCATTTTCTAAAGTGACTTCGAAATGAGAAAATATAAAAAAATAACGAGTAGTTCTTTCAAAAATTGTCCATGAACGCTGAAATAAGTTCTAATCTAACGTCCCAACTAGTCATGAATGTAGCTCCAGCACAACTATTTGTGCACATTCTCCCGCTTAATTAGCATCTACTACCAAATATCCAACTCTAATAATCTTCTATCAAGGTTGACCCAATTTGGCGAATCCCCTTGTGTCACGACGTTCTTCTGTTCCAATCAAACTTTAATTGGTTATATGACGATGACGTCAATCCCTAATTTGCCAGCAATGATTGCAAACCTTGATTTAAACCGCCAGGTAAGTGGGGAATCGATCCCTGACGATATTCCCAAACGACATACATTTATTTCATTTTTCCGTCATTAAATTCGTGTCGCAACAATTACACCAAGCCTCTTACGCGATTCTCACAAAACGAAAACTTACATAAACTCAATAAAACCCAACAGTTAAGAAGATAAGTGCCAAACTTGACTCGCAAGCTAAGCCAAACAAATCCAATCAATTTCTAGATTTAAAACACTCACTCTGGGCATAATTGAGGTTTGGTTTATGAACTCGAAATGTGCAATAACGTTTTAACAGTCTCTCGACGAGCTGTATTAGCGCCAGAATGGAACGTAAAAATGTAATGGAACTGTTCTTATTTGAACGGCGAAATGGCAGAGAAGTATGTAATAGAGACGAAATTTCATACAAATTGAAACACAATATTTCATCATTTGGAGTGCATTTATTATTCAGGGCTTTTATCAGTTAATCCGCGCAAATTATATGTGCAAAATATCCCCTTAGTGCTTAATGCTTAGTAAACATTTTTTATATTATAAATATATGCTAAATTGTAGAGGGGAGACACTCTATGTCTCACCGCGCTTGTA
Organism: Tribolium castaneum; assembly: GCF_031307605.1. NCBI lineage: Eukaryota > Metazoa > Arthropoda > Insecta > Coleoptera > Tenebrionidae > Tribolium > Tribolium castaneum. The sequence continues at coordinate 28,229,330 of NC_087394.1, forward strand.
ATTACTTGAAATAAAATTTTTAAAAAAGCCAACTGCTTATTCAGAAACATAATTGGCGCAGTCAGTAGGATAGGCGAAACGTCTTGTGCCCAAAAAAGTGAACCTCCAAAAATCTAAGTTGTGGACTTTCACCGAAAAATTGTGAACCCAACAAGTGCGTGAGGACTTTCACCTAGTGGCCGCTGGACCTGGACAACTCCACGGACTTCCAATCAAAAGACGGTGCGTTTCAACGCTTTGACGCCTATCGAAAAAACCTGAAGACAACGTTGGCAGATGGAGTACAGTTGGTGAGTCGTAGATGTCATTTTGCAACAAATTCGGACTCGAAAAATTGCACCAATCTTATCAAATTCGGGCGAAAACCGAAAAATTAATTGTTTGAAATTTTTGAGTATTAAGAAAAATAAAAATTAAAAATGCCAGAAAATCAACAATTATTTAAATTTGAATATTTACAGATTTTACCGGAATTTACCGGAAATCAAGCTTTATTAAGCGAGTTCATTGCTACAAGTGAACAGTTAATTAATAAGTTTTACAATGTACAAGATGCAAATGATTTTCAAAATACCTTATTAATAAAATCGATAAAAAATAAAATAAAAGGTGAAGCTGCTGCTCACATAGCTTCGTATCAAATTAAAAACTGGAACGACCTCAAAACTGCGTTATTAGCAACATACGCGGACAAACGTGACTTACAGACGTTAACCATCGAATTGTGTAATTTGCGACAAGGCAACCTGAAACCACTAGAATTTTTCACAAGAATTCAAGAAAACTTGAATCTGCAAATCAGCTATATCTCGACCCAAGTAGTCGTTACTGCCAGAGATGCATTAATTGAAAATTCAAATCATTTGGCCCTAAGAGTTTTTCTAAAACATTTAAACAATCCCTTAGGAGATTATTTATCCACTAGACAACCGGCAAGTTTGGGCGACGCTTTACGAATTTTGACCAATGATTTCAACATAAATGACAAGACCAAATTTACAAAACCCCAAACTAATCACAACAGACCAAACCCAATGGTGTACAAACCCTTACCTCAACCACACCAAAATTTTAACCGTCAGCAAAATTTCAATCAAAACCGAAATCAATCTAACGTATTTAAACCACGACAAACTCATTTAGACAAACCAGTTCCAATGAGTATAAGTACCAGAAACACAGTTCCAAATAAATCAAATTATAATTTTCGACAACCTCAGCAAAATTGGTACGCGGAAGAATTGCACAACAACGAAAATGAAGTAAATGACCAATCTGAAATTCAAGAATGTCCTGATGATAATAATGAAACAAATAACGGTGCATCAACCTCATTTTTTGAACCAAATTTTGAACAATATTCAGAACCTTTTTTAGAAGAAGCAGCCTCGGACATGTTGAATTATTAAATATTGACGACAACCCTTCACAATTGCCTTATATCGTTATACCCTTTCCAAACTGTAAATTAAAATGCTTAATCGACACTGGTTCCACGAAATCGTTTATAAATCCAGAAAAAGCAAAACTTCACTTTGCTAAATTAATAAAAAATGACCCGTTTATTATTTCTACAGCGCACGGTTGTACAAAAGAACAATTTAGCGTTTCCATACCCTGTCCCAAAATTTTTAAAAGTAAAACTAAAATCGTTAAGTTCCATATATTCAAATTTCACAAATATTTCGATTGTTTACTTGGCATTGATAATTTAAAACAACTCCAAGCAAACATTGACCTTAACTTGGGCAAACTCTTTCTTCCCAATACCCAAATCGATATAAACTTTAAAAAATTATGTGATTACAATAATCATATCGAAGTCCTGCCAAATTCCGAACAAGTAATAAAAATTAAGATTGCAAACGTTAAAAATGGAACTGCCCTTTTACCAAAACATACATTTTCAGACCTAGAAATTCACGAAAGTCTCATTAAAGTCGAAAATAATTTCGCTTTAACGTCGTTAATAAACCCTACTAACAAACATACAAAAGTCGACATCTCTCATCCATTTGAAGTGATTCCACAGGACCAATTTGATATACCAAATTTAAACAACTTTGAACCTCAAGCACAAAATTTTGATTTTTCCAAAGTAAGATTAGACCACTGTAACAAAGAAGAGCGTCAAAATTTAGTAAAGTTGCTGAAATCTTATTCAGACATTTTTTATTTTGATTCTGACAACCTAACATTTACAAATGCAGTGAAACACAAAATTAATTTGAAGGACGAGACTCCCATACACACTAAAACATATCGTTACCCCCACATTCACAAAACGGAGGTACAAAATCAAATATCCAAAATGCTAAAACAAGGCATAATCCGACCTTCTGATTCGCCATGGTCCTCTCCAATTTGGATAGTACCCAAAAAATTAGACGCTTCCGGGCAACGCAAATGGAGAATAGTCATCGACTATCGAAAACTTAACGAACAAACAGTCGAAGATCGTTACCCCTTACCAAATATCAATGACATACTCGATAAGCTGGGTCGTAGTCAATACTTTAGCACAATCGATCTTGCTTCCGGTTTCCACCAGATAGAAGTAGACCCAAACGATGTCCAAAAAACTGCATTTACGGTAGAAAATGGGCATTACGAATTCGTCAGAATGCCCTTCGGCTTGAAAAACGCCCCATCAACATTCCAACGTGTGATGGACAATGTATTACGCGGTATCGTAAATAACTGTTGCATTGTGTATTTAGACGACATAATCGTTTTCTCGACATCTTTACAAGAACATATTCAAAAATTAACAGCTGTTTTTGACCGACTACGCAAATTTAACTTTAAGATACAATTGGATAAAAGCGAATTTTTAAAAAAAGAAGTAAATTATTTAGGACACGTCATTACCCCGGAAGGTATAAAACCAAATCCAGACAAAATTAAAGCTATTTTAGACTATAGTATTCCAACAACACCGAAACAACTCAAAGGTTTTCTTGGTTTAATTGGATACTACCGAAAATTCATTAAAAATTTCGCAAAAATTACAAAACCATTAACTATTCGACTAAAGAAAGACCATAAAATTGACCCAAATGAAACTGATTACAAAAATTGTTTTGAATTTTGCAAAAACCTTTTAACCAATGATCCTATCTTACAATACCCAGATTTTGACAAACAATTTATTTTGACGACTGATGCAAGTAATTACGCCATTGGTGCTGTTCTCTCACAAGGAACCATCGGTAGCGATTTACCTGTCGCATTCGCCTCGCGAACCCTGAACGAACATGAAATTAACTACTCCACAATCGAAAAGGAGCTGCTTGCCATTGTTTGGGCAACTAAATATTTTCGCCCTTATTTGTATGGACGAAAATTTAAAATAGTCACCGATCATCAACCACTAAAATGGCTTTTTTCGCTTAAAGAGCCTAACTCTAAATTAGTCAGATGGCGTTTACGTCTTGAAGAATTTGATTACGAAATCCACTATAAAAAAGGAAAATTAAATAGTAACGCCGACGCTTTATCGCGACCTCCAAATTTAAACATGGCTACAATCCCAGACAATTCTGAACCAGAAACAGATTATTCGGATAAACCAATATTCGAATATATAAAAAAATTTAATCAAGAACTCATTAATAAAGAAGATGACATAAGTTCTACCCGCGTAGAACCCGATAAAGATTTGGACCAAAATATCGATGAAAGCGACGATAACATTACAATTCATACTAACAAAGAAAACCCCGTCTGTTTAATACCTATTTCTGAAGACCCGTTAAATTTTGGCAAAAATCAAATTCAATTCATTTCCGTTACAAACAATCCTTCAGATCCAGTAGTAATCAAATTATTTGAAAATTCAAAACAAAGAATAACAGTCCAAATTTCACGCAATGATTCGAAAAATAATATCCTAAACTTTATAAAAAATTATGTTATACCCCAAGTATCATATGCATGTCACTTCGCATCGGACGAACTTTATGAAATAACCGGAAACATTTTAAGAGAATATTTCAATGAATCAATATTATTTAAAAGGCACCTTAAAATTTTAGAAGACGTCGAATCCCCCGAAGAACAAATTGCTATAATTCAAAACTACCATTACGGTAAATCTAATCATCGTGGCATTAATGAAACCCTACAGAAAATTTCATCACGTTACTATTGGCCTAACATGCAAAAAGCCATTCAAAATTTTATCAACAAATGTGAAATATGTAAAGCTGTAAAATACGACCGCAAACCATTGAAGCTAAAATTCAATTTGACTCCGACACCGACCAAACCATTCGAGATTGTTCATATAGACGTATTAAAATACCAATCCCACAAGTTTTTAACAATCATTGATGCTTTCAGTAAATATGCTCAAGTATATCTACTCGAAAACATGCAAGCAATAGAAATAATGAAAAAATTACTGATTTTCTTTAGTCATCATTCTGTCCCCAGTTTGATTGTAACTGATAATGGATCAGAATTCGATAACGGTGTTATAACAGAATTTTTCCGACTTCACAAAATTGATGTCCATTTCTGTAGCCCTCATCACCCAGCAAGTAATGGACTTATAGAGCGTTTCCATTCAACATTTTTAGAACATCTAAATTTACTCAACAATCGTCCTGAATTTTCTAAAGACCCAATCTCAACAAAAATTTTATATGCCACAATTGCCTATAATAATTCCATCCACAGTACCACAAAACTAACCCCTTTCAATGTTTTGAATTTGAACAATGAACAAGAAATTGGAGATATTAATTTAGAATATGTAATTTTAAACAACCATTTACAGTCTCATAAAGAAAAACTGCAAATCATTTTTAAAGAAATTAACAAACGGCTAACAGAAAACAAAGAAAAATTAATAACCAAATTAAATGAAAATAGGGAAAACATACCAACTAAATTACCTGACACAGTTTTCGTAAAAAGTAATTTTAGATCAAAAGTTCGAAATCGATATAAAAAAGAAGAAATTTTAGAGACAAATCGTGACCGTAAAACGATAAAACCTAAAATCAATAAATCAAAAACCGGCAGAAAATTTAATAAACTCCATATGGATAATGTTAAACGACCAACTAAACAAGAAAATTCCATTGCAGGTACATCTTCGTAACCTGGCTAATGGTTACCGTTTCGTCAGACCGAAACATTACAAATAACCCTGGCATCCTTCCCATAAATTTAGGTAAAGCAAGGCTTCAATCTTCTTCCCATCACATGATCCACTATTTTGATATTTCCGGTCTTTTAACAGAATATAATAAATTGCAAACCTACTTAGAAATCGTGAAAAACTCAACGGCTAATGAAACTGAAACTCAAAAAGAAATTCAAAATTATTTAAAAATTATTCATTATAACATTAATCTTGTAGATGAAAAACTTTACCCATTTTTCCAAAATAAACGAGCAAAAAGAGGATTAGTTAACATATTAGGATCAATCATAAAAACCATTACAGGAAATATGGACTCCGAAGATAATGAAAGAATAACTAGTGTCATTAATACAATAAAACAAAATCAAAATAACATCGCACATCAACTGACTAATCAATATTCAATTAATCAAGAAATAATTAATAAATTCGAAAAAACTATAAAGGATATCGAACATAACGAGAGAGCATTGTACTCGTTAACATCAAAATTTCAAAACGTCACAAGAAATCAAATAAACACTTTATTTATCAAAGACACCTTAAACCAGCTTAGTCATTTATTCAATGTAATTTTGAATATTGCTCAAGATATTGAAAATTCATTGGCATTTTGTAAATTACAAACTGTTCACCCAAGCATAATAACAAATGAAGAACTTTTCAAAGAACTTTTGAAAATCGAATCTATTTATAAAAATCATTTACCATTTCCTGTAAAATCTGAAAACATTCAAAATTATAAAAGAATTTTGTCAACCAAATGTGTCATTAATAAATTCGAAATAATTTATTTTCTTTCTTTTCCTTTGTACGAAACACGTGAATTAGAATTATTTTACTTAATACCTCTTCCAGACCAGAAATTTCAAACAATCATACCATCTGCAAAATATGTTTTAAAAGGCGAGTCCTATTTGTGGCCGTTAACAGACATCTGTGACAAAATCCAAAAGGAATACTTCTGTAAAAATGAATTAAGGACCTATGTTAATATTTCTTGTCAAATGGAAATCCTATTTAAAAACACGTTCGAAAAATGTCTTCCAATCCAGCTCAACAGGCTCCAAACTCTCGAATTCGTTCCCGAAATTAATCAGTATCTAGGCATTTTTCCGGTACCAGTTCCCATCAAAACTTCTTGCTCCAATGTTTTGGCACAACACCAAATCCAAGGTGTCTTTCTCTTCGAAAATCAACTAAACTGCCAAAAATACGTCAATGATCAACTTCTGATTTTTAATGACACAACCGAAGGAAAACCCATAATTCTAGAAGACTTCAGACTTCCTGCAAGAAATAATGTGAAGATTCCCAAGCTAACCTTGAGGACCCTTCAAGTTACAAGTTTAACTAACAACCTGCCTCGACTTCAGATGTACCCCTACGAAGATAGCAAAAATATTTGGCACCTAACCGGAACTGCTATATTGTATTTTGTATTTCTAGCCTTAGCCATCTGGTTTATGATGCAGAAGATAGCATTTCGGCGAAGAAACCAAACGGAAGAAGCCCCTGAGCCAGTAGAACTACCCCGCGATGCCAAATTTTAGTTCCTCTCCGGAGTTTCGGGCTAAGAGGGGAGGAATTATATGTGCAAAATATCCCCTTAGTGCTTAATGCTTAGTAAACATTTTTTATATTATAAATATATGCTAAATTGTAGAGGGGAGACACTCTATGTCTCACCGCGCTTGTAATTACTTGAAATAAAATTTTTAAAAAAGCCAACTGCTTATTCAGAAACATAATTCGCATGAATTTTACAATGAATAATTGAATCATATCGTAATCAGGATTAGTTTTTTCGAGCCATCAACGAAATGAACATGCGGGACGACATCTGTAATTCACTCCGCAAAAATTTAATACCGTGAGTGCTTAGAAAGTAAATTAAGGATTACTGTGTGCTGAGTTTGTAGAAACTCCCCTTTTCAATACGTTTTAGCAATAGTTTTTAATCGAAACCAACTTGACAGATCAATATCAACTGAAATTGAAACTGGGTCAGATCTGTTTGTACCATTTCCGATATTAGAGATAATAAATGGACAATTCAATTTATTTGACAGGCTGCTAATATCCGATTCAGTTTCAAAAAGTGTGCAACTGCTAACAGTGTTAGAGCCCAGACAAGACCTCAATTACGGCACAATTAAAGAAAGTTCACCTGAGGACAAGAACAGTCGTTAGCAAGTTGTAAGCACCGCCTGCGCTTAATTTCCATTCGCAACTATAATTTCTAGTGGGAACCAGCAGACTAGAAAGCTTCAGATTGTTCGCAATTATTTCATAATCTGGCCCCGTACACAAATACATTTTCCCCAATTTTCATTCTCTTAATTTACGAGCGCATTTTCTGACACAGTTGGGTTTTACGACCTCTCTAGCGCATTCCCAAAACCGAAAAAACGCCCATTTTCGTCGATTACACACATTATTAAACCCTTTTCCGGAGCCTCACTGCGAAAACAAATTCATTCGGGGCCAAATGAATTTCGCTTAATTATAAAGCTCTTTGGAAAATTTACGGCCGGGCTTGACTGCTGACACTCGAGATTGACATGTACTGAAACTACCATTAGGTGTTTCGTGTTGAAAATTAAGTTAATTAGTCCAGGCTCCCTTAAAGTTTGGCGAAACTCGAAACGGCCTCCCGCTAATGAAAGAAAAAATTTAATCGATAAGAAGGGCTAAAGTTGCAAGAGCTTCGAGTGCACTTGTCGCCAGACGGGGGCGCAAAAAATCCAAGTGTGATGATAATGCTTGAATTTTTTTAATTCGGGGTGGGAGTGAAATATTGCTCGAAACGCGGCACACCATCAATAAAATAATGTAAGGAATATTTATATTAAGAGCACGTACAAACCGCAAGTCTTTTTGTTTTTTCATTTAGAATGTCGCAGTTGGGAGTTTTGGTTAAAACTACAACCGCTTTTTTAATATTTTACGCAAGCCTGGCGTTGAATAATTACACTGGGATACAAAATTTCACTTTTTGTCTGTTGCCGCAAATTTGACTCTTGATTCTCCACATTTAAATATGACATCTAAATTTGGCTATCACCTCGAGTTTTTATTTTAGAGCTTATGAAAAGAGCGAACAGTGCTAACTTGAGGTACAGTTACCCAAAATGAAAATAACCTAGTTTCAAAAAAAGTTCGACATTTCGTTTATCATAGTTTGAAACGATTAAGAATTTTTTTCTTTTCGGTTAAACAAAAAGGTTAAACAAATATTTCTTTAGTTTATTTGCAAATTTAATTAAGTAATACCTACGTAATAAAAACAAATCTGTTATCTAATAATAATACCAATAATAATAATAATAATAATAAACTTTATTAGAAAAAAAATGTTAGGAGGTGAAGTCTAGATTACAATTCCATTTGGAATAATGAACAGAATTAAAGATTAATTAAATAATTCTACGATTGTTTGTTTTATTCTTCACAATTTTAACAAAATAATGTTTTTGTATAAAAAAATCAAGTATTTAAAAATATTTTTTCTTGAATTTCACTTTTTATGTTTGTTTATTTTGGTGATAAATTAAAAAACGTGTTTAAAAGCTTTAAAAAAGTAAGAATAACTCATTTTTTGAGCGAATGTTGTCACTTATCACTCTTATCAGCCTATTCGTGACGAGATTTCGCCCAAAAACAAACAACTTGGATTTTGTTCTTGTGATTTGAAGCCTATTTTGTAAAAACACCAATTTGGACTTATTTAGTGGATGGTAGTAGACTGTTATGATCAAATTTTGTAAAATAAATGAGTGCCTGGTTCAAAAATGCACAGTTTTTTATAGACGTCAAATCTGTTGGCTGTTTTAAGATCAGCCTCCGACAGTTACTTAACAACAGCAAAAAAATCTGAGGCAACAGAAAAGTAAATGACTAAAAAAAGCTATGTACATTTTTTTTAAATAATTGCTAATTAGAGTTATCTATTATCTCGAAAACTAAAGCTGTTAGAAAAAATTTGTTGGCTGTTTTGAAATCAGCGCTCAACAATTATTCAACAACACAAAAAAATGAAGCAACAGATAAGTAAATGACTAAAAAAATGTAATTTTTTTTAAGAAATGTCAAGTTACGTAAATCTCAAAAACTAGAGCTCATAGAAAAAATCTGTTTGTAGTTTTCAAATCAGCGTCCAACAATCATTCAACAACAGTAAAAGAATGAGGCAACAGATAAGTAAATGACTAAAAAAATGAAGAAATGCCAAGTTGAGTTACCTAAATCTCAAAAACTAGAGCTGATAGAAAAAATTTGTGTGCAGTTTTCAAATCAGCATCCAACAATCATTCAACAACAGTAAAAAAATTGAGACAACAGATAAGTAAATGGCTAAAAAAAATTATTTTTTTTAAATGCCAAGTTAGTTACGTAAATCTCAAAAACTATACCTGATAGAAAAAATCTGTTTGCAGTTTTCAAATCAGCGTCCAACAATCATTCAACAACAGTAAAAAATGAGGCAACAGATAAGTAAATGACTAAAAAATGTCATTTTTTTAAAGAAATGTTCTTAAGTTACCTAAATCTCAAAAACTAGAGCTGATAGAAAAAATCAGTTTGCAATTTTGAAATCAGCGTCCAACAATCATTCAAGAACAGTAAAAAATTGAGACAACAGATAAGTAAATGACTAAAAGTAGAGTCATTTTTTAAAGAAATGTACTTAAATTACCTAAGTCTCAAAAACTACAGTTAATATAAAAAATCTGTTTGCAGTTTTGAAATCAGCGTCCAACAGTTGTGTCATTTTTTTAAAGAAATAACAACTTGAGATAGAAAATATCTGTTTACAGTTTTGAAAAGAGCGTCCAACAATTACTTAACAACAGCAAAAAAATTGATGCAACATTTGTACAATAAAAAAGTGTTATCACTTACAATATTAGCATAAAGTCCTAAAAGGTGATCCACTTCGGTCTTTAGTCGTTCACTACTTTCTAGAATAGCTTCTCTATGCTCGTGGCTAGTATAGGCACTATCAGTGAAATCCTGAGTTTTTTCTAAGACAGCTTCTAACGCAGCTGGAAGATTTTCCTGACAGGAATGATCTGAAATGAAACTTTCCGTATGAGCTGCTTCCGAACACCTCCTTTTACCCATTGCAACTTTGTTCAACTCGAGCAGATGCTGCAGATGCCTCATGCAGGCATAGGCGCTCGACCTGTCGCCCTCCAACTCGTCGGAGGGCTGATTCGCCTCGCTCGAGTTCAAAACCCCGTCTTTAACAACGAAATGTATCAGATCCATCGCCCTCCGCATCTGGCAGAAGACCGTATCGCGATTCTCCCTCGACGAGCTGCAGTCTGGATGCCTCAAGCAGGTCTAATCAATCACGAACCGTTCAAATCCGCCAATAAATTGCCATCAGAGCCTCACCTTACTCGAAGTGAGAAGCATCATTGTGGATCGTTCCAGAACTTGTCTGGCTGCGGCCATCTGAGCCCTCCTCCTCTCGTCTTTCAGATCGTTCTGTCTGTCGCCCGTTAAATGCGCTAATTCGACCATTTCCGCTCCAAATTGGCTAAACGCTTTCACGAATTCGGTAAAGTTGTTTACGGATTCTAATCGATCCAAGCTATGGGAAACCTGACACATGCCATGTTTTATCTCCGATTTGAGCACCAATTTAATCACCTTGTCCTTGGCCAGGAGGAGCTGCTTCACCACCACGATGTCCGCCAGGAGAAGCACCCGCGTGATGGCCCCCAGGAGGCAGCGCGCCGCCCGCACCAGCGTGCCCCGGTCGGGGAGCACCTCCTCGTCCGTCTCCTCGCAGATTTGCTCGATGACTCCGCCTAAAAATAATTCATAATAAGAGAAAGAGACAATCAATTCGTATCTAGTATCTAGTCCGTCATATATTTGTACCAATGCCACATTTTCGTTGGTAGGCAAAAAAATTAACGTTAATGTTCACCCATATTGACGAAATTTATTAATTATTACACATATTGTTAACTGCTGCACTAAGGTTGGATATTATTATGAAATGTGGAAAACTGCTTTAGTACGTCCTCTATCCAAATTTAAAAATCCTAGTGCATACTTTGACTTGTAATCCATTAGTATATTACAAGTTTTATCAAAAAAATTAGAAAATTTTAGAAAAAAATATTTATTATAAAGTGTATAGCTATGTCGCTTCTAAAGGTGTCGTTACTAACAAACAATCAGAAAAAAATATCGATATCGAAAAAATGCTCTCGGAAAAATGCTTGAAGATTGCTTTAGAGTTTTGGATGAAGGTGAAGCCACCATTATGATACTGTTGTATTTTTCTAAAGTCTTTGAAACTTTGGGTTACTCAATCCATAATTATCTTTATGGTTTCGATAAAAGTTCAGTTAATTTTTTTATTTGTATCTGACAAATACTAGAAGACAAATTGTTACACAAGGCTCCATTTTGGGACCGCTTTTATTTTTATTTTACAGCGCAGAACTATTAGAATTCGTAAATTATGTAAATGCCCATGCCTTTGCAGATGATACGCAATTGTATTATCATTTTAATTCTAATAATAAAGAACGAACTTGCAATTTTATTAATCAGAATTTAAATAAAGTTTACTTATTATCTGAAAGTATTAGCTTGATTTAAATTCGAGCAATTTCGTCAATTTGTGCTCAAAATAATATACAAATAGGTATCTGTAATAACGTGAAAAAGCTTGGAATTATAAAGTATTCGGATTTACGATTTAGAGAATCTGTTAACTTTTTTTTTTAACCTTAACTTGGGTCTCATTATCTATTATTCATGTTTAAAGTATTGTTCGTTTTATTTATAAGTCAAGAAAATTTGACGCACTATTTGACAAAAAATAAAAGAACTTGGTTGGCTGCCAATAGACCAAATAAACAGACTAATTCTTTTAGGGCCTATTTTAGAAACTTTTTAACTTCTAATATAGCTAAAGCTTTAAAGAATCTTCTCAAATCTTTAGGACTGAGAACTGACAAATTGCAAGACTACCATGATTTTTTGAAAATAATGAAAAAAAAGATTATACAACAGTTTTTTCAAATGGAATGATTATTTTTTTTTAGATCTATCCTCTAGATCTATTTTTTACAGTGTTTGAAATAAGTGCAAAAAAACAGAATTTTAGCTCATTATTTTCATTTTAATCAAATAAGCTTTTCAAAAAATACCATAAAATTGTGCTATTAATTAAAAGAGATCTCTTATATGTTCACTATTTTCATTCTATGGCAGACTGACTGAATTAACCATAATTAAATATTATTGTTTTACTGCTTATTCGATACTGAACCAGCTAAAAACTAAATAAAATATTGAAGTTTGACAATTGTTGACCATTTTGCAAAATCTACTTGATTAACTATGAAAATTACGAAGTAAAATCCGTGTTTTGTATTTTTTTTTCAAAAACTGTAAGAGACAGATATAGACAAGATATGTATTGATAATCACCATAGACATCGATGTTCTTTCGATTACCATTAAGAAGATAGTAGAGTGAAGTAAAGCAGTTTTTAAAAAAAAAATAAAAAACACATACTAGCCATGAATTTTGGCAGCTGACAATTTTGAAAACTCTAAACGACTCTTCAAACCTTTGGTTATCAAATTCAAAGAGTTCAAGGGCTGTGACATCTTAGATAAACCCTTGCATATAAAAATAAAAAAAAAATTGACATATGTTAAAAGCTTGAAAAGGTAAATTCAAATATGCAATAAAATAGTGTGGTTACCATTTAAAATTTCAAACTTGGAACGTATTTTTTCTAGTTCTGAAAATTCAGCCATTTTGAAAATAATTTAGTTGAACTCAGAATGGTCGATTTAGAGATCGTATACAAAATTTTTTCTTCTTGCTTCATTTTCTTTTTTTTGTTTTAGTAAAGTGCAACTTTTGTAAATTTAATTTGATTTATTTATTTATCTATTTTTTAATGTATTTACTTCTTAGTTGTAAAAAAATTGCAAAACTTCGCCTCACGTATTTACAATTCAAATAAAAACGGGTTATTATTAAATAGTGAACGATAGGAAAAATTAATGATCTTCCCTGCACGCAGCATGTGGAGCATGTTCGTGCTTTTATTTATTTTTAATTAAGCTGTATTTTTGTTCCTTGTTAATTCAAGAAAAGCGAGGGAATTTATGAGTTGGATAAACAGACGCACGCGAAGTACCTGAATTTTACATCATACTCTTGAAAATTCGAGAGATAAAATCATTGTTATTTTGGTGCAACATCAAAAATAAACCCCTGAATTGGTGTTATTTTAATCTCTGGAGCAGAAAATTTGCGGAAAAAATCAATAGCTGGCTAAAAAGTAGCGCCCCAAACAGGAAAATCCATGCAAGCAACAACACAGGGCATAAATTTTTGAGCGCCCGCACAAAGAGACTGAGAAACGAGCTTGCAAAAACGCCGTCAAATTTGATCCCAAGACGGACGTGACTGCTGAAGTCGTAATGGATGAAGAAGGCTTCAAGTGGGTCGTGGAGAAATTGCTGAAATTTAACTTAATCCCTCTTCATGACCAAAACCGTTTCCTCGGGGCTTAGATATAAGACAGCAACATTAAATCTAGAATAAATTACAATTAAGACGCCCACTTCATTCTGAATTAATTGGAGAAAGAAGAGTGTTTTATGCTGAGTATAAATCGAGAGCCAACGAGAACTCGCCGGAATTATATGGGGACATAAACATGTCCACGATTCGGGACGCTGAAAAATTTTCCAGCGAATAAAAATGACAAGTTTTAATGCGATTATTTGAGATTAGCGTTCGTACTCTTCGCGTGTTTGCACGTATTCATGTTGCAGATTCAAATGTTGATTAATTTGCAAAGCTTTGGACAGAATTAATGATGTGCAGTCGAGACAAAGCGGCAGATTACCGACTCAATCAACAACCAAATATTTCAAACACCAAGTCAAATATCAAACTGCGCCCTAAATCTGCTTCGACAATATCCACCAATCTTAATTTCTTACACACGACTAACTCCGGCCCACAGAAAGGACTCGAGGAGGATTAAAAACGCATTAAGTCCCTTGAAAAACCTTCACCTCTGGAAAAAACCACCGGAGATGTCCCAGATATTCACGCTCTCGCCGATAAACGTGACTACTGAGCAAATTTGCAATAGGTAAACATTCATCTTTTCTGAATAGGAGCACCAAAGTAGGCAATTTTCTTATTCAGGAAGAAGGTTTTTAGGCCGTGAAAAACTTCTTTCAATGGCAAGCGGCGATTAAAATTCTGTGAAAAATTATGCGCCTGAAAAGAGTGACGTTAACTGAAATTAGACGCGACGTATCTCGAAGGAGCCACCTTTCAGTAAACGCCTACAGACACGAAATTTTCCGACAAAGTCGGATAATTAAAAAAATGTTATTAATGAGAGTCTTGTGCCAACATTGATTGCTTTTGTGCTTTCGCAAAGCTCAAACCGGTCATAAAGAACTTTTTGAATAAAATTTATGTCAAATGCGAGCGTTTTTATGTTTCCTGCTTTATAATGTACCCGAGTTAACCAACGATGGTGTTCGCAGATGTTACCGTTTTTCAAGCCGACGAATAAATTTTTCAAGTCGGCACGCGTTGCCTACGTCAAAGAGCTTCATTAAAAAATGAATGAAAAGTAAATCCTCCGAGAAATATTTTTTTCCAAATCTAAAACTGCTGCATTTTCGCCAATAATCTCAACCGAAATTGTGCCAGGTATTGTGTGTGACGTTAAACATACATATGAGCGCTTTACGGTTCATTTACTCCACTTAATGGTGTTGACATCGGCGATAATTGGAAATAAAGTAGTTCAAAGCAAAGCAAAGTTTGTTATTCAGCTTCAAAAGATTGCTTGAGTAGTATTATTGTTTTAGAACTGAAAAGATATTTCCCATTGACTTGTTTCATTCAAGCCGTCCCAGTTTCCCAGATTTAAACCTTTTGCAAACCTCACTAGAATTTTATTTGAGTTTCTCAAAGTTAAAATGCAAAAGTTTTAGCTGCAGTTCTTGGAGTCATTTTCTCATGCTTGCACACACAAGTTTCATTCATACTTTTTGAGGAGTAAAAAAGAAATGTAAATACAGTAGAGTGCCGTTATGACGAACTCCGAAAATGCATCAAAATCAGTTCGCTATAAGTGATAAATTAAAAAAAAACTGTTTTTTTTTAATAATAATAATAATAATATGTACACTGTGATACAGAGATCAAAAGAAGTGAAAATAACTCAAATAAATTTGAGACCAACAAAAATTTTAAATCAATCTGGTCTGTGAACTTAGTTCAAAATCTATTACACTAAGTTAAAATTAGCCAAAACAGACACAGAACTACAAATTCTTCTATTAAAAAATTATAAAAATGTAAAAACTTTGCGCCGATTTTTTCTGGCGAAGATACTACTGAATTTTATTTCCGTTAATTAGTCACGTAAACTTTGAAAAAAAGTACTCATAAGACGTAAACCTAGTTGATGTTGCGTTTCTTCGACAAATTTTTAGACGCTGAAGTGAAGTTTGCACCCTCTATATCTCAAAAACTAGTGAAAAAAGCAAAAAGTTGACTTCTTTTCAGCTCTATCATAAAATATTTGCACAACTATCAATTTTGCACTGTAATTATGTTTAATAACACACATTATTATTGGTTAAAATGTTTATAGTTAGTAATTCAATAATCTGTTCATCAGTTAACACTTTTCTTGCTGCTTTGTCATTAAATTGCGTAACATTCTAAGTCATATTTAGTTCGTTATATCCAGAAGTTGAGCTTATGAAAAAAAAACACTGGTATTTTCGCTTTTTGCAGAGTTTTAGCAAATTTTCAGACAGAAACTCATTTTATTTTGAAAAACTTAAGTCGAAAATGATGCATTTTAAGGCGTTTTTCAAACAAAACTGAATGTTTTTGCATTTAGGTAAAAATAAAGCGACAAACGCTAACCCACTCTAACGACAAACCCAATTTCTTTTCAAGATTTCATCAAAAATAATAGCATTGTTTTGTATATGTTTAATATTTTAGCACATTTTTTGTTTCGTTAAAAATAACATAAAAAAAATTATAAATTATATTGAAAATGTTGCCATTTTCGCCTTTTTGAGCATTTTTCGACCGGAAACACGATTATTTCAACAAGTTTCAACAAAGCTAAAATAAGCTAGAAATCACCAAATTCGGCAGAAAATGGTGTAATGTTTGCTTCTATCAAGCAAATAAGTTTTTCACAAAATTTTCTGTAAAAAAATACGAGTAGGTACTTAATTCAGACCAAAGTAGTGCGATTTTTGCACATTTTTCATTCTTCAGCATGTTTTTCAGTCAGAAATACCATGCTTTAGCGAATTTGACCAAAATGACTTGATCAAAGCGTAAATAGTTCCATTTTTAAGCGTCTTAAAATTTTCTCCAGACAGAACGAACAACTCCCAAATTAAAAAGCAAAGTGAAAAATGTGGTAATTTGGTTTTTTGTTCAGCACGTTGTCATTTTTTTCATTTAGAGGCGTGTATTTTGCAATTAGTGCCATTTACCATTTTCCAGAAACTCAAATTTTTATCGATGATTTTAAACACAAAACTTTATTTGTTCGTGAAATGTCGTCATAGATAGAGCAAAAAAAAACACCGAATTAAGTAAAAAATGCTTTTATTTTTCCATTTTTTTTCAGCGTTGATACGTTTAAAATTGAAAAATTTGTAAAAATTAAGAGCAAATGAACCAAAAACTCTTATTTATTTGCAAGAGAATTTGATGTATTCTGCAAAAGTAAGACAGAGAAATATAAAAAGTGGAACATGTCTTGCAAAAAGCATTTTCAAAATTTTAATAACTTTAGCTAAACTTCTAGAACCTTGAAATTGAAAAAAAAAATAATATAAAAAATAGAAGAAATAAAATGAAAACTATAAAAATACTATGATTGTGGAGTAATTTTAGTACATGTACTTAATTATACAATTTTTCAAGTTATTGGACTTTTCTCCGAACGAGAAAATAAGATTTTCGGTGCTTGAAAAAAAAGTTCGTCATAAGCTGGTTCGTTATAACTGCCCTCCACTGTATTTGTAAAATCTGATTCCATATAATACGTTTAGCGACCTCGCCGAAAGTTTTTTTAATTAAGAACCTTGGCAAAGTTCAGGTGAGCTTTCCAACAGATACGTCTCCGTCCGCATTACGGATTATCCTTGGGGCGAGTTTGTCACTTCCTATAAGTTAAAAAGCACTGCGTCACGAGGCGGCTTTTTAATCAGCCTCGGCAATAAAAAAATAAATTGAATCGGTCATGCTATTCCAAAAGCGATAATTCACGCCGCCCCCAGCCACGAAAAGTATCAGATTAGCCGTTCGACTTTATTGATGCTGGGCGGAAGGTGCACGAAAGCCGATGGGATTTGAAAAATAATTTCCGTTTGCCAAGCACGTTCCGACTCGTTGACCGGCAAGAAATCCTTCGGGTCAGCTACCATGGCACTACAATATGATATGATGGTCATCTTACCAGCTTGGCGCGCTTCCTTGCAAGCTTCGTACATGCCTTGTCGAACTTCAGGATAATCGTCAGCGATCGCTTCGCCCACGGTGACGAAGCGCTCCACCGCCACATTGACGGCCTGACCCACTCGCGCCACCGCCGAGGGGCGCAGCGCCCCGATGGTACCATGCTGCTCCACAAGGGAGGAGATCTGGAACCAAAAAGCAAAAACTGAGCGAAACTCAAAACAAATCTTTATAGAGTACTAATACCTATACTAATTCAATTTGATGCTTTGATGCACCAAGATTTGATCAACTTCGAGACAATATACCGGGGGGTTGACACAAGCACTTATTGCAAAAAAACACCAGCTCTGGTTTTGAAACTCCATTTTTTTGCACTTTTGAATGTCCTGGGACGGTTTCCATGGATTTTTTTGCCTTTTTTTCTATGAATTTTTGAGTAAAAAATGTCAACTGTCAAATTGAAAGTCCTAGCGCATGCGCTTTGGTTCTCAACATGGGTCATTATATGGAATAATTCATCATTTGAACCTTTTTGACTAATATAAAGGAACTTCAATTCAATATTCCTCATTTATTTCATCATTATCCCACTTTTGGTGTTTTTTATCTATCAGAGCGTCTGAGCCTTCATTATCATTCATTCAATTAATTCATTACCTTGCATGGGTGCGATGCAACAAAGACAGACTCATCCTTTTATGAATGAACGTAAGGTACGCTAATGATTGTTGTAAAATTTGTAAGCATTTTGATTGGGCCGTTTGAGGTCGGCCATTAAAATTACAGAGTAAACCAATCACCTTAGATTTTTTGCTTCATTGATAAATTTTAGTTTTGGATGTGATTGGTTTATTTAAGGTCGGCCATTATTCTGAAATGAGAAACCAATCACTTTGAATATTTGAACTCATTCATTATTTATATGAATAGTTACTTTAAATTGGGTAGTAATAAAGCGATCAGTAATAAATTCGATTTTGATCAGTAAAAAATAGTAAATGATCAGTATTTAATTAATTTTTACACAGTAAAAATAATAGATGAACAGTATTTAATTCATTTTTGCACAGTAAAAAATTTAAATGACAAGTAGACCACGCACAGAATTTTATTAAAATTTGCCCAGTAAAAAAATCGTATATGCACGGTATCTTATAGTTTCAATTTGCACAGTTTAAATAATAAACGCTCAGTAGCTAGCTTGCAGGCTGGGGCTTCGCCCCAGAAAACTAAGAGGAAACATACCCCTTGAGCGATTAAACTCGAAAACCTAAAACTCGAAATGTAGAATTGTACACTCTCTAGTTTTGAGATGCTATTTTTTACTGTGCATTTATTATTTTTACTTTGCATTATCATTTTTACTGTGCATTTATTATTTTTACTGTGCAGTGAACAAATAATCCTTGTTTTTTAAACGGCCTTTCTCAATGCTTCCCCAAGTCAACATTATAGTGAAAAAATTGACAGCAGCTCATCTCAATTGCCACAAACTTTGTTCACCCTTGGATTTTGCACCTGACAATTTCGTTAAAAAAATTACGGTTATGTTGAAGTTTTGCCAAAAAGACCTTTCAACGCGTTATTATCGAATACCTCAGGTTCCTCAGGGCATTATATATATTTATCAGTAAGTATCACTGTCTTGTGTTTAAATACAGAATTCCTTCCTTCCAAAGGCGTATCCAGGGTGGATACGGTGAGGCAGCTGCCCTTCCTTTCATTTTTTAAAATATAAATAAATAAATGAATTAATTACTCCATTTTAAATGGTTATTATATTTAAAATAAAAAAATATAAACAAGTTTCTAAAAAACATTTTGGAAGAAAAAAAATAAGAATAAAGATATTCTCGCGCCGTTATTCTTCGAGTAAGAAGTCATTATATATAAATAGAGTGAAGAAAAAATGTTGGCTTAACTCTCCTATGGTGGATAAGGGACGTTCACTAATGATGTTAAGTTTAATTTATTGTCTAATTTGCAAGTTTATTAAAGGTTTGGATTTAGAACACCATAAGAGGAGAATTGATGTTTTTTTTAACAGATATCTGTAATCTTGTTAAGATTTGTCACGTCGCAAAATAAATTCAAAAAATTATATCTGAAGTGCCAAAGACAAAAACTAAATCTTTAAAGATCCGTATCTCGTAGAAAAGGGTTCAATCAATTTTTGGCATAATAATTTTTAATTCACTGCCCCACCTTTTGTTTTGAGCTGGATACGCCCCTGTTCCTTACATATATATGATAGTATATAGTATATGATAGTCAAAAATTACATTCTCGTACAAAAATTTTAATGAAAAAAAAAATGCCTATAATGAAAAAAAATCGGTGCAAGACACCTCGGGTACTACTGTAAAGGTTGATTTTTATAGGTATTTAAATCTTTCTTAGTATAAATTAATTTTTTTGATACCGTTTACATATTGTTTGTTAAAAAATCTAAAAAAAACTTTTCATAAGTCATTTTCTTCTTTTTTGCAGAAACAGTGTCTAAGTAAGTTGTAGTAAATAGTATTTATTAGAGATTACTCTAATATTTGTAAACAAAGACTAAGAAACAAAAATTTTTCGCAAAAATAGCATAAATGTGATTTAAAAAATCACAAACTTCAAGCCATTCCACAACCCCTCACTGAGTGCTTCGCTAATTCGGCATTTTATATTTGTTTCACACTGTTAATTGAGCGGAATGGTAATAAATTGGGGTCCGTGGAGTGGTCAGCTTAATAGATAGCCACTCCCGCCATCTATCACAGTCCTTGCAAGGGATGTACATGTTTTTGGCTAGCGGAAAAAAGAAAGCAAGCTTATGAATTTGTCAGCTGTCTAGTGAATGGGCTTTGCGGCTCCAGCTTTTCTTAATTTCTTTAGGGGTACCTCAACTTCATTAAAATTCCGAGTGCACAAAGGAACACGTAAACAAAAATATTGAAATTTATGCTAAAGCCACTAAAAGCTTTAGTTGGGCGATTGAAGTTTACTTAATTTATTTGATGGACTATTTGGCTTCGCATTTATTTGAACGTAAATTGCTTACACAAAGTCAAGCGTTTGTGTTTTGAATTAAAACCAGAATTAAAATTTTGTGTTTGGGTAATGTGTTCAAATACAACATGTTTGGGGCTTTAATAGTGTAAAGTGGTAATTTAACAGTTCAGTGTACCATGCAAATTGCCTATTGCAATGATAAACACGAGTGCACACCCAAATATTACCCTTTTTTATTAAAATAATATTTTATTGGGCTTACCCTGACTTTGAACTAAACCCCCATTTTTTAGAAAACGAATTTCCCCGAAAACTATGGGAATATTATCATTTATCATTTCAAATATTAGAGGTCGTTACTTAAACGACATTAATATTACAAAAGGTAGCGTTTAAAATTTATTGCTTCAATAAGTCTCAAATAAATTAACAATAATTCAAAATTTGATAACGGTTCCTATAAACTTGGAAACAATGAAACAAACAACCCTTTAATCAAAGCTGGCACAAACTTCTAAATTTCTAAATTATTATTTAAATCCTTCATTCTTTTCTAAAGCATCCTAAAGATTTTTCAGTTGAGTTAAATTATTGTTGTATTAAAAAAATCACTTTCCTCTCCAATCAGAATAAATGGCAAAAATACTACTATAAATGCTATAAGTTGTAGTTCTTTTTTAAGATTATATTAAACCTTTACTGACTTTGAATAGAACCGTCATTTTTTTAGAAAACGCATTTCCCTGATAACTTTTAAAATAGAATCCAAAATCAGAAAAAAAGCTTCAAAAGATCTTAGATAAATTATCAACCAAAAATTAAATGACGTTATTGAGCAAGTTACGTTCAATCTCCAGTTTCCCAAACTTGGAAACAACGAAACAAAAAATTCTTAATCAAAGCTGGCACAAATGAGTTTCCTTTCCAAACTTGGACGCACGCCAATTGGCTCCAAATATTTTTTGCAACAGACACAAATGTGTAAACATGTACTTGTGGAGCTAAGAAGACATATCTGCTCCCGAAACAAATCCATAAGCTGCAAATGTTTTGATACATTTGGTGTATCTTGTAGACTCAATATTTATCCCAAATCCGGTCTCCTATATCATTCTTGAAGTATCGTCGCTACTGACAAGATACCCCATAAATTATTGGCATTACTCCCAGGAACATACCCTGTGGTATACGAATCTCTGCCAAATGACAGAACCTGTGCTAAACTGTCGAATAATTCGCTAAGGGTTGGCAGTGGCTTTGTAAGGCATTCCCGGCTTGAAACTAATTTCTTTTCAAATTTTTCAAAGCACTGCAAACTCCAAGACGGGCTTTGAAATTACTCAATTACTTCGGTAAATAGAAACCTGGTTTCACAATGACTGATTGATTTTTCACTAATAGAAACTTTCAAGACGCGATACTTGGACAAACTTTTAAAACACTTTAAAGTAGGAAACTCTGTTCGTGACGTTTCTACTTCTCCTGCAACCACAAAAATCACTAAACGTTCCAGGAAAGCAATTTCTGGCATCACACGACTTTCGAATTTAATTTAAAACAAATTACTAGATTATTTTCTCATCATATCATTTTGTTGAATTTATTTAGGACGAGCTGGGAGTGCATGAAAGGCTCCAACTTTTTGTGTTTGAAGTTTAGCGGTAATGAGACCCCAAAGCTGGTACAGATTTTTTGAGAGTTGTTGGACAAAATGCCGTCCTTGTATATTGATTAATGATTACGGAGGCAAGGCGGAAACATAAGCACATAACTGATGTCTTCCACGTTTACTTCCAATCGTTTGTAATGGAAACTTTTCCTTCATCAATGGCCCTAGTTTCACGGTCATGAGTCGTTGATTTGAATGGGAATTTCAGGATACGGCTTGGAATCAGTCTAATAAAAGTGGAAATAAGATTAAAACGAAGTAGGTCAGAGCGAATTACGAGCAATGTTTGCGGTTTTACGGTCTAGTGCAGTAAACAAATTTTAGTCGGTTCTGAACTGTCTCCAAATTTCTTATCCAGCTGATTAAAAATTGCTCCATTCTTGGATGACTGTAAATTCCCAATCTAGGGACCGCGTTCATATTCCCTCGGGAACACGCCGAATAAATCAAACATACAATTCTGAGCCTGGGGAACGTTCAATTCCTCGAGGCCAGAATTGAAGAGGTGGAGGATTTACGATTAATAAAGTCTGCGCCCCACCCAAGACTTTGTCACAAATCGAGCGCCTAAATGATATTTCAGAGTTATCACGACAACCCATCGAGATAACTACACTCTGTGATGACCTTTAACGACAACCCGCCAATATCCCCCCGGAATCGCCTCGGATATCCACTCCGGGAGATGAACAAAAACGACGTTATCCTGGATGTCGCTCCGGACATCATTAGATGGCGGTGTAGTGGGGCCACAAAAATGCCGACTGCTGTCGACTGCAGACTGCCACTTTCGGAATTAAGCCAATTTATAACACGAGCAAGAGGAAAAATGATGGAAGTTTTGTCAAAGGAGTAGATAAGTGGAATTTTCGTTGTTGATCGCGCACAATAAAATAGTTTCAAAGCAAATTAAGCCAAAGTTAACTGGAAGACGGGCAACCAACATGTTAAAATAGCAGGCGAAAGTTGCGCCAACTTCGCACAATACCACCGCTGTACTATTCAAAATAATTATCTCTGCAAGCGCAAAGTGCCAGTAAAAATTAAGGCCATTAGTGCAAATGGCTCTCGTCTAAGTATTTCACTTTAAGCGCAAATATTTGCCTGTTGTGGCCCACTCGGCAAACAATACGCCCCTACAGACGCAAAGTCCAAATTAGTCAACTCAGGCCAAGACTTCTGCCTTCATTAAATTAAAATTGGCAACCTTGAATAAAAAAACACTAATCCTGGCCTGTTTCTTATCTTTTTTTTACCAAATCTGCATTCGAATTGAAATGACATGGATGTCTATCAGGCCCGCCTGTGGCCCTTTGGGGCCAAATGACCGAGCTATATCACGTCGAATTAATGAAAATTAATTAGCAGCGCTCGCTCTCCAAACAATATTCCGTCAGCATGTCGTATTAAGTGAACAAACACGCGCTTCCGGTAGAAAATTGTTCGATCTCATTATTCAATGCACATTTACATCCATTCCCAGCGTCCAGGTCAACATCAGTTAGACAAAAGCCGGCGATTTATTTCACACCCGATATCGGGAGAGACGCCAGAGACACGTAATTCAATCATCTTGATAGTAAATGATCGGAAAACAGCCATTCGAGGAAGGTAATATCCCACAACACATTGTGTACACTGTAAGCTACTCCCAGCATTACATAAGTTTTCTTATCGCACCTTAACAAGATTTAGAAGTCGCACACACGACACAGAATGGGGAATTAGTGTCAGAAAATAACTTCCACGATTGTTACAAGTAATTTTCTTTCGGGAAGTTGGAAGGAAGCGTGCACGGGTCTTCAGTACAAACAAAAGGAATGAGACAATTCTAAGCCCGGGTATACTAACATTCTTTCCCCAAAGTAATCTGCTCGGGATTTAACAGGAATATAAAACCGCTAGTTGGAAAGAAAACGTGACAATTCAACTCGTTTAATTGGAATACTGCAGTCAGTGCAGTTTCTTAATTTAAATTCAATTTATATTGTCTTCTCTATTTTTGTTCCTAGTTCAAAGAAAAGCTCGAGCTCCTAATACAATAAACTTGTCTGCAGACTCTCGTTGACAAAAAAACGAATTCATTTATTTAGTTTAGGACTTTTACAAAATTGTAAAAAAGTGGTGACGGTTCCAGAATAATGGAAAATTCGTGTAAGCTCAAAAGCAAACATTGGCATTAATTATTGTAAAAGGCATTTATATTTTGCTAAATATCTCTACATTTCTGTCACTCGTAAACGACATATGAGGTTTATTGCCCATTGGGGTTAAATTATATCTTTTACTAAACTAATACTCTACGCAAAAGCAAAAAAAAATTGGTTGACATCATCTGCCCTCTACCGCTTATTTTTTATTTTCTAAAATGGGTTTTTAATAAATGCATAATAATAGGTTTAATTTATTAAAAATGAGATAAAAGAAAGCCTGTAGTCAAAAAATTTACTGCTCTTTATTTGTTTTATGCCAAAATCATCATCTTTTATAGAATAATTCACAAACATAATTAATAGCAGGATTATTACCTACAGAAGGCACGTATTAAAAATATTCGAGTATTTACAGAACAAGCAATAAATTTTGATGCTTGATTAAAATGACTAAACAAATTAGAAATAAGTTACATTATGTCACCACTGTCTGTTCTATCAAAGGTTATTAACAAAAAGCTTGTAATATTTAGGGGAAGTGTAAATACTTTGCTTCCACAATTTCTTCGTGTTCTATGTTACAAACTAGTTGAAAAACGATGTCTAAAGCTTAGAACAAAAAAATCGAATTTATTTTAAACCAAAAAGTACTAAAATGCTTAAATATTATAATTATTATTTCTTAAATTGTCGCTACCTGTTTCAAAATATTGTTTTTTTTTTTATTAAATTAAATTAATTCAAACATGCACTTCGATTTAACTATTTTGAATGTGACTAAAAAATTTAAATTTTTAATTTTAATTAAATAATAAAACAAAATAAATGCTTTGTTACTGATTGCATCTTTTCTCCCCTATTGCGTTTTCAATATAATGTGTAAAAAAAGTGCTTTAGTTAAATTACATGGACAACCAACTTCGTCCTTAATCGGGGAAGAAAACGTTCAATTATGAATCGCTCCAATCTTAATTAATCCTATCTTGTTTTATTATCACGCGGCACATAATTCTAAAGACTCGCGACTGAGATAAGACTGTTCTAATTTGCGATTTTCACATTAATTTTTTTCTAATTTGGAAAGTTTAACAATAAGAAAGATAAAACCCACGTCCGCAAACACGTACTTTATCCAGTTTTTCACATGACGCGGAAGCAAGAAAAACTCATTTATTTCAGACTCCTCCGCAAACGCGGATTTAAGTTTATTGACCTCCTCAATTTTAAATCTTCGAGTTCTCAACTTGCGTAAATGTGACGACTCAATTCAATGTTTATGACAAGCTGTAAGACCAAAAAAATTGTCCGTGTTTTACGATTATGACTCCATCATTAGGTGAGTTTATTGCAAGGTCTGGAGTCATAACTAGACTAACACGAACAGTAAAGCGAAAATTTTCAATTTTAAAGCCAATGAAGTTTTTTCGGAAGGTTTGATGGACATGACCTATCTTCAATAAAGACAAAAATTTAACATGAGAGAAACAAATAAGTTAAAGGGCTTGCGTTTAATAAATGTCCAAAGTTTCATTGAAAAAGGAAAAGTTTGGCGATCCAATAGCCCCAGTCGAAATCAGAAGACAAGACAGGATGAGGGCCTCTGAAAGATCAATATTCCATCTCCTCTGAACAATTTCCATAAAGTAAATATCTCGATTTCGCAATCCTTTATAGTGGCAAATCGGAAAAGTGTCGAGTTTGCCAGATTCACTTAACAAAAACTAATTCCCATTTAAATGGTTTTCATCAAAAAACTTTCCTCCAAACTTGTTGCTAAGACTGGTGTATCCTTCCAAACAAGTTTTTCTCGTTAACAAAGCACGCACGAATGACTACGGAACAATACACTTAACTAGCTTCTCGGTGTTAACAATTGTGTCGAAATTTTAAGTTCGATTTACTGTCACCAACAAAGCCCTCCCACTTACGTATTGAATTTAAGCCCCGAAATAATCCTTGGACCCACTTCTCATTATGCGAAATTATGTTGAACAATCAAGGCTTGGTGAAACTTCTTGTTAGTTTGTAACCCTAGTCACATCCTCAACTAACACCATGTTTTCTCAAATTGGGCCTTCTTGACACAGGGAAATTATTAAACCGGTCGACAAAACACGGAATAGTATATTATTATACGAGTTCTATTGTGGCAAGAATGGTTTTGGAGCACGACGAAGGAGTGCCTCAATTAAGTCTTACAAAACGAGTGTTATTAGACTATTTTTTCTACTTTCTATTTTTGGTGCTTGTGTTTAGTTTAACTTATCAAAATCTGTTTGTTAATTATTCGGGCTTGACGCTGTTGACAGATCACACACTAAATTACAGTGATGACTGTTGACACCTAGCCCAGCACTGCCAATACAACTTCTATTTTTTACTAAAAATTTTTTAAAAAAATTACTAAAAAGAGTTGCACAAAAGTTCTCTTTGAACAATTTGTGAAAGCAAGTAGAAAAAGTTATTAACGCCAGTCACCGGACGATTATTGTTTATTGAAAATTCACCATTAACACGTTAAAGGAAAGTAATTTTAAATTTTAACCTCCGCTGGAGTAAAAAATGGGAAAAAGTCTTTCAACATGCATGCTTTATTGTATCCATCTGTCAGCACGTCTAGTCCGCATCTGACAACTCCCCAAAAAACTAAAACTAAACTTCCATTTTGATGAATTGAAATCGGACGTGGCCACAATAAATTACACGTCGTTTCGCGTTTTCGCAAATTACTAAACTATTCATGGTGCTTATGACCGAAATTCGATTCAATTAATCTTTTTTTACAACCGGGCTCAAAATTAGACAAACCCATCGATCCGCCCGCCGCCAATAAGATTCATTTCCCCGACTGACTCATTTGCAGCCGAAATTAAATTCAAATTTCACTTTCTTGGGCATCTGGCCAAGCCTCGAGGGCACAATATTCTGCATTATGTAGCATTCCCCGTTTGTGTTCCCGAATCTCATTACTTATTCATTCTTTTCTTTCAAATAAATGTTTCAAATGAACGAGAATTTCGAACTTTTCGCTGTTTGTTCACGAAACACCGCAGCTTCCTCAATCCTGTTAATCTAAGCAGAACGGGAAAAACGCTGCATGAAAGCTCTCAATTACAGGCGAAACACTACGTTCCTTAAAAGTTGGAACGGGGCTTTCACGTCTGTTTTACGTAAAGGAACTGCGATTTGCCTTATTCGAGTGATAAATGTGCGGAAAAACGCCTCAAATCAACACAATTAAACTCATTCAGGTAAAAACGCTTGGTGTTGGCTCAAAGCAGTCGGATAATTAATTATACGCCGTTCAGGCATCACTCGGATAAATAAAAGTATTATTGCAAGAGATGCGATCCCAAGAATTTTAATTAAAAGTCAAGAAATGCCATCAGCTCAATCAGTGGATTTTGCATTATCCATGCTAATTTATACCGCTTGAAAACGCAAACTTTTTCGTAATTTATACAAAGTAATCAAAGGATTTTAAACTAAAAATTAAACTAGTCAAACACAACTTATTTCAATTATAAAGTGTAGTACATTTAATTAAACTAGCCCGGCGCATCCACCAAAACAAGTGCGAGCGGAATTATGTAAATAAAGCAGTTTTAATAAACGAAGGGTGCAGAGTTAGTTCAGGCAATTTGTTTGTCCAATTTAGCTGTCTCGTTGCCTAACATGTAGTTTCTCCAAGAATAAAACAAAATACAGGGTGGTCCAGCAGAGCTTCCGTCTTCAATAGCTCAGTTATTATTAATGTTGGTGTTTTGATATTTTGTAAATAGTATTGTTACTCTAAGATACATTTCAGGAAAATATTTTTGACTATACAGAGTGTCCCTAAAAAAGTATGACGTCATAGTCATAATTTTTTTTAGAGCAAGCTATTATTTTTTTTGTGCTCGTTATGATACCTTTTCAACTTCTTACACGTCCCTAAAGTTATTTTTTCAAATCGGTTCAAGAATTACTGTTAAAAAAAATAAAAACCAAAAAAATCAGTTTTACATCTTTTGAAAATTCATAAAAAATAAAAACAGTGCTTGTTTGACAACGCCGTTCCTTTTTATGGTAATCGATGCAAAATTAAAAAACAAACATTTTTTGTTATCTCAACCCTATTGCAAATCTTAACACATTCGGAGTTATATGATAATAATTTAATAGTTAAAAGTGGAACATGGTTAAGGTTTTGGGCAAATAACTCCTAACGTGTTAGGATTTGCAATAAGGTTGTAATAACAAAAAATGTTTCATTTTTGATTCCCATCAAATGATATAAATATAAAGAGGGTTGGAGCCCTTTTCGACTTTTATTCATCAAATTTGTCAACAAAATTGCTAACAAAACAAGTTATTGACAAATAACTCCGAATGTGTTAGGATTTACGTTAGGGTTGTAATAAAAAAAATGTTCATTTTCTAATTCGCCATTGAATGGTAAACAGGTTGCCATTTAAAATAAGCAAAATAAAAGGCTTTTAAAAATAAAAAAATTGGAAATAAATTGTAAACACCCTGTAGTAGTAATTAAAATCAATCTAAGTCACTTAATATGTCTGCTAGACGTTGTGTTAACACTTACGTAATAATAATGTCTTTAAAAAAGCACTATTTCTATTTTTTATAAATTTTTTAAACTAAAGGTGTAAAACCGATTTTCTTATATTTTTTAACAGTAATTACTAAACCGATTTGAAAACAACTTTATAGACATGTGAAAAGGTAAAAAAGTTTCATAATGAGCACATTATTATGACGTCATGCCATTTTTGAGACACTCTAAATAATCAAAAATAAATTCCTGAAATATGTCCTAGAGTATAAGTAACATCTACAAATAACAAAACTGCAACTTTAATAATAACTGAGCTGCGGGAGCTGTGCTGGACCTCGCTGTATACAGCTCGGTAATAGGAGTTTTCAGTTAACCCAAAATATTAATTTACGTGTAATTAAAACATCAATCCTTCAAAATATTATTTAAATTAGAATTTTCCTGTCTAGTGCAAGCCCTGCTTTATAATCGCAAATTAATAACCGTTTTAGTTGCAAACACAACACAAACAAAATAGTTTTATGAAAATGAGGTAAACAATGAAAGCTCTCAGTTGATTGTGTTTGTTCAATTACTTCCAGTCAGTGGGCAAAATATTGCAATCTAGCAAACAGAAAATAATTTTTCTTGGAAACGTGTTTAAAGCGAGTTTTCGACATAAACGGATAGCAAAAGCTTAGTTAAAGCAGATAATCTCTATGAATGAAACCAAGTTAGTATGAAAATTGCATATATGGATGTATAATGCAGTGGTAATTTTATCGCTGTTTGCTCACATGCAAGACTAGACTAAGCAAGCTAGTTACAAAT
Organism: Tribolium castaneum; assembly: GCF_031307605.1. Lineage (NCBI taxonomy): Eukaryota > Metazoa > Arthropoda > Insecta > Coleoptera > Tenebrionidae > Tribolium > Tribolium castaneum. The sequence goes on from NC_087394.1 coordinate 28,259,198, forward strand.
CCCTTTTATTTATTATGGAGCGTCTAAATTAAAATTAGTTTTGTTCGATTAAATGACGACTCGTGTTATGGTAATTGTTGTAATTGACATAAATATGGCTGTGATGATAGTTTACGGAGTGTATTATCGTCTATTATTAATACGAACATCTACATCTACGATTATGTTTCAGCATAATTACCTTTCCATTCATTGTCCGGTTAGACAAGCAGGAACGCGATAAACTCATTGTCACTTTGGGAAAATATCACTATGGTTCGAATCACAATTGCTTCCTCGACAGCGGTAGACTGATCACTTATTAATAAACAACAAGAGCAATTAACAACACGGTACTAGAAGACACTCAGAATAGCAAAAACATTCAAACTAACTGTGGCTAATTATTATCATTCATTTGTATTAAGTAGAAATATTGGTAGAAGTAATTCGTAAGAGTCGAAACTATGCTAAGAGAGAAGCACTATCCTTGATATGTCTACAGTTACCAACTAGGGGATAGAAAACTACAACTATAACTTAAAAAATATCACAAATTTTAGGTACGTATTTGTTAGAATTCAAATTCGAACGACTGTCCATCTATTCGGTACGTGGCTGAGCGTGGACTTAATCTCGCAAATTCGTGATGTGTTCCAGAATCGTCCAAAAGAAAACATTTGTGTGGAATCTCCACGAAACTTCGCCACGTTTTACTATTCCATTTCTCGTCTTCCACCTCCGCTGCACATGCAATTACAAGTTCCCCAATCAACAGATGGTTTTTCGAGGATTCGTCTGACCGAATTTTAAACGCAAATTAATTAAAATATTCACATCGGCTTGGCAAATTCGCACTTGGGTTAGCGGTTATCTTAGTCACTGAATTTTGGGTTGGGGCGCGTCAGCAGCCCCGCGGTGTGGTTGCGAAAGGGCCGTCTCTTATCAGAAAGTTGCCTTTTGATTATTTGGTGTCTGTTTGAATACTGAATGATTGTTGTTGGAAGAACGTGGGAGTAGTGACCGCTGTGCACGGCGGCTCCGGGAAGACTAACTGCAGTGGCACTCGAGTCCGGGACTCCGGAGTCCTATTGATCACGCGAGTTCGCGCCAAGAACTCGCGCAAACTCGTCATCCCGTTGTTATCCCGTGCTGGAGCAGGACCGGTACTTACCTAGCACAAGGCTCCTCTAATTACCACTTGTGGGCGTTCAGCCTCCTCGATAACGAGCAACAATATATAAGTGATACATGTGACGCACCGACTCCATGAATGATTCAACGTGGGTGTTTAATTAAATGCCCAGTCCGGAACAGTTGACGGCCTTTCAAGCCTCGACAAAACAAAATTTACACTTCCTAGACTCGGTGCGAATTAACAATTGCACTTGTCATTATTTTAAAACGACACGAAAATTGCTGCATGCAACAGATGACTCAATTTCTGCTTTCTTTATTTGCCTCGATAACTCATCAGCTGTCTCATAAACTCCCGTTTACTTATCCTGTAGCGACCCGTTAAAGTAAATATGATTTTTTACTGCCTTGCTGTAGCCGGATTTAGCACCTCACATAAATTACAGTCCTTTTCATATTGTGACTTCGTCTACGGCTATCAAAATCGGATTGAATGCGACAAAAAATTGATAACAGAAAAGTCGCAGACGAAGCATTTTTCTAGCATATTTATGACCGCGACGAAAAGAAAAACTAATTTATAAAGACTCGCCAGAAATCCCGGCTCCAAGATCACAGTCTCGATTTTGGGACCAGTTCAAAAAACCAATTCCATTTGGGTTAAGTCCATTCGCTTCAGATAACAGAATTGTTTAATAGTATAATACAAGACTGATTTATTGAGTGTGAATAAAATATAGATGTGGAGCACCGATGATTCGAATCTTCGCGTCTCGAGACGCTGTTATCAGTTTTTGCAACAAAATAGGTCAACTAGAAAATAAGGAAACACCAAAAGTACTCAAGAAAAATATATACTGTGAATTATAGTCCTAGTTGAAAGCTACCAATTTCCCAAGTTTTTCTAGTAACATTACTCAAATGATTTATCATGCGAAGACGTTTTTCAACGTCAGAAATTAAACTGTGTAGACATGTAGACATGTAGAGGGTGAGTAAAAGTATGGTTTTACTGAACCTCAGAAACTAATAATGACACAAAAACCAGTGTGTGCTGTCACTATGTTATTGGATATGATTTTTTTCTTTTTTATAATTTTTCAAATCAGTTCATTAATATTAAGTCAATGAATTGTTTCACATAATTTTACGAGGCTTGCGCCTGTAAAATGACACCTAAGATACATATTCCTATACAAACTCGATTACAAATTTTGAAAAATTAGATAGTCTTCTCTAGTTGGTTCATCCCTTCAAGAAATTACATTTTTTGGGTACTTAATACTGTAATAGTTAAGATAGATTTCAAATTCACAATTAATTTGAGTTATGTAAAGTAAGTGGCAACTAAATTAATTACCGTAAATTAGAGTTTGATTACAATTAAATGTGGGCTCTAGGATGAATAAACTTTTATTGTTTCTTTTTTACATTTGTTCACTCACTTTTTTTACACGCAAGACAACATTCAAACATCATTTGTTTTAGAATGTTATTAGAAAAAAATAAAAAAATTAGCGACACACTACTAATTTATTAATTTTAAACAGCAATCCAGAAATAATGCAACCTGACACCGAAATTTTCAGGTTAATTTCGGTTAATTTTGGTAAATTTTGTAAAGTTTCTTTTAAAATACAGTAAAACCTTTCAATAAGAAACTCCGACGGGGAACCTTGTCTGTTGTGGAGAGGTGGAATGAAAATATACATTTTGTAAAAATGTCCGTTGTGAAGAGGTGTCCGTTATTCGGAGGTGTTCGTTAAAGGAGGTTTCACTATATAGGATTCGGTTTTTATTTAATGTATTTTGAGACAAAAAAGTTTTTTTTAATGTGTATTTAAACTAGCGGAGGATAATCATCTAAACTGAAGTAATTCATTGAGTTCAAAAATTTATATACATTGCCTTGTAGACGATAACATAAAATACTGTTGAAAGCTGACGTATTTCAACTGTTGAAATAATAATAATAATAATAAAAAATTATTTTTGAAGACTGTTTTTCTACTTTCTAGTAGTTTAAAAAATAGAAATCAGTAATTAAATTAATTAGTAATATTACTTTTCTATCTTTGTAAATTTTGCTGTCCCGTCCGTTGCTCTTATTTCTTACGTCTTGAAACAACACCACTTATTTTTAATTTTCTCTATCTAATTTTGATATTGTTAAAGTCTTTAATAATTAAAACCTGTCTGAATAATTTTTTAAGAGTTATTTTCACATACAAGATTCTTTTGTCCCATCCGTGATGCGTTGTTCTTCAGTTTCCTGGTTTCAAAAGTTTCAACAATATCGACCTTTTACTTCAAAAATAATTGTTAAAATTAATGTCTTTTAAATTTTCAGAATTTTATAACGATTATTCAACGATAAAAATGTGAAGTCTTTATTGTGTCCCGTCCGTCATCCATTTGTATTGCTTTTTCCTGCTCGTATTTCAAATTACAATCTGACTGGTGCTATAAAAAAACATTTGTACTGATACTGTTCACAAAACTTAAAATAAATCAAAAAATTTTTGCAAAGTGAAATGGCTGTATTGTGAGTATAAAAAAATAAAAAATACAGGTGCATAACGAGAATGCAGTATTAATAGATAACGCTGGTTTCTGTGTTTAGCAGACTCACCCTGTATAAAAGGTGATTTCATTATTCCAGTTAATATTCCAAACCAAAAAACTTTGCCAACTATTCATTCTTTGAGTAAATGGGATAAACATCCATCCTTTAGAAATCATGATTAAATATTCAAGGCGAATTTCCAATGATAATTTAAGTTCGTAAACTTTGTCGGTGAAATAATTAAAGAGAACCTGAGGCAAAGCTCAGAAGTTTTGGTGACCGTATTATCCACCAAAGCGCGGAGAATATTTCCAGAAAAATACAAGAGCTCGGCTTTGAATCCCAAATTAAATTCATTTAAACACAAATACCTAGAATTGTCGAACTAATCCTGGCATTTGCTGCAAATCTCGCAAATTAGTATTAACTGCTATATTAAATCAATAGTGCAGTGCACACTCGAGTGCATTTCATTGGCTTGATTTATCAAACATTATACCCGACCTAAAAATCCCACAACACAGCAAACATCTCCGATCGTTCTTGCCGAAAATTGATAGAGCGAGTCAAAACGTCTCCTGTCTGTACCAGAAACTCGCATTTATCATAACAGTGAAGAAATATTTGGTAAAATTGAAATGCATTCTAGGTAAAGCTCGCTGGAAGCTTGCCAGAACCAGGACACCCTTGAGGAATAGAAAATAACGTTTCCTCGTTAACCGACAAAAACAAAACTGGCCAAACCTAATATTTGCCAGAATTAGAAACACGTTTTGATTTATCACAAGAGCTAGATTAGGAAGACTGATCGTGTGGTTATTTATTGCCCCCAGACTAATGAGGGGAACAACTGTGACCGCGGAAAATCACAACAGGGTGGACAGACATTTATCACAAGGGTGCTACAACAAGTAAAAATAAAAGACCTGAGAGTGTCACTGTATAATTTAATACTGCAGCTGCAATCAAACCGGGTAATAAAATTTTATTCCGAGAATTATTAAATTTTTACATTTTGCGATTTGGGGTTTGAATGACGGCAACAGAATGGAAAACTCCGATATTGAAGTATTTCTAAAATTAGACACTGCAAAGCCGATATTCAGTGCAGGTAATTCCAGCGAAATGTTTCGGGCTTAGCTTTTAAGTGATGAAGAAGAGTCCCCGGAAAATGCACATTTTTCGAAATTTCAAACGCGAAATTAAAAAGGGTTTTTTGAGGGATTTGTTGTTGTTTGATGACTAACCTATCCAATAAAATATTTGCTTATTAATGGCAGAAGCATCGGCCACTCCCGAGCAATTTAATTAGAAGCGACGTCGGTCTGAAGACAAAAACCCCAATTTTATCGGCAATTTATGTGAGGTCGAGTAGAATATAACAGTTGGAAAACTATGAGCTGACATAGCTTTCTCCCATCATCATCGGCGATAATTCTCCCTGTCGAGAGGCATAAATTCAGGGAGGGAAACCATTTCGTGATTGAAATTTCAATAACGCACAGCCGACATATTACAAATTAAGGAAGACCCGAACCAAGTTAAACTTCTAATTACATGCGAGCGCCGGCTCCAGCACGCGAATTCGGGGAACAGCCTTGGCAAAAAGCCGATTTCGAACGGAAACGAATCGAGAACACGAAAAACCACTCAATTAGGCGCCTCGCCCGCAACGTCATATATCCGTATGAAGACGATAAAAAATTACACGATTCCCGGCGGATAACAATGTGTCTAAATAATTTAAGGGTTTGTTTCATGTCTGGCCGAGTAGTAAAGCGCGGATGTTGGCGACGTAAAAATTTACGGCCCGGGCCGCGCTTCTAATTGAAAGTTGAAGGCTGTCACGTAATCTAATTACCACGCAAAATAGCGGCGACAATTAGGTGCTTACTTATACATCCCCGAAAACGCTGACGGAATAATATTCGGGAATTTCGGCGCTATTCCCAAGACGCTCATGAAGTCTGCTTCTCAACTTTGCCAAAGATATCCCAACGCTTCTTCGAATTCTGATGAGCGATTATCGCTTTCGGTTTCACACAGAATACAGAAAAATTATTCGCAGAGCGTTTCCACAAGCAGGAAACACAACGAGAATAAATTAATTGCGCGGGTGAAGTAGTTTTCGGAAACATCCTGCGGTAACAATTCTAAGAAGTTTTATCGTAATGTGGCACGCAAGTGTCAAGATGATGATAAGGGGATCGTAAATTTCTCGCCGACTCAATTTTTCTCACCAAACACCAAAAGTCCTTTTATATTTTATAAATAATAATAAAAAATATATGAAAGAAATAAATCAGAAACCAACAATATTCGCTTTACAAAATGCATATTTTCCATAGTTCAAACTTCAACTACGTTAATTTCTGCAATTCGCAAAAAAGCATCTTAATAATAATAACAATAATAATAATAGTTTAAAAACTCGTACAAAATTAATTAAAAGGTACAAACAGAATGAGAAAATACCAATAAACAGAAATAAATAAATGGTAATACAGTTCCATTGTGGCACAAAAGTAAGGTAAAAGTAATTTCTACTGTATCTCAAACATAGATACTCAAAAATAAAATCACACAGGAATAAGCGTTTAATTTAATGTAGAAAAATATTCAAAAATTTTCATTTTCAATTATTAGTTTGCGTTCTTCCATCTATGTTCACTTTTAAACCATTATGCACCTCATTTCTAGTTAAAAAATATTTCAGGTAACAGTAATGTCCTGTACAAAATTGTGTGCTATTAAAACTAACACTCTATTTCGAATTAATAAGTAATGCTGTTTCAGATTTAAAATAATATTATTTGACAATGTAGTCAAATCTTTGACAATGTTTTAGGGCCTAAATTAAAAACTTGTTAACTTATAATATAGCTAGAGCTTTAAAATTTCATATATGATCCAAATCAACCATTTTGAGTTCAATCATGTCCACCAAATATTTACAAAATGGCTGAGCTTCCGGATCTACGAGAAATTAGCGTAAACTTTACATTTTTAAATTCGCTGATAAAAAATGTACTATAGTTGTTAGTACTATGTGATCATTTGAATTTAAAATTAGAGTAGTAGTTATCAGTTTTTTAACATGGATGGAAACGCCAATTTTAATAACTAATAAAGCTGAAGAGTCAAATAATAATGTTTTGAACGGTAATATTCAATTAGAATAGATTTCATCCCTAAGTTAGTACTAGTTTTTCAATCACAAAGACGCAAAACAAAACAAAAATAATTATAAAAGTTTTTCACATATTTTTTTCAATAGCATTCAAAAAACATCGATTAACTCTGAAAAAAATAAACTCTGAAAAAATACTATAATACCATAAGTATTATTAACTAAAAAAAAGTCTAATTTCTCCACCATTTTCAATCAAGAATCAGCTAAAAACTAAATAAAATGTTGAAGTTTGACAATTGTTAACCATTTTACAACTTGATTAAAAGTGAAAATTATTAAGTAAAATCTGCTTTTTATGAATATTTCAAAAACTGTAAGCGATAGTAATAGGACATGTTATTTAGTTTTTTCGATTGCCTTAAAAAAACTAAAGTAACTCCATTTGAAAGTTATAGCCGTTTTTAATAACAATTTAAAAAAAATCGTACTAGCCGTGAACTAAGACAATTGACAATTTTGAAAATTCTAGAGAGCTCTTCAGACCTTCGGTTATCGAATGCAAAAAAATATTCACTCGTCTCAAAGGATTCAAGGACTATGATATTTTAAATAAACCTCTCCAAATAAAGATTTTAACACAAAAATTGACATACAGTGAAACCTTCCTTAACGGACACCTCCGAATAACGAACACCTCTTCACAACGAACATTTTTATAGAAACGTAACAAAATCTTTATTAAAATTTCCACCTCCCATTAGCGGACACCTCCCCACAACGGACAATTAAAGGTCCCCATCGGTGTGCGTTGTTGAGAGGTTATATTGTATATGTCAAAAACTATAGCAGATAAGTACCAATAACTTGAGTAAACTTTCATCAGTGTAATAAAAATGTGTCGCTACTATTTACAATTTCAAAGTTTGTGCCGATTTCTTGTTGTTCCGGACACTTAGCCACTTTGAAAATAACTTAGTTGAACTGGAATGATCGATTAGGACCGCATTATACAAAATTTTAATGCTCTAGCTATTTTAGAAGATAAAAAGTTTCTAATGTAGGCCCTAAAAGAATCACCATGTATTAATTATTGTTTCAAGTGTCACAAAAATAAAATTTAATAGAAAAACATAGCTTCAATTCCCTACCCAATTTTTTTTTTAATCAGAACACTCAAAATGATATAACAAAAAAAAAGATTCACCAAATGCAGTAATCAAGAGCTAAAATTTAAAAAGAGAAAAAACTGGAACATGAAACCGCACCATAAAGAAACTTTTTTAAATTTTATTCCAGCAACGCGTACTCGTATTTTTGAACCGGAAATATTTCCCCGTGTAAATAAAATTTAGCTGAGCTGTTTTCTAAACATAGTGGGAATAAAAGTATCTCGCCCCAGTTCCAGCCTCCCATTTACATTCAAGCAAAAATATCCAGCCATCAAATAAACAAAATATTTGTGTATCCGATAAGAAATTCTATCGTAACATTTCCGCTGGCATTTTAAAATGCTATTTACAGTGAACGAAAGTCGTCCCAATTTCCAACAATAGCCAACTTTTCGCCCTCGCAACTCCTGGCGTTATCCTTTATTTCGAAATGTAAACTGACATAACTCGCTGCTAGTTCCATTGATTTTATAAAAGCCGGCACGAAACCGAATGCATCAACAAATTCGCAAATTTAATCCGACTATTGAATCTCCGACTCTATTTCGCCTAAACCGGAACTGTTTAATTCGTACAAACGCCAGTGTCTCATCTGAAATTTATCGCAGCTTCCGCCACCCGCAATAAATAACCAAAAACGCCCGCTTTATGACATGACGTGAGTACTTACGAGCTTGTCATTTGCCGCTGAAACCAACAATAGAAGACCCGGCACATGAGTGACGAAGATAACGCGAATTATTTCCATTTCATTAGGGCCAAAGAGATTTATAACCCCATTTGGGCACATATTGTACAAGTAGGAAAGTCACAAATGCGCCAAATGTTTTTAATAAGGCCGCAATTACGGAGAACCGATTGACTGTGAAACACTTTGATATTATAATAGGTCCGTCTGGGAAGCGGCGATTAAGGCTGAAAGAAATAGCAAACGGAGCTGAAAGCTCGAGCTTTTTGCCCCGGTGAGATTTTATTATAGTCTGTCTTTTGCAAGAAAATGATTTTAATAGAATTCCAGCGAGTGCAAAGTGGAATAGCAAACATCCTTAACCAGTTTTTGTTTATTGGACGTGTGAGATTGAGCTGGCTCAAGTTCAAGGTCTGCATATATCCGAATCGAAATCTCCCTTCAGCGCAGACTGAAGCAATTTGAAAAATACGAAATAGCACACAAATAAAAATGCCCGTCTGGGAGCCGTGCCAAAAGATACAGTGAAAAACAGCAGTTCTAGAAACTATTACAAATCAAAATATTTCAATTACTAGAAAGCAGTCATTTATTTTAATGTTCGTAGTTTAAAAAATAGATTTCGAAAAAGTAATGTATTTTTTAACGAATTAAAAACTGATTTAATATGCATCACGGAGCACTGGGTAAATAATTTTGAACTAGGTATTCATGTTTTTGAAAATTATAAATTAATATCAAATTTCAGTAGGCGAAGTTGTAGAGGTGGGGGAGTCGCTATTTATGTTAAAAACTCTCTTTATGATGCAATACTATCTATTGAGAAATTATGAATTTTGTTGTAGTATTATAAAAAAAAATTATTATTGTCTAGTAATAGTTTGTTTGTACCGTTCACCAACTGGTGATTTTAATGTTTCTAGTGTTTTAGTGAAGAAATTAGTCGTACGAATAAAAATATAATAATTTGTGGTGATTTTAATATAGACTTTTTAATACCTGAAAATGTATCTGTTAAACTAGTGTGTAAATTTTTTGATAGTTATGGTCTCAATTGTCATATCAAAGAAATATCAAGGGAAACCCACAGTTTGCTTCATGTATCGACAATATATTTAGTTCACTCTCCGTTGACTCAGTGCAGTCTAAAGTAATTAAATCTAGTCTATCAGATCACTATTCTCAAGTTTTTTTCCCAATTCATTTAATGCCGGAAAAACCACTAAAAACAAAAAAACTATTTTTAACAACAACAGCATTAAAAAGGTTGTGTCGTTTCTTGGCACTGAGGTCTATAAAGAAACAGGTAGGGAAAGTATGTTTGAATCATTCTTCAATTTATTTTTTATCATTTCGGTAATGCTTTCCCAAAAAAAACTGTTCAAATATAAAAGACTAAAAAATCCTGGGTAACGTCAGATATAATAACAGCTTCAAATAAGTTACGTGATATTCATTTATTGCGCAAATCGACAAACAGTTAATACAAAACTAAAAAAAAATATATAAAAACTTGTTCATAACAGAAAAATGGCATCTAATAATCACTACATTTTAAAGTCTAAAAACAAATCAAAAGCTGTTTGGAATATATACAATAGTTCAACAAAGCAAACAAAGACACATAGTAATATAGTACTAATAGGACCAAAGGTAACGAAACTGATGAACTTTTTGAAGTTTGTCATCTGCTAGCAGAAAATTTTTCCTCAGTAAGATCTTTTAAAATAGCTGCTAACGGAGTTTCTTTTAACAATAATAGTTATATGGAGACACGTAATAATAAAACGATGTTTCTGCTTCCTACTGATTCACTGGAAATTTTTTCCGTAATTTCAATAATAAAAAAGTTAACCATATTATTTCCGAACCTCTTTCTGGAATTATCAATAAATAATTTTTCGATGTAAAATTTCCTAGTAAACTAAAAACAGGCAAAATTATTCCGATATTTAACAAAGGTGATAAAAAAATTATGGAAACTACCGTCCCATCACATTACTTTCAAGCTTCTCAAAATTATTTGAAAGAGTAATTTATAATAGATTGTACTCCTTTCTAACAACGAATAGAATTCTGTCAAACATAGTCTTTATTGGAATTTTATGGAATTAAAAGTCAAGCATTAAAAGTTATTATTAAATCCTTTTTGGACAACAGATAGCAGATCGTCACAATTACGGCCAAAGAAAATAGATATTTAAATTCTTTTTATTCTAGTAAATCACTTAATCTACCAGGAGTACCTCAAGGATCTGTATTGAGCCCTCTATTATTTCTTGTCTATGTCAATGATATGTATAAATATATAAAAAATCATGCGATTTTTTCGTTTGCGTTATGCAAATTTTTGGGAGTAAATTTAAATTATCAGCTCAATTGGAAACATCATATTGACAAAATTTTAACAAAACTTAATTTATCCTTATTTACGAGTAGTATTCGTTTTTTAAGGGATCAAGTATCATTTGAAGCGTTAAAAACATATTATTATGCACATGTCCACTCTCTCATTAATTATGGGATCATATTCTGGGGAGATGACGCGTATACCCATAAAATATTATTATGTCAAAAAAAATATTAGAGCAATGTAAAAAATGAGCCATCGTGAATCATGTCGCTTACAATTCGTGAAATATGGTTTAATTATATCGACTAGTAAAGTATTTAATAAACTACCGGAGGATATTAAAAAGTCGCCAATTTTTTTCCAATTTAAACAAGCAGCCAAAATATTTTTTTCAAGTAACTGTTTTTACTCGTACCACGAATTTTTTAACTGACAAATTTGTCTTAATTAAACTTGTTCTAGCTATCTAGCTGTATTTAATTTTTAAATGTTCTTTTAAATTTTCTTGACCATGTTAATGTCTGTAATAAGATTTTATGACAATAAACTTTATTATTATTATTATTATTATTATTTTAGTAGAAATTTACAAGCCCGTCGAATATCCCACAAGATGCTGTTAGAAGATTGATATGTGTATCATTTCTGCCACGTCACCACGCCAGGTGTGGCCGTGGCAAAATACTCGCTGTGGTTATTAATGAAAATGCCTGGAAGCATCTGCTGCAATTCATTTTTTGAAGGGTTAATAAATTGCAGCAAAAAACCGTAATCACATTTGGTGAAACGATAAATGAATGCAGTTACACGTCGGCTAATTAGTAATTACCACAATCACACCTTCGAGCATTTGTAACATGGCCGAGCTTTGCATAATAAACATGTCTGACTCAACGGCTAAATTAATGAAATTTCGGCAAACGCTTAATAAGATTACACGTTTCTGTGTTATTAATTATCGCCATCTAGGCAAATGATAAATCACGTGAAGCCGCGTGCATCTGACTAATGAAATTTTTGCAGAATTAGATTTCGCCCAAAACGAGTTTTAAATACGTAACGCCCGAAAAAAATTAGATTGGGATTCGCGGAGCGAATTATATCCTATTGATGGAAATCCAAAGCCTCTTTATCATGCGGAAAGTCTTCAAAAGAAAGGGATTTCGAGTTTTATTCAGATATGTGTATTGATCATTCCGGCACGAAATCCTCTCCAGTGACTGCATTCAAAAATATCAGACATTACTTGCCATTCTCACACGTCAAAGCGCACGTTTAATTAAACTTCAAAACGATTGAAAAATGGGAAAACACAAACTGGGCCAAGTTTATGGAGCAACTCAGCGAAAACCTGAGACGACTACAAATGCGATTATGTCTCAAGACCCGAGGTTTTCATAAAATTACCATTTTATCGGAAAATGATATCGACAATGTAATAAAAATGTAAAACCCTGGCCTACCACATGACGCATAGCCGCAAATCCGTCGGCCTTTGTTCCGCTCTTTTGTGATTAGTCTCTTTGGATGGCCAGTTTTGATTTAAAACGCCCATTCCCGTACACAGCCTTTGTTAGATGTGAGGTTAGAACAGGTGGTTACGACTCCAACGACACTACTATATTTTCGCCTGATTTATTACGAAAAGCGAGAAAATCACAAGCACGAGAATTATCTTTTATTTTCTCTCGACGCCTTTGTTTCAATTCACAATAGAGTGACTCGCGAAAAGTGCACAGGAATAAAGAAAATGCGAGCTGGTGACACTTTTGCGGTAACAGTAAAACAAACACGAAAACGTGAGAACATGCAGAAACTTTAAACCGAGAGCTTGAGTGCACTTGGAACGATTTTGGTCACATTGCCGTAACTAATTCGAAGATTTTTTCACTACTATGTCCTTGATTTATTATTAATGTTATTCAATCTTACACTAGAAGCACCCGGAAATACATACGAGAACAAAGAAAAGTTTCAATGACTTTAAACAAAGCACTCAAACTTTTGGTGGATGCGCCGGGCAAACATTCGATAAACATTTTATATACTTTCTTCCTGCCAAGTTCTACATAAAATGTATTAATAACAAATAGAAAATAATAGTAATAATATTAATAATAATAATAATATTTTTATTTATTTTCAACAGGTGAATCACCCAATTACAGAAAATAAAATAAAATAAACTTGCTGCATTTAAACTAAAAACTAGGACAATATAAAAGTAAGAAAAAAAGTAAAAAACCAATATTAATCTTTGCGGTAACAGTAAAACAAACACGAAAACGTGAGAAAGTGCAGAAACTTTAAACTGAGAGCTTGAATGCACTTGGAACGAATTTGGTCAGATTGCCGTAACCAATTCGAACATTTTTTCACCACCAAGTTCTTGATTCATTATTAATATTATTCTATCTTGCACTAACAGCACCCGAAAATACGTACGAGAACATGTAAAAGTTTCAGTGGCTCTAATCCGACCATATACAATTTTGGTGGATGCGCCGGGCAAACATTCGATAAAAATTTTGAACGCTTTGTTCCTGTCAAGTTCTTCATTCAATTTAATAATAATAAATAGAAAATAACAAAAAATATACATAATAATAATAAAAATAATAATAATAATATTTTTATTTATTTTCAACAGGTGAATCACCCAATTACAGAAAAAAAATAAAATAAACCTGCTGCATTTAAACTAAATACTAAAAAATATAAAGGTAAAAGAAAAAGTAAAAAACTAATATTAATCTTTGCGGTAACAGTAAAACAAACACGAAAACGTGAGAAAATGTATAAACTTGAGAGCTTGAGTGCACTTGGTCACATTGCCGTAACCAATGCGAACATTTTTTCACTACCAAGGCCTTGATTTATTATTAATATTATTCTATCTTGCACTAAAAGCACCCGTAAATACATACGAGAACATGGAAAAGTTTCAGTGACTTTAAATTGAGCACTTAAAATTTTGGTGGATGCGCCGGACAAACACTCGATAAAAATTTTGAACACTTTGTTCCTGTCAAGTTCTTCATTAAAATAATAATAATAATAATAATAATAATAATAATAATAATAATAATAATAATATGTTTATTTATTTTTAACAGGTGAATTACAGAAAATAAAATAAATGTGTTGCATTTAAACTAAAAACTAGAAACAATATAAAGGTAAAAGAAAAAGTAAAAGCTAGTATTAAATTTTAAATTTTGCCTACAAATAAATTTAACCTAAGCCCCAAAAAGATTAAATAGAATTTTTTTGTGAAATTAAACGAATGAGAATAAATATCACAAAGAGTGCTAATTTTGTTTAAATAGCTGCACATTCCATACAACGGCAGTTTTAAAAATACATTAGTTTTAGAGTGAATACAATAAGTGAGTTAATTCTAGGAGCCAAAAAAATTATCTTATTCACAATCTATTAGCTGTTTCAAGACTATAAAAACGTCGAATTTTACCAAATTATTTTTTTTTAAAGATTGATAAAATTGTAAAATATTAATAATTAGATCTCTCATTGAAACTGCAATAGTATATTATCATACGAGTTTTATATGACGTTCTATTGTGACACGAATGGTTTTGGAGCACGACGAAGGTTTGAGACCGGTAATCATTACAAAAATTGAAAATTAATCCACGATTACATGGTTCAGGATATTGTCAAGTTTGTTTTAACAGTTTTGCTAAGATTCCATTATGGTCTATTATTATTTTAAAGATAAAAAAACAATGTTGATTCAGTTAATGTTTTAAAAATTAAACAGTGTCCAAGAGGTAAGTGCAATCAGTATTTTTGGTTGCATCTTAAGACGTGTGAGAAATAACCCACTATTGACTCACCCTGTATGTGTAGCGTATAAATAAGGTGACCAAATGATCACACAATATTTTAACTGAGTTTGCAAAAGGTTAAAAAATAAAACTTTTAGGGTCGCTTTATAGAAGCGTCATTAACTGCAATTAAATGCGTGACTAACTGATCATGTGACTAAATTGATCCAATTTTATTGGTTCATTCGCGTTGTTAACTTTTAACAACAAATTAAATTTTAATAGAGCTTTCTATAAACCAGCGCTTAAACTTTTAAGTTGGTAAACTCTCTACTAAACAAATCCTAAAGTTTTAAACGAGCTATTAACAGTATTTGTAAAATAATTCACAAACGAGAGTTTGTTATTAAAGGTAATTCCTAAATCTTTAAATGTACCTGTTCTTTGTAAAATGTGTCTATTGATATTATAGTTTTTTATTTGTGTAAGACATTTAAAAATATTCAAGTTTAGTCTATTAATTTCGCACCACTTGAGAATATTATTGATGTAACTTTGCAAGACTTAACAATCATTATCAGTTCTTATTACATTAGAAAGTTTAACATGATCAAATAAAAGATCATAATAAATTGCTGTTAAAGAAGTGTCACTTATAAATAAGAAAAAAAGTAAGGGTCCCAGGTTTAAGCCTTAGGGCACTCCGGAAGTTAGTAGAAAACTAGCAGATAAACAATTTTTTACAAGATTTAGAAGATACGAAGTTAAAAAATCGGATAAAAGTATAAAATAAAGTCCACTTGGTCAAATAAATATTAATGAAGTATGTTATGTTAGCTTGTAATAAAAGCACACAAAAACAAACACAAAACCGTAAATAAAACTTAAAACCGAGAGATTATTTGAAAATTATAGATACAATTTTGGTGGATGCGCCGGGCGAATTATTAGTGTATTACTGCTTTTAAGTTATGTTTTAACACATACATTCCAAAAATGTCGATTTTGTCCCCAACCTCGCTTCATGCACCAAATGGCAATTATTTTAAATTCGCCACAAAAGCTTTCAGGATATTTGAATGCGTTTCGACGAAAACACGACTCTCGTGAAAAATGGGTGAAAGATTGAAGACAAAAACAATCAAAATTGCTATAGAAGGATATTATTCTCCATCATTACTGCAGCTGGATTCTCAAAGTGATTAATGGGTCAACTTCGAAAGCACCGATAATCTATTATATTTCATCCGTATCAAAAAACAAAGTAATAAATGGACCATCATTTTGCAATATTAAAATCGTTTTCCCGGCGACAAGATCGATCCAAAACAGGTGAAACTAAGCGATGACGTGGAGG
This sequence comes from Tribolium castaneum, assembly GCF_031307605.1. NCBI lineage: Eukaryota > Metazoa > Arthropoda > Insecta > Coleoptera > Tenebrionidae > Tribolium > Tribolium castaneum. The sequence goes on from NC_087394.1 coordinate 28,275,368, forward strand.
AGAAAAATTCAATTAAGAGTGGAGACGTTAAGTGGAAATTTATTATTCAAGCGATTTTTGAATTTATGATTTGAAACAGTTCCTCCATTCATGAAGCTATCCGTTGTGAATCAATCTGGCACAACTTTTATGGCTCACTAGACCACAAAACCGATTTCATCACACGTAGTATAAAACGCCAAAATTAGACGACATTGAACTCTTCCTGAATGACAGAGTTTCACACAATTGGCGAAGACCGTAAAGTTCAGCTGATTAAAGAAATGTAAATAGTCAAGCCTTTGTACGGCTTTGCACAAAATCCATAAAATTTGGATTAAAGTTTTCCAATTAAGACGCACAAAAGGAATAGTTTGAAGATTTATGAATCTGCCACAGGGAAACTTCCGAAAGATGATGCACACAGAAAAATCCTTGATCATTGTTATAAATTCCCGCATTATGGGTAAAATTGGCAAAGTTTGAACAGTAAATTAAGTCTTCGATCAATCACGAATGTTCCGTGATAAAAATAGTAATGTCAGACAAGCCGGAATTTCCGTTTAGTTTATTACCGTCACGAGCAATAAATTAGGAACGTCTAATAAAATACACAATTGATTATAATTCCAGTTAAAATTAATTTCGACGATCGTTTATCGCGAGTTATGGTAATATTAGCCTTGCAAATGGAAGATCAGGCGTGCTTTATTGGCACTGGAAATCGATAGAATCGACAGGGACGCAATGAATTCGAGTGAAAGATTTATCGTTGCGATTTCCTGAATCGTATGGTCAACAGTCAATGCGTTTGCCAACACACCGAGCCAGATTCAAGATCAGAGCAAATCCTTGTGAATTTGTCATATCGCTTTCATTTCAGGAAACTTCGCCAAATTGACGAATTAATCCCACGCTAAATAAATAAAAATCCCGGATGTGTGGATGAATGAGCATACAATCGTAACTTAACTTATACCCACTTTCACAACTGTTATTTTCAAATTAATTGGGTATGAAACAATCAGGCGCTTACTCGTACACAATTAATGTTTTATTCAAATATGCAAAAATGCATCTGCCTACGCACCTGCTTATTATTCATTGAAACTCGCAAAGAAAAAATATCAAGTTTGATAAGCAACTCCAACAATAATAAAGTTGGCAAGTTGTTATCCGTGAGTAGACTCCGAACAGTGTTTGTTGCTGAATAGCTGCAGAAATAACGTTATGGAATTAATGAGGTCTCAGTTTTAGATAACAAAAATTTAAACTTTCGTAATAAAAATTCTAAATTTATGTAAGACGTTGTTACATGCAAATATTTCTAAACAGCAATCTCCTTGTCTTAATTAATATCTCGTTTACATCACATTGAAAAACAAGCTTTGTTCGAGCGTCAGTTTAAAAAAATCTATTCTCCTCCTTATTTTATGGTTTTGTAAGACAAACTTCCGTTCACTTACGAATATAAGTACGTATACCTAAAATTTGATATTCCAGCTTTTTCAACCCTTTGTTTGAAACATATGTACGTAGATAACGTTTGTTTGCTCACATTAAAACAGTGAAAACAGAGAATTTAGGATTCAGATAAACAAAAGCGCCACCTATTACTGTGCAACGGCCTGGAAAACAAAACTACAGGCAGAATAACTGTGCGAGGAGTGGTTGACTTCACAAACTGTATAAGTAGTACACATGTAGTTAATTTTATACGTATAAATACGTATAAGTATTTAAGTAAATGTAACTATCACACGTTTAGTGTGTTAATTCTCATTTTTTGCTATTTTATTTTCTTACAAATATTAGAAAAATGTATATTAACGCTCTTCCAAGTTTTTTTTTATATTTCCAATTACGTAGTTTCAGTCAATGTGTTCATAACTTAGAAAATAGAAAGTATAATAATAATCGTAAGAAAAAAAAATTTACAAACGTTTGACAATGACGATTGGATGTTATACGCATTAGTAAAGACTGCTATACTTCATTTTTTCTTAGAAATTTAAGTATAGTAATCTGAAACTAAAAATACGCTTCCAATCAAGGTTATTTTAACCAAAACTTGACACTTCTTGCAGCGTTTAAAATATTTTTTTCTAAACTGCCACCATTTAGCAACGACTTTCTCCACTTCTATCTTATTTTTCTGAGTAATTCTTCAGCTTTTTTCTTTTTCTCTTCTTGCTTCTTTTGTTCAAGCAGAAGTCATCACTAACCAGTACAGAAAGTACTTTTTCTTTTTCACATAGTTCATTTTAAAAAACTAGCTTCATTTAAAACTTTATTTTAATAAATATCAGTTTTACGTTTAGTATTTTTCGTACGTATTTTATTTTTCGCAAACTCTCAAAAAAACATTTTGAGAAATGTATACTCACCAACGATTTTAGCAATTACATAAAGTAACAGCAATTTTAATAGTTTAGTTGTTTCACGCAAATATTGTCCTAATTTAAAAATACTCTTGAGGAAATATTCTCCACATTTATCTTTTTTTAAGCAATTTCCTCTTTTTCTCTTCTTGTCTTTCCTCTTCAAGCCGAACACAGTCTTCACTAGCTGGTATAGTGTTTTTTTCCTTTTTTACATTTCATTTTTACTTTTATGTTTTATAATTACTTAAGCATCATTTCTGCGCCAAGACAGTAGTTTTTTCAATCTCCAAGAATTGAATTAGGAGTAATTATTACTGTCCATGTGTTTAATAAATTTTAGTCGGTAAAATAAAAGTTAGAATTTTATTTTTCCAGGATAAGTATTTAATTTTAGTGGCATTATGTTGCGATTTTTCTCCTTCTTCATGTTTTTTCTACACAACATTATTGTACATTTATGTACTTAAAAAAACACGCAGTTTTTGGTATATTGTCTTAACTGCCCTTAAAATTTGAGATTGAGAATGGATTTGGTAAGAAGTGAACAAAGTTAAAACTATTCAATAGCTATTATGCTAATAGCTATTGTTATTATTAGTACTTATTTTTTAATATATATTAAATATGTTAGCTTAGCTATTCTAACTCATCAGTCATCAGCTAGCGAGTATTTAAAAAAATTTTTTCAAAGTTTTTTTTGCAAATCAATAGAAACCTCCCTTTCGCCGAATGTCCGCAGCAATTTCGACTTATCAACTTTTCAATCTGAATCCTGTAGAACGGTTAACGTCACAATTTCCACACAATAAAAGTCTGCCATAAAGCCCATTTACGATCTCCCAGGCTTTATAAAGCTAACTTTATTGATTAGAAATAGGCTTCTCAAATTGGACGAAAGACCCATTTTAGATGAATATCAATTTATGCAAAGTGCGAATGGAGCTACTTTTTTATCAAAGAGAAAATCTTAAAGACTGGAAGACTGTTCTCTCTTTTCGTATAAAATCGCGCGTTTTTTTATTATATACCTGTCACCACGTCAATAAGCTATGACGTCAAACGTCAATTATCAATTAACGAAGGAATTAATCGTTAAATAACAGACACATGGCTTGTTTTGGTTCAAACCCGTCGTCTGAATTATTTAGGCAGCGTTTAATAAATAAATAAAGCACGCTTGCGTATAAACAATCACATGTTTCAAATAAACAAAACACATAACCTCAAACTGCTTTATTTGAAAAAACTCGAGCTATTTTATGCATAGCGTTCATCTAATATCTATACACAATGCTATAAATAAACAGCAACAATGTTTTCATACATAACAATATTCAATTATGCGAGCTAGCACGTTAATTGAGAGCTGTCAAAGTGCACACCCATGTCGCGAGACACATTTTCTAAACCTAAGTTAACTAAATAAAGTGCTAACTAAAGTTCACATGACAGAAAGCAGCTAACACAAAATTACCTGTTTAATAAGAGGAAGAAGGGTTTGTTCTATACTACGTGTCTTAATTTCTAAACAATCAAAATTTGTTGTACCTACTGCTGCCATTTTCTACACTACTGTTTGTCTCTGTCAGAGACATAGTTTTTCCAATAGTCTCTCTCCCTCCTGTCATAATACATAGTCGGCTTTGGAAAATAATGTCATCGACGATCAGCTGATTACCTCATAGTTGGCTGTCTGTCAACAGCGCCATCCCGCGATCGGAAGCCAAACCTTTCGCACACTAGCAACCCCCTTAAAGAGCACTCCTTGGAAATAAAACACCAAGATCGGAAAATTCGTATTTATTTCAACAAAAAATTATTCAAAAATCGCAAATTAAAATTCATTAAATCCTGCTTATGAGTTCATTATAGTCTACACTGTCGTGCCTTTCACATCCGAAAATAAAACAGTACGCCCTATGCAATTTTTGTCGTCTGAAACAACTCAACTTGCTCTTGTCCATTTTGAGCTGTTTCAGAGCGTTCAGATGAAATTTCCCATCCCCTAAACAGAGAACCCCAAAGAGCACCATATTGGCCAACTCGTAGTACTCTGCCCGTCGTCGTGCACCGCGAGGAACCTGCCTCCTCTTCAATTCTGTCACATATCTCTTTACATTGAACGATATTTTGGACAATTTCGCCAACTCTCTACTGACAAATTGTCGCAACAATCTCCCCGACGATGAAAAAAACATGCTGTTGCAGTGTACTTTTCGTTCAGCAGGGGTCGCAAATTCTAGGCTAGGGATTTCAGGCCTAGGCGCCTCCAAATTGACAGTGTGCTGTGGAGTAGCTATCACAGTGTGCTGTGGAGTAGCTATCACAGTGTGCTGTGGAGTAGCTAAACTTATATATTTCGGTAAGTTGTCACAAAAACTGGTGTAGGCGTTGGAATATTGCGGATACCCTTGCATGTAACCGTCTTGCGGCGCGAACTGATTAGTGTAGAAGTTTTGTTGGTTGGCCACAAACATCCCATTTTGGATAAACGCATTGGCAAATTGGTCGTAATTGCAGTTATAGTTAAGTCCCTGGTTGACTCCTTGCATTACATAATTCTGGGGTGGGTTCGGTGCGAAATTCGGTTGAGGATCTGGCTGCGGCGCCTCTTCCTGTGGCTCATTCTCATTCTCATCATCATACACCTGATCATAGTTTTTAATAAACGGGTCTGTTGGTGGATACATCGACTTGTAAAAGTCACACATGTGTTCCAAGTGGCCTGGCTGGGCACACCCAGAACACCACAAGTTTGGTTTCAGGGCAGGGCCAGAGTACGTTTTCAACGGACCCTCAGTGGTCTAAACACAGTAATTAATTGAATGCAAACCTACGAGAAATATGTACTTACGGTTAAATGGTAGCGCCGCCATAGATCTGGGCAAGTCTCAGGTGCGTGACCAGTCATGGAACAAATTTGGCATTGGTAATCTCGTAGCTTGAAACACAAGCTGCAATAGGCTGTGGTGTAGTAACTACGTTTGCCACACTAAAAATCGCGTTTAGTCTGCGGTCCGCTCCAAATACGGAAGAGTAATACTAGGGGGCGACATGTAATTCAGTATTATATTTAAATATTTAAGCATACACAATTATGACAAAAAAGCACAACGGTTATTTTATTAAAAATTATTGAATATATAAAAATAAAAAAAAATAAAAATATAATAATAATAAGAATTTTAATTTTGAAAATAAATAATAGCCAAAACTGGATAAGATAAATTTAGTTAATGAAAAATGATTTCATAAAAAACGGGATAATGATAATGGCATAGATTGTAGCACAGACCTTTATAGTACCTGTCAATATTTTTTTAACGTGGATTTTTATTTAAAAATAAATGCGTAACTCAAAAATAGAAAAAAAAAAAGATTGTATTTATCCGACTTTATCAGACATACATTGTAGAAAATTTACGTTCAATCGCCTCCTAATATTTTAGCCGACGTTATCCCTCACCTGAGTACACATCTTGTTAGGACATCGAGGTTCGAAATGCCCGCCTTCTCCACACAGCTTGCACTTAGGTTCCAGCTTGTTTGGACATTTGAGAGCTATGTGACCCAGCTCTTTGCATTTATTGCACCTTTTACCAACAGGAGACTTGATAGGAAACCTATCCCTGTCTAATATCGTCCAAAGATTAGGATCATCTACAATTTTTAATTTTCGTGATTACTGACACAAAACAATTAAACAAAGTTACTCGACATCACAAATTGAAGGTCTTGGACACTACAATTTGCCAGATTTAGTACACCGGATTTGGAAGTAGACGCAGTACAGTCAGGTTCAAATTTCGCCTCACAATTTATTAATTGAATGTCTTGATCTTCAGCAAGTGAAGATAAAATCGAATCGGAATCTGATGAGATAGTTTTGATGTCGGTGGTGGTGGCAAACGTTTCATCAACGACAAGAAACCCGTCCATAGCAGACTCCTCACTTTCAACGACTTTCGGCGACTTTATCTTCAACGGTTCTTCCTTAACTTCTGGTTCTTCCTTAACTGTATGTTCCTTTTTAATTGTTTCGTCAGTTTCTGTTACTTTTTTTAAACTGGGGAGCAAAACGTCAACACCTTCACACTTTTGCTCACTTTTGGTATTTGCTTCAAGCTCAGGAGACGCAGTCCGCGACTTTTTCTTATTCTTAGATTTCTTCTTCAAGACACTATCACCTGCATCTTCCATTTGGCTCGATTTTCTCTTCTTCTGAACCGCCTCCGTGCAATCAACAGTCTCCTCTTTCTCACTCTTCTTTTTCTTATTTTTCTGTTTCTTCTTCTGCTTCTGTTTTATTAAAGACTCGTCCGCTTCTGCATCGACCAAATCGTATTTACTGCTAATTTTCTTTGATTTCTCCTTCGTCTGCATGGGCGATAGTTCGGGCAAGTTCATAATTTTCTTAACTTTCTCGACTCTTGAGTCCTCGAAATCACTTTCAGAGCTACTATCCGACGAGTTAGTTGATTGTTTAATCTGCTCCTCCACCTTCGGAGTGGACGATGTTGCAGCAACCGGAGTATTCGCCCGGCTCTTCATTGGAGTGATAAAATTACCAAAACTCTCTAAATTACTCTCGGAGAAAACGTCGTCTTTTGGAAATTCAATTTCGTTAAAAACGATAGTTTTCATTAAGTTTGCAGAATTGAGGTCAGTGGTGCTTGAACTACTCTCAGTTTCGCACGTCTCGTTAGGGTTTGCAGGTTTAACAAAGTCGCCACTCTTGAAATCTGATCCGTGCAAACTGAAGTTGAAATTTTTGTGATTTAATTCAACTCCAGAACTGTTGACGAAATCATTCGAGGCTGAATCGGGCGTACTTAACAATTCTTTACGCTCGCGGTGGGCCTTTTTTGTTGGTGAATCGGAAACGCTCGAGTTATCCGATGCAACTGACGCAGTTTCGTTATTTTTTTGTTGTGAGTTTTTCGGAGACTCGGTTTCTTCGTCAAGGTTTATTACCTCAACAGGTGTCTCCACTGGCTCAACAAATACAACATCGTCATTTGACGACTTGTTTTCACTAATATCTTTCTTATTATCATCGTCTGAATCACAAACAGACAAAACCGGCCAATTTTCAGGAATTAACACACAGCTATCCTCCTCGTTCTCACTATCGGACAATGTAATGACCTTGTCACAATTACTTGGTTCTTGGTTTCCCGGTACGACACCTGGTGTTTGTTTCGGAGGTTCCTTCTGAGAATTGGCCAGTTTCTCCAATTTCTTCTGCTTCCTTTTGTAGTTTTTCCAGCGCGCCTTATTACGATTTTTCTTAGGAGTTACACAAACTATCGGACTTTGAGGAGTCAAAACAACTAGTTGGTTGATTGATATATTATCAGGCCTGTGGCGCCTGTTGCAACTTTTTGAGTAAAACCCTGGATGGGACTGGTCATTATCCTTGAAAGTTGGTGGTCTTGTGTTTTGTTTTGCATGCACACTTTTTTGGAATTTGCTGCCAGGGGTCCAAGGGCCGAAGTAACGGGCCTGATTTTTCATGTTTTCGGGGGCCAAAGGCGCGACTGGTGCAGACGGAAGGACTAAATCGCTTTCGGTATCAACCGAGTGGTAAACTTGACTATAAAGACGTGATTCGATTTCTTCAAGGTCCAAGTCATTCTGGAACAATACACGTAGATTGCTCAAATTGTAATAAGTTGAACAATACCATGGTTAGTTGTAAATCTACATTTTAAAAGTAACAGTACGAGAAAAAAATTGTAACTTGAACCAAAAATTAGTAACATTTGACAGCGAAAGCGAAACACACGTGGTTTTCGTCACCAACTTTGCGGAGGAAAACGCACTAGTGGGATACGATTTCGGACGCGAAATCCGAAAACAACTCACTTTACCTCCTGTACATTTGTCCGGGTTAAATCCGAATTATTGTCTTTAATTTTGATGATGTAAACACTTTCCGTTCGCTTGGAATTAACGATAAGATAACACGAAAGTTGATTGTGTAACTTGCATTGGCAACACTTATATCTATTGACGGTTGGGAATTTTCGCTTTTTCCCTAAATTGTTTTCTAATAATAATCATTTTAACAAGTTTTTTGCAAATAAAGCCCGTTTTGCGACATGACCGTGACCGAATCCTCGGAACACGACGGTGAGAAAGACGAGAACAGTGCCGAGGCCCCCAGCGAAGACGACAAAAACGTCCTAACCTCTTACATCCAAGAGGTGGAAGAGAGGTTTGTTTGCAAGCAAGAGCTGCGAAGTGCCAACCAAAATGCGGCAAATACGCGCCCCAGCGAGTCCCACTTCAGCAAGCTGGACTCCAGCCTCAAGAAGAACACGGCGTTTGTTAAGAAAATCAAAAACTTCTCTGCCAACCAAGTGGACACATACTTGAAAGACATGACGGGGCTGAACCTGTCCAAGTACATATCGGAGATTGCGGCTGCGATAGTCGATGCTAAATTGAAAATGACCGATGTGGGCGCAGCCGTAAAGATGTGCAGTGTTTTGCACCAGACTTACGCTGATTTCTCGCAACACTTGTTTGAGAACTGGCAGAAAACCCTGGCCTTTAAAGTGGGTGAGAAGATTCCAAATCCGAGTAAACTGAGGGTGGATTTAAGGTTTTATGCCGAGTTGGTGCAGGCTGGGGTGTTTAGCAATAAAAACGCGTTCACTTTGCTGGGGACCGTGATCACCACTTTGGTCAACATGGACAAGGACGAACACTACAATTGCTCAATAATCCTCAGCTTTTGCAAGCACTGCGGCGAAGATTACGCAGGTAATTTTGGTATTTTTCGCCCAATCAACTACTCGTATCCCCAGGCGGACCGCATATTAAACGCCAGTCAAGTCGATAAAAATGTTAATTTTTTCGAAATATAGGTCTGGTCCCTCGCAAGATGCGGGAATTGTCCGAAAAATTCGACATCCCCATCCCGAAGAGCACTTTCCTGCCGCCCGAGAAGCAGCAAAACGTGCGCACCTTGCTGAGGGATTACTACGTTTCGCTCAGTAAGCATCTCGTCAAAGACCACCAAGAGATCCAAAACTTCGAGAAGCAGAACATGAGGATACTCCAAACCAAAGGCGAGTTGAGTCAAGAACGAAAAGACAAGCTCGAGGCGCTTCAAACATCGTACGATAAATTATTAGCTTCGACACAAAGTTTTGCGGAAATTTTAGACGAAGATATGCCAACTTTGAAAAATCAGACTCTCATGAAAAATGATGAGGTGGCTTTAATTAATTGGGTGGGATAAAGAATTAACTGAGAATTTTTAGAGTATGATAGTGACAGGTGCGGGGCCCGATTTGGACGAAGCTGCGTTGGCTAATATCGAGAATGTTTGGTGCGATATTGAAACGCAGAGGTTTTACTGCGAGTTGCCGGAATTGCAAGCTTTTTTGCCGACTTCTTATATAAATAAACAGGCGCCTCCGCCCGAGGAGTCGGTCACTGAGGAGGTGCTGGATTCGGAAATACCAACTGAAGAACTGGAAGATGACGGTGGGTAAATTTGATAATTTATCTCAGAAATTTTTGTTTTGAGACATTGTCGTCTAGAAAAAACTGTCTTGAATGTTACCGCTTTTTTATCTTCAGTAAGAAAGAGTCCTAGAGATTAAAAAAAAAATTTGAATATATCCGTTCCGTTCAGAAAATAATGGTTGCAACCCCTCATATTAGGGACCGTTTAGAAACCGCTTATAATTTTCTATCCAATGAAAAAACGGCATTTTACGAGGCATAGTTTCTGAAAAACTACTAAGGATTTTCCAGGTTTTCTTGGACCAATCGATTTGCGCGAATCATTTATTAATTATTAATAGATTTGTCATAAAAAAAAATTACGCTGATGACGATACTGTTTGACGTTCTCTTATTTCGTCGTAATCGTCATCCGAAAGTTAAATAACTTTGAGATATTGATCACGAGTAGAAACCTGCATCAATTCATTCTAGTTTTTTATAAGGTTTACGTTGATCGATTCGTTGGAATCGGTACTTAAAAAAGTCAAAAATTTAGTTTTCTAAAACTTTTAACGCGTTTTTTTCAAAAACTATAAAAGTCCGACTAGAAAAAATTAAAAACCGTCAGTCTCTACTTTTAATTCTTTATCAAACAGTGAAAATCTGGAATCAGAGTCGATTTTATAAAAAAATATGACTTGAAAACTAACGGTTCCAGTGTTATGTAAGCGAATTATGTTGACCTACTAAGAAACTGTCGGCCTCAAAATACATGTCGGAAACTGCATATTTGAAAATTAAAATTCCTCCACGATTTTTACAATCTTTAATGAATTCTACTTTCATACATTCAAAAACTTCAATTTTTTACGCTTAACCAACAAATTAATGATTCCTATGCGAAGAACTGCCGAGATATCGACCGTTGATATTTTTGAAATTAAATATTTTCTTTATTAAAAAAAAATATATAATTCCTTTGGGCTACGGATCCCCGGATTATTTTTATAAAGTTATAAGTTTCATCAATTCCGGGGTGCTCCGAGTGGTTTCCGAAAAACACGGTGATATTATGTTTTTAATGTCTCAGCGCCCCAGAAATGCTCAAATATTCATCGCAGAGCATTTTCACCGAGTTTCACTAATCGCATTGTGTTGAAGACGTCATTTTACGATTGGAAAATTTATTCATGTAGTAAAATCGTAAATGCTAATGAAATAAATTCTTGAAATTTTCACACTTCGACTAATTGATAAAAGAACCATTCCCAAATTTTTTTTGTAATTAATAAAGTCTTAGCAGTTTTATAAAGTTTTTATAATAAGTGGTATCACAATAACAAATTTTTACTTTATTGGTTAAACAATCGGCAATTTTTTATTTAAACACAAACCAGACGCGTGATTTATTAGAAGATGGTATAATTTGCCAACAAAGGGATCACTTGCCAGTAGCCGATCTCATTGTCTTAAGACATCATTTTACGTCTCGAATACTTATAAATTATAATGTAGTAAGTTTTTGTGACCCAAAATTATTGATTCGCAATCTTTACATATTTAATTAATTGAAAAACTTTAGCCACATGACTCTACGTTCTATGTGCTTTTCCGAGGCCTCTACCGAGTTTGCCTTTTTTTGCATCCTAGAGCTCTAATAAATCTAATAAAATGGTTTTAAGATCAAACGATTATTTGGTCGGATATATCGATATCATTATTTAATTTAAGACGTCTTGCATTGAAATGACTAAGATTTTGTATGCCATTATTGTTTTTTTATATAAAAAATTAAAAAATGCAACAGAAAACTATTTGCCTTGTTAGAAAAAGCCGAGGAGGCGCCCGTGGCAGCGGAAGATGAGCCCGAAGACTCTGCCACAACCAACGCCAGCAATAAAATCCTCCTCGAGGCATTTTTCAACAACTTGCCCAACTGCGTGAACCGCGAAATGATCGACAACGCAGCCATCGATTTCCTCGTAACCCTCAACAACAAACACAACCGCAAGAAGCTGGTCCGTGCCCTGTTCGGGGTAAACCGCACCCGTCTCGACCTCCTCCCGTTCTACGCCCGCTTCGTGGCCATCCTCCGTCCAGCCCTTCCCGAAGTGGGCAACGAACTGTGCCAAATGCTGCGGCAAGACTTCAAATACCACGTACGCAAGAAAGACCAAATTAACATCGAATCCAAAATAAAAGTCGTACGATTTATCGGCGAACTCGTCAAATTCAAGCTCTATTCAAAAATAGAAGCTCTCTATTGTCTCAAAGTTCTGCTGTACGATTTCTCGCACCATCACATCGAAATGGCCTGCAATCTGTTGGAAGTTTGCGGCCGGTTTTTGTACTGCAGTCCCGACTCGCATCAAAGGACGAGGGTGTATTTGGAGCAAATGATGAGGAAAAAGGCCGTTATGGCGTTGGATTCGAGATATGTGACGCAAATTGAAAACGCCTATTATTACGTCAATCCGCCCGAAGTAACAATCACGAAGAAGGAGAGGCCGATAATGCACCAGTTTATCCGGAAATTGCTCTTTCAAGACTTGCAGAAGAATAACACTGATAAGATTATGAGGCTGATTAGGAAGCTGGACTGGGGCAACGAGGACGTGTCCGCTTATGCAATAAAGTGTCTAAGCAGCGCCCACAACGTGAAGTATTTCAATATCAGGTAAGACGTGTGTTCCACGATTTTTCCAACTGATTTTTTTGGAGCGTTAATATTTTTTTATGCAACGGATATTTAATTTATTTCATGATACGGACTCCTTTTTGTCTATTTTTTCTGATCTTTTAATAACTGAGACGTGATTAAGGTGAACTACAAAACAGTTAAATAAAGCTGAAGAAAAATAATTCTTTTGTTTCCGGGCCTAATGATCTATCTACCAGGAAGAAATTGTACGAATAATAATAGTCAATTTTTTAACTAATTTTGCATAAGCTGTTTTTTTATAAGTGCTTGACCTTTAATAATAATAGGAGCCAAAATTATGAACTACAAAATTCAAGAAGAAAAATCTATCTTTTAGGTGTCTCGCAAATTTGCTTGCGGGCTTGGTGACCTACCAGGAAGAGGTTGGCACTCGTGTAGTGGACAGTGTTTTAGAAGACATTCGGTTAGGTATGGAAGTAAATCTTCCCAAATATAACCAGAGACGTGTAGCTCAAGTAAAATATCTTGGGGAGCTGTATAACTACAGAATGGTTGAAAGCGCTGACATTTTCAAGGTTTGTTTAATTTTTTATAAATAACAATAAAACCTTTTACTCAGGTTTTGTATTCTTTGATAACATTTGGAGTTTCAATGGATCCAAACATACCGTCGCCACTCGATCCACCAAATCACCTTTTCCGAATAAGACTGGCTTGTGTTTTACTTGAAACATGCGGTAATTTATTATTTTTTAATTACTGTTTTAGGCCAATTTCAACTTGTAGGCACGTATTTCAGCAGCGGTAGCAGTAAGAGGAGACTAGACTATTATTTAATATTTCTGCAATCGTATTATTGGTTCAAGCGCGACTTGTGGAAAGATGCATTTCCTCCAACACTGGAGCACATTTTTAAAGACACTCTCACGACCCTGAGACCAAAAATTAAATTGTGTCAAAGCTACGAAGAAACACAAACCGAGTTAAATAATATTCGCGTCACTTTGGGCTTTGGTAAGCTTTGTTTTAAAAAATCCCGAAATAAAACTAAGTCAATTAGATAAAATCACTGGAGATTTGAACGAAAATAAAGTTGAGGAAGACGGCCTGGAAACGATCGCTGAAACCGACACTGAAGAACAGGACGAAGTGTCCGAAGTCACGGCACCTATTACTGATGATACCGCCACTGAGGACGAAACGGTGGACCACACACAAGGCTCGGACGATGAAGGTCCGTCTCACTTTTAAAATCTTCCAATTTTTTTAATTATTTTTTAGGGGAACCCGATGTTAGCGAAGCTGAGCAAGAACAAGTGTCCGAATCGCTGGCAATTCCCAGTGGCCCCCGCAAGGTCGAGTGCCCCGAGGACGAGGACTTTTTAAACGCTTTGGATAAAATGGTTTCGGAGAACATCCAAGAGCGGATGCGCGAGCCGGTGAAGGCCGGAAACGTGGACATTTCCGTTCCGGTTGTCCTCAAATCGAACAAAAAGACCTACGAGCAGTTGCAGGACGCCCCTGAAACGGAACCCAACAAAATCGGGTTCGTGCTAATGGTCCGCAAAGGAAACAAGCAGCAATATAAAAATTTCGAGGCTGATATCAACTCCGAACTCGCTCAGAATCTGAGGGACCAGGAGTTGGCTCAGAAGGAGGAGAAGGAACGAGTGAAGCGCTTGACGCTGAACATCACGGAACGGTTTGAAGAGGAGGATTATCAAGACATGATGCAGCAGCAGAACAGGCCCGTGACCCAAAACTTGAACCGCGAACGCAAGAAATACCAGCACCCCAAGGGGGCGCCCGACGCCGACCTGATTTTTGGACCTAAGAGAGTTAGATAATGGGAGGAATTCAGGATGAAATGGTTGAATACGATTAAGGGTCAAAGAAGTTCAGAATGTTTCAGAAATAGATAGATTGTTTCGTTTTTAGTCTATCGGAATTGAGAATTGTGAAGGAGAAGCAAGGAATTTCATTTTTTGTTTCGTTCAACATTGTTTTCTGTTGGAATAAAACCTTTTCACTAGTCAGTGTTTTATAAAAAATGGATTAAAATTAAAGATACAAAACCTAACATAATTCAGGGATCAGTCTGCATCTTCAAAATCCTCATCCTCGTTGCCATTCCGGTAGCTGTACTGGACGTCGACTGAGTTGTTTTGTAGCCTTTCGGCCAAACTGTCGACAACTGCGTCCCCAATCTGCTCAGACTCTGCTTCTATAAACATTTCTTCTTCTGCGTCCGCGAATAAATTATCATCGTCCTCGTCGTCAACATCGGCAGGATCGGGATTGAGTTCTTGGCAAATTTTTATAGCCTCGTAAATACTTTGTACATGTGTGGGGTTTTCGGGGGCTAAAATCAGCTCCGAGAGGTCTGGCTCTGACTCAACGTCACTGTCATCATTTGCGGGCCTTTGGTCAGTTTCTCCTACAAAACGACGCACAATAAACCAAATTTTGCGCAAAAAATTACAAACCAAACAAATTTATGTGGGGGTCAGTCAAAATATAAATACACTCCCTCTCGCACACGTTGGGGTCTTTGGACACCGCATGGAGCGAGACGTTGTAATATTCAATTGAAAAACCCGTAGTCCCGTCTTTTTGCCAACTGAGTGTCCTGTAATTTAACACAATGTATTTTTCGTTTGGTTTTGCCATAATTGTGTTACCTTTCGCTCACAAATAGGGTTCCGGTGCCCAGATCACGTTTATCCAAAATCACCACAACGTTTGACTGCTCGAGTCTTATAGGAGATTCTGGTGGTTTAAACGACGTGACCACAACCATTCTTCCTCCACTTTTTTTCGCAAAACGTGTTTATTTTTCAAAATTATTGTAACCACAAACTATGGCGCTTGACGTTTAACTTGGGGATTTTTATTTTCTTTTGGCGGCGTTGTGAGCTAAGGACCAATCACGGGCTGGTATTTTGAACCGGCTGTGTTTGATTGGGGAAAAAAACCTGTTATTCTGTGGGGAAAATATTTGTTGTCAATTGAGGTTAGGTGTTTGTTGACAAAAACTGATGGATTCCCAAAAAACAACCTTTTGTAACGAAATCTCGCTGATGATGTTTGGGTTCGGCGACAGCCACAAGCCGAACCCCGAGACGGTGCGTTTGGTGGAGAGCATCGTGTTGAAGCAGCTCCGCATGATCGTCCAGGAAGCGCTGAAGTACTCCGATGGTAAGAACCTCAAAGGCAAGGAGTTGGTGTTCCTAATGCGGCACAATAAGCACAAAATGCGCCGCTTTTTCCAATATTTGAAAAACAAGCAACTCAAACAGCAACTCCAGTCGTTGAACTCGGGGGTCATTGAAATTGACAGAGATCCCATACCGAAGAACGAGCTAATGAAGTTTATCGAGTACATAGACGAGACGGGAGAATTCACCGATTTATCCGAAGTTGATGAAGTCAAACAGTCGAGGATGCTGAGGGCTGATCGCATATCTCAAGCCCTGGACGAGAAGAGGTATTTGGAGTTTTGCAAAGCGAGAGCCACCTCGTTTTGCAGTAGAGATATCACGGCCCGAAACTCCGAAAAATTAAGACAGTGGATTGACCCGAAAAAGGAAATTAATTTCAGCACTAATGCTATGGTGGTTTTGTCGTATTTGGGGTACCAGACAGTTGCTGAGATAACCGATTATGCGTTGCTTGTGAGGATGGAGGGCAAATGTGGGAGTGATCCACTGAATCATTTATACGGCAATTACTACACTTCTACGATGTTTAATGGGGATTATAGGATAGGGGCTAGTGGTAACAATCCAGACTATAGCAGGGTTTACAGTGGACAGCCCCCCATTAGTGTCAATGAAATTAAAGAAGTTATGAGAAGAATTCACTGTCCGCAAGCAGGGAAGCTGAATTTCGGGGGAAAACTACCAGACACGCATTATCTATTTGCTCTGTAATTTGTTCTAATAAAGTTTAATTTTTTAAACGGTCTTTTATTTATCCAAATATTACGCTGCAAAATTTATGTGCAGCGAATCCATTCTCGACAAATTTTTTACGAAAAAAATAGAGATTATGCAAGATGATATTGAAGCAACCGATGTTATAATTTCTCTCGCCAAACTCTGAAAACAAAGGTATTGGGGTCAGTCAAGTTAGCCTCTCACTTATTTTTTATAATTTGGATTGTTGTGCTAATGTTTTTATTAATTGTGCTTTTTCGAAACTAATCTTAGAGCTAAAGTCACTGCTAACCGTGCAATATTTTAATGTGTTTATGTATTTTTAAAATAAATAAATTTTAATACTTTCTTCAAAATTCTTTAATGTTTATCAGATGTTTTTGCCTATGGTTAAATTGTGTAAGGCATTTATTTTAACATATAATTTAAATTACTTAACTTTGGTGTGTTTTATCGTCATTTGTACTTTTTTGTACGTAATTTAAAAAATGTTTAAATAGGGAGACATTATCAGGTTCCCAACTTCCCATCATAAATATTCTAGAGCTTACATCATTATTATTATTTATTTTTAGTAAAATTAAAAATAAAGCGTTGATCGTCTTCTATTCGTTTTTTGATTATTACTTTACAGGGCTGTCTTGCTTTACAGCCGTCTGGGTCCAAAGATTTGTGTGCCACCCTTTACAAAAATATTTTTGTAAAGAGTGGCACACAGCTATATAGCTTTTTATTTTCAATTTTTTTATATCAGTTCTGCTTTCATTGAAAAAAGATTTATCGTCTTTCAATATTTTAACACAAATATTTTAGTAACTTCTAAGAGGGAGAATCAGATTTTTGCGTAGTTAAAAAAAATAATAATAGTGTCATGTATTTTAAAGAGTTAAAAAGGAATTTTCTAAACATTTTTGTATCATTATTCGAATCTGAACAAGAATAAATAAAAAATAACACATTATAACTAAACTTTTTCTAATTTAAATTAAAGATTTTTGTAGCATCAATTCTGCGTTCTTATCGTTTATTTAAAAGGGGCTTTAAAGTTAATGTCAGAAGTTCATAGAAGTTACAAGTCTTGAAACAAAAAAAATGAACAATAGAAAAAAATCGGTCACTTCTAAAGAATTTTTGGCTATAACTATTTATAGGTTGAACGTGCTAAGAAAAATAAACTAATTTAAGTAAATACAAATTATTAAGTAAATACAATTATTGTCTTTTTAAAATAAAAGTACAATTTATTCGGTATTTTTTTAGTTTGTGATAAATCATATAAAAAAAATTATAAATTTATTGAAATGTATTACATTTTTAACTCCAAAGAATCAAATATACTCGTCAAGGGGAGCCATGGCCATGGCACATTTTTTAATAATATAAAATCGTAATTAATAAATGTTTTTTTAAATAATCACATTAATAAGACGAACTATGTTTCTCAGAATGTTAAAATGCAACACAATTTTTTTTAATGAAAAATAGATAAAATAAAAAATAAAATTAATAGTTTAAATTGCCACTTCAAAAAAAGGACGGTGCTCCTCCTCGCTCCTGCTTAAGACAGCCTTGATTACTTAATCTTACTATTTCAGGTACCATTTAATTTAGAAGGTATCCAATCTTAAATAGATACTGCTATTTTGTATTTTTTTTTGTACAGGTACCAGAAGTAACTTAACGCACTCAAATAGGCATTTTAAAAAAAATTTGTTACTCTGCCTCAAAAACTAATAATAATCACGCAGAAATAGTGTTTGAAGCAATTGTCAAAAATTCCTCAAAACAATTGCTTAAGGAACTTGTTTGTAATAATTGAAAAAAGTGAGTCTACAATTCACGTAGCACTTATAAGCAAAATTGAATAAAGTGGGGGCTAACTTGCCTGGCCTAAGTTATTGCAATTTTGTGTTCTAACATCATCACTTTAGCACAAACCAGTCCGAGCACTTTTTACGATACTTACGCTTATTTGCTGGATGCCAATTACAATAAGTAATCCAAAGGTCATAGTTGCACCACAAATTCCAGTACAAAAGCATCTGTGACTGGTCGGAAAAATTCTTTGAAGGTAAAACTCGAACAAAATTTTCACAATAACTGATAAAATTTCGATAAAAAATGTCACGATTGCGAACCAATTATCAAAAGAATCTGAAACATTTTGATTGGGTTTAAGTCATATTTTTGCACTTTTGGCACCTGAATTTAAAAAACACAAACAGGCAAACAGAGCTCCGCATCCGCCAAACAAAACCGCCAGCGAAAATTTAACACCGTTCATTATGTAGACGCACGGAATTGTGAAAATAACGCCAAATAGTCCACTAGAGAAATGTAAAATTCTCATCCAGCCATTTTCCAGACTAGCATACATTAGTTTATGTTCTGCAAATTACGAGTGAATTTTTTTAAAACATAAATCTCGCTTTTACTCGAATATGATTCAAATGATAAAAACCCGACGCTGATTGAAATTACGTTAATTGAGATAAACTCCTTCCAATTAATTTTGTGCCTGAACTCTTGTACCAGTTTATTCGCTTTTTTGAAAGTGATTACTTTATTGCGTAGGAGCAGGAGCGTGTCATTGTGTCTTGGAGAATCATTCAACGTTTCTGAGGCAAACAATGCCGTTCTTGTTTGCTGTCCTGAAATGAACCAGAGTGATGGTTCGGGCACAAACCTAACGGTATCAAAAATTTTTAAACAATTTTTTTACTAAAATCTATTGTACCACAGAAGGAGTGGTAACAACAAAACTGTACTGTAAGCCAAAAGTGTTGCATATTTCCAGTACATAAGTGGTGGCATAACTCCAATTAAAAATTGGGGAACTTGGAGTCCCAAAAAAGTTAATACGAACGCGCCAGGTCTGAGCTCGTTTCCCGTTATTTCAATTACTACAAGAGCAGTGTAATGATTGATTAATAACTTTTGGAGTGATAAGTTCGTACTGATAGCTTCAGTTGTGTATTTTAACACTGGATAAGCGTAATTAATTACAGCTTCGCCGATTGCTTCTCTAGTAAAATGCAACATAATAATTTTTATAAAAACCGATATGTACGCAAGATGACAACCCAGCGATAAAATTCTTTTTCGTCCGTATCTGTAACAGAAATCTTCAAACGATATTCGAAAGTTGTCACTCACATGTCGGCTAGCGGCACCACCAATAAACAGCCCAAGATATACGGAAGTACGGCCCCAACATCGTACAAAAAATCGTACCTGAGACTTTCACAATAATTGGCGAACTAAAATTTTCTAATTATTGTGATAATAACAAAGCGTTGATAAATTGTGGTGTTTTAACTAACACACCTCCTGAGGATACGCCGCAGGACGCGAATTATTTTCGTCGGCCACAAATTTTGTACAAATGATTCGTGTCCTATTTGCATAGTCTTTGTCAACAAGTTTTTTGGCGTCTTTGAGTGTCATGTGAGCAAGTTTATCATAGTCATAATTAAAAATAAAACATTCTTTGTGGACGCCACTAAAAATAATTAAACAATTAGCAATAATTAGCTTTCGGAGTTGTCTGAAACGCACTCCGGGCGTGATAACTCTTGAAATTTCCAAGACGCGTTTTCGAAACTATTAATTTTGCATCGCAAAGTTTCGCTTGCTCCAATTTTTATGGCGTGTAATGTTACCGAAGAGAAGCACAAGCCAGGGATTGTTGCCAATAATATCAAAAGATAAATTTTGCCATTCTTTTTTATGCCACTGTAATTGATCTTCAAATGTTCAGCTGAAGAATAGGTAACAAGTGTTGTAGCAAATTATTGTTACAAGTCTTACTTAAATCGGAATCTTCCATTTAAAAATTTGGTTTTGGTTGTTTTTTCGGCATCTAGAATCTTGCATTTCTCACTTTTATAATTTTTGGGTGATGGAAGTTATCTAAAATTATGATCTAATCTAAACACATGTCTGTAAACTGTCAAACGCTTGTCATAAACAAATTGCGATTCAAAAATTAATCGACCAAAATCGGAAAAATCGAAAATTTTGAAAGCGGTCTAAAACAACATTATTTTTACTTCCAAGGATCTAGATCGGCCTAGACATAAAATAGTGTTTGAAAAAAAATTTTGAGGCAGGTAACAAAGTAATGAATCGATAAAAAATCTCGTCCAAAATCGGAAAATCTATTTTTTTTTTAAATCAATTTAAATAACAAATGACTTAAGCCGTAGAAAAGTTTATAAAACATATTCTTAGTCTGAGAATTTATGGTTTGAGTTAAAAAAATCTCTTGAGTAAAATTAAGTTATTTTTTTAATTAGGCATTAAAACAATATAAATGTTAAGTAATTCTGGAATTGCGTATTTTATTATTGAAAGATCAAAGAAAAAAATAAAGCAAAAGGCAAATCGGTTATGTTTATTGGAGTATGCATTTCTATAGTGTGAGGATTACATCTTGAGTGATAAGCTGATAATAGAAACAACAAACAACAACTGAGATTGTTTTCAAAATATTCTGAAAATATTTACCTAATCTAATTTCTAAGTTTGTAATAGCTAAAATTGATACTATTTTGATATTTTTTTAATAAAATTATTTACGAACTTTAACAATAGTGCTCCCTTGTTTTTTCAATCATATTTCACGCTAGAGCTTTATGTAGACTTACCACAGGAAATTGGTAATAATGGGGTTAAATACGTTTTTTAAAAAAGACACAAAATGCAAGAAAATCTCAAATAAAATTTTGAGGAATCCGAAAAATAGAGAACGCGAAATAATACGTGTCTTGTTTTTGGATGAAAGGTTATTAAGTCGCAAAAATTCAGACGAGCCAGAAGTCTTTTCCTTTATAATAAAAAATTATTTTAAAATAAAAATTGACAGCTTCACAACAATGTTAAAGGTGACTGCAATTTAAATAAGTATCTATTACTAATTAACTACCTAATTAGACGATTTCGAATGTCAAAATTAATACAGTCATGATGATTTTTGTGTTTATTGTTAGTTCTTAGCAAAAAAATATTTTCTACTGCATACCTAACTATTGTTAATTAAAAACTGACGCAAGTACGCACGATTTAAGCTTTGAATTTGAAGTTTGGAATGGGAATATTTATGAAGATATAACAACTAAATAACTTGTAATAAATTTCTTAACTTTTTTTATAGCTATGTTCGGGTATGTATTATTATTATCAATTATCATTATTGAGAAAAATCAAGGAATGTTCTTGCAAGATAACGAGTTTTATACAGAAATGAAACGCAACTCAAAATGCAGGCTCTATGTAGTTTACCTGTGTATGATTTCATAGAGGCTATAATATTTTATTATAGTTTCTACGAAAATTTAGCACGGTAATCTTTAATTAGAATAAATTTTATTCTTCAGTTTGTATTTGTCAATTTTTTTTGAAGAAAAAGGAGTTTTTATTTGGACTTTTTTAGTCATTTCTTAGATGAAAACAGTTTTTTGGATTATGAATGTAAGTTTGTTAGTACCTAATTTAATTAATTAATTATATGGTGTTCGTTTTTCTAGCTCAACCATAGAGATATCAGTCATTATAAGAGATACGAGGTCGGTTAAATTAGGGCAAAGTTGTGTACATTCTTATGCTGCACAATTAGTGTATTTTTAATTTTTGAATAATTAGAAAAAAAACGGAAATTTGCACTTTTTTACAAGAAATTTACATCCGTCATGGGTATTTTCTAATTCGTTCTTGACGTCAGAGTTACCACACTCAATTTTGGTTTTTCTTAGAGACTCCATATTCGCTTTTTGTATTTTTGGAAAGTGTTTTTATTTCAGCTTAATAATATTTTGAAAAAGGCAATGACAGATTTTGATTTTTTGTAAAATAGTACCTGAAGAATATGTCCTACCTATTTAAAAACGTCAAGTTCTTCTGGTTTTCGCTTGAAAAAACAAAAATATTTTTTTT
This sequence comes from Tribolium castaneum, assembly GCF_031307605.1. Lineage (NCBI taxonomy): Eukaryota > Metazoa > Arthropoda > Insecta > Coleoptera > Tenebrionidae > Tribolium > Tribolium castaneum. The sequence goes on from NC_087394.1 coordinate 28,297,729, forward strand.
GTTTTTAATTTTTTTAAATTATTCAAAAACTATAAATAAATGGCATCAATTTTTTTTAATTACGTAACTTTGCCATAATTTTAACCGACCTCGTATCTCTATAATAACTGAGGTCTCCTTGGTGGAGCTCGAGGAACGGACACTCTGTATAGAGTATTTTTTGTGATATTTTTTTGTGAAAAATACTCAAAAAAATGGAAAGGTAAGAGTAATTTCGTTGGTATGTTTTATTACTTGTGTAAAAAAGTATCATCTAATTTGTCGAAACCGACAATCTACAAATAGGGATGTAAAGACCAACCCCCGGAACCTCCAGGTCACCTTATCCTTAGTCCGGCCCTGCCAAATAAAATTATCTGCCCCAATCTCCTTATATCTCTACCAGGTGGCAGCACTCCGTTTCGTGATATCTTTGCGCATCCGCCTCCTTCGCTAAAAGCTGTCAGTTCTGCGCGTGCCGTAGCAGCGGCAGGTTCTTGGAAGTGTTTGTTTGTTTCAAAATGGCGTTCAATGGAGATGGACCTCATACAAAAAGACAACGGACAGAAAGCGACACCGCTAATAACAGAGTAAGTCATTTTTGTGCCGGTACCCCTGCCTAGAGCCGCCCGATTCATGTCATCGCACCACCATAGAGGTTAGGGTTGAAGCGACCACTTCCAACCTGTCACTGACGGAATGCGACCTGTCCTCAAGTTTTGCGCCGAGGAAAAGACATTTTTCCGATTTGGACGTTTTCGTGAATGAACATGCCGCTATTTATGCCTCTGGAATGAATTTTTTCGAAAAAAATTGAGTGACATTTGTGATTGTGGTGGTTTCAAGCCGACTTGATTTTTCGAGTAAATAATTGCGGTGTGTTTATTTAGCTCGCATCGATTTTTCGCGTTAAATTATCGGTTATTGATCTTGAGGGCGCTCGAATTAACCCGGCTTATTGCTTCCGTGACTGCAATCCTTTAGAATCAATTTGAAAATTATTATTTATACCGTCTGTCATCTGTTGTTTTTTTGGGGAATTTATCGCTGTTGGGATGAATGGACAAGTGCCGGCCGATGACCCAAACAAGGCTAACCAGATGCAGTTCATCGTAGGTCAATAATAACTTTTCGATTGAACCGATTTATTGGTTCTAACCTCAAACGTGGCCAGAAACAACGCAAACGTGCGTTTGTGACTCAACTAACGGATTTTTGGAGTACCTCCAAATACTTGTCAAATTTAAAATAAACAATACTTTATTTTATTTGGTTCATTTCCGTCCGGGAATTTAGGCACTTTATCGTAGGTATTTTGTCCGAGGTTTGGCCTCGTATTGTTACAGGGGGGCTTCTTTTAAACATTCCTGTCATTTTTATGTATAGATTTGTGGGTAAAATTAGGCCAAAGCAACAGCTGTGCTTGGTATAAATAATCCTGATCTGGTAACAACAGATTTATTATCGTTCTAATGTTTCAAAGACATGTGGACGTGCCTCGGCAGAAGTGTCAGGTTCAACTCCTGTATCGGAGAACCTGTCGGTGAGGTTCATTCTCATTGGTTTAGCGCCGGCTTAGATACGGCAATTAGGAAAGCTGTCAAGAGTCTGGTCTTTTATTTTAAAGAGGTTGCTGTCATTCCAGGAATGTGGGGTTTATGGCAGGTACCTACTGCTAAATTAATTTGTCAAGTGGGAGTGGGATTATAGTATTTTCTTACGCCCAAAGTGGAATTAATCTCCGATGTCAGCTTGGATTATAGTTATCTAAACTCTACTCTTAGATAATTCCTAATATTTGTATTCAGCACTGATTTTTTTAATCTGGAATTGTCGGTATATCACTATTTTTAAGTGTCTCACCTTCGATTGTAGTACATTCTCTTAATTGCTGTTATTAGACCGATTTGTGAAAGTAAAATAATGGAAACATTATGTGGTTTCAAAATTTCCATACTATTTTTCTGATTTATTGTGTTTCCGTCATTAATTACGCAAATTTTATTCGTACAATACTCATTACGTGATGCTTTTCCAGAATTATTACATGTAATAAAAAAATGAAATTACGATGGCAATTTGTTGATTTCTTATTGCATTTGAAATTTAATATTGTAACAATATACTTCCATTTCGCATTTTTGTACCGTTTTTTTAGCTGATCTTAGCTCTGTCATTATTTAACCTATAAATAAATAAACGTAATTTCCGACCTTAAAAAGCTCGGTTAAATTAGGGCAAAGTTGCGTATTTTTATGCTGAACAATAGTTTTTGAATTATTGAGAAAAATCGAAAAATTTTAATTTCCGTTTTTATTTTTTCAAGCGAAAACCATTGCCTACTTATTTTTTGTAGATGTTATTTATACTCTATTAGACATATCATGAAAATATTTTTTCAGAGTGCACCGAAAAAAATATGATGTAATAATAATATATTTTTTAATGACATGCTGTTATTTTTTTTATCCTTTTAGCTTTTTGCAAGTTCCTAGATTTAAAAAACATAAGATAAATAAAAACCAAAAAAATCACTTTTACACTCATGGATTTAAAAATAGAAACAGTGCTTTTTTGATGACATTATTACTATGTACGTGTTGAACAAGGTCTAGTAGATTTATTAATTAAATTGGATTGATCTGAATTAGTACAAGGTATTTACAATTTATCTTCATTTTAAACATTTTTTTTCTTTTATTTTGCTTATTTTAAATAACAACTTCTGTTTATTTTTATATCACCTGATGCAGAAATAAAAATCGAATTTTTTTTAAAATTACAACCCTATTGCAAATTCCAACACATTCGGAGTTATTTGCTAAAAACACTTTTAATTTTAGCCATTAAACACATTTGTCATTGACAAAATGATTTTTTAGCAAATAACTCTGAATGTGTTAAGATTTTCAATAAGACTTGGCATTTAAAATAAGTCAAAGTAAAAGGCTATAAGGTTTAAAAAGCTTGGAAATAAATTGTAAACACCTTGTACCGTGCTATTTGCTAAAATTTTGATTTTGTTACCCATGCCAGTTACGTTAACCCGATCTCTATAATGGAAATAAGGTTTCAACATAATTTTTTTATGTTCTTCGGTGAACATTTTGGATATATTGATAGATAAAGTGATGCCGAAGTTACTTACGCAATATATTTTACTGCTGAGGTAACTATCATGGATAACTAGATTGAGATTTTAAAAAATCGCTTGGTAATAATGTAATAGTAACAATTCAGATCAATTAAACTAACTTAAGAAATCTGTTAGACCTTGTTCAACACGTACCTAGTAAAAATGTCATCAAAAAATACTATTGTTATTTATTGTTATTGTTTTCTATTAATTTTTAAAATTACAGGTGTAAAACCGTTTTTTTTGTTTTTATTTTTTTTAACAGCAAACCCTGAACCGATTAAAAAAAACTTCTTCAGCACAAAAAAATATCATGCAATTAAAAAAATATATTATTGTGACATCATACTTTTTTGGGACATTCTGTACAAAAAAAAATTCTAAAATGCGTCTTAGAATATAAATAACGTCTACAAAATAGCAATAGTCTAGTTGTAAATAGATTCTAAATAATTTTAAATTCTAAATCGCTATTATTTTAGCTGGAAATTATTGATATAAATAAAAACGTACGAAACTTAGGCAGGATATGTACAATTATTTGCTTTTCAGATTTATCGGATTTCATAGAAATTATCTATTAATGAGTTTGGAAAAGTTTAAAGTATTTACGTTAATTGCATTACACAATTTACTTTTTACTATAGTACCTATGTACTTATGTAGTTGTAGTTCCATAAGGATTGCACTACAGAAACTTACAATAATTAAATCCTTGACTTTAAAGTCTGATTTTCTAACCTTAATTTAGAAACGATATACCGTGAGCATTTTATTATATTGTTGATATTATGTTTATTATTAATGCGGCGGGGTGAATTAGTTATACCTACGAGTAGATTATTGAATGATAGCGCAACAATTGGTACACAAAATATCATTTTTCGAAGTTGATTTTCCGTTTAAGCTTAATGGAAATGTCTGTTACATTTATGAATGATAAATGTGGCAGTAAAATTCAATTTTATGTTATAATTATAGTTGTCTTGGACGTAGACCATTGATTAAATATTTTAGTGTGGCATTATCATGCAATAAATATTTGGGAGAGCGGAGCGAATAATTTTACGAATGACAATAACAATCGGTTTTTGTGACGGGCTTACAATAAGAATCTTCGTGTATGTTCCACCTACTAAGGAAATGAATAACTTAAAAACACAATGATTATTTTTGATGCGTGACTTTTGTGTGCTTGTGGAAAATTTAGGAATGTGTTAATACATTTGCTGATAAGTTGGATCTGTCATTTTGTCGTGTTTTATTGATAGTTGCAATTTTTATCGTTGTTTATATTAAAAATAAATATTAGATTAATTGATTACGTCGTATGAATGTAGCGTTCAATGTCCAGTCGAGTGTTCATAATTCAATATAACTTTTGTAAAAATTATTATCAGCAGAGTTAGTGTAGTTCTGAAACTGAGCCCATAGAACCTGAAATATTAGAAAAGTTGAGTCTTTTTCCGGATTACTCGGTCATGCAATATACCCACGCTTACAGAACTAATAATTATCAAGGTGCACTGACCCAAAATTAAATTATAGATTTTATTGCAGCCAAACGCTGCTTCTGGCAAGGACAAAATTAGCAGATTTTTTTCTAATACACTTTAATTAATCTGCTTTAGTCGCTGCTAAATTGTGTAACGAATTCAAAAGATTGTTATAAATTTTAATGAACGGGGTTATAAGCCCCGTATAAAAAGCAAATTTAAGGTACTTGGACGTGATTTATTCCAGGATTAAATTTTGCATATTATAAATATTTAACGAAATTAAGGCACCATGTGTAAATGTGGAAGACACCGTTACACAAAATAAAAAATAAATTACCTATGTAAATGTGACACAATTGGTGTTTTTTTGTGGAAAGGTTGATTTTTGCATTCTACGGTAGCCGATTCACCCGTATCTCGCGTGTTGTGCGAAAATTATTTCAATTGTGTTTTATTATATTTTCCATTAAACTAGTTTTGAAAACACGAACCTGACGAATTAAAGTTGTCATTGTCACATGAAACGGTTTTAAAACACCCATTAGATGCTTCAAAAATGTTGTAGTCTTGTGAGTGACATGTTTTACAGTTAAATTGCTTATTTATTTTATCAGGATTCGATGTTTATTTGAATAATTTGTGTATTTGCCGAATAATTTTGCGTTCGTGTTAGATTATAAATTATCGCTGTCAGGGGAGCACCAGGAAAGTTTAAATTTGTCATATATGTTTAATTTTTTATTGTTGAAATTGTTTATCACATGGAAGCAAATTCAGTTCTGCGATACTGGTTTTCGGGTAATATATCTCTGTCAACATGGTGAAATGGAAGTTTTAATATTTTATTCAATTCATTCGAAATAAGTCGAGCTTGGTAGCACCAAATTACATCTAAATTAGATCTTAATTAAGTGTCTCTTGGTCTGTTTCCTGAAGGATGTCAGCACGTGATGCGTGACACCTTGTACTAGTTGCAGTGTAAAACGAATCATTTCCAACTTTTTTGTTTGTTTCAGGGACACACAGGAAACTACACAACTACAGAGGAACCAAGAAGAAAAAGACAAGACGAAAGTAAACCAAATCACGTCCTTTTGTTCACTATTATTAATCCCATGTATCCAATCACCGTGGTGAGTATATTTGCCAGAGAAAAATATTTTGTCTGTGGAGATTAAGCATATTTGGCTCGAGTTTAATTAAATTATTTGTATTAAGAGGCATTATTATCACTCAATGAACCTGATATGGCGTATGGTGCATTGTTATTAGAGATAACCGCAAATCAAACTGTTCTAGTTTAGACTGAGGCGTGGTATCATTTCTAATCAAAGCACTTGTATAGACAGACTCGATTTTTGATCGCTAGCTTATATTCGCGAATTTGATTTTTGATCTGATAACAGAATGAGTAAATAAAGTCGCTTATAAGCATGATTCATAATTTTCGGCGCCGATAAATATTTGTCTAGTTTTGTATATTTGTTTTTTCATTTTTGACAACTTTCATAACAACGTAGTAAAGCGCAAGTTACGTGGAATTATTCACATTGCGTGGGGTCTTGGTAATGGACTAATTAATCGCTTTATTTCCTTCAGGAAAATTTCCATTTCGCTAAGAGTAAAAACGTCTTGCTTTCGTCGGTTTTTGCAACTGTGGAAGTGTCTCCTTGAACGAGAATAACATCAATAATCGATACTCGATACAGCACAATGTTTGAAATGCGAAATTATAACGGGAAAGGTTCTTTTCCAATGACATGAAGTAGCTATATTCATCTTTTTGTGTTGGGTAAAATGAGATTTTCAAAAATGTGTTTCAAAGTTGGATATTGCTGTATGACTGGAATATAGACTAGATGTTGACTCGGAAGAAAATTATTGTGGCTAAGTTAAATAGGAATTTATTTGCTTTTGTCGAACTTCCAGGAATATGTATTTGCATTGGGGAATTGAAATAATTCATTAAAATTAAATAACGTGATTTTAATTACTTTAGTTGTATCGAAATTTTTTCCTACCTCAGGGAATTTTGGCAATTAATTGTTAAGAATTAATTGTCTCTAACATTTGTTTTGATGTAAAAAAAAAACAAAATTTAAATTTAGATTTACCATTTTAAAATAATTGGTAATTGTGTCATTTCTTTAATTGTTTTAATTGAATGTAATATGTTCTGATGTGAGTAATCGTGTTACAATGGATTACTTATCCACAGTTGTTATTAAGTGATAAAACTTTAATGACTCTATTAAAAATTGACTTTTATAAGTTAAGTTAAAAAAGAGTGTTTATAATAACTGGATGAATGATTTCTTAATAAAGCAGTAACAGTTTTGCAATTAGTTCTCATTTCTTAATTTTACCTCATCCTTTTTATCCTTATGTACCTCAATGACCCACAGAATTTCCCTTTTTGTTAATCAAAATTTGAAAAAAAAACTTAACGAAAAAATGACAAAAATAAGAAGAGAATACTAAAAATAGGTGAATAAAAGAACAAAACGAAATTGTATAAAATTTTATTTGTGAAAAGAATGCAAAAGTCAATGGAAAAAAAGACAAAATGTTATGTTATCCTTGTGCACCTCAATAAGCTAAAGAATTTCCCTTAATGTTAATCAAAATTTGAAAAAAAAATTAACGAAAAAATGACAAAAATAAGAAGATAATACTAAAAAAAAAGAACAAAAAAGAAAATCGTATAAAACTTTATTTGTGAAAATAATGCAAAAGTCAATGGAAAAAAAGACAAAATGCTATGTTATCCTTATGTACCTCAATAAGCTAAAGAATTTCCCTTAATGTTAATCAAAATTAAAAAAAAATTTAACGAAAAAATGACAAAAATAAGAAGATAATACTAAAAGAAAGATGAAAAAAAGAACAAAAAGAAAATTGTACAAAACTTTATCTGTGAAAAGAATACAAAAGTCAATGGAAAAAAAGACAAAATGTTATGTTATCCTTATGTACCTCAATAAGCTAAAGAATGTTAATCAAAATTTGAAAAAAAAATTAACGAAAAAATGACAAAAATAAGAAGAAATCACTAAAAAAATATGAATAAAAGAACAAAAGGAAATTGTATAAAATTTTATTTGTGAAAAGAACGCAAAAGTCAATAGAAAAAAAGACAAAATACTATACTTTTAGTTATAATGCTGTTGTTATTTATAACAATATAGAAAATATTTTTAAATCAAAGCCAGTAAACTTCTTTAAAAAACAAATCAAATTTAAATTTCTGTTACTTTAATGATTATTCTTCTTTTGCTAATACTGTTTTTTCTCTTTTTCACAATCTTATTTTTTGTCTATATTAAGAATGTTTCTATTACTTTTATACCTGTTAATTTACATTTTAAGAATTTTTTCTTTTTTTGTTATTTTCTCTTTGCCTCTATTTGTATTTTTTGTTATGTAATTTAAACTTTTTGTTATATGCGAGGTTAAGTGGAGTAGCATTAGCTAGACTTCGCCTCCTCAGTTTTTACTTAAATAAAGGCATTTATTATTATTATTATTATTATTACTATTTGGGGAATGATGTATCTAGAACATAAAATTTTAAGCAAGTAAAACAAACTATTTTGACCATGGGCCTATATGTTAGACTTGTTATGAAAAATGAAGAATTTAATTTTTTCTCCCTACAGCTTCATGTTAGGTTTTCGTTTCCAAAATGTATGGAACTCTGCTGTGTGTAGCTTCAGGCAATGCTTTTGTTATCGTATATCTCTTACCTCTTTAATTGATTTCTATTGGTATTGATTTTGCTGAAACAGTGCAATACATATTTCATCATTATTTTTACCGACAAATACTGTACCTAAACATTTCTTTGTGTTCTTATTTTGAATTAAATTTTCCATGTTATTTATTTTGTTGAAATTCGCCTCTAGTCTTCTAATTAACGCATACTTTTATGTAATAAATGCGAAATAATTTAAAAGGAAAGCGAACAAAAAAGGATGATTGGATTAGCTGTGCTACGTGGTGCAGTTTAAATTTTTTTAAGTAGAGTGGAAAACCAATTGAAACCCTTTTCAAGTTGAAGTCTCTCGGGAGTTTCATTTCTTTTCTAAATCGAGCACATCAGGAATGTACTCGAGTAAAATGCCACTGTCTAGTCTCGTTTATGGTTCTAAAAATGTCAATTTGTCGTTCACATTTTTTTAGACGTAAACGTTTTTCATGTTACAAAACCAGCCATAAACATGAAACCGTTCTACAAATTTTAGCCGTGAACCATGAGATCAAGTCGCATGTTTTCTGTTACCGCGGGGTGCATTATTTACGATGTCGTGTTAAACCCGGAAATGTTATGGGGATGGCAGAAACGAGAAATGATGCAAAGTTATTATTTTGAATGGGAAAAAATGGAGCAAATCGATAAACACAACGACGCGACTCAACTATGAATTATAATCCTCTTAAATTTTCGCAAAACGATTAAATCGAACGTAATTACCTTCGCTTATCCCGAATTTTATAGCTTGTTTATAATTGAGCTGTATGCTAATGAATCGCGATCAATTTTCTTTTCGATTAGGAGCTGCCGAAGAAATTTATGTGCATATTTTGTTGCGGTATTTGTTTTCGGTAGCGATTTATTTCGATAATTATATCGGCTCTAAATAGCGCGGAGCAAATATTGTGTTACCTGAAAATTATCGAATGTAATTTAACACCAACGCTGTTTATCCGTTTCATGAATTTTCAGTAACGGGTTTGTACAAATTGGAATTAATAAAATAGCAAGTACGATTTATTGATTTGCTGAAATTGCATCATGAAATTTTTGTCACGAGATGGGACCTAATTAGAACTGCGTTTGAAATAATTTATCTGCCAAGTCTCGTTGGAATTGGATAATTTTGAGTTCCATCAATTAGCCAACGGCCTTGGGAGAACCATCAATAAATGACGAAACGTTGGCAATAAATTCATTTCAAATTGAATTAAAAATAGACGTGTTCCTTCTGACACTGCTTTTGTAACTCGCTGTAACAGATTTTATCTTTAATTTTCCGGTTAATGTGAAGTTTTACGATTGATGTTGAAAATCGCTCATTTCGGAATCACGTTAATCGTTTTCAGACAAAGATGAATCGAAACGATGGAATATTTATAGTGCACCATTTCGCGCCTGCAAAATTTCACAGACTATCTCTCGGACAACCACTCGTGAATGTTTTCCACCACGTGAAAATGATTTATTCGGACCAAACAGATGTTTTTTCTATCTTTATCCGGCAGCATATTTTTGAAACGTATAAATAAATATGTAGGTAAAGGTGCAAAGCTTCAGTTGGGTCAGGAAAATTGGGGTCGACGTTGTCACTGAAGCGATTTTTCTCAATGACCATTAATAAATTTCAAAAGGATTTGAAAATGTTTTTGTGTCGGTCGCAGGTGGTTTTGTTATATTTAGCAAAATTGCACGAAATAATCATGAGGGAGGCGCCTCGCGTGTTCTTTTCTTATCTTTTGACAATTTGCAGAAGCTTCATTATTTCGCTTTCTGTAACGTTGGTTGTTTTTTAGTTATTGTAGTGTGTTCTTTTGAATTTATTCGGTCGGGCGCCTATTCACTGAGATATGTTTAGAAGTATGTGTCATGTTTGTGTTGTTTGGGTCGTTCTTACGCCATTTGATCAACGTTGTCTTTTAACACACCTGTTCAGTCTTATTAATTTTAGTGCACCTGACATTGCGCTCATAACTCATACAAATCCACTTGCTATCCGGATGCTGTTTTTGATTCTATACCAGAAATTCCCATTCATTTTGTGCAAAAGTGCATTTATCCGGAACTATAATAAATCCTTAACAATAAATCTTATTTTTTTACTCAGTGGCGGGTTCGGGAGCGTTGTTTTTTGGGATTATATGATTTTATTTTTATCAGCGGTGCTTGTGTGTATTTCACGTTTATCATAATTTATGGCCACTTGAAAGGATTCAAATGTGAGAATGACGGCACTAAGTAAATTATTCAGTTAAATTTGTAAATTCCACTTGAAACATATTGCACGGAACATGGGCTAGATTTGCATGATGTTTTTACAGCAAAATTAATTTTTCATAAAGCTCTTCGCTGAAATGTAAATTGTTTTAAAAATTTATGAGTAATCATGAAAATAGCACTCGAAAATTTCAACCGGAACTGGTAGTAATTTCACATGGAAAATGTTTTACTGTACAATTTATTGGTGACGTCAGGGGATGATTTGGTCAGTGGGACGGCTGTGATTGGCTGTAATCACTGACCGGACAGAATTATTATTGCCAACATTGTCCTTTGCATAAATCCACTGTACAATTTTCCTTGCTTGACTTGATGGACAAATGCAACTTTAATGAAATTACCCAATAACGGGATTATGGCTGTTGCATTTAATTCTGAAATTATTGAAATTTGTCGCAACACTTTAATCTGGCCATGTTTTAGTTAATAAATCTTTAAACTCGTTGTCAATTTTGCCAATCCGGCGTCATAAATCACTCATTTTTACCACACGGTGCTCGTTGACGGCTTGGCAAACAACAGATTTATGTGCCGAGATGTGAAGGAATTATTCACATTATGAAAACATTTGCATTTTGTTTAATGCAATAATTTACAGAATTTTATGCCGTCTAGGGCATGTAATAAATTTCGATTTTGTAGCTGCATCGATTCCAATCTGACGTTTGTTTTCCCGTTAAAGTGCGAATTTTTAAATTCTTTTTAGCAATTTCCGTACGATAAAAGCGTCACAGTTTATCATTGTCCGAAACGTCAATTTTCAAATGAATGATGGTGATGAGCAGGATGGGCGTCACTGAAAAATGCGCTGTTAACGCGAGTCGAAATTAGATATTTAACTGGAACACGAGTCTCCTTCGCACGCAAAAACAAACCTTGACAAATATTTCATTAGGATTGTTTCGCGTGTGACAAGACTGACACGTTTCGTCTTCATTCTTCGATATTTGAGGATTTTATAGCCGGAAATTTGTATGTCGGACGAACCGGGTGCAAGCTGATTACTTCGTTCTTTGCCATTGTGCAGAGCTTGGCAGATTATTTCCTTTGTATCGAAAATGCATGCAAATTGACGTAATGAAATCTAGACGACAATGCTGTATTTAATTCTGGCTCACACCTATTCCCACTTTATTGAATTTTTTTTAAAGAAAATACGACAGGAAACAGACATTACTAATAGTTATTTTTATGCGAAGGCACATTGGCACAAGTCGTTGTTTTTTTAATAAGTGTGGTGCTGACTTACCTATAGTATCTGAGTACTGAAAAGTGCGTACTAATTTGCGGACTATTGTGGGTTCAAAACAGTCTCTGAGGTAACACTTTACGGACGATTTCGGAAAAACATGTTTTTAATTCAGTAAAATTGAATGTCAGTTCGAGAAGCTTGTTGATATTCAAAGCCGTACCCACTTATCGGAAGTTTGTTTATAAGAAACTTGAGCCAGATATGTTAATCTGCATTGTAACATTGTAATTTACTTGTGTCGTGTGTAATATTATCTTTTGTTTACTTTGTGTGATTATTTAAGCACAGTTTGTTGTTATAAACAGGTGTGTTAACACTTTATAATTGTGTATCTTACCGACTTTTTGAAATTTTTGCGTTTTTTTTTCAGGATGTTCTACATACGATCTGTCAAGCAAGTGGTCAGGTTTTGCGGATCGTCATATTTAAGAAAAATGGTGTACAAGCTATGGTTGAATATCCTTGAATACATGTTGCTTTGTTTGAGTAAATTCGATTTTTACATCAGTGGCCCCAAAATTTCATTTTAAACTTGCACTTTCCGAATGTATTATTTTTCACACTGTTACGCGGGTTACGTGTAGATAATCGATTTTATTCTCGCACTAATTAGCGTTCATAGAAAGCGAGCATGACTTTCCTTAACTTTCCACACATTCGACAGCGTAGAATCGGCCGTAAGAGCAAAAGAAACGCTAAATGGGGCCGACATCTACTCAGGATGCTGCACTCTGAAGATAGATTTCGCCAAGGTAAGCTTCCTTTATTTTATCAACCGCCCGAAAGCCATGCTAATCTTTGTATTATGTCGTTATCCTAGTAATTATTAAGAAACTGTAATTGCTTCCTAGTCGTAATTAGCCATAAAGCGTTTCGTTTCTTGCAAAAACCGGCTTATGAACGTCCGTTATATATTTTGCCGCATGTGTGTTTATTTACACAGTCATTTTATGTCTTTTAGTGTTTATTAGAGATATAAACTTCCTTGCGGCGGTCGGTTGCGAACGTTAATTAGAGGGTGTTTGCCAGATCCGGATTACGCGCGGGATGGGAAAATTGAAAACAAAAAAAGGCTTAAAATTGCTTTCGAGAGGTGAAGTTCGTAAAGCTGTTTAAAACATTCAGTCTTGTAATTTTACCAGATGTAGGTGCGATTTAGTGGATTTATTAATTTATAGTTTCATAAAAGTCGAATTATCTGACTTTAAAGTTTTAACGCCAGCGTAAAAGTGAAATTGTAACCGCATGAAAAGAGCGAATTATTATTTTGCACCCAAAAGGAGCTTTTGTAAGTTATTGTTTCATGTTTCGAAAACTCATGTGCCGGTAACAGCTTTCATTTTGATTTTTTGTTAATGGAAGCATCGTAATCATAAAGTTGCGTAACGTGTAGGTATATGACTGGTTATTAATTTTTAATTACCTTTTCATTAGTACTAAATTACTTATTAGTTTATGATTTATCATTCGCTGCTGGATATCGTTAACTTTACAACTTATTGTGCGGTAGTCGCTTCGGAATTTAGTTTTTTTTTTCGTGAAGGCTTTTGTAATTTCGTTCAAAAGTCGGAATAATTTGTTGTTTAACTTGTAGAAGCCAATTTCATTACAGAGAATCGTGGCAAATAACGGTTTGTGATCAAATATCCTAAGCTAAACCAGTTTGAAAGGCACAAATTGTTTAAATTTGCATGAATCAACACAAAACAACTCTACATGTCAACAAATCAAACTCTAGTTTAACCGCCTTCGTACTATTTTCCAAATGGCAAGTTGCACCAATACCTGTTACCATATTTCCAAAAGCGTCGCGCAGTTAAAATGCACCGTTCGAACAATGACTCGCTTTAGCATAACTGGATTAGAAGTGGAATTTTTCAACGATTATCGCTTGATGAGGTTTTGTAAATCTGGATTAAGAGGACGCCAGTTGAAAACGACAGCTTATCATTGCTAAATCCTTCAATTTCTGGCGCGGTGCGGAACGACGTGTTGACAATGTCGTTACAAATCCTTTCATCACATCAGCATACAGATGATTTGTCTAATTTCGGGCGGATATGATTTGTTTTCGGGTTTGTGTGCTGGTAAAGTGGGGAACAAGAGTCTGAATTTTTTATTTCTCAATTCCTGTAACACCCTAAATAACAAATCCACTTCACGAACTCGGTCTTGCTCATATTTCTTTCGGTATAAATCTAGCGGTTGTTTTTCGGGATGTAAGGATGTTTGTAATTTATAAAATGTGTGCGTGCACTTGCTTATAAATCGCGGATGGATAAATTGATCCAAGTGTTTATTTAAGGATCGTACTTAATGCCACATCAAATATAATGCCCCGCGTCTTTAATAGCTCGTTAAAATATGTGATCTATTTATTGTCAGCAGCTGATGGTATATTGAACGGCGGCGGCTAGTCATTATTCCTGCATACTGAAATTAATTTTAAATCAGTTTTAGACTTTGTAGAGACAGAATTTCTAAAATAAATAAGTTAAGGATTAATTAAATTTTCACTGTTCGTAGAGACAAATTTTAATTAAACTTTCATAAACTTGCAATTAGGAACTGGAAAATGTACAAGAAGATGATTTGCGTGGTTACAACACCGTAAAGTTTGTCGGGTTAAAAATGCGTTATTGAATATATTAAAGCTGTCAAAACCTCTTGTTGAAGCCTGAAAGTTTGGTGGTCGTTATCAGGACAAGCCGCTTTTAGCCTCGTTCGAGGATAAAGTGTTGATAATAAAGTCGTTATTAGCTACACGCTGGAATATTTTTAACTTTTATAAAATGCCGGTCTTTTGTGGAAAATCGCCCCAAGGCTTGGAAATTGGTTTTAACTAAATGACTGTAACAGACAAGTTACGGTTAAAGTTCTATTTAGGTAATATTATTGACACATGAAATAGTTTTTATTCCTAAAATAGAACAATTGAGATTACCTTTAATTCGAGGGGTTTTATTTTAATATCGACTTAAAGTCTTGAAACTGTATGAATTATTTATCTCTCACATCCGTTTATAAACCTCAAAAAGCGGAAAACATCAATAAGCTTTGACTTACATTTTATACTCGTACATTTCCATTTTTACTGTAAGAGCGTTTTTGAATAATTAGATCAACGAGAAAACATTTAGGTATTTGATAATACAATGTTTGTCTTTATTTTGGAGATGCTTTTACTTTTAACAAATCATAAATCTTTGTTTCGCTCTGCGAAATAAATAAAATTGGTCTCTGATAAATAAATATTTTCACAGCGCTCAAAGTTTTTTCCCGAGATTCCTGGTGGTCCACCCGTGACTGTCTAGTTGAGAATGTTTGCGTTGCTCTGGTCTAAATTAAATTATACGTCGGTTATTTGGAACTTGGTTATTTTTATATCAATATACTGCGTCCAGATTTTTATACGTTGTTTATAATTTAAGCTAATTTATTATTTTTGATGTAGAAACTCGTTCTCATTATCGTGAATGATATGTGGAAGAACAGCGGGATTACAAAGCACCGATTTTTAGCGTTATATATCACCATACTTAAAAACCCATTCCCTGGCGCTTTTTCCATCATCGCTAACTTAGTTGGATCTTGTGGAAACAGGCGTAAAACTAAGTGTTGATAAATTTATCAAAGAGTTCGTAGTACGAGCGAGTGTTTGACAAAATTTATTTGAGATTTTTGGCAAAATTGTGAAATATGTTTTTGAAATAGTGGTTTATTGTACCGGTTTGATTAATCATATTTATGGTGTTTGAAAATAGTTGTTGCTGGTCGGTGTGATTTCTTCCCGAGTCGCTTGCCAAACTTGCCGGTCTTTTTTCGGATTGTTTCGCAAATTCTGTGCGCATTTTTTATTATTTGGTCAAGTTGAAGCGAGCAAGGCCAAGGCCGGTGGAAGCCATCACCGAGCGGGTCTTTGACCAGGTGGGCGTGTTGACGTGCTGGGTACTAATAGCTTAATTTGCTATCGGTTGCATTCTTCTTTCTTCTTTTTTCCCGTTGATATTCATCGGTGGTCGATCGTGGCACGTGCGTGGAAAATAAAACCACGTGAATATGGCCATCTTCACCGAAGATATTACATGCGAGAGCATTAATAGTGAGCGTAAGCGGGCAACTTGCCAGGAATCCTGTATTTTGATTAGATCATGAAAATAAACACATGTTTGCATGTTCAATGGATACCGTGAAGTATACAAATTGCTCGGCTCCAAGTTGGAACCGCCGGAACAATCGTAATGTATTACGATTTATTTTGTTGATCTAAACGGCGCCGGAAATGAATTCGGAGATACCTGATCGGAATTAGTTAATTTATGATTTATAAAAGCTTATCGGCCTTGGGAACTTTCCAATGCCGGATTCTAGTTTCTGAAACTTCTTCGAGTCCGTACTCTATTTTTACCCGCGATTGAAATTGCGGAGACGAAGCATCGATCGTCCAGATATTACGTAACATCTGTCTGTGACTAGACTAAATGAAACGCTTAGCAGGAATAATTCCTGCAACAATCGAAAGGCTCGTTGCGATTCAACGCGGACATTACTCAGCTGGAGGACGTACTGTGTGTCTCATGCCGGTAATCTCTGCAGTTCAGGGATGATAAATGTCCCGAAGAGCAAAGGAAATGTGTCGAGGTCTGGTCGGAAAAAAGGAATGAGATCAGCAGATAAAGGAGTTAAACGCGACGGATTCCCAACAGGGCAAAGTTCGAGCTTAAATGGCAAATTTACTTTTAAACTTGTCTGAGAGACAAGCTTTTTGCTTATGAAAGTTCATAGCTGTGTCCGATAAGGACGGATGGAAGCAATCTCTTTACTTTATACCCGAGTGACTTTCACAGAGTGCAAGTGATGTTGATTGCTGCTTAGAAATTGATTTTATTGCGAATTTGTCAAAGTGAACATAATTCAAGAAGAGTGCTTGTGGATGAAAACTAAAGCGAAACAGCAATTTGACGACGAAATATGTTGCTGTTTTCCATAAAGAGACTCTTGCGGGCTAAATAAATTTGTTTGATCGTACTTTTCAACAATGAAATGAAATTTTAATGAAGCTTCTGTTCGCTTTACCTTTGCAAAAAGTGTTTTCAGGAAATGCTTCATTAATTTTTACTACTATTGTTATCTTCCGAAATAAAATTTGGAATTCAACTTCTGGTTTAATGAAAATAATAACTTTTTTTTAAAGGATATTGCAGGTTAGACAACCTGCAACTTAATTACTTTTGTAACATTTGATAAATGTTCCCAATAAATTTTTAGTTATGTATACTCAGGGTACCCGTATTAAAATTCTCGTTTGAATTTCCAACTCAGTTTTGTCTTTATATGGTGGCATACTTTTCTCTTTAATTGCGGAGCTAATTTTGGTATGTTTTTCTTAAACTAATTGATTCAGTGCTTTTATTTGTACACATTACACTCTTAAATAGTGTTAAAATTTCGAGCTTAAAGGATTGTAAACGGGATTTACCCGGTAAGGAAAGCATTAAGTACATTTTATGACTGCAGTAGTTTCTCTTTAAACAACATGTTGGAATAATTAATGGATTGTTGAAGTGTTTCTGAGTTTAGAAGCGTTTATCATCATTTCAGAATTTTAAAGAAGTATTTCGGAAGTAATAGCAGCACTTATGGTAAATTTTACATCATTTTTGCTGTACGTATAATTTTGCTTCATCTTTGAAATGTAAAATTTCACGTGATTATTTAATATTTGCGGGAGAAATATTTGGCTCTAATGTAACTGAATTGCAGCATGTTGTATTGTTTTGCTTTCTCCAGCAATTATTAATTAAATCTAAACATTTAGTTGGGTGCATTGTTTACTCAGCTAGTTTCAAATTGTGTTAAGTAATTGAAAGAAATGTAGAGTAAGAAGTTTGTTGTGATAGTTTAAATATGGCTGCACAATAGAAAGTCCATGTTTTATTTAAATATATAGTGAATTATACAAATTATACATTCAAATATTTGTTTTATTTATATTTGTTCTTCACAAATAATATAGTGAACCAAATTAAGAAAATATTCGTGACTCAATAAGCGGACTTTTAAAAAGAAATGAAAGACAAACAATTCTACTGCTGTTTCTATCAATTTCTTATTTCGATTTGAGCACATATTGTTACGTGACATATGAATATTGTATTATCTAGTTGATAATTCATGTTGCATTCGACATCAAAAAATAAATTAATGTCAAGGGGTTAAGCTGGTTTTATTGGCACCTCCTACGTTCAATATTGTGCAGAGTAGTATTCGAAAAGACGGTGTGAAAATGTTTGCCGAACGCAAGTTCGTGGCCGTAATAATGCACGGTTTCGAGGAGCTTTTTCGATAAATTTGCTATTCGCCCTTTTAAAGAACTTTTTGCTTTATAAATCATATTTATTAGAATTTTGTCCGTGTCTCCCTCCTTTACCATCAGTATATACATTTCACATCAGCTTCTCCACATACAGCTCTCGTAAATCCTATTCCACATAACTTCAAATCACCGTCATCGCAAATTCAAGACTCATGGTTTCCTCGGATTGAACAAAACGAATAAATTTGGACGCTGGTTGAATTTGAAAGTAGAGTTTTTGGTATCGGGCGTGCTTGAGGAACGCCACTCTGTTATTGAATGTTTCTTTAATCGATCTCAGTCCTTCCTCTTCTTGAAATTCTGATTTCTTCAATCGTCATTCCGAAGTTTTGTCAAATCAATTTTCTATCATAATTTAATCAAACTTTGTTCCATTATTTAATTAAACTTTTCTAATAAGTTTTGTCGTGATTGGCGCGATGCGTGACGCGAATCTTTGGTAAATTATTCACGAGAATATTTGTCGCAATTCACGTTGTACCGAAGTGGATGGTCTCCTGACCTTTTCATTTAGGAAGGAATCTGGAAATGGTGTCACGTAGGGTTATTGTTGGAGTCTGGGTAGGTGGGTGTACATTACCATCCGCCTCTCCTTCGTGTATAAATCTCCAACAAAACAATTTAATTAAAGGTTTTATGACAAAATGTGAAACAGCCATCTGACGTTCAAAATTCATAACCACACCATCCGCGAACCTTGCCTGAAAGGCTCCACACTGGCATCTCATCCAGCTTCGGGCTTCCTGAATATTTAATTCCGACAGGCAATTGCGAGTTCGCTTTAGATTTCACATGATGTCATTTCGGTACGCGTAATCGTACACAATGCACACGAACGAAAACCGAAACATAAATATTGTAAACGGCCAATTTCGCATTGGTGTACTAGTAATAATTAAAAATCTCTCCTGTGTACTCTAGGAAATTGGGCAATGCATTTCAATTTGCGATAATTCGAAAATCCTGTTGCAAGCTTGGCCCGTTGCCAAAATCCCCTCGGTCATAACAAATTTATAGTTGCACAATTAGGGAGGCTCTGTTGCGAGTAGTTTTTTTCGTTCTGATCCATCTTTTATGAGTGTGTGAGAGCGCATTATAGGGTTTAATGTCACATTGTTTGCTCTTTATTAATTTAGACTGATATTAAAAGAGGGTTAACTATGGTTTTAGCGGTTTTTCTTCGTTTTGTTGTTTGGCCTTTTTCTAATTGAATTTAGTGCCTTAATGTGGGAAATGCACTCGTGTTTCGAACCGTTTTAATTAAAAATACTTTCTGTCTAAACGCTATGTGGGGGAAGTTTTGTATTGAATTCTTGAAGGACATGGAAGTTGATAACTTTCGTTAAAAGTTTTTAACTAGATTTTGTTGCGCCAACAAATTACAACATCTACATAGCTTGCATAATGACGCTAACGTTGTACAAGAAATTTAACAATTACTTACGAACTCTGAAAATTTAATCAAAGTTATAAATATTTACTTAAGTTGACGCTTTTGTGTGTATAGATAAATGGACAATTCCATTTTTATTATTCGCGAAACGGTTATGAGCACGAATCTTGTCAAAATTACTGCCTATAAATTTTTTTAACGAGACATTTTATTCTTTTACTTCCAGGTGGAGTCATTAATACTTTTAAATCTCAAACTAAAATTTTCACACCGCTTTGTTGACACGCACCAGACATTCCGTCTGTTTTTTGGTATTTTTACAATTGGAGCGAAGGTGTTTACATTTAAGGATTGAATTTTACGCGTGGGTTGCTTGCACGAAAATTGCTTTTAAATATTTATCTAGAGGATGTGCGTTCGACTTAAATTCTCTACCATTTGTTGTTGGTATCACTAGGTAATTAATTCGATGGCGTCCGTTGTTCAGAGTGCTGTTTATAGTAGAGCACCAGGACATAAACGTTCTGGGATGGACTGGTTAAAAATAGTTGACATTTGAACGTTTTAGTTAGGTCCCAACCAGTACCAAGCAAAACAGTTTTAACGGTCCCAAATTAGAATAATTGTGCTTATTTATTCATTAAATTTTGTTCTATTTATTGGTAAGAATGTGACGCCTCGATTTAAATTATAGATTATGGAGGGCGTTTCTTTGTATCCTTGAAGGGTTTCGTGTACTGAACAGGCGACCTATTAGATATATCAATTTTAATAAACTTTCTGTTCTTGTTTCGTCGCGTGTTTCGCTAGATAATGTACAAATATTGCCAGGCGATTGTCTGAAAAAGGCTTGCATTTATTACTCACTTTATTTGTTTTTTTTTAATTTATTAAAATTTTGATTGGAACGTACAGCTTGTAAATTCATAAAAAAACAGCTTGTTTTATTTATACAATTGTTCAATAAATCATTCCTGAGTGATTATGTTCCTCCTTGTGACATTACGTCGGACGACCGCACTGTAATTCAACATAATAAAACAGTAACACATTAAAGGCCGCTAATAACCTTGCAAGATGATGAAAGAAAACGGCCGTAACCGGACAACACATGTAGAAAATCTCTCCTTCATAAAACATCATTTTATGATTCATTAATTTAAGTCTCACTGTCGGCAGTCATTAAATTTCGGCAAACATACCTCAGTTACAGCTTTGTCAAACTGTTACTGTTTTAGAGCCATTGTTTCGTTTTACGACTGCAGTATTGTTAATTAATAATTACGTAGGAGCTGGAAAATTATTTTTAATACTTCTTTCACTCAAGCCGTAATAATAGCCGACCCACGAACTTAATAATTTTATCGATCATAAATTAGCTTAAAATAGCCACCTGATTGAAATATTTTAGTAATGTAATGGAATAATGGCCCACCGGATGCTGAAAATAAAGCGAAGGATAATACGCATTTAAAATTGTGGGAATACTATTTGGATTTCCACATTTCCATAAACCAAAATCGGAGGTATCTTTATATGTTTTTTATTCTCGTGAGACGTTCCTGCATTTTACTGCATATGTGATTTTCACAAACGTTCTGGAGCAATTTCGAGAAGAAATATATGTTTGTGGCTTTTTTCGTTGTAATTTGTTGCGGCGGGATTATCAAGGAAAACGTTTTCCAGAGACTTGTTTACTGTATTAGAGGTATTAATTCGGAAGGTGTTATGTTAACCCAAATTTGCTGCTTTAATAATAAATTCCAGCTCTAAGCTTTGCTATATTTTAATGTTTGCGAGGGTTGATGGAAATTACGGTAAGCCACACACAATTACATACACATATTACTTAGTGCAAAAACTAAAATTTAACACAAATAGACTGAGATGTTGGGAAACTCATGTTTCTAACGCTAAAACAACTTCAGATCGTTTGAATTAATTTTGGCCAATAGTAACAGGCGTAATATTTTCCGAAATTAAAAACTTTGGTTATAAAGCTGCAAGTTTTCAAGTTAAAATTATCTAAAGTACCTCTTTTATGTTTTCACTCAAACAAAATTTTTAACTACACATGATTACACTTTTAAGTTTCTGCAGGCTGTCTCAATTCATATTTTTATAATTTCAGTTGAGCTTAATTATAGGAACTTGTATTGATTGTGGTGTTTGTCAAATAGGCTTTACAACAAACCGCCGCTCTAATCCCGTCATTTTACCACTTCCGTTTCCGTTTTCTAACATGTAAATGTCTGTCGTGGTTTATTTGTTTTTCGAGTTAGTTCATCGACGTTATTACCTTCAGTTGGACATACAAAATATTGGTTTCAGGGACACGTGCGCCTGAAAAATTCAAACATTCAGTGGGCGTGTATGCATCATCAGAGTGATGTTCTGACGAATTTCGATTTTGGTTTTTTGACCGGCATTAAATTTGTCTGAGGCGTGGGTCGAAATTATATTTTTTGGATTATAAAACACAGTAATTTGTGAAAAACTTGCGTGGTAGGTGGTAGATGAATATTTTAAACCGGCTGTGCAGGTATTCGAAGAAATTTCAATCCTCAAATGCGCATAAACCACAAGTGCTAAAATTAACAATCGTGTGGTTGAATTTCGCCGCATAAATGTAACATTTGTTCCTGCTGGAGGTTGTTTCTGTTCAGCCGACCTTGCTGTGGTGTGCAGAATGCCGTCGGCATTGCATTTCCCGACGACCTCGCCAACGTGTATTTCTTCTTCGTCTCCTCTTTCATTGACATTGCCGTCTCTTTTGAGCGTTATCGGTCTTCTTCTGGGCTTGGCAGAATGCCAGACGCTAATGAACATTTGAAGGCAGATTATTATTGCTCTGTGGTTTGTATTAAATGCCGCCGCAAATGTATGCAGTGCATGTTCCTTCTACCACGGCCAATCTGGTTTAAAAAGACCAATTACGACGGAGCGGCTGTAAAATTTGAGCCGAGCAAACTTGTTGCAAATTTTATATCTTGGAGGAGCAGGTTCTAGATGTTTTTTCTGTTGAACGGCTGCTGTGGAGTCGGCCGGAACCGATTTGATATTTACACTCGAGATGAAAGAAGGCATTCCGTTTGTTCTTCTGCTTCAAAGGGGCTACTTAGGTATGGATACAGGAAAGTAATTTTAATGTGGCTCATACATCATAATGATTTGAACGAGCATTTGCACGCATGAATTGTTTCCAAAATATTTGAAATTGGAATTTCAAAGTGACTTATTGTTTTAGGCAAATCTACAAACACTGAAAAAATCGATTTAAATGTTTCATTTGTCACGAGTGCTACGAAACAAAGAGTTGTAAATAAAATGTCATGAATATAAATTCCTCCACGATGATGATCAGTTCATCGACTTTGATGGATGCTCTAGAAATCCTTGTTACTTTTTAGGACGCGTTGTCAGCTCCGAGTTCATGATATGTTAGAATCGTGACAGTCGTCTTACATGCTTACAATAACTTTTTGTAGTTTTAATTTGATATTGTCAAAATACGTGGGATACGTGAAATTTTTCGGTTCTGCCCATGATATCATCTAAATCATCTCTTCGTTACCTCGAATATGCTAGACAGTCGAATAATGATGTTTCATCATATCGCATTCCAATCCTGCACCAGCACTAGGTTCCATGCGAATTTTCCTGCTTAAACGGACTCTGTAAATATTTTGGCAATGCAAGGCAAATACAAGAAAGATCACTTTATTTTCATTTTGTTTCACGTAATGATCGTTTGTTTTTAACAACAGAATAAATAGCGGTAATATAAACGAGTTTTGTTTGAACTACGTTAAATTTGAGTTAGTTCCGACGTTTTATATGCCAGCATGGATAACAAAGGTGTTTGTTAATTATTCGGATGATGATTAATGTTGGATTTTTTCCGGCGCGATGTTTAGTCTTGTCGATGTTATTAACCCTCGAAGAAATGATGACACACATATTTTATCCAAAGATAGAACTCTGTTTTAAAGCTGGCCGCATTCATTTCACGCCAATTAAGACAGCCAGTGGCATTTTTCACGAGCGTACGATATTTTTTGGCAATACGGCCAAAAAAAGTCGGCTTGTTTGGCATAGTTTTGGAACGAGAGCCAGACGAGAGGATTTTTTATTGTAATTGCCAGCGGAGGGGTGGAAATTTTGGCATCGGCGGCTTGGATTGTCACCAAGTTTCGGATCAATGGATATTTGGATTTTAGATATGCCGATAGCGTTTCATTGATCTAATTATGAATGGTAATTGCGGCACATATTGAATAGTGCACGGCTCTGAATCGTCTCTAAAGTGTAATGTTTTATTAGTTGCAATAAATTGTTTTAATTGCCTGGAATACTGCTCTGTTATTTACAATTCGCTGCCAATATCGATGCAATTAAATTTAATTTTATTCATGGATGGATTTGAACAGGGCTGATACAAATTTGCGAGGGCCTTGCTGGGTTTTTTACAGTTTTTGTCGAAAATTCACATACATTATGCCACGTTCTGCGGTTGCAAATGTTGCAAAATTTAACAGTTTGGGTGGGCATTAATTATCTAGAGCGTCATTGTTATTAAACAAGCCGCAATGAAATGAAACGTTTCAGTACCGGATTTGCATCACCTAAAACGCCGTCATTTTATTTTCGTGTTGCAACGGTTCCGAATTAATTCATTAAACGCAGCTTTCATTATTTACATGCATCACAACCCTCATTCCTTCAGCTTTGTAGATACATGAAGTAAGCTTGATTGAGCAAATTGCATACTGCAAACGTTATATTATTGCGTAAATGTGGCACCGGAGTCTGGAAGATGTTCGATTAACTTAAGCCTTCATTAAAACGAAAGCGATCGTTTATTTAGGTTTTGAATAAAAATAAACCGTACCCCGATTAGAAAAATCGCGGGTGGTATTGTAAACATTTTCATTCATAACATTTTTTCTTTGTTTCAGCCTGAAAAACTCAACGTACACAAAAATGATTCGGAAAGCTGGGATTACACAGTCTCGATGAGTAAGTTATTAGATTTTTTTTATCAATTTGATTGGTGTTTACATGTCACTCTGAAACATTAATATTTACTCGCTCCATACACAAAATAAATAATTCCTCACACGACTTCCGGACACAGTTAACAGAGATAACTGAAATTTAGAGTCTTGGCCCAGAGGCCTCGCGCAGAATAACGTTTTGATCGTCTTGATTTAATATCTTGAGGGTCGAGGAACTTGCCGGTAGGTAATGGATATGATTATATCGGAAAGTGGAACATCAATTTTGTTCACGTTGCAGGAATTTTCTTTGAGTCGGCCAATGCCGGCGCTTCATTTCCCTGTTGAATGCTTTTTACGTCGATTTTGGACGACGTGAATGGCTTTCTTCAAAGTTTCGCGTTTTTTTCTTGTTGTTACAAAGTTATGTAAGCAAATGTCGTTAACGAGACATTCTTGAGGCTTGTCGGTGAAAAACTGATCGATAGGGTTGATCCAACTGTGAAGGGTTGTTCACACTTAAATGCTGCTGAAAAGGAAATTAAAAATATCTAACATTTGCAGCGATTTGTTGAAGTTTCTTTTTGTTATCTTTTTTCGAGGGGTGGGTATGTAGACGTTAAAATTACATTTATGAGTTAGCTCCACGTCCAGCATAAAGGACTCCTCGGGGAGTTTTTTAAACGAGAAACGTGCTGGAATTTC
Organism: Tribolium castaneum; assembly: GCF_031307605.1. Taxonomy (NCBI): domain Eukaryota; kingdom Metazoa; phylum Arthropoda; class Insecta; order Coleoptera; family Tenebrionidae; genus Tribolium; species Tribolium castaneum. The sequence continues at coordinate 28,323,100 of NC_087394.1, forward strand.
ATGTTATAAAAGTAATTTAAAAATAAACGCGAGCTTTTCGTGAAATTTCTGATGTGTGCTTGCGTCTGTTTTGTATCAATGACGCGTTGTATTCCTCGTCGCCGATTTTACATAACGAGATCGTTAGTTTTAACCGCGCGACTTTTCTTAGATGATTTATCGCATTTATTTGTCGATGTCGTGTAAGCATGCGTTTGAAATTAAATTTCGTGTTTGATCTATATTTCAGTTTTGTGTGTGCGTGCATCTTTGATTATCTGATTTCTTCTTAATTAAAATTGGGCTTTAAATTTTTTATTGCCTGATACGTCGTTTCGAATTAATTCTGTGGCACGATTTTTTGTTTACTTTTGGTTACTTTAATAGGGCTAAGACATGGGAAAGGAAATAAAAAAACTAATTTTCTTTTATATTTACAATGCTTTCCGGAATTTTTGATTAAATTCAATATATTTTTTGAATTACAAAACTACGTAGTAACTAGTTCAAAATCATTGAGAGTGGTTTCAAATGAAAAAATTATTGATTTTGATGCTTTCGTGTCGTCTCAGGTATAAAAATAAAAATTTGAATGTTTGTTTACATGATCTGTTATCGTTTATTGATTCAGGATTTTTCCCAAACGGTTTATCAATTTCATAGGCACGCAAACATTTTGATGTCAGTGGGGTGTAATTAAAATAAAAGGGGAACACTTGATAAGATTTATTTTTTACTTTCCGTGTTAACCTTTGGTTTATTAATGTTTTAATTAAGGAAAAAGTTATAACGGTTGTGGATATTGTCTCGGGAAGTTGTTAATCTTCTAATAAATTATATTTTTAATCTGGACGCTGTTCAGTTGAAGCAAATGGTCTGTTAAAGTCTTCTGAGTTATTCCAGACAGTCGAGAAATGTAAAATTGGTTTTCTGTTATGCATAATAAGAAAAGTTTTAAATAGTTTCTACGTTGTTAGAAGTATTTTTGTATTGTGAGAAACGTGAGCTCCAATATATTTCCTGTCATTTATGACTTGCTTTGAATAATTCGCAATCTGTTTTTCCAAATTAATTTGAGGGAGGCTTATCACTTACTTATCTAGAGTAATGGGCATATCTGTTACACCTTTCTTTCCTCATTGTAATTTGCAGGAAAGTTTTCAGTTTCACGAGGTTTTTTCACGCCTATCCTCATTCTTCTCTGTCTGTCGTGAATCTACAGGCAACAGGATTTGTCTTAAATACTTACTGTCTAACTTTACTTGTCTTTTTCACTTTACCGAGCCGTTGAACCTCTCCAGCATACAAAAACGCTAGCGGAACAATTTACTGGTACATCCAAAATTAAGTAGTATTTTGTTTCGTTTTGAATTTCAGAAATAAGCAAACAAGTACACTGTTTGTGGTTTGCTTTTACATTAATTACTTATTCAAGTTCAAAGCGAGCAGTTCGTTTATTTTCATCGTTGAGTTATTTCAAGTCATTTTACCAAAACAGTCGAGAAAAATATAATTCGTCTCATTACCAGCTTGTACGAATAATGGTCTTCACTTTTTATCTGTTAACTAGCACGATTGTCCTCCAAGGATTGTATCTCAACAACCTAATAATTTGCCGTGAAAAAACAGGGCTTGTTTCTATCCAATTAACCGAGAACTGCTTTTAGCGGAGGACTTTTTTTAATACTAAATATTAATTTGCGTTCGCACGTTTTAACCGTCCATTAAAACTTCTTGCGGAAAGTGCGACAGAATAAGAAAGTTTCGTTCAGAGGTGTCTATTTTGATTAAAACAGGCGCCCGGAAAGGATTTTTAGTTGATTAGTTTAATTTGTAAGTGTAAGTTTGGTGCCGATGTAATTAATGGATACTTGATTACTCCCATACGTCGTTTCCAAATTAATTAACAGATTGTCCCATCTAGTTAACACCCATCAACGAAAGGGATTTGGGGTGACCGCCCAGTTTCTATAAATGACTACTGTGGAAGCGATTATCGAATTTCTAAATGGCGGGAATTTAATCAGCGGGCCGGAGTATAAATTAATAATTAATGAAAACGGATCACCTAATTGTAGACTTTGGAGTGGAGTTTACACCGGATGCATTCTCAAGTCTCCCGTCTTTGTCACTATTTCGAGTTAGACGGAGATGATTGTTAGTTTTTTCCTCAGATTCACTAAATAATTTCTCTTTGATGTAGATCTAACTACATTAACGCTCAAGTTCGCTGTTTCGGACTAGATGCAGCGGAAGCTTTCGCATCCAACTTGACCCAGTTGGAGTTTTATAATTTATGGTTTAACGTAGGTCTGTGGGCGTCTTGTGTGTTTTTGATGTCATTGTTTTTTGGTTGTAATGAGGTGTCATGGTATACGCCAAACAGTTTTAAACGCTAAATTAATAAATTCATGCAGTTGTCGTCTGTACGACTTGAAACTCCATCTTCATAAATACCGAACTAGCTTTGAGACATTTCTTGGCAGCTGTTACATATTGTGTATTAAATAAGGTAAATGGTACTAAGGCAAAACGCTTAATTTGTAGTAAAAGCTCATATTTCACGGACATTGCAATTACGATGTGATATGACGAGTCGTTAACATTAAAGCTACCTTATTAACTCTCACTTGCTGGAAATTATTGGCGGTTTGCTTAACCATCACAAGGACAACGAAAGGCGAATCCTGTTTCTAGGCCATTTCAGGATTTTTGTTGGTGTGTTTTTTTTAATAATTCATAGGTTATAAAAAATATTCTTCACGGGAAATTGATATTTCCCGGTCAAATAAAGAAACTCAAGTTTCTTCCACTCCCGGTCACGCCTATTGACAATGTGCCAAATTATATTTTTTATTTTAAAACTCTTTCCTGTGATTAATATGTGTAATTTTTACTAAATTCGAACCACCAAGCTGCATATTTTTTATCATGAAAAGTAAAGTAGTTCATATAATTTCAATTACGTTTTAAACAGCACGTACAATTTTTTGCCTTAAAATTTCTGAGCTGTTCAACTTTTTGCATTATTCATCGTTCTAATTAGACGGTGCTAAGTCTGCGAATTTATTAACTGTGATAAATTAAGCGGCGTCATCAATCGATAAGTAATAAAAAACAATTGCTGTCGAGCTTTGTTTCAAAAATTTCATCAAAATGTTGATTAAAATTTATTTACTCCCCATTGCGTCAATTCGATCAGTATTTGAAAGATCGTTCCATTTTGATTGTGTGTGGATGCAGCTAGTTAATAAAAAAATCAACTTGACGTTTGTCATGTAGGTAATGAAATTTTTTCCTGCCATAAATGATTTTTAACGGGACAAAATGCAAATCGCATTTTGCTAAAGTAAATCAGAAACGTCAGAGCACGGATGCAGCTCAAAATCCGCTTTGAATTACGAGAACTCGCGGCACTAACAAAACTGCAAAAGAATAAACATAAAAGAGGCGACGATGGCAGTAGAAACCAATTTCACAGTTTGTTTTTTGAAAGTAGGGCACGTTATTTTCTTTTTTCTGTGCATTCTTGCTTTTCAACGTCCGGATTGAAATAAATCGTTTGTTGATAGCCGGAAATTGGCATTTTAGTGGCTCATTTTTCGTTAGCCAGTTGACTAAAGTTACATCGTTGACTGTAAGGTTTTTCAAGCTTTAATAAAACATGAAGCCAAAGTGCCATTATGTAGTAAATTTAATTTTCTCTCTTGAGTCGTGTTTATTTCAGGATTTATAAACTGTAGCAGTGGCACGTAGATCTTTCCGGGCGCCATAACATTTTAATGTAATTTTAGGGGAGGCAGAATTTTTAATTTAATAATATTTTAAACTAAACGAGAGGGTTCTTGAGGATTTCGCGGAAATGCGTGGGTTTTTTACGTGTAGGACTGATTAGCGAGAGAAATTTAAATTAAGCTGACTGAGTTGCCGTTGTTCCATTGAAGGTTTCAGTTGATTGGTTTGGACAGCGCACATGTACGAGGTAATCTCGATCTGGGGTGGAAAACCGGAAAATTAAAGCCACGAGCTTGAAAATTATCCAGGTTAATGGGTGATTTTGCCATTTGATAGAAACTGCCTAAACGGCCAAAATTAATTACCTGTTTTTATGTCTTGTACCTAGTGTCCTGTTTAGATTAAAGGATAATTACCATAAAGCTTAGATGTTATCCGAATTACTTACTTTTATGTTGTCATCACGCTTTATACAGATGTGTGATCTCGTTCCAATGCGAATTTATAAATTTTGTTACGCTTGTCATTACTTACAACTATTTTAACAACTTGGACGATAGGTGCATGTATATTTGTTTTCAAATTTATTTACCTGTTGGAATAAATGAGTCACCTAATGGCTGGTGGAGTGGAAGCAATTTTCCTACATTGTTTCTATCTCATGCAGGAAATTGCATTGTACATTCTAAAAAGACAAGCTCCCGGAAAAGATCCTTTTATATAAAATTGCACCGCACATCTCTAAATCCCCGTAATAAATATACACAGAAGCACATACCTTTCAGTTTTTTACGAAATTCAATTTTTTCTCGTGATTGGATGTTCGACAACAATGAGTTTGACCTAATTTGCTCAAGGAAGACGTCTTCAACTTACTTAGGGGTAAAAGCTATGGCAAAAATAATTTATAACGGACCGGAAGTGCCATCAACTAAGATAAAATAGTAACGATCGTGCTCTGCTATCACAGAGACCATCGCTTTTCTTGGATTAATTTGCTTTATCGGAACGTGAGGGTAAATGGAGGGTGATATCGTAATCCAGTAGAATTTTCGCACAACTAAATACGTTCGGGACGTAATTTTCCAATTTAATTGGTGAAAAAACGCAATGTTCTAGCTTTTCGAGTCATTTTCTGTTAAGACGGGAAAAATTGAAAACATCTGTGGCGTTCAATGAAACACATTTGCGAGTCTTATTATTACCATTTCACAATTTTTTATTTTTATAAATGCCACGTTATTTCAAATTTAATTACTTTTCTACCAAAAATAGAAGCTTATTTCAGTTTAAGCAAATTTGTTAAATTTATCAAATTTGGTGCTTCGATGACAGTTTCGTGTTAAATTTAAAAGTGATGAATTAGCATCACCGAGTAGGAAACGTTGAATTGCAAATTTTCTCGCTATGCTCACCACACTGAGAAAAATGTTGGTCATGGTCGTGACATGTTAAATATGAGAGTTTGTCTTGATAATTAATTAATGTGGAATTTCGTGCTTTTGGCTAAAAAACGGAGAATGAAGCTTTTGTCAGGATTCATGTTGTGTTTTGAGTGCCTCAAAATATTTCTTATTATCTGAAGAATCTTGAAAGTTTAGTCGTAAATCGCACCTGCACAGAAAATAAGCTCGAGTTTTGAAACTTTCGAAAGACACGCAGATCTTTTATTTGTACACTGAAGAGGAGACGTAAGAAACCAACTTCGTTAGAGGTTGTCATTTCGTCAAGTTTTCATCTTTTGAAGACTTCGCTTCCGAGAAACGTTACCGCAATTGAATATACTTCATTTAACTGAATGTAGGAAGTGGTTAATAACAAACTTCGATTCGGTTAACAAGTTCAACTACTGAAAGTCATTTCAACGTATTAGGTGAACAGTTGCTACATTATTTACTAGTTTGTATCGTATTCTCTTAGAGGGAGGAAAAGAGACTCTGTTACAATCGACGGAACCGTATCCTCGTTGTGTGTATATTTTGAACTACGTGTGCGGCGTACAAAGGTTCATTTATTTGAATAATTTACAATGAGTGAAAGACTCGTATTCAACAGCTCCAATAATGACTATTGTATTTATTTCTCTAGGTGCTGTAAATGCTCGAATAATAACTTTCACAGGGTGGGTTTCAGACCTAACCAAAATTGGCAATTCTGTCCGAGAGGTTTGTTTTGTAATGACTTAATTATCGCGTAATTGCCTCGTCAAGTTTTGGTTTTGCTTCCATTGGATCGAGAACAATTAACTGCGACAGTAACATCAGACGAAAATCAGTCCGAAATAGCCAACCATCTCCATTTGCACGCACAATAACCAAAATAACTTTTCCGGGGATGATTACCCGGAGTGATAAAACGCTTTTTCTGATTTACATGTGCCACCGGAAAGTTTCGAACTGGGGGCAAAAGAAAATCGTGTGAGATTTAACCGGTGGCATGGCGGTGAAAATGCATTAGCACGATTTTGAGTTGCGATAGTTTTACCGGAAAAACGCGATAAACGCTGTTCGAAAATGGATTTCGTGAAATATAGAGATATTTCGAAAGAGATAGATATCGAGCAAATATGGTGCCGGTGGCTTTACTCGATAATCTTCTCCGGTATCTTGTAGCCCGTTTATGAAAAGCTGGAATCGTTTTATGAAAAACGTGAAAAAGTCGCATAAAAGTGGAGTATCAGTGCGCGTACGGATTTTATATTTTCGGGCATTAAGCCCGATGCTGTGCGAGTGTGTTATTAAGATTTTATTTAAAGGAAAGTGCCGAGATAAGGAGATAAATCTCGGAATTACTTCGTAATAGAAGTGATGGTTGTTAGGGCTCTCTAAATATTTTCAAATCATTTCTCTAAGAGCAGCTTAGAGGGTGGGGGTTAACTTTGTCATTTACTTTATAATTACACAACTTTGCTCTACGTAAAATTTAATTGCCGTCATTAACGACGTGTCGACACACTATGCTCCATCCTGCTGTAACGAATCCCGTTTCTGGTGTCGATCGCATCTCAGTTCCTGCGAACAACGATGGCCGTTAAAATTTTCCTTCCTGCTCGCAAATTGTTTACGTTCCTGTCGCAGTCCGAATTTTTCGAGTCGATTGAGTCGTTTTTTCCTAGCGGGAAAAACGCTTTAATTAAACCGTTCTGGAACAATCTATTGTTCGGATGAACTTGTCTGCAATGGCCTCTCTTGTGAATCGTTTGGACAGGACGTTGAATGTGGCGGATGCGGTTACCCACAGCCGTTCGTAAGTCGATACCTTGGTTCTGCGTCTGCTATTTTAGTTGATTGAGCATCGAGAACACCCTCTCTATCACATTGTGGTCTCTTTAGATTTGGTTCGCGAACGCCTCGAACATTGATCCAGCAGCAGGAATATTCCGAGACAGCAGGAACAAACTTTGGGATTTAATATCGATAGAAATTGATTTAGTAATCAGTTTGTTTATGCAAAATAGTCGGAAATGTGCATTTTTCATTAAAAGGATGTTTGGCTAAGTTATGCATTTATTACCGTAATGGGTCTGGATTCACGACCGGAAGAGGTTAACCGAGAGATGGTAGGACCTAAACAGAAATTGCGGTTGATGCAAATGGCTAAATGTAAAGCTTGTGGTTATTCTCGTTGAAGGATTGAATACAGTACAAGTTTTTACAGAAGCAAGGAGTTATGGCTTATAAATTGCTTGTTAAACACCGATGTGTCTGAAACAGTTAGTAATGCTAAACCTTGTTAGATACAGACAAAAGTCAACGTGCAAGTTTAACGTATAGAATACAAAATTAACCTCGTAGTTAGATAATAGTGTTAATCTAATACTATTAATATTATAGCGTTAATTATAGTGTGTTCGTATTAATGTTTGTAAATGGGATTATGGGGGAGATATGTTGCTGAAATACAGATTTATACCGTAATAAATTTCTTCAGAAGAAAACAGTGTCATCGAGTTTAAGAATGACTCGTAAAATCTATTTTACTGTTGGCACGGAAGTAATCTCGGTGGAATTATGTTTCTAATGTGGATTCATATAGAAGGACTTGGGGAAAATTAAGGATCCCAGTGACCCTCCTGCAATGCTCAAACCAAATGTCCGGAAACAAAAGCTCTGATTTCGTGTAATGTACAGAAGGTTAATTTGAAATGATTTGAATAGAAACCCAGAGATGAGGGCTTCATAAGGATCCATACTTTGGTTTCAAAAGATTATAGATTGGTTGTAGGCAAAATTGCTTTGATTATTGAAACCTCTGCGAAAGTGAACCAACAAAAACTCTTCTTTACATTATAGATGATGAGACTTGATACCTCGTAAGGTATAGAAGGGCTTAAGTGTCTTGAAGTTTTGTGGGAAAGTTATATAGATTTTGAAAGAGAGAATGAGGTTATTCGATGCACGAAACCATTCAGTCTGTGACAAACTCGAAAGCAGTAAGTAAATGGAGAAAGATGGATGGTGATATTCAATATGATAAAGGTACCTCACTTTTTCTTGTGTCATCATACCTCAGAATTTTTTTGTTTTAATTTAAAGAGCAAATCCTAATTTTTAATGATTTTCTACAAATATAAATCACTGGAAGACTTTATTTTTAACCTCTGATACATATTTCATGGGCATGAATTATTGAATAAGGGCAAAATGCCATTCTTTTTTATCACGTATTTTCTGTGTCTTTTGTTTTATGACTTTACAGGTCGAAGCCCGAAGGTAATCTTAAAAGGGAGGATTTATTTTATTTTAGGGAAATTTACCGCTTTATCAGGAGAGAAAAGTGTATCGACATTCGAAAATATTTACTGGTTCGCCTCGAGTCGTTTTCTTTTTCGCAGCTGTCGTTTTGCGGGTGTAAATAATTTGAAACAGTTTCATTTGTCGAGCATGACTGCTCGCGGCGCAAAGTTGCATCGCTACGCATTTGACATTAAGAATTTTTAAATTTCAAATGCCAGGAAGCCATCGTTGAACATTCCGTGCAGTCTTCTTCGTCGAATTCCACACTCTCGTTGCTGTGTTCTGCGTGTAACTTGTGTAGCATTTTAAAAAATGATGTCGACATAAAACAGGTCTTATTAACTGGAAGTTGTAATTTTTCTCAACGTAAAAAATGTGACGTAGTCGTAAACCACGCTGATGGTAGACATCAGCCTTTCGTGGATAATTGCCGCTGATTTATTAGCAGTTGAGGGTGCTTAAAACTCGTGAAAATTTTAGAGCATTCGCAGGTGAAAACTCTGGGCCGATGAAATTTTAAATTGGCGGTTTTGTGGAGTGATCCTCCATCTTAGGCTCTTATTCACATGTTAAAATTTAATTTGTAGGGAAAAAGCCCCGTATCCTTGATCAAACGTTTTCCTTCGCCGCAATCGTTGGTAATCAGTTTTGGCGAAGTGCTCGTGCGGATATCGGAATGCGTTAAGCTCCCACGTGCAAAGTGTACTTAACGATCGATTTCCTCGCGTTAATAGGGCGCTGCGTACATACGAGACTTTTGTTACGCTGTAAATTATTAATAGGATGGCTGGGCTGTGTCCCTAAAAAGCTCGATGCTTACATAAATCGGAATTACGTTTGATACGTGCCGTTAAGAACGTTATATACGCGAGGGCGGTAATCGTAGCAAATTTGCTTAGACCTGATTTATGATCCGAGCTCGAATCGTATTTCTCTCAAGTATTGTACTTAAATTAGATGATAATGTCGATTCTTTATGTTTTAATAAGCGGGAGCGCACCTTGAGGAATTTAAGCTCTTTCAAAGGTAATTGAATCAAGGCACTATTATTTCCATTACAACACCGCCGAATAATAGTCGGCGTGATGATGATTTATTTCTCTCCTCTTTTTTGTTTGTCTCGCAAGTTTTCTCATTCGGAATTGTAAAAAAGCCAAGATTGCCGCCCCCGGACATGACAAGGGCGGCGAATTGGAGCATTAAATAGTATCTCTATTGGACGGGATAAAGTTTGGTTTCTTGTCCGGAGAATGTCGTCGAGATGCTCGGGATAATGTCGTTTACCCGCCCCAATACGTAATTTCAGATTAGGTTAAGGAATTTGTAATTCGGCCGAAGTTTCGAACACATTTCTCACTTCCATTTCGTGGAATAGAAGCTTTTTTACGTCTTTCTCTTTGTACGTTATTGGGGTTTTGCCACCGTAAGGTTATTTCGTGCTTTTTTTGATTGGCGTGCGTATAAAACGAAATTTGTACGACGTTTGATTTTATTAACTGATAAGGAGGATCTTTAAGGAAATGTAAAATAACATCACGACGCTGAAAAGCTTGATATCGGATAATATGAAAAGATTGCTCTGGAAACCGGATGTTAAGAAATATCAAAAGTACAAAATTTTATTTCAAAATATGGGAAGTGAACTTGAATAAAAGAGGATTGCTTTCAAAGTTCTTCGAGGTTAGATTTGAATGTTTTTGTTTGCTCTCTTAAAGGTGAATGAATATTTGATCAATTTTTTGCTGCTTATTTTATTAATTTCGTTGTAATAGTGGCAACTTTACTTTGAATAAATTATTTAGTTCAGTGTTAACAAACCCTATAATCCTAATGGCCTTTAAACTTAGTAAGTAATTTGGAAGTTTATCTAGAGCGACGAAAGGGCAAAGTAGGAAGAAATTGCTTACCCGTTTATGTTTATTCTATACGAAATGATTTACATTTGGGGATTTTATAGACCATTTTCTTGCGAATTACCTCTATAAACATTCTCGGAGATGCTTTCATTATACGTACTTTTTGTCTCTTTTTATCATAAAAAGTACATTTCGTAAGAAATCATCAGATTAAAACGGCTTTTCTAGAGAAAATGCCATTTTCAAACAATACGAAAGAACTATTGTATGCACCCACTTTTTAGTCATTTCTAAAATGGGTCACATAGACGTCTGTTGGAATTCCTGCTGCGCCGCCTTAACTTTGCTCATCCGTCGGTAAAATATGAGTATAAATTAAACGGTAATTAAAACTGTTAGAGCCTTGGGGGTTCTGACTTTCGGGATTAAGGAAGTGGCGTCTCTAGCTGAAACTAAACTGTTGGGCAAATAAGGAAGATGTGGCGGAGCTTTCGCCAAACTTTACCCAGAAGAAGGAAAGCGTCGGACGCGTAAACTCCGCAATCATCGAAATTATCTCCGAGTTTTCACGGATTAGAGTAATAATCAGTAAATTAGATTCGCAAAACCGGAGTGGATAGTCAAGACTTGTAATTAGGCATGGCCTCAGGCGTGACCTGATAATTGCAGAAGAGAATTTTCATTTCATTGTGGTTTTTTATCCGGTTAATTTTTGTAATTACGAATTTCGAAACGTGTACGCTACACTTGATTTTTCAATTAGATTTTAATTACGGTCCGGTTGGTGTTTATTTTTGTTTGTTGTGAAAAATATGAGGCTTTTAATTAGGAAAAGTTTGCCTAAGCTAAATTAAATTCCGGGTATTTGTCGTTAAATGGAACAAAAATTGAGTTTAGGGTTTAATTGTTGAGTGTTTGTGAAACGTGTTTCCAGGTTTTGCATGGATTAACGTTACGTTGCTTCTTCACAAATATTTTTGTTTTTTCTGTTTACTGACAATAAAAGCAATTGAGGTCAAGAAAAAAGTTACAATTACAAGCGATGATGAAGGTTGATTAAATTACATTCTTTGCATCGTTGATACATTTGGGGAAATGAAGGTCGGTTTGTCACGCATTAAATTAATTAAAACCTACCCTAAAGGTGACGACAGGTTGAAGTTATGTAAAATGGAAATGATAGCATAATGGTCCAATTAATTTTTTTAATTGCGTAGATATTGCAAGGGTTGGGCGGAGTAATAATACTTACAAAAAAATAATAATAAAATTGTGGCAATACATTGTAAAGCAGAAATATTTTGTTGGATTTATTTTAGGAAAAGCTGAATAATTTTGCATTTATTACAGTGTTTAGAGCAGGTACGCTGTATTTGTTGCAGACATGTTACATTGATATTTTATAGTATGAAACGTTTTATTGTTATTTCATTGCAAGTACAGCTATTTATACAATAGTAGATTTTTAAATTTTGAGTATGATTTACGTTGCGAAAAAATTGAAACTAAAATATATTATGTAGGTACAAAATGGTTGCATAGAAAATATATAATAATAAATAGAACTTTAATTATTGCAGAACTTGGGTGCACTTTTATTTTCAGTTTTCATTTTAATAAATGGATATTGAGATGAGAATAAAGTTTAACATGTTTTTTAAATTAAAAAGCAACAATTTTTGTCGTTTGTTGTTGAAACGTAATTAAAAAGTGAATTATGGTAATTCGCTTGGGGGTTCATACATTGTACGCACTATTCGGCTTGTTTATTGTTTTATAAATCAACGCACAACGCATTCAACTTACAAGAAATCTCAAATCTGAGATTCTATCGTTTTAATACCATTTGTATAGTCGAAAAAAAATTCATTTAAATTTTCATTACTACTTGCGCATGCAAACATGAATAGCTCTATACTTATCTCAAACAAGCGTCAGGGTGCTTATCTAACAATCGCTCAGCCAAACCACATCAACACAAATATCGTACACGACATACTTACTAATATTGTGTTTCCATTGATTCTCCGATGTATGCATGCTTTAGCATCTCGTCTATTCCAACTTGTGAAAATTTAGCTTAAAACACTTATTTTGCATTGTTAATGATGCTTGTCGTTGTGAAATCCGCTTGCTTTAGAGCGTATGTGTAAATAAACAACGTAAACTCGGTTAATATTTATTAGAAAATAAATTTCCAACAACGAACTTTTTTAATCATGCACGGACACTTTGGTTAATTCATATTTGAATATTTAACTAGTAAAATCGATGTGCTAGATTTCACACGACATGACATCGTCATATTATGCACATGCATCTTTCCATTAAAATATCTATCCATAAACTACGCTTAGTCTCTCTCCTCTATGGACACAGAAACACAGACAGACGTTGCTATATGCCTCAACTGCGCGCCCTGCATACAGACAAACATGCACATCACCACCAAAAGACCTAAAGATACAAGAACAAGTTTCAAGAGGCTCACCTGTGGCTGTCTTGTCTGTGTGCAGGTCGCCGCAGAGGGTAGCCTTCGACATCCTCTCCAACGGGTTCCTGAGGAGACACGGCCAGTCCTGAAGACATCCACAAGAAAAAAATAACGCCTCCAATCAGGTAATTTTTGTAAATAACGACGATGGATTTATTCCCGAAATCGTGGTCTGACGCAAATCCGTAACATTTATACAGCGGCGATCGATCATTAAAAGGCCAAGAATTAGGCATTATGGTACGTGGTCTGCCAGCAAAATCACAAAGTTTTCGTTCGCACTAAAAGCCGTATTGAAAGAGCTTTTGTCAATCACGAGCAAAATTGTGGAATTATGGAAATGCAATGCATTCAAATCGGCGAAAGCAAAATTTCATGTCTCTCTACATCAAATAAAAAATGGAGATTTGTCGTATTGTGGATTCGAGCCAGGAATTCTTCGATTAGTTAGGGTAGGTTTCATTCGAGTACAGGTGGAGTGCATTTACGACACTGCAAAAAACTACTTTGAAAGGGTCGACCCAACTTCGTGATCGTGTTATGCAATCAAAGAAACAATTTTCAATTTGTGATGTTTGAATTTCAGCTCTAGGATAACTGACAATAAATTTTGAGCCTTACAAAAAGTAATAAATAATCGCAGTTGCATTTACTGCAAATAATTCATTTATGCAAATTAATTTGCATGGATTTATTATAATAGTAAATACTGTGTCGTTGTGACAGCAGTTGTTAAAATTCCCATGTAAGGTTTATAAGTGCTTGTGGTAATGCAATGTTATTAACCTAGTGAGATTATCTAACTATTAAACAAATTTCAACTATGTTTATTTATTGAGAGGCATAGACATCGTGATTGCGAAACTACGAGACTAATTAAGCCACATGTTGTACTCTCGTGTCTTGATCGATCTGACGATAAGTGAAGAGTCCTCGAACTCCACTCCGGGAACTCGAACAAACAAAATTATACTTTCAATCTTCGAGTCTGGATATTTTTACTTCCGGTGGTGTCTATTTTCCGTTCCATTAGTGCCGTAAAATATCGGTCCATTTTTCGCCGAGTTCTATCAGGATGGAGAGCTTGGATGTATCATTTCCTTTTAATTTATCACGGCTTCAATTCGGCGGAGAAAGAGAGTCGGTTGGAGTGCTATAAACATGGACCAATTTGGTTTCGACCGAGCTCACCATTAAATACAATAAAGTTTCCCTTTGACCTTTCATAAATAGATGTATTCGAGGATTCGTGGAGGTTTTCGCAATGACACAGCGAGACGTGAGGGATCAGTGCCGGAATCCTCTCGGATGCATGGTGTTAACTTTTGGATGACTTGTGCAGGAGGCGATATAACGGACGTCTTACACAGCTGACGCCCATCACTGACAGGGAACGGGTCATATTTAACAGGCAGTTACATAGTAGATGTTCAGTGCTCTACGTTGCTTATTAAATTTTAAATGGATTTTTGTCTCCGTTTTTATGCTTTATTTTTGTCGTGTTTATCCAACGTATTCGTTTCATGGTGGTTAATTCGTCCAATGAAAATTTCTTTTATAACGTGTTCTCAGCTGACAACTCCGGAAACTATTTTCTTGGAACAGAGAATGTCATATCTTGGTAATTATTACTTCACGTTTGAGTTACGGTCTGTGCACTTGCCCTTCTAATCATTAAGGGTTTTTCTAAAGTCTGAAAGCGTTCCATTTCATGAATTTTTCTTCTTTGTAATTAGTTTATCTGCTCCCAAGGAAAATTGTCACAATTGGCTAGCTTTAACCATTTGAATTTAAAGTCGAGATGGTGCTGGATGCTGATCTGTTTTTGTTATTTTTGCTTTAAGATAACCCTTTAACGAGTTTCCACAGAGCTGCACAAGTACAAAGTGTTGACATTGTTGTAGCCTAACACAACAATTTAACTATTACACGTGGCTGGATATACCGATAATTGAGTTTATTATTGTTGTGACAGAATCTTGTTTTAATAGTGGTTTCAATTGACTCGAAAAACAGTTTTTATTTCCATAAATGGCAAAATCATTTTGTGTCAAGTTATCCAACTTTTAATTTAGTGATTGTACCAAAAGTGCATCTTTGTTCTTGGTGACCTACATATACGCGATTTACTCGGCGACAAATGTTAATCGAATTCGCTTGATTAACTCGTAATTGTAAAATTTACGATCAGTAAAACTATTCGTAAACTCGTTCAGCGAGTTGGCAAAGTGCTTCGCAGTGAAACGTCAAAAATAAATTCGCTTTTTGCGTGAAATCACTTGCAAAAGCACAGGTGCTTTAATTAACAGTTTTCGGATGGCGGGAGGAAGAAGCGAAACCGCTCTTCCACTATCCAAATATCACGTTTCCTTTCATTCGAGTAAATTACATTGCGTTCTGTGTGCGTTCAAGGGACGTATTGGTTTACAGCCCTTCGTTTTGTTTTCCCACTGCACGAGTTTGATTCGATTGACATGTAAGCAAGAAGTGGGTGCTACTGGAAATAAATCAATTTAAAAGGATCGTAATTTATTACCGGCTGAAACGTCAGCAGTTTACTAATTGAAATTAATGTTGTTTCGGCTTGTTTGAATGGAAATTTGTTTAGGGATTTTGTTTTTAGGTAAAAAGCTTCTTTTGATTATGTGCTTTCAGCAAATTTTATGTTATTTGAGCGAGTTTCTTTAATGGAAAATGAATTAATTTTTGATAAAGTGTGTGCATAAATAAGACATATTTTTTCCTTCTTGCTTTAATTGGGACTTAGAGATCAATTGTTTAGATCAAGAGTTCTAAAACTTGTCGGAATTCTCAAACGCTTTTGTGTTTAATTATGTTTTGTTTCCAAATTACTGAATATAAGATCAAAGCACTCAAGATCTTGTTTTCGTACTAAGTCACTTTTGATAATCTAAAGACTACAACAACCGAAGATTAAACTTTGCACCTCGTAAAACGATTTTAATCCATAACAAGGGAGAAATCGATAATTGCAATTTAATAACGTCTTGGCGATAAATTATGTGATTTTTTATGAAGCTACATTTTTAGTAGCGGCAGTCATAAATCAACCAAGACATTTAGAAAACTCAGAGCATATCGTTAAATATGTAGTGTCTTAATCGTATCATTAATCTTTCTTTTTCCTCTTCGTAATTGTGATGGATTCGTAACAATTCAGAATGGATGATTTGATTTTGGATGGGTTTGTTTACAAGCATGAAACCATAATCAATTAATAATACATGTTCCGAAGACCGGAGGGTTAGTGAGTAATCATAAACCCCTAACTATTCCTCAGTGATAATTTATTCAAACGCAATGAATGATTTATTGGAAGTTTCGTGAATCTGTAACGTGGTTCTACTGAGACGTTTTTCAATAAATAAAAATCTATGAGGAACCTCCGCTTGTTATCTTCCTTAGATGTAGTCTTAAGTACTATTTTATTCACGTGATATTGCACAGTGCTCTTTTATCTCCTATAAATTTACTGTTTTCGGTATTGTTCTGCATATAATTCTGTCCGTTGTCTCAGATAGTGATACGAAATGGTCTCCTCGAAATATATTTCACCTGTTCCAACAGTTCCCTGTAGCCTTTTCGGATCGATGCAGTTGTAATTTAAAACTGGGCTTTTTACATGCACTCGTTACGCTCGAACGACTTTTTCCAATAAAATCGAACTTCTTTCCTGAAAGACAATCCTTTTCTTTGGACGTCAAGTTTCATTTTTGTCATTATCGGTTAAGACCGATAATGTTCAATTTAACTTTTCGGATATCGTTCTTATGATCTCGTGAAGTCGATATATAGCGTTGGCGTTTTTCAAAGTTGGCAATTCTCTTCGGAGAAAAGAGCAAATGCCTTTGATATTGTGCTTCGTTTAACGATGATGAGAGATTTTTGCTTTGGAATTTTTATCGGATGAAATCATGACAAGACGACTTTAATTTGTGGATTTTTATAAAAATTTATTGGTTTTAGCGTTTTATATTCCTCAAAGGATCGGCACAACATAAATGGTGACCAAGCTTTTACATGCTGTTTATTTTAGATTCGTTTATGTAAACGGGTTCACATGACACTTGTTTTCGGTTAGTTTTGCCCGGAAAGGTTGTTATCGGTAGCAAGGGGTGTTTCACACACAGATAGGATTTGATATTTTCCAAACGGCAAATAAATTTATATCCTGCACGTCTAATTTTAACATTGTTCTCATTGTTTGGACAAAAATCTTTAAATATATTTTATTGCACTGTACTTTTGTATTTGTTTGTTTAATTTTAAATATCTATATTCGCTTTGGATTAAAATTAAAATAAAGATTTTGATCATGAATTTAAATCGAGTTTCTTCGCTTCGAAAAATTTAAATGTTGATAACCTGGCTTATAAATTTTATACTGACGAGGAAATATTACTGAGTTATCAATTTTTTAAAGTATATCTTGAGTGAAAGGCGATATATCTTCTTTATTGAGTAATAAAGTTTTGGCAATATAGGGCTGCAACTCTTATGGCATGAAGGGAATGAGTTGTTTGCGCGATATTTTTTAAATAACACACTTCGACAAATGTTTTTTACAGTCTTTCACACATGTGTTTTAGCGACATAAACAAAAAATACTATAATTTTATTTAAAAAATTCCGAAATTTTTATTTCACATTTCTTTAAAATTCAAGTTGTATTGTGTGTAATCTTTAGTTCAAGCTTTCAGCTTTGCTATCTTCTAATTGTTTTATTTTTTACTTATTGGGTTTTTGTGAATCAAATTTTGTGTTTCTCCTATTAATTAGAACAATTAATCACTGGTTCAGTGTTACTATGCAGTTACACCTAACGTTACACCCGTTACAGTTTTTCAAAGCTGAAGCTAATTATGCTTTTTTACGCTACATCATTTTAATTGTGAAACTTTTAAAATAACATCATTAAAACAAGTAGTAGACCCGTTTGTCGTATTAACACCATGGAAGTTTCAAATACGTTATTTATTTTTAGTTTACAAACAGATGCTGCGGAACGAAGTGTAACGTCGCTCCACAATTACTAATTAATAATAATTGGCCGACTGATTGCCCACTAAAACTGGATAATTTTATTTTCAGAGTGAAATATTATTTATTCCTACAGAGGGTTTACTTTAGCTTCATTAAACATCTGATTAAATAGAGTAATTTAACGTTTAAATTTCGTTAATTTATCTCATTTCTCTCTGGCAAATTCTCCGTTTCGAGAGTTTCGTCGTGCCACTATTCCAGTTTTATGTTTTCTCAGCTTTAGTTTGAACTAATATCAGCGGAATTTCCCCGAACAATGATAGTCCGGAAATGTTGATATTTGTCGAAGCGGATTAATCTGAACATTGCATTGCTCGGAACAGCAGCTATTATTCAGAGGTTCCGGGAAAGACCGCTAAATAATTTACCTGAGAAAAGACGTATTTGTCGGTGATTAAAGCGTTTGTTTAATATGTAAGACATTTTGGTGGATGCGCCGGTGCAAGAGAGTCGGGTTCTAAAACACGAACCTCTTTAAAGATATCGGAGCGCCGTCACATGATTGTCTTCTTATCTCGAAACAGGGGCCGTCTTCATGGCGTTCTATTACACAGGACGTGAGAACGAGATGAAACTCTTCTGGTTTATTACATCGCTTGGCTGCTTTTAAAAGAAGCGAAGCTTACGGGAGGAGACGGTTTACATTGGATGAATTTACGATCTTTTGAGAAATTGTCTCCGGATTCTTCTTTAACGGGACGCTTTCCGGAATGCAGATAAGTTTAATTGAAACAAAATAGTCGGTCCTGGTTTCTTGTTGCTTTACTTGATTTTTTCGTTATTATTTTTAGTTTGGAATAATAGAGCGTTGGTTTGGCTTATTTCCGCGAAACTTGCGATCTATTTATTCTGTTGAGTGGTCTCGATTTCAATCACTAAATGGCTTTTTGAATAAGTCGCACGTGAAAATTCTTGCAGATTCCGATATTTTCAGCTTTCAGCTCGGGCTATATTTCCTACTTATCTGTATACCAACTTCGAAAGTTGGATAAAAGTTTTTGCGACTATTCATCATGAAATTCTCCGAGTATCAGCTGGAGACGGTCGGCTCAACTGTTGATTCAGTCGGGTTTGCGTTATTTTTCTCGAACGTTTTGTATCAGCAAAGTTTACGGATTGGCCGCATGCAATTAAACGAAGATTAGTTAACAGCGACTTTTGAAAGCGTCGGAAAGTTGCTCCCGCTATGCAAACTTTAGAAAATACCTCGTTTAATTATATTGAAATGACAACTTGCTGCATTTGGGGGCTATAAAAGTTTTAAACGAGGCAACTCGGAAAATTCCGACTCAAAGTACTATTCTGGTGCTGTTCGATCATGTGATTTTACGTGTAACGAGCTCATGTGTTTATACATTACATTTCCTTTGAACATTTGTTTTGGCAACGGTAATTACATCATTTCGTTTTCGTCGCTTTCGGCCTGATTTCCTAATGAATGAAAATATTTATGGTCGGTGTAAATGGAACTCGCGACCGAATTTCGTTTACTTTTGATAATTGAAGTCGAAAATGTATTTGAAGGGAATAAATCTTTAAGTGGTTTGTTTTTAATGTGTAGGAAAAACGACCGATATGAGTAAAAGAGAGTCTCCCGGGTTCTGTAATATTTAACAAAAAAGAGATTGGCTTTAAATAATGCAGACGTGTTTTGTGAGCTGTAAATTTGTCTCTCACCATGTAAATTTTGCGTTTCTGGAGCCGAGAATTATTATGTAAAAATTCTACTTTAATCTGAGAAGTTTTCTCCTGAATTTAGATTCATCAATTGTTGTCTTATTTTCATAATTCAGAGCGAAATTAAAATGAAATTTTCTTCACATGATGCTGGATATAAATCGTTTAGAGTGTGACGGTTTAAGTTAATCTTGTTTGTTGTCACGTTATTAAGTTGAATTTGTAACGTGTTGAATTAAACAAATTTTATCGTTAATCTGACGTTGATAGTGATTAAATGGATTACGAGAGATTGATCTTTTCTGCACCACCAGTAACGTTGTCAACTTTAGACTAAATAAGGGAGAAAATAGTGATTTAAGAGCCATTACCCGAACAGTAAAAAGATAACATCGTGGAAATTGCTTGCAGGAGGATTTATGCAGGATTAGCTTCAAGAATGAAGCTTATTCGGCATAAATCAAAAATTTATTTTGCTTTTTAACAATCATCTTATAGAAAATAAAATAGCGAAGACTATTTTTTATTATGATTTTTCTTTGGTTCGATAAAGTTTTCTTACATCGCCTTAAATGAGTAAAGCTCAGAGACAATGGATTCGAAAGGAAAGTAACATTTAATGTGCCTTTGTACCGCCTCTAATGCGTTTTGGTAATGACCGCTCAGTTGGCGAAAACTCCCTTTCTTGTCAGGCATTGCGTTAACAACGAACTTCACGAACCGGAGCGCCGCTTGAATTGAAAAGAAGTACTCTATTCGTTTACAAAGTAGTGCTAATGACGCATTTTGTAGATTATGTCGTGTAATACGCTTATTTTAAGTGGGATAATGGCCGCTGTAGACCTCTTCAGTGGCGTCGATAGAGCTTTATCTGAGAAAATTTCACAGAAAATGGATTTCAGTAAAGGATTTGTATGTTAAAATAGCACAATCTAAAGAAAACCTAATTGTTTTTCTTTAATTATATTTTTTCAAAAGGCTAAAATTTATTATTTTAATTGTGAAGAAGAATTGCTAGCAAATGGCGAGACAGCGGTGATTAATTTCCACTGTGTGCTTTCGTAACACTAATAAAATGTATATCAGCCTATTTATAATTACTTTGCAGTTGCATACCGTGAAATGGCAATTTTATTTTAGTTTCTGGCTTCTGTGCTGCGGTCACGGTCAGCGGCACTCGCCTGAAAATTGCAAGCGTTTGATTTTTCATCTAAGTAATGGAAAGAACACTCTGTACTTTCTCATATTTTTATTGGAACATTTCTTTGTTATTTAAATTCGTGTACTGAAGAAAGAAGGACGAAGAGTGGAAGCCTCCTTTTGTTGTTTTGCAAGTTCATTTATATTTTCAACAAAAGCCGTTCGTTCTTGTCTAACTGCTAACACATTTTGCGCGTTGGATGCGTGCTTTGCGTTGAAGGGTTGGATCTTTAGAAAATTGTATTTTACGGCCAGCAAGTTAAGATGTACACTGTCTGGGAATGTTTTATTCAAACATTAATTTTTGTTCTTTTGTTTCAGTGAAGGAAAACACAAATGGTAGACCGCAGCCTTTACTGCAGGAGCCACATTATGGATCTCGACCTCAACCTTACAGTAAGTTTTATTAATTAAAGCAATTTTTCGTTTGAACGAAATTGTCTATTGTTGTGGCTCGAGCTTTTTTATAACTTGGTGTCAGGCTTAATATGACACGTCAATAAAAGCCCAACTTTTCGTAACTATCGACCATTCAAACTTATGACACGTATACACTGTCAAAGGTTGGTTTATTTGCTTTCGTAATGGCTGTTTTGATGGTCTTCCTGGAGTATTTTTTGAATGGCGGCTACTCCGATAATAAATCAAATAGTAAATGTTAACTTTTAACGATTGTAAATAACAATCTTGTATATAATTAAAGTCTGTAATGTTTCTGTAATAACTTAATTTATAACGAGAAACTTTGTTGTTTAAAAACCCCTCAGAGCTTTTATTAGGATAAATTTTATAATTTGTCGAGTTTAAGTAATCTGGGTCTGATTGAAGTTTTGTGAAGTTATTTAATCAAATAATTTGTGCATTGAGTTAGATTTTTTATTTTTGGTTCTCTTGAGAGAGCATCAGTTCGGTTGAAATTAAGGGAATTAGTCAACAGCTTTAAACTCGTTAATAGTTAATCCAACCCTTATTCTGAGCCTTTGTTGAGATGATTAGGGTGCAGTTAAGATAAAAATCAAAGGATTAGCTGCAAACACAGTGGCAATTAAGTTTTTCTTAGATTATTAGATTAAGTTTAATTATGACAGCTTTTTGGCGCAAATTTTCATTTTTTCAACATAACAGGGTCAGGGTTTTAGGAAGATCTAGTTTTACAAATCTAATAAACTTGTAACAAACGACCACTGAACCGCTTTTACATTTTTATAGCTTTTTTCTAAAAGATTATAAATTATGGTCTTGAAAAACATAAGAAACTGTCGCTGTTACATTTTTATTTTTTTTTGTGGACAAAAAATGTGTGGATGACAATGAGCCAAAGTTTTTAAGTGTGAAAAGAAATAAAATTTATTTGAGAAAATTGAAAGTTGGTGGTAAAAAACAAAAAAATGGGCAAATCAGATCGTTATTTATAAGGCGTTTCTGGCTCAGAGAAAGTTAAAATGAGTATCCTTTTTTGTCTTGGCGCTTTTCTCTTTAAGAAACTTTATTACGGAGATATTGATTGACTGTTATTATCTGGCAGTGACGTTATTTTTTTTATATCAATTAGCATTCTTGAAGTTTTCTTTCTTTTGGAGGGACGAGTGTTTGCAGTGGGTGGTTTTCAATCAATCATAACTTTGCTATTGTTTACGATTAGTTGAGATGAGGCCGTTACAATACCCAGAACATCGGATTCCATTGTAATTAATCATTTGTTCCTTTCTAAAGGTTGTTATCTGAGTTCAACACGAAGAATTACGGTTCGAATGTTGGACCAAGCGCATATAAATTATGATTGTGTGTTAATAATACAGGCGTAATGAAAGTTGAAGAAAAAAATTAGCAGCGAATAAAATTGAGTTTCGGGCAAGAGAGGTTCGATTTGAAATGTAGAACCGCAAGAGATTGCTAACCTCGTTTTGGAAATCTAATTTTTTACAGCGGTAATTCAGTTTGGGAAGTTACTCCAAATAAAATATTCTTCTCGGATATTAGTTGTGTTATTTGATCTTGCTTGTTTCTATGGGGAAATTGAAGTTAGTCGCAAATGGTGGAAATTCAGCCGAGAAGGGGAGTCATTTGGAGTTGTGGAGTACACGACTATTGTCATGTAGATTGTCGTGTTAGTTGTACCAAATGTGCCTTCATTAATGAGCTTTAAATCACAAAATCGATGGAGTTCGGTGCACCAGAAATTTTTATGTCTTACACTTGGAGGGAGATAAATTACGTTTGATTAATAATTTCCTCGTCCTTCTTGGAGAATGAGCGATGATGGCTGGCCGAGCTTTTGTCCAAGCTGTCTCATGTTGGTACACAAACTATTAACCGAAAGCATTGGCTCAAGTTCAAAGCGGCTGACTCACCCATGCAACGGGTTAAAATTATTTTCCATTGCATTCTTGCACTAAATCTGTTGCTTTCCGAAAAACCAATTTTTTCATCATCATTAAGATCTGTTTTATACACAGAACAACCGTTAATTAGCTGTACTTGTCAACTATAATTAAAGTTGGCAAGAGTCGTTGTGTCTTATTGTGGAATTTTTCTGCGGTGCATCTTTACACCCACGAGATGTCAGCGAATGCAGTTTCGTGTTTGGAAAAATATTAGCGTGATATTTTGCCAATTCTTTCACCGGAAAGTTCCATCAATCGTATTTATGATGGCAACCGTCTTTTACCTTTGTCATGATTTATTTTGCCAACGAACGGTGTTTTGTTGTTGGATGTTACAATAAAATGATTATTTGGGCCAGCGTATGTTGTTATCGAATTTTTTAATGGGCGATATGAGCTCAGGAAAGGATGATTGATGGTTTTTTACCGCTTTTAATTTTTAATTTTGAAAAGTACCGTTGCTGGCTTTATACAGCATTGATTGAAATCAATTCCTGCAAAATTCTCCTGATGTATTGTGCAAATAATTGAGACATTTGTATACTTCTTGCATCCAATTTCGCGTCTAATCTATCAAAATTAAAGCTGCCAACAAAACATAGAGTGGCACATATTTCACTCACGCATCATTACCTATCAGTTTCCGACCTGAAGGTTTCTTATTTTCAAATTGCGTGTCTTATAAATGATAACGACGTTAATTGTCTGCCGAGTTTACTAATTCGCTGGCGTTTTCACGTCAATCAAATCGCTGAGTGTACGCTGTTGTTCTTTTACGAGCTCGGATTTATCGAAAGAAAATTGATTATTTGTCATCGGTGATTGGCTAACAGGCATCGATG
The DNA here is from genome assembly GCF_031307605.1 of Tribolium castaneum. NCBI lineage: Eukaryota > Metazoa > Arthropoda > Insecta > Coleoptera > Tenebrionidae > Tribolium > Tribolium castaneum. Next base: position 28,347,067 of record NC_087394.1, read on the forward strand.
TACCTTTTCAGCATTTATCACCCAATTTGACATTGACAAATTTAAGAAGCGAACGAAGACAGTGCTGACATCGTTAATAAACTCGTAGAAAAATGCTTAAATATAAATTAAATGTGAATGGGTCAGCGCAAAGGCCGCACGTTTCACACAAAATCCGTCTTAAATTTATCTCGGAACTAGCGAGTCTCATAGAGGATTTAAACTTGCTAGTTTTAAGGAAACCAAAAGCTCGGTACACGCTTGATGGAGATCGAGTACAGCGATCGATCAAGCAAGAGATTATTTAACGAACGAGGCAAAAATGCCACTGCGGAAGGAAGCAATCGAAAAAAGAGCTTAATAGAAAGAAAATTTCGAAACTTTGTCGATTGCCTTTTCTTTTGCTCGGCTAGTTCGAAGAGATAAAATTCTGCTGACAGGAATGTTACTTTGAGTGATGGGTCGGAATGCAGGACCCGACTGACGTCATACAGAACTATGCCAGGAAAATCAAAACTGTTCGACTAATTGCGACATTTTAAAGGACTGACGCAGCCTTGGCAGTTGTTTTCGAAAACTAAACTGCACGACCATTTGCATTCCTTCAAGGAAAAACTTGCCATACAGATAGCTGTATGATGATAATAGTGGTAAAGAACTACGATGATTCAAGTTGAAAGTTGTGCAAAAGCGGAGATTATTGTAATGTTTGAGGACATCCTTAACCGGATTAAGGTTTGCGGTGTGTTTTTTGTTTTTCTATTGGTAAATATCAGATCGAAGTGATCGAACATCCACTGTTTTCATTTATAGGAGGTACTTGTTAGTCGAGATAAAATACATTGTTTGCTTTTTTTGCTATGCAAGCTCATTGTCTTTATTATACATTGTATTTGCTTAAGGGATAAACGTAATTTTTTGCTGTGATCTTTTCCTGAAAGCTTTTTAATCAGACAAATTGCAACGAAATCGTCCTTTTTTACTTCTTTGTTGTGTTTTCAGTGCGGGCCAATTTCAGCACAGATTGTTGATCTACTCAATTTTAAGCGTTTCTGACTATTTTTCGAATTAAATTTGGCTTATTGCGTGCTTAGTTTGTTTTCATTGATCATTATTAATGTCAGTTCCGCAGCTGTTTTGTAAATATACAATTTAGCGCATTCGATTGGCAACAATACATTGATTTGTTTCTCTTCCCGCGTATTCGTATCGGCGTAATCCTTCCCTAACCATTAAAAAAATATATGGAGGTTTACCAATTTAAGCGTGTGTTTATAGGCGAGGTTTTATTGGCACAGGTAATGGCATTCGGCTGATCGATCAATAAGTAGAAAGCTCGTATTTTCTACCCTTTTGCGTTTTAATATTTTCATAGGCCATTAGGAAAAATTGGCATACAGGGGCGAGTCCCTGCGTAATTCCACAAATTAACATCAAAACAGGAACGTGAGGATTTGATGTCGCTGAATAAACTGGTAACACTTGCGCGTGTTAATACGCGAAAAGTCGGTAAAATTACCAGAGGTTACATTTGCAATTGTAATTGGGGGGATTAAAAAGCGGTGACGTCCGTAGAATGTGTATTTATAATTATGAGATGTACGAATTAAACAAATAAATTGGAGCTTAATAGAAGAGGCGATTTATAAATAGAGCCATTGCATAATGGAAGGTTCTAGTTGCGCTTGAGGGCGTTGGAAGTGTTATTTACGTCTTGGAATAATTCTTATTGGGAAGGTTAATTTTGTCGGAAGCTTTTATTGAGGTTTATTTTCTTGTTAGGTATGTTTCGAGTGAAGCACCTATTCGGGTCTTTTACGGGTTCCCTATATTCAACCACTAAACTACTTCCTGCTTACTTCGAAGGAATTGCTCGTGCTCTTTGCCAAGCAGCTGTAATTTGGCGCTTTATTCGATTTCATGTATCAAATTTACATATTTTAATTAAAGCCGTTAAAGCATGACGATTCTACAGAATCAATTTTCACTCTCATAATTGGGTCGCTAAATTTATCCCGTGTCGATACTTTTCCGGATGAAAAATGCAGATAACGAAGTTTCTTCGCGTAACTGATGACTTTCTGGGAACTTTGTCTAAAAACCTAATTAAAAAAGGCATTCATTCTCATTAGGGTTTCTATTTCGTAGCGAAAACCTCGCCGCTTCTTCATAACGAAGTTAAGTGCTGGTCTGTGGATAACGTGATTAGGCCTGAAAAGACTTTGGCAATTAAAATGCAGAAAAACAATATTGCATTTACGTTGCAGGAAAATTCCTGCAACGCCCGGGGCTGATTCTAATTTAATATTTGATATAAGGAAAGCGAGAAGTCGAGTGTTAAACTCGAGATTGATTAGGGAGGTGTTCGCTTCCTTTCCAATATTAATGATCCCAACGGATTCGCTCCGGGAAGAAGAGTTGAAGAGGGATAAATTGCGCGCGGACCAAAAACGAATTTATGATCTTTATTCTTAAACAGTGTGAAAATGCAATTTGATGATTTATAAGTAGCGCGGTGGGATATAACTCAACTGATTCTCTTTCTTAATTCACCAGCCACCAGGGAAATTTTATTGTTTTTCGCAGATCAAATTTTTTACCTCTGATTTGGCGTTTAATTTTGCTTAACTTTATTGCGACGGTGTCTCGGCATAAAAAACGCGCCTTATTAAAATCTCCGACTTGATTAAAGCTTTTGGGGGTTCAAGTAATAACGTTATGTGGTCGTAACTTGGGTAAATTTCTAAATGGGGGAAGGAATAGGATATTTCTGAAGTCCATGAATTGTCTCGAAAGAAAAACGTTGGAAGAATACGGAAGTTGCTTCTATTACGAGCTATTTAAAACCAGGAAGCTTCGCGACTTTCAAATCGCAAAAAGAGCATTCATGTGAATAAAAAAGACAATTTACTCCCATTGTGAAAATAGTTTATCTTCATTGTTAAACAGTGCAAACACACCTTTTCTATTTTTAATAGTACATAATTGATGACTGAAGTGGTGATTTGCTGCCAAAAGATGAGTCATTGACAAGGCTGTGAAATGCACCATTTAATCCTGAAATCTGTAGTTTTCAGCTTGAGTCACCACAGTTTCAGGATTTTGAGGATGTGCTTGTTTGTGGGTGGATAAAGCGTTTAATATTGAACAGCTTGCAGGTTTTATTTAAAATTTTAATATTTCACCAAGGTGGAGTATTTCATATTCGCTTGAAGGATAGTTTATTTGTTTTTACAAAAAGTTCATTCAAGTGTGATAACATCGTTCATTCATTGCCAAAAATTTTCCAATTTAAACAGTGTGTCAAATTGTTTTATGACTGTATATTCCGTAATTTCCGAAATTTATTTTTTCAAGTAACTATATTGACTCTCTGCTTTCAGTGCGGTGATGATTTGTGGTGGAAGCAATTGCGTTTATAATCTCAGTGGAAAATTAATTCAAGAGGATAATTTAGCCGGAGTTATTTACGTAATTTTTCAATTTCGCGCTAAACGGATGCAGATAACGAATTTCTTGTCTGAAATTAGTTAAAGTTTCGTTTACATTTAATTTCCTAACGGTTCTTAAGCGGCTCTAGCAAAATAATCGTCTGAATGCCGTCATTACTAAACCACTTATCCGACGTTCAGTAAATCAAACTGTTAATTAAGGTCGGAGGTCCGATTATGTAAAGAACACTTTATTGGGTGGAGTAAGGGTGGAATGGGTGGTTTATTGCAATATGGCGGCCAGACCACGGAACAGGGCGTACTACAAAAGACCATTAATCATGGTACAGAACATACTAACCGCGTTACCGGAGCACCATCAAGTATCTGGCTAATGCAACGTCAGTCGATCCACACAATGGAGATTCTCTCGGTGAATTTGCAAAGCAAGCAGGATTTTGCTCGTCCTGTTGCAGGACGTTCACGTGTCGACGTGTATTTCGTTAAAACGAAAAATCACCTTTCTCGTGTTGCGCTTTTTTGCCACACGAGTGAGCAAAGAATATGGATTACTCGTTCATTGTTGGCAAAATCTCGAAAAGCAAATAAGAAAATAAGGGAGGCAGATTCTCTAAACAATTCTTTAGAATATCTCCCGCTAAAGCTGACATTTTAAATTTAATTTTTCTCGAGTGAATGAGTGTGTTTGCGCATTTGGATACTACAGCATTCCTGCATTTATGATCGCGAAAATGTAAAGTCAACAAGAAAAACAGCAATAAAACGCTTAATCCCGTCGTAAAAAGGTGAATCCTTGTTTTTCTGTGGAAGAATTTGGAATGGCGTTTTTTTTCAAACGTTTGGACAACTTAATGAGTTTCTGTGGTGCCAACATTGATTATTTTTTTGTTTATGTTTTTTCGAGTTGCGGTTTGGTACCCTTGTTCTTACAGCGAAATACGAGCGAGAGTGAAAATAATTTGAGTTTTTTATAACCAAGAGGTGACCGCTGCTTTTACAGGAGCTTTTTATTATTTACAGGCGGCTTGTGGGATTGTCAGCCGAAACGTCTGCGGAATACTAATTTTAATTGAGATATTTTTGTTTGTGGTTGTGTGTTTGAGACTAATTCTGCGTCCACAAATTTTCCATGTTTTCTTACTGTCTTTTCCAACTAATTCACTTTTGTTATTCATTCCGGAATAATTTTAAAGGAAGATGTCTTTCATGTCAGTGTTTTTTGCAAGTAATACAATAGATATTTCTATTTGAGAAATTTTTCTAAGAGCAAATTTGAGTCTTCCCAGTGGAGCAATACAACTTGAGTACGTCAAATTTACGTTTTGTAAAGAAAATGCTTGCTCAATCTACGTGGAACAGTGTAATTCTCAAAGGATGTTTACAACTTCGAAAATTAATTTTTTTTACATGTGTGGATTTTTGGAACTGCAGGAATTGTAAGTGCAAATGTAAAATACTGTTTCATCGGAAATATCAATAGTCGCGCCACGTTTTGCGTAAATCTACTTTTTTCATCGCTTGCAACATGTGCATGATATTTAAATAGTTTGTTCTGTTCAATGATCCTGCTCGGAATTAATAATCACAGCTGTGCCGCCAATGTAAAAACTCAAGTTTTTATATCCACTAATTAGGAACAAGAGTCGGAACTAAGAATTGTTTACTTGCTCCAATAAATTCCACCACATAAGAGTTTAATTTACCTCGCTCCAAATTTCTGAGGTACCGGAAGCTAACACGCATTTTGTGTGTCACTTTTGTCATTGCCAAACCACCGACACCGTTTCGTTTCGTTTTGACAAATGTACCGTCGAGCTGATTCCGAGACGTGTTTCTCTTTATTTTAATTAATTATTCACCGAAACTTGCAGCGAACGCAAAGAGCCAAGTAATATTAATGGAAATTCATTTTTAAAGCGAGTGTCACAAACAGATTGCAAAATACATCCGAATTAAACACGAGACAAATGCGGTTTTGTAAGACGATAAAAAATAGCTCTGAATAATATACTTGGAGACGACATTATTGATAATTATTGGTCAGTAAGTGTCTGTTATTGCAGCGGATTATTTATTGCAGGAGACCGTGCCAAAATATGACACAGTTTTAAAGTACAGAGAGAAATATGTCTTACAATGTGTTACTCGTGTTTATATTTTAGATCCGGAGGCAGGTAGACGGCGATATTAAAAACAGAAATCGTATATAACGTCTTGCAGAGGTTTTGTTTCACGCTGCGATGATACATTGAGGCGATGTAACACTTTGTGATAGTTGAAGCTATTTATTACCAGTGACAAACTCAATCTTGCTAGTAATTGCAGTAAAGTTTATGATGCTGACGTTCTTCATATTTTATTGGCGCTTATTTCCCCATCAGCACTAGCCAAAATATAGATCATCTTTCTGTTTAATAACTCAGTTAAGACACTTTCGTAAATCTTCATTATATACGATTTTGGAGTTGTGAACAAGTTTAGATTTTCTAATCTAGCTGATATGTGCGGGTGCTTAAGAAATTTATGGACAAATATAAGTCATTAAAACTTTTCTATTGTTGTTTTCTATCTTCTGGGAGGTTACAAAACCTTGAGGCTTGCTCACTTTTTTCTCCAGAACTTATAAAATTTTCAAATCGCTGAAATACCGTTGCGTAAAATTCGATCACGGACAACCATTAAAAATAGAAGTTGTAACATTTTTTCCAACTTCTGAAGTGTATAAAGTTTCAAGAGTGACGAAATCGTTAAAATACGAGTGTTTAAAACTTTACTTCAAATTGTAAAATGTGGACCCCTGGCGCATCCACCAAAATTAAACATTGACGATTGACGATTCAACTTTCGTCGCCGCTTTTTAAAACTGAAATTGGGGCTTGGGTCACGCAACAATTTAATTATAGGGTTTTTATGTTTACGGTTTTTTGCGTTTTCCTGTTGAATGGATTAATTTAAATGGACTACACGTGTTTTTATCTGTCACGATAAAATTCCTCGACGAGTGGATTAGTTAGAAGTGTGCCGACAAGGCGAAACTTTCGTAGGCGGAAACAGGAACAAAAAGGAAGCGAATGTCATCAGGGATGACACAAAATTCGCAACAGTTGCACTCCTCCCCCATCCTGAGGTGAATCGTTGAACATGATTTAAATTTCTTCCCCCAAGTATATCAAGACGATATATTTATTCAGGATGTGGTGTTTCTGAGTAAAAAATGAGATGAAGTCGGAGGGTAGAGATTTAATTTTTGTGTATTTTTTCGCTCCTTATCTCGGGTTATGTTATTGAAAAATTCCAGTTTTGAAATTCAATCTCGTTTTATGGGGGTTATTTTAGTAAATGTGACACTGAACTAACCCACTTCTCAGACGTATTTCACCAACTTTCCGATTCGTCGTGAGTTTAAATTTAGTTCATTTATTACGATTTCGTCGTTGCTTCTTTTATCTCAACTTAACAAGCGGTGCGTGATTTTTTGTTTACACTCATTAAAAGTTATAAAGCGCCTGTTATACGCTACACTTGCCGAAATAAGTGTTCGAACTTCAAAAGTTGCGTTTCTTTGAAGCGTCTACGAACATATTTACAAATAAATTTTCTCAGCTTGGTTGACACAGGATCATTTGTCGTAAAACTTTATTTACACGTGTGATTCACCGACATAATGCTGCCGCGATACAATCAACGAAAAAAACAACTTCGGTAAACTGTGTGGAAGTTAAGTTTAAAGTGGGAAAATTGCACAAACGTAATTAAAGAAAAAGCATAGTTGTGGTAAAGTTTGAAAGTTTTTCATTCGGGGGAAACTGGCATGAATACGAAATTAAATAGCCGGCTTTACAAGTCTTTGCAATTAGTAAAAATGGGTTATTTTTAAGGTTTAAAGTACAAACTCGAGGCGAGATGTTTGACTGGGGGCCGGAGTTTTCAGCGTCTGATGTAAAAACGATGCTCTCATTGCAAGATATTGTTGCAGTAAAACTGGGGGTTTATAAGCAGTCACGACGGCGCGCTGGATTAAATGCGAAAATATTTAACAGGTTTCCATCGGTGCCCGTTTTTCACTTGGGAATAAGTTTAGTTAGAGAAAATCAAATTACTAGAGTTTTTATACGTTTTCACAGATTCTATACTTATTTACACTTTGTTCAAAATATTTTGTGCAAATTAATTACGTTTTCAGCACAGTTCGTGCAACAATTGAGTTTTGATTTTGATTTTTTTTTTTAGCGAAGCAAATATTTTGTTAAATTGGCACTAATTTATTGCACCGTCTAAAACTTTCAAACTATCAGGAAGGCAAATAGTTTTATTTAGTTTAACTTGTATCTAAACACCAAAGTAATTTATGCTTCATAGTGGAAGGCTTAACAGAAGTTTGTACGACGTCCCTTTCACAACTTCAAAGTTACGGTAACTGAAAGGACATTTATATGTATATAAATTTGTCAGCTTCTGACATAAGCAGTGGTAAGGGTTTGTTGGTTTTCGGTATGCCAGATTGTTGTGCTACCGCTGCGAAAACACAATCTTAATGTTGTTTTACCATTAACGCCTCTGGCAGAGGAGTGGACAAGCAAATTGAGTCTCTTGTTCTCACTTAACAATTAAAGTTTGTTCTGATGTTTGAGACAAGTAGATACAATAAAATGTATAAAAAATATTTGGTGGAAAACAACTGCCCGAAATATAAGCTTTTGTTATAATATTATTACAAAATATTATCTTTTGAAAGAAGCACTCGAATCTGCCGACTGAGTTCAAAATTGCTTTTTCGCTGTAAGTCATTTTGGACGACATGAAAAATCATGTGGGGATGTAAAAGACGTTCTATCATTTTCTCATTATTATTGGTGTTTTTTTTAATTCTCTTAGGAAACAAATACGGGGAATTTTTTAAGACATGTTTTATAACATACGAGAATAACTTTTCTATTCTCTGTGCTCCGTATCTTCGATGAAATGAGAGTTCAACTGCGAAATTGCTTTGGCCGGCAACGTTCGCATTGTATTAAATTTAATTCATGAATATTCACCACGTACGAATCAATAGCACCGGGGGTTAAATACATTAATGAAAGTATATAACGAACCAATTTATGAAAATTATCAATTATTATTGGCTTATTCAGAAATCAAATAAGGGCCCGCATTGTGATTAAATTTATAGAGGGGCTTGTGCATTTTAGGATCAGCTCTGTTCTAGTGGATTACGACCGTAATAACGACTAAGTATGGTTTATTTCAACTTGGCGGTAAATTTTGTAACATGCAAATCCACAAAGGTCTCAACTAAAGCGTATTTGCTTTGTTAGTTTTGCATGAACATTAAATTAATTACGTTAGTGTGACCGGGTGCAGCATGTTTCAGCAACACTAGCATTATTTTTGTTGAATATGAAATCGAATCGTGTTTGACTGCGGTAAACAGGCCGACGTTGAAGTTTGGTAAAGAAAATGTTTGCGAGTAAGCAAATTTTGACAGGTTCGTAAAAATGTATAGAATCTTATCTTTTGACGTTAAATTTCTATTAAAGTGCGAGTACACGTATAAGGCTCTTGGGTCTTTTTGTGATAAATCTACAATGAAAGCGATGGGCTTAAATCAAACCATAATAAAGCTTGGGTGACACTACTAAATTGAGTTTGTTAATCAGTGCGATAATTTATTCGGAGCTGGAATTTTCAATAAAACCTGATTTTTTCGCATCACTTTGAGAGAACTTGCCGATATTAAGGTTTTTTTAATAATGAAATTCAATAGGTCTAAAGCTGGGTGCTCAATGAAAGGAGGGTCGCAATTATTGGATTGACCTTAGCATTTTCCGATAAATGTCTAAATTAAAATGTGGCATCCGATTTATGTACATTTTTCCGATGAAAATTTTATCTGACGACGAACAGTGTTTTGTGTTTTAGGATCAAACGATAATTATAGTTTATGATGCGGCTTTACATGAATTAAATTTATGGCTGATGTAATTTATGCGATTTTAGAAAAATTACCGTCCCACGGTCCAAAAAGAATGTAAACATTAATCTGTCATTTGTTTGGGGCTGGAATCCTGGTTTTAAACTATCGATTTCTGCACCATAATGGCACGGTAATTATCGCAATTATTGTGGTGTCAATTAGTGTAATGAAACTTGGTAATATCGGTCGCATCCTGTCGGGTAAAGTACCCACAATTTTGCATACAAGTATGTTCAGCCTTATCTGTAATATGGTTGGCAAAAATGAAATAAATGTCCCGGGAGATACATTTTATCGGGGAAATTTAAAGGGTACAGTAACAATTTTTTCTGTGATAGGACGAGCATGTCAGCTGATTGCTGAAACGCTCTTTCACCGCGAAGGAATGTGACTGCTGTGGATAATTTACTCGCCTGCATTAAACATTGCGGTAAAATATTTACAAGAACTCGATGCAGAATGCAATTTTCACGAGAAATTTCCACTCAGGGAAGGAAACTGATCGTCTTTTTTTCTTGTCGAACTTGTTTTCGCTCATCCGACTTTTATTTGAGGGTTGATCTTGAACTTTGAAAGGAACAGAGTGACGTGCGATTTTTTTCAAAAGCACTCGAGTTTTATGTCGGGAAAATATTGATGTTGACTTACACTTTTGAGGGTTTTGCAGTGGTTACATTTTGAAGGGTGGAATGCTAGTTATTTTTTCGGTATTTTCCACCGGATAATTACGAGAGATAATTTAAATAGAGACATTTCTGGGGGTGATTCAGTCGGAAAATCGAAATGAGCAAAAGCGCAGGAGTGGAATTATTAAATAGTGGCGCGGTTCTGAGTTTATTTTCTTTTATATCTTCATTTCGTTCGTATATATTTCGCCAAAAAGAAAAGTGTGTTTTTAATCAAAGGAAACGTTTCGTTTTATTGCCACCGTTACAATAAAAGTCTAAACTTTCAAAATGTTGTGTTTATTAACTGCGACATAAAGACGCTAATATTTTACAATTGTAACATAAAGTCCGTTTGATGCCACCGTTTAGTGAGTCGACAAGAGTGCTTTAATGACTTTTTTACGAATATATTAATTTCGGTCGTAAAGTGGCGATAGGTGAACAAGCTCTCGTAAACTTTCTAACGCAAACACATAAAGATGACGAAGTTATGTGATGTTTTTTTTGTTCCAGATCCCTACCCCAGCGAGCAGCAGAGGTACGACGAGATGTGCGCTGGTCCGGGCTACGGGGAGCCTTTCGGGACGGAAACGTACCGGAAAAGCGCTCCTCCGGTTACCGCCGAGTACCGGGATCAAAGGAACACCCACTTCCAGCAGCCCGGAGCCGTCCTGATGGTGTACGGTCTGGACCCACTTCGCACCAACGCGGACAAACTCTTTAATCTCATGTGCTTGTATGGAAATGTCGCTCGGGTTAGTGTTTTATGTGTCTTATCCGAAAGTATAAGACGGTGTTACGTGATAAAGTAGGGTTTATTATATAAGGATTGCCTCGCGCCCTCGCCGTGACGCATCAATCTTTCTTAAGGGGCGCTCTGAGAAAGTTTACACAGGGCGAAACTATAATAGATGAATTAAGTCGAATTTAATTTTGACGTATTATGGTTGTGTTGTTATTTTTATTTATTTCGGTAAGTGATGGGTGTCTGGGGACTGTGATGGTGTGAGACTGGGGAAAATTATTTTTCCCAGTTGGAAAATTCGTTCCTTCTTATTATGTATTTTGAAACACAATAACTTGGCTTTTGCATGTGCATATCTTGCGTCATTTGCAAATAAACTTCAGCCATTCGATACGTTTCGAATATTCATTATTCGCTCCATGGGGTGGAAATAAAAGCAATATTTACCCGTAATGGAATTGGAAATGTAGAAAGTTAATTTTAATATTAATTGTTGAAGTTGGTCTAATTATGATGAATTTTTCAGTGATAAATTGGCGGTTTATCTCGGTAATTAAAAATTTCATTTATTGATGAGATTAAATAATTGGTAAATTGCACTAATGACGAGACTTTAATTAAATTGTTGTTTAACCAACGCTGATACATTTTGAATTTTATGCACGAAGAATCAAACAGGAAAAATTATTAAACGAGAGAATTCAAGTTATTGCTTCCGGCAGAAGGTGAGTGAAGGCGTGGAGCGTTGGGGAAAGATCACAATAAAGGTAATCCGCAATGTATGCCGGCTTATTAGTCGGCGCTTTAGCCGATTTTGTCATTTTGTGGTTTATATTAGAACAACTTTGTGAAATATATTATTTTCCACCACACAAACTTGCACAGCTGTTATGAATACAAACCGATCGTTTACTATTCTATTTTTACTGTTCTTTTTATACGGCTCATCAGACTTAACCTGTGTTAAAATAAAATTTTACTGTTTTGCCCAAAAGCCTCCGCTTCGCTTTACAAATTTAATAAAACAAGAACCGCACGAAATTAAACTGTAACATTTCTCGTTTTCAGGAGTTCATAAATTTTTCGCTGGAAAATTGTTCGTTGTTTGGCTTCATCTAAATTTACATTCATTAATATTAACAATTATGGGTGGGTGAGGCGCCAATTTGTTGCAGTTTTATTTAAAAATTTCAAACTTCGTCCACAGTGCGAATTTAAGAGGCCAGTGCGCATTACAAGCCGATACCTTTAATCTAATTTGAAGCTTTTTATTTCCGGGTTTGCGAGGCGTCCGGAAAGGAAAAAATTCAATTTTCTCGTCCGGGTTAAAACAACATGAGTGTAGCGAAAAACACACTTTCGGCCCTCCATGATCAATTTTTGATGAGTACAGCTCGGGATAAATTTTCTTAAATCGAATTTACCACATGTAAATACCGGTTTTCCAATTGGGGGTTTTGTAATTGAATTCGTTTGTTCTCGAGGCGGTTTTAGAAAAAAATTCTTGCCGAATTACGCTGCCAAGATTTCCTATGGAGCGGAAAATGAAAAATAGAGTGGATGCGTCCTGCTTAAACCAATCCCTAAATAAATTATAATTTCGGCTTCGTTTGCAAGATTTAATTCGAATTGGAGTTTTTTCGAGTAAAATACGACTGTTTGGGTCGACTAGCCAAATGCGTTCGTTCAATTATTTCAGATTTATTAGAGGCGAAATAACGGCGATCCTAATCTGAGACGAACTTTTCAACTCCACTTAATTCCAATTTAGCGTTCAGCACACAGTTGTCTCGTTACTGTTTGTTAACCTATTTATACTTCGAATAAAAATTTCACCCAAGCTATTTTCGGGCGTTTTACGCGGATTTAAAAATACAGAATATCGTTCGTCCGGACGCTGCTAATTGTCGAGATGTCTTACAAACCGAGTTAAGAGTTGAAAGCTTCATGTTTCCAACTTTTCATCACGTGTCAAGCGTCGCTCGAGAATAGTGCAGTGTAGCAGCACTTTCCTAATTGAATTAATTTATTAAGGCAACTTGTTTATAATTGATTTATTGGAGTGGCTGCAGTGCCGGAAAAACTATCTATTACGTTTCCTTATGTCACTCGAACGAGAGACAAAGCTTGATTAAATAATTACTGAAAGTAGGACGTGCTTATTTGTTTTCAACCGATTGAAATTCCTGTTTACGTTTTTTCAGCAGGAATGCTCGTAATCGTAAAAATTTAATGGAAGCACTTTGCAATTAAACTTTGACAATACGAAGTGTTAAGTTATTTCCAATCAAAACATTTTTCTTGGTAAATTTAGAGCGGATTTATTCGCACAACTGTGCCAAAAATGAGTTCTGTTTTTCTTTTCAGATAAAATTTCTCAAATCAAAAGAAGGCACTGCCATGGTGCAGATGGGCGACAGCGTGGCAGTGGAACGATGTGTTCAAAATTTAAACAACGTAACCGTAGGTCTAACTGGTGCCGCGCCCTTATCACACCACAACAACGTCAAAGACGACAAGAACAACCAATCCGAACACAAACTACAACTCGCCTTCAGTAAACAACCCTTTCTTAGTGAAGTAACAAATCCCTATCCCTTACCTGATAAGTCACCGTCGTATAAAGAGTACATAACAAATAAGAACAACAGGTTTATGAACCCGGCGATGGCCAGCAAAAACCGCATCCAGCCCCCGAGCAAGGTAAGACCAGGTCGACATCAAACTGTCTCCATAAACACTCGAGAGACGGATTATTGGACTAGTTCTTATTTATTTTCACTGCATTTTTTCCCGACGGTTTCGATAAATTCAGGTTTCTATATTTAAAAAGTGTCAAAGGAGCTGTGCAACGCGCATTCTGGCTTGTTGCATTCGAAAGTAAATACGATCTGATATTAAAAGCTTTTAGAAACGTTGAGAGTATAAGTTTACAAAGCTGACGAGATGCGAGAGGCTATTACTGTGCTAATAAATACATCATAAGATTTTTTCTAACTGGGCTTTTTGCCATTAAATGATCTACTCCCTGCTGTGCAACAACAAAGACTCGTTTTCCCTCGTCTTAGTTGCAGAAATTCTTATTAAACAGTTTTTGGCACTTTGACATTTTAGTGCGAAAAATTACTAAGCAAGGAGCAAGTTTTATTCAGGGCGTCATTATTTATTCATTGTGCGATAAAACTCGTTTCTGGGTTCGTATTTAGTGCACTGAAAGTTTTCAGTGAAACCGACACCCTTTTTCGTCAAAATAAATGGATTTAAGACATTCTTGTCTTGTTTGTTTTAATTTGCCAATTTTTTTTTGGTAAAAACTCCTAAACTAATGACTGTTTTTCCCGATCATAAAAACGGGAAGCTTATTCGGATTTCATCGGAACATCGAGATTAGCTCTTCCCTTCTGAATTATTGGAACAAACATCGACCTCTACCACTGTTCGTTAACAAATCCCACTATCAGCTTTAACCCGGCGTTATTCGATTATGACCCTGACTGTTTTTCGATAATTTGACGGATTCGAGCAAAATTGAAATAAATATTTTGATTTTTGTGTCATAATAGGATACACACTTCCATTAACGGACATCGCGGTAAACTAGATTAGTTCTATCATGAGTAGCTAACGGCCTGAAGCGAGTTGTTGGGTTTCAATCCTTTGAATTCAGGTGCAGTCGTAAAACTATGGACGGGGTGCGAACGTTAAATATTTGATGAGATGTAATTTTCCTAAAACACATTTGGCATAAAATCCGAATGTGGGTTACAGTGATGTATCGGAGTGATACAATGTGGCATGCACGATTGTTACGATTTTTCCAATAAGTTGGAACAATGTTTTTAATAAGCGAATGGAATACAAAGTTATTGCGGCTCATGACGAATGGAGCGTATGATCTTCACCGAAGAGTAGTTTTGTTTGTAATGTGAATTTCAACTATGCCATTTGCGTACGCTAGAAAGCTTTGTACGGCTTTATAAAGCCTGAAATTCCCATGTATCAAAGAGGATAATTAACACCGGAGAGCTCCGGTTGCGCTAAAAAACACGACGGCTAAATAAACAGCTTCGATTTCTGCAAAATCAAATATTTGCACGTACGTACTTGAAAGGGGTTGTAAACTCGATGAAATTCACGCCACTTATGTGTTTAGACGCAATGGAAATTTAAAGCAAATGTTTATTTTGTGTATTTAGTATTTTGTAGGTTTTACAACGATTAGAGATAATTTTTTTTAATTTTTTTGGTAGCAGTACCGGTGAAAAACTAATTAAATTACATCAAATGTGTTGAAAGTTGTTACCTGGAGTATATGCTGATGTGAAGTTTTAATTAAAACTTTGAAATACTCAACGCCTTGTTAGGTTTAATTGAAGCTTATTAATCGCGATTCCTGTCTTCATAATATAACAACATTTTTTTACACGACTTTTAACTAAGGAATTCCAATTAATTAATAAGTGCATTGAAACTTTGATTAATTCTCAGGTATTGAAAATGTACCAAAGGAAAATTTTCGTCTTGAACTTGAAATGTTCTACATATTTTGTCGAAGAACACAAATTGTGGCATTTGTTATTATTTCGTTTCAAGAAAAAACGTTTCAGTCATACATCAACTGAAGGGTTTTCCGCTATCGATCGCCAAGACTGGCCCACCTTTCCTTGTTTACGCCGCTTTTTAACCTTGCTATATTCCGTTTCTTCGGGAATACGATTCAATTTAAGTAATTCTTGTCTTTCTTTCGGTTCGTTCCCAACTCTTGGGAGCATAACATAAATTGTTCAAACCCTCATCCTCCTAATAGAGACACATATGATATTTATTTTGCGCAGCATCTCGAAACTCCGGCCATAAAATACCAAGTTTGTTGCATTCTCGAGATTTTTATTATTTCCCGTATGATACTCGAGAAATTTCATCGTTGCTTCCCGCTTCCAGATCCTGCATTTTTTCAACACACCGCCACAAGTAACGGAATCAGAACTAGTCCAAGTATTTCGGGATTACGACGTCGTTCCTCCCAAAGCGGTTAAACTTTTTCCTATGAAGTCGGAACGATCGAGTTCGGGACTCCTCGAATTCGAAGACACCACAGAGGCTGTTGCTGCCGTGATGGCGTGCAATCACGCCGCCATCGAGAGTCCAGGTAGGAATTTTGAGCGTCTAGTTGAGAAAATCGTTGTGACACACTTCGTTCGAGATTTCGTGGTCTAATTTAATTATTCACACCGACGGAATAAACTGTTTGGAATGATGGGACGTCTCAAATTGGGTTCTGCAGGCGTGTCAGGGGGATAATTTGGTTAAATGAACTGTGAATAATTATGCGGGTACTCAAAATGAAGGAATACAAGGGAATCGGGATGTGATAATTTGTAAATAAATTAAATGCCGGGGTTTGGAAAATTTGCTAATTGGTCAGATTAAGAGGATAATGAAGGCTTGTTATGAAAGCCATTTTTGCATAATTAAATTCCCAAAATTTATTTTAGAATAATCAGTAATTTTGTTTTTCAATTTAGTATGAGTAATGACTAATGAGCTAATTGAAACTGCTTATTTTAATAACAAATATCACAATGTGATTATGTTCGATATTAATATTACGTTACTTTCACAACAATGCAAATTTTGTAAATCATTAGCTGGAATATTTATTTATGTAATAATCTGGTAACAGTTTTGTGGCGCCTTTGATCTGGTCATTTCAGGAAAAAGCCGTTGGAAAGTTGTTCCTTGTATTTATTAATAACGAACAGAGGTAAATAAAAAGTGCCTGAATGCGGCAGTTTAACGACATCGACGTACGAGAACCAGTTGCTGTATCTCAATTTCGCTGATGTCGGGGGTAAAAATCGAAGCGAAGTGTGTCACAATTTGTGGTGTTGGAGCTGCCTAATTGATTGATGTGTGTTATAGGCACAAAGTTCCCTTTCATAATGAAACTGTGTTTCTCGTCGTCCCGTAGTATGACAATTCGAAATGGTGACAACAATTCCAATGGAGCTGGAGAGAAACGTATAGAGTCTGAACATTAAAAGTAGTAGCTCCATATCCCTTTAATATAACCGATACATATCCTTTCCATATACCGTATGTCCATAATACGTTATTACCGTTAGTTGAATTAAGGTACTTAAGGTATCTGTTTGATCAGTAGATTGAATCTCGTTAAATGAACATGTTGTTATGTTCTAAATATTTTTTAATTGTTGATATTATTTATTTCTTTTATTTTGTTGAAACCAACATATTCAAGCCGTATTTTGCAATTCCCTAAAATGGACTAGTTAAATTAGTATTACATATCTTAAAGAAATTGACATGAATGTTACAAAGATTTGTGTGCAACACGAGTTTTAGGGCAATTTTTAAATGTTTAATTGCAACGACATTAGACGTAATGTTTTTTAAATAAAGTAGGTTATTTATTGTTAGAACGATGAACTAAGGAATAGTACTGTATATTTTTATTTGCACTAATTATCACCCATAGTACTATAAAAGGAGGTTTGTTAAGTTGTTGTTATTTATTTTCGTCCATTGCTTGTATCATATCTTCATTAAAGAAATAAAGTTTCTTCTTTTCATTCATTTGATATGTGATTAGTGTATACTATATTTTATCTCGATCTTGTGTATATAGTTTTGAGAATTTTTAGTTGTTACGTTCGTATTGTAAATATTTAAATAACTGAAGTCAATATCTAATAACTCTAAATTCAGAAATATCTAAGCAGAAACTACGAAACTGAGCAAATAAGAAATTTACCATATTTAGGAACATATCAATTGTACTATTAAGAATATTTTGAAAGTCTATTTTTTCTGTGCTTTGTACTTTTCATATATACTTTGATAGAAAGGAGGCTACGATCCATAGATCTAACGAACTGCTTATAAAATGACAGCTTCAGATTAAAGGCTTAGCTAATGAGAGTTTCGTCCTGTGAATCTAATGTCACTTTAGTTAAATGTCTTCCTAACATATGTGTCTCAGTCTAACTAGGACCTAAATTTGACAAAATTGCGTTAGCTGGGACCGATCATGTGTTATTGATGTTTATAATAGTGTTTGTGTATGGGATATTAAGACATTGTGCAATAAAAGTTTGCATAGTTATTATCTTTCGACCACCATATTGTTAACGTGTTTTTTTCCTTTTTTTAATATGGTGTAGTTGATGATTTCAAAACATAAAAGACAAATAGTTAGTTCATATCACATAGTATTAATTATTCGTACTATAGATTTAGAGTTATTTTTAGTGTGCAGTGGTCTCTAGCTGTCAAACAGCGGTAGCTAATCAGATTTATTCCGTACTTATGGACCAAAAAAAGTTGGAATGAGAAATTGTTAAAGCCGGCTTAAGGCCTTTGCACACTGCGTACAGTTACTGTTGTAGGAGACTCAAAACTATCGATAGATATTGGTGATTTCTAGGTGATAAAGTGATTTTCATTGATTATATTTTTTTAAGAAAGTGGTTCCGTTGAATGAACACATATCCAAAAACTCTCTCAAGAAATCTATCACTAAGTGTTAATTTTTCTTTCGGCATGGCATATCAAATAATCAATGAAAAATCAAGCTCTTCATGTGTGTTATTAATTTTGTAGTATTCTATAAAACTGCATTCTATAATATATATGTCGTAACAAAACATTAGTTGAGTCAATTATCTGTGCCTATAGCAGTGGTAGTCTATCTTCGTCTATCACACTCTTACTCCAACTCTAAACCTTTACTACCTTGTTTCTCTCTGTGCTGTGATAAATTTGACATGAATTAACTCCAAGACTGCGATTTATTATAAGCTCTACAAAGCAATTGTAAATAAGCTTCTATTAATTACATAGGGATGACATTTATTTGTCACTTAGCGCACCGATGCTTTTTCTCTCCTGTTTTTGTTCAGTCTCGAATAAATTAAACTAGTACAAACTCACCTGGGATTTACGCGGGAGGGGCAACGAAACCTAATGATCGAAAGTTTTCCCTTTGTGTTTCGATATCGAACGAATATTATTTTTTAAAATTTATTTAATATCACAGAGGGAGACAAAACACACCATACCTACAATGCTTACACGTTCAAAAATACATCAACATGCGTACAGACATGACAAGCTGAAACATCATAATACACAAGTAATGTTAAGTAAATGTATGTATTTTCCGACGCTGTGTGTATATATTTAAATTATTCAAAGTATTATAATATACGCGTAATTGTATGCCAAATATTTTCTGGCATTTTATTTTTGTACATGTATTGTTCCCAAGACAGTTTTTCATATTGAATTTTAAAAAATTATGTACATATTGGAACATACCATCTACAAGGATAGAATGGCTAGGTTCAGTATTACTAAAAAGTCAATTCGTTTTTTCGATAATGTAAATAAGTTATATTTCATCGCTGAAATAAGTAAATTAATTACCAATTAATGTGTTTTTGAAGTGTAAGATCAATCCTCACAGCCACTTCCGGCCCCCTATCCCATGATCCAATAAAAATGAGGTAAAATTCAAGACACCTAGCTGGTAAGTACTTTGAAATAAAAACGCGTTTTATTTACAATAAATCTTTATTAAAAAAGTGTACATAAAGTATTTAAACACGCCAATTTAGCCTAACTTTATAGAAAAATACTTCTGTAATCTGTAACTGTGTGCTTGTACTTAGCTGGTATTGCATTGTTATTGTATTCATAATAAAGTGTTTAAATACTTTGAAAAAGCTTTGTACACTTTGTCCAAATACATGTTAAGTAACAACCCCCACCTGCGCTATAAAATGTATAATACACATTTCTACATGTTAGTTTACAAAAAATAGTGTAACTTGCGTAATTTTGTTCCTATCTACACTTCTTACAAAACATTTTTGACCAGCAAAAATGGGTTTAACGATAACAATTTGGGGCTAAATCGAAAGTTTTGTAATTTGTGCGAAAGCCTGTACAAAATATTGTAGAAAAAACCTTCCAGAAGAAGTGATATGTCTTTAGCCGCTGTTCAAGACCCCCTTTCCGGATCTCGGTGGTTCTGATTGGCGGCTGGCACTTGTCTGGACCCTTCTTGCGCGTTTGCTTCTAAGGCTTTAATTTTTTTATTTTTTTCTGAAACCGAGAAATTATTTTCGTGTTTTGAAATCAACCAATGACGTACTGGCAAGTTTCACCATAATCACGCCCCACCAAATGGACCAACCCCACCCGACCAGACAAAACAAAACGGTGAAAAACTGGCCGAAGCCGATGATGAGGTCGATGATGAAGGCACCGATGCGGGGCCGGGGGCCGTCTTTCTGCGAAAACCGCGGCTTGCCGATGCATAAGCAGAACATTCCGCTGAAAACGGTCCCTGAAATTTGTTTCAGTATGGTTTTGCTTCGTTGCGGGTTTTTACCTGTCCCGGGCGCGATGCAGTTCATGACAAGACAGAACCAAGCTAAACAAACTGGAAGAACGGGAATTGCCGCTTTCATGTGGGACGTGTGTTCCACCAAACTGAGATCAAGTTTTGGTTTGGTGTCCTGGAATAATGTTTTTGCAAAAATTACAAAATTTTTGGGTAAGTACCTCAACGGGGACTGAAGGCGTTAGACTCTTCTTTTTGCTCATCATGGAAGCCCTTCGACTTTCTTGCGTTTCCTCGATTTTGGGCGGCGTTTTTTTGCGGCATTTGTCCAAACAGAACATCCTGCGGAAGAAGCCGGAACATCGCGACCTGAAATTTTTGGCGTAATTTTTATTCTAAAATTCTAGCGGAAATACTTTTGAACAGTTGGCGGATCGCTCAAAATGCTGTCTCTTCTCTCCCCCACCCAGCTCTCCTTCCGTTTTCCCGTCGGGAAGCACCCAGTGTCGCCAACCTTGTTTCTCTTGCAGCACTTCATCCGGTCCCAAAATTTCGGCTTGGGTTCGTCATTCTCAATGTTGATGGTGACGTCAGGTTTCTTCTTCCTGCAGTTGAAGCATCCCGTTTTTCCAGTTTCTTCGCGTTCTTTCTTGAGCTCGTCTTTAGTTTCGTCTTTTTGTTTCTTGCATCGCTTACATGACATTTTCTTTTTGCATGTTGAAAGAAATCGCGTGCATGCATTGCCTTTGGGTGGTTCTTGGGGTTCTTGCGAGTCGTTGGGCTGCTGAGGAGGGGGTAAACTGTAATGCGAAATAAATTATAACGTGAGGGCGTCCATGTAAAAATATTTATAGGCGTGAAGTGAAAAAATTCCACATAAGAGGAATTTTTACGCTCAATATACGTGTATTGAGGACTGTTTAAAGCATAAATTGCTTTGGAAGAGATTAATCTTCGAAATAAACTTTACAGTGTTTAAACAATTTACCCAATTTTTGCCTTTACCATTTTTTAAATTTTGCGATGTTCACAAATGGTGGATGCGCCGGGCTAATTTTTAGCAATGAAATGAAATCACTTTCATGATTGTTGAAGTATTGTTTTTTAAATAAAATCCTTCGAATTCCTCTTTGTTTCACACAATTTGTATCGATTACCGAAACTCTTAAGCACGCACTTGATTATATCTTAAGAAAAAATCACATACCCTCCATTTTCCAGAACTCCGTAACCATTATACTCCTCATGTAAGGGCATAACGTAGATGTACGTCATTTTCGCAATCTGCTCCTTTTTCCACAACATTTATGATTGCTTTTTCACTTTCTTAGTCGCAAGTTTATAATAAATTCACACAATTTTAAACGATTCTAATCACCGTCGTAAACCAATAAAAACATCATGTTTCAATAAACACACCGTTATAAATTTGTTTATAGTGAAAATTGATTTGTTAACTTTATGTTCCGCGCTTTCCAACACGTCGATGGACGCTTTCACGACTTCAATGCGGCCGCAAACGTCTTATATTATGCTACTGGACGACGGCCAAGTCTCGACCAGTGGCGGCGCTAATGAATTTTTTATATCCGGAGACCTTTTTCATAAATCAATTTAATGGAGCTTTCATTTACATATGAATCAACGATTTTTCTTTGTGTTTTATGCATCGCGGAAAATGAAAGTAAAATATGCACAAATGGTGGATGCGCCGGGCAAAAATAAAGTGTATTTACATAATTTTTTGACGCATTTGCGCGAAATATTCAGTTAAGAACTCGTATTATTTGGATACGATAAACTGGGTAAACTTCTCTAATGTGAGTAGACTTCCTTTAAAAAAATACGTTTTTAGTTTATAGGTGTCTAAGATAGATAAGTAAGGGTTATAACTACTTTTTGTACAGTGAATATAATTGTGTGAAACGTGCCATATAATAAATAACAAAAATATTGGTAACAACCCGGAGCAAAAATGGTGGATGCGCCGGGTTTGTCTTTGATAAAAGTCTCATAGTTGGGTGGTCAGTGGTCAAAACGTTGCTTAAGGGTTGGAATACTTTTCGCTACGCCACTGGGTAGTCTGGACACGCCATTTTCCACTTGCTGACCATTCTAGACGCCAAGATCACGCAAGCCAACAATAACAAGAAAACCTTCTTTGCCCCTGCTTGAACCCCTTAAAATCGAGTTTGGGAGTAATCTGTGTCATGGTTAAAAGTTTCATTTCCCTTGAAGTATTCACAGGGGATTGGCGTTTTTCTAATTTTGGTAAAAATGGTGGTGACCTTCACACCTGATTAATGACAGCTATCGATTTCTCATAAATCTAATTTAATTTCTGTGGGTTTATTTGCGGGTTTTTCGCGTATTTGCGGAAATAACGAAATTTAAAAGCATAAAACAACGCGAACGGAGGGAAGCGGTGTAATTAATTTTGTAATATTAGGGTTGGAACCTTGAAAGTTGGTAAATTAGCGTTTTGTGTGGATTTAAATTGACTTAATTATGTTTTGGGTTTTATATTCACTGTTGATATAAATTTGTCTTGTGATAGAGTTAATTACCTGCAGCGCCGCAGTATTGTCAATATTGCGATATTTATTGTTCTGGGGGGCCTCGTTATTTGTTGGATAGACGGTATAAATCTGCCATTGATGTGTACATCGTAGCCAGTTTCGGGGGCAAAAATACGGCCTTGATTTATTTACTTTCGCGCAGTGAGGATTTCTATTTTCGCACGCCGGCGAGATAATCGGGTTAACAAGAAATATAATTTAAGGGTCTGCGTCACCCTCGACTATTATTATTAACCGCCAGATTTACATATTTTTGCTAATTGTTTGGGAAAAATTGGTTTTAATTATTTTTAGGTGGTGCTTTAATCTATGTTTGATAACACGTGTGATGCAACTGAAAAATGGTCAAGTTGCGTGAGTTTCAGACTATTAGCGAATTCTTGAATTGTCCGAAATAAATCTCAAAATAATCGCGTTTTTCCAGTTTTGTGACTTATCAATTTATGAAAAATCAGTGCTGACATTAGCCGTGTGCATCACACCCTCGATTTTAACGAGGATCGATAGAAAATTCATAATAAACCCTCGTGTAGCCTGAAATTTTGGCCAGCCCTGTCCGTCTATAATAAAACGTAGATTAAGTCTAATATCCCACTCTAGCGATAGTTTTAACTGAAACGGTCTTTATCCTTGATCTTTCGATTAGCAGGATCGGCGATATAACTGTTAACCAAACGCAAAAGAAGGATTTTTACTTCCGCGTATGCCACTTTTAAAAACTAACGATCGTTCCATTTACATTAAGTCAAGCTTTTGTCGATGAATTATTCATGGAAGGCACATACCTAACGATATTTTTGAAATGTGGCTTCTTGTAAGGAGCGAAAAACGATTTCTAAGTCAGTTGGAAGTTAGGCGTTATGTCCTTTAGTTTTATTAGAAATTGTTTGGGCAAATTTGAATGAAATTGTACACCTCGTCAAATAAAATTTGCGGCACGTGATGTGTAATTAAGTCGTAACATCCGAAAAAATGCAAATCAGGCCCTGTACTCAACACGTGTACTTTCGAAAGGCTTAGGATTTGTTCACCCCTGTAATGTCGCGTGTTTCTTAGCAGTATCACAACAATCGCTGACCGGTCACGTGACTCACCCTGAAACTACCATTCGCCTCTCGAGATTTCATATTTTTGCATTTTCTTTCGTTCCGAGTTTTCAGAGAGGAATTCATAAATTGGCAATTGTCACGTGGCCCGAAAATTTAAATTTTGGACACTGTCGTGCGTAAAATGCGTGCAAAGGCCCTAATTACATTTCTCGTTATGTTGTGTTTTTTAAAGTCCTTTATTGAACTTATTAACACTTATTATTTTTATTAAATTTTGTTGTGGAATTTTTTTGATACAACTTTTCTCTGTCAGCATAGATGGATCGGGTTTTTCAGTCTGTTATTCTAAAGCTTTCCGATGGCTTTAGTCGGAAAATGTCTTGCAAAATACAAATGCGTTCCACTTTTTTTCACTAAAATAAATATACGAACTCGTATACCGAGACATACTAGTATTTAAAAAGCTACCTAAAAAAACTTCAAACTCAGAATTTGTTGAATAATTGCACTAACAACCCTAACGTTTGCTGGAAATTATTCTAAAAAAATTCAGTACCTCTTCGATTAATTGAAAGGTTCGTTAAAAATCTTATGACTGTGTTAGGAAAAACATTTCTCTTAACTTCAAGCATGGAAAACCAACACATAACATTTAAATAGGCATTGTTCCGTATACATTTGCAATAATTATGCCGCGGGCGATTTGTCACGTCTTTTTCTACTTTTTGGGGCGGAAACTTACAAAAAATTCCTAGCTAAATTAATCATCCCATTAGAATAATTTATCGCCCCGCTTACACTTAGCCGAGTGAATTTTGTCTCAATTCGTTAGCCAGTCATCAATCTCATAACTGACCCTTGAACTTTCCCTCTCTCGGGTCATTCTATTGAAAATCAGCTTTTTCACACGCACAAGTTCACCCGATATTCCACTGGACCACTAACCCAAATATGGCCTAAAATTAGTCTCGCACAACAAGACCATTTGTACCGGAATTTCGATGTTCATTATTTTTAATTGTGACTGCTAGTCGGCAATTTGAAACCTCATTCTCCTCAAGACAAGCAATTAAAAGTAGGACGACTTGAATTATTATTTCCCCTTTCTTTGCCAAGGCTAGAGCTATAACACTTACCCCGGCCTCTCCCCCAAGCCGTTGGACGTGTCGAAGCGGATATTCCCGCTCTGTACCTCCACATCCATGGGTTTCTCCCTCACAGTAATCTTGATGGGCTTGACATCATGGGCGACGACAGTCCGTGCTTCGATTATCCTATCGTTGGCGGTTTTCTGGACGGAATTCCCGATTTTGTGGTCCGGACTTATCAATTTGCTCATGTTGTTCTGGACGTGTTGCTCCAAAACCCTCGCTGGCACGATTCCAGTCGAAGTAACGTGGTTACTGTTTATACTGTCCACGGTCTTAGTTGTGGCTTCTTCGACTTTCGGCAGAGCCGTGGTCGCATTTTTGGTGTCTAGAGGGTTTTGGTTGGACATCGCGATGATGGTGCTTGCAGCCGGTGATAGTTTCGTAAGTCCGGATTCCTTCATCAGGGTTTGAGAGTCAAGGACCGTATCGTTCATTTTATTCATCGCATGGGAGACGCTGGTTGCACTCAAGATGCGGCCGTCGACCATGGGTGCCATTTTATTGTCGGTTTTTGCAGGTTCTTCGATTTTGGCTTCGATTTTCAAGGGTTGGGTTACTGTGGTTGTGGTGCTTGAAACCACAGCTGTCGTCGAGGGTTGGAGCAAGTCGGACAGTTTCACCGGACTTTCTGATGGGGAGGGAAAGCGTTCAGTAATCAGTTTGATTTTGTTCAGTTTTTAATTATTTTTACGCATTAAAAAAAACAAATGTTCAGTGTGATATAATGAAAAATTTAAATCATATTAATATAATTTAATAGAAGTGGAAAAAATGTTTTATTTTGTTATCATTTCATGCAGTATTTAATGTATTTGTTCTTATCTGATAGATTTTGACGCGTTATTTACGATGTAAAAGACAGAAAAAATTCAAAAAACATCAGACTGCTTTTAAATTATCTTTAGAATAATAAAAACCCAGAGTTAGTGGTTTCCATTACAAAGGTGTTTTTAATTTTTAATAAACAAAATTCATAATTCGAAAACTAAAAGCTTTCGAGCCAAACAATTTATCCAGGCAAAATCTTTAGTTAATTGTAGATATTTTAATATTTTTTACAATACATATTTCTGTTTTTTTAATTTTTTGTCTAAATCTAGCTGAAACCCTTTACCCTAGCATAGCATTTTAACGAGTTTAAACTTTTCTTCGAAATATTAATTCTACGTCTAGAAATCCGTATCTGAGACACTATTATTATCTACAGTTGACTGAGAATTTTTAGAATTTTTTCTCAAGGTTTTTTCGATTTTTCGCCAATCCAACGTTTTATGCTCTTTTGTATGTCTTTAGAACCTGTTATGGCCTATTAAAGTGCACAAAACGTCAATTGGATCGATTGTATGCCGAGGTTTCGCCCGATTTTTGGTACCCGAAGAGTTTATCGGCCAATAACTTCGGTATTATTAACTTATAGCCCAGTGTATTTAGTATCTCTCGAAAGCTACTTGAATTATCTCTCCATTAATTAAAAAATTATTGTCCTATGACGTCTAGTTATCGAGAAAATTGATAACAAAACCAATAATACGTAAAATAAGAAATAATCGATAACAACTTTTCTCGAAATTTTAATTTGAATTTGAGACACGTTTATGATCTAAAGTTGATTGAAAATTTTTAGGATTTCGTCGAGGTTTTTAATTGAGACGAACCACTCACTTTCAGTCTTTCGGAAACTTGACAAAATTTTTCAAAGCCGATCCAACGTTTTATGCTCTTTTGTATGTCTTTAGAACCTATTATAGCCTATTAAAGTGCACAAAACGTCAATTAGATCGATTGTATGCCGAGGTTTTGCTCGATTTTTGGTACCCGAAGAATTTATCCGCTAATAACTCCGGTATTATTAACTTATACCCTAGTGTTATTTAGTATCTCTCGAAAGCTACTTGAATTATCTCTCCATTAATGAAAGGATTATTGTCCTACCGCGTAAAGTTATCGAGAAAATTGATAACAAAACCAATACGTAAAATAAGAAATTGTTGATAACATAAAATCTATTGGAAATTTTGCGGTTTTCTTGACGCCAATCGGTTTCTCAGATTTTCATTTTATATAGCTAAGACAGAAAGATGTTTAAATTTTTTCGAAGAGTTTTGCTGTAATTGACAAAATAAAAAAAAGATTTTTATTAAACTTAAGTTTTTTATACTGTGCATTTATATTATCGCGCTGATTTTTTATTTTTTAATGAACATTTATTATTTTACTGTACGAATGTTACTTATACTGAACATTTATTTTCATTGTTTTTACTGAACAAAAATACTTTAATCTAATTTGTACCTTTTTCTGATTTTTTGGCCGTTTCTTCTTTTGCCTCATTCTTCTTGGTGGAGTCTTCTTTTTTATTGTTCCCTTTGTCGTTTGTTGCCTTCGTTTCATTTTTCTCTTTACTCGATTCGGCACCTTTATTTGTTACAGCATTTTTATTATTGTTGTTATTATTACTTTTCTGGTTCCCGTTAGTGTCTTTACCTACGTTATTTTTATTGTTTTTATTATTGTTTTTCGTATTATTATTGTTATTAAGATTTAGATTGATTCTAGAGTTTGTCCTTAACCTACTAACACTTTCTTTTCGTTCCACTTTTCTTCTATTAGCCACACTATCCGAATCGGTCTCGCTCAGCACTTGGGGTTTAGGAGGCACTTTTGGTTTAGTCCTACTAAAACTATTAACTTTCGCTTGCACATTTCTGTAATTCTTGACCGGGATCCTCGTGGGCGAAGCTGGGTTCTTGCTAGGACTCGGCTCCCTACTGGTGGCCTTGGAGGTGGGCTTGGAGGCATTCCTCGGCGGTCTATTTACAAACGAGCGACTCTTGCTCACTGTACTACTAGTGTTGAGTTTAGGGGAAGACTGGGATTGACTTGGCTCAGGCGAACTACCTACGATGGGGGAAAGCCTCTGGAAGGTGTTTTTGGAGTACCCTGGGGGCCTTCGGGGGCTCGGCGGCGGCCGGGCGGTGACCCGTCTGGGCGCAATGTTAGTTAGGCTTTGACTAAGCTGTGCGTTCAATTTTCTCCTGTTGGGGGACGATTGGTAATCGGTGATTTTCTCCCCGAAAGCGGCGGCGCTTCCGCGGCGGGACAGTCGCGGGATTTTGGAGTGGCTGGGGGACTCCTGGAGGGTGAAAGCCCCCTGGGGCGGCGGTGACGGGGCCGGGGACGCGTGCCGCGAGCCGATGGGGTTGAAGCCCCGGCCCCGGAAGGGGCTAACGCGGCCGGTGGGGCTGGGGCTCCGCGAGGTGGGCAAGCTGCTGGGCTCCGCCAGGATCGCGAAAGACATGTTCTTGTGTCTTCGGGAGGATGGAGTAAGCCTAAGAAATTAACAGTTACTCCCTCCGTCCGAAAATGTGGCAAACATTTAGGTACAGTTTATAGAAAGCTCCATTAAATTTGGACCAACCAAATTGCTTCAGTTTGGTCACGTGATCAGTTAATCACGCATTTAATTGCAGATTAAATTAAAGGCGCTTTATAAACCGGCCCTTAAAGTTTTAATTAATAATACAAACGTATGGAATATTTTCGGACGGAGGAAGATTTTTTCGTAGTTTTTTTCAAATGGATGTTATTACCTGTATGGCTGAGGAGCCATAGGAGGGTCTTGAGGGGCCGCATCATCGGGTGGGAGTATGGTAAAAGCTCCTGGTGCCTTATGACGTGAAGATACTTCATCTTGAGTGTGTCCCGTTCTATTGTACGTGTTTCTGTGTTCGGGCGAACGCATTTTTGGAACGAAAAAAACTAAAAATTGCTACGACTTTGCCCTGATCTTCATATTCTCCCAGTTGGTGTGCTCCCAGCCATGTTGGAGCCTGGAATGAATTAATATTTGCGCTCGGTCTGGAGGATTAAGGTTAGCAGTGGGTGCAAGAAGCGTATCATAATTTTGCTCGAGAGGATTATGTTTATTTCTGTGTTCGGTGTATGTGACTAATTATTTGAAACTCGTAGCACACTCCTCGCGGTTTTCTGCACGGCAATTGTTATGATCCACTTCTTGCACACAAAATGAAACAAAAGAAAACCGCCGTGTCTTTGCGGGGTTCCAATCAAACGCCTGTTGTGTAATTTTTAATTAGAAATTTCATAAAGGATGTGCTCCATATAATGTCACGGTTTAACATTCGATGAGCAAGAATGCTTCAATGACTCCGTTGCGTAATTACAGAAATTAGTGCGTATTTAATGGTAGCTGCAATTTTTTAAAATGACAGGAAAATTTGTACTTGGCTTTCAAAACTTTTTTTACCGAAGAAAGTAGCGCTTGTGTGATGGAAATGAGGAAGAGCATGGCCACGAAGCATATCATCTTTGATGGAGTGATTAAGATCAATCTCTTGATATGCAATTTAAATTAAAGAAATTTAATTTGTTTTTATTTATTTCTTGTAAAATGCCTATCTTGAGGCAGAACGTACACGTTTTATGTTTTCATAATTTATCCAGCCGACATAAGAGCTCTTTTACACGAAAGTTTTTTAATAGAACATTGAGTAGTATTGATTTTTAAAGTTGCAACTAGGTATTAAGCAAACAGGTATGTTATCGTGCGCTAATAACACCAGATTTGGGTAATTGCAAAATGCAATCTATTTATTCATAAGTCTTACCACTTTCCGCCCAAAAATCTACAAACACGCTAATATTACCGAATCAAACTATTTGCTTTATGAGTGTGTGAATAAAAAAATAACCGTGTTCCTGAGATTTATGGTTAATCTTACTAAAGCTGACAACTCAAAAAAATGCGACAACCTGAAATTCAATTACAATTGTTCTCTTAAAAGGTGTGAATGTAAATACGTAATGATTTTTTTGAGCGACTTATTTGAAAAGATATTGACTTCTAAAAGTTGACCAAATATTAAGCATAACGTTTTTATAAACTAGTATTCTAATTAAACAATTTATAACAAAATATTTAAAATGGTGCTTTATACACAAAATTCACTGTTTTTTTTAACTCTAAAACCGAATTTGAAGTTTGAAATTTTTTTCGTATTGAAAATCGGAAGTGAAGTTTCAAATCCGAATTTTAGTAACTTGGACAATTTTTTTCATTATTTTTATTTTAAAAAATAGCTTAAAGTAAATAAAGTTTACACTATAAATCGCAAAATGGGATCTCTATTCGTTTAGGAGATATAGTACTTAATGTACTCAAAAGCCCGTAATTTCTGGGGTAAACCGGCCGATCACGTAAATTAAGTACTGTATCTCCTAAAGAAATAGAGATCCCATTTTACGACTTAAATTGTAAAATCTGGATATTATAGGCTATTTAAAAATAAAATTAAAAATAAATTTAAAAAAATGGTCCAAGTTACTAAAATTTGGGTTCGAAACTTCACTTCTGGTTTTCTACACGAAAAAATTTTCAAATTCCAAATCTGAATTCAGAATAAAAAAGAACAGTGAATTTTCTATATAAAGCACTATTTTAAATATTTTGATATGCATTGTTTTTTTTAAATAAAAGCTTCCAAAAACTCTGTGCCTCATATTTTGTCAAATTTTTAGAAGTCACTATCTTTACAAATAATTGTCGTACAAAAAAATCATTCTGTATTTAGAATCATGCTTTCTAGGAGAACAATTATCCCGAATATGACCGAATTTCAAGATGTCAAATTTTTATCGTTTTATCTTTGTTCAGTACTTTTATCCTTTTATTGAGCACAGAATTGCTAATCTAATTTGAAATGGATTTAATTACTGATGAAACACCTAAATTGCAAGTAAAAGTTAAAGTAATTACAACAATAATTTAGTAACTTGAGAGCTTGATAAAAACAAGTTTCAATCCGTTTATTCGTGGAATAATTTTTCGACCAAGAGTTTGTTAATTTACAAATTAATTGCCCTGTCACTCACACAAAAATTGGGGCAGTAATTGGTTATGATTCACTGTGAATAAATAAATAAAGGTGACACAATGATATTGCTGCTGCATCCGTTTTGGTTTCGGTAAATGGTAATGGGCATTTTATTGCCCAATTTTTTCACTCTTTCTCAATTAATTAAGACACACTCGTAAACACTTTCGTCTTGTACCACCATTTGTAGACGTTCTTATTTTCATATAATTAAATTAATTTTGTGTTTGTTCCTAGTTAATTAAAAATTAATCGAAATCGTAGTACCTCCTGTTCCTGCTTCACATTCGTGCTTCATGCAAACTTCTTCAGGCATCAAAAAATAGTTTACTCAATACAGATTCTCGTTTCAGTAATGAAGATTTCTACTTTAATTAATGGTACACATGCACACACAATTTGCCTAATACTAATATTTACATATGATTCCGTGATACGAAAAGTCATGGTTTCATTGTATGTTATTTATCAATTTTGAAAGAAACGCGCACTAATAAAAATGAGTACCGTTCGGATATTTATCTTTTTCCTTTATTACTAATGTTTAACTACGATATTTAGCTTGTAGGTTTATTTTTATTTTCTCGCATGTAGATTAATCGTAAATAATGATTGCAAAAACGACCAACCATATGCAACAAACTTTGTCGCACTAGAAAAATCTGAATATTGGAGCGTAAAACCTACATTTTTTATTACATTACCCAGCAATCGATTATTATTAAAATGTTCATTTAGACGTGAATAAAATTACAATTATTGTGACACTTTGTAAAGTTCGTTTACCCCTAAAAATGTAACATGCCGCTGAGGCCCCAACCATTTGATTTGCAAATTTGATGAATATGTAAATTAATAAAAAATTAGGCGTGTCGAAAAAACCGAGGAAAACTTGCATCGAGGTCTGAATTAGCGGCGGACGTCCTGCATTTCCGAACCAACAAATCGATTGGATGCAGATTTAATTAGAAGAAAATTGCGCTTAATTAGCCTTGACTCCGATGGCCGGGAAATCCGTGGAAAAGTTTGGCATTGAAAGTGAATTTTTATTCTTAGATAACCCAGCTCCTTCGACCGGTTACGAGCATGCAGCTACAATTTATTTATACGGGGCGATGTTATTGATAAGGAGTATCGACACGAGACCTCTGGCCACTTACTAATTTTTGCAACGGAATGCAGCCACGGAACCCGAAATATCCCAATGTTTGTCGCTCTCTCCCCATATTGATTTTTTTCGCTAATTTATTCATTCTTTCGAGGTGAACTTATTATTCAATGAAATAGTTGTGGCTGAAATTCGTGTATAGTTTCGGTAATTATGGTGGAGCGCAAGTAACATTTCATGTAGGTATTTCTCAGTTCGGAGATTTGATTAAGGATTAGGTCAGAGCCTGAAACGAGCACTAATGTGGTGTTGTCACAAACTCGGGGATAAAAATACGACGATTATTTTCATAATAAAGGATAAACAACGAGAAAGCTTGTCGGGGTGGATGTTAGACGGGTTATGGGCCGATTACGTTCCGTTTTTATTGCGAAAGTGGCAGATTGAGACGTTTTTACGGTTTTTATTTAATTTTGGTTTCGTTTATTGTTTTATTAATCGGCGGCGTTGTGTGTTCGGAGTCCATGTTCGAGCCCGGGTGGAGTCCTTCGGGGAGTCCTTGGCGTTTGAATCCTCTTATCGCGATTTTTCTAAATCTAGGAATGGTAATTAGGTGGTTTGTCACTAATATTTCAATGTCTAGTCTAACTATTCCTAATAAATTATTATGAGAGCACAACATAGACATATCCTTCAGTATTATCCTTTTTATTTCAGAAATGTTTACAAAATTATTTGATTTTTGTAATTTTTTTAAACAGCTTTTACTTTTAGAGCTATGTGCGATAACATAAACATATCCTTCATATTATCCTTTTTTATTTAAGAAATGTAATTTTTTTAAAGTTTTTACTTTTAGAGCTAGAAAGCGATATTTCCTATTTTTTACTCATTATTAAAACACAAACAATAAACATTGTACGAAAGTGAAGGTGTTTATTTGTCAGAGTTATATTTTAATTATTTTTTATTTTTCATTTCAGTTTCATAGCTTTCAATTCAGTTTTTTTCTCTTTCCTCTTTTTTTATCCTGTCATTTTTTAATTGAAATAGCAGATAATTATAACTCTTTTCTAGATCACATTAAATATTAAATGTTGGCCGTTCTAATGTTCTAATGAAATCACAAAAACTGCATATACTTAATTACATATTAAAATAATTGTTTTAAAATTTTCTCTTCTTTTAGATCGTCTTGTTTTGTTCTCAAATGAATTTACTTTTTTATTATGATATTTGTGACTAATTAATGAATACCTAACTAAGTGCATATTTAATTTTATTTCTAAAAATCTTGAAAGGGGGTTTTAAAGTAGCAAAGGACTCCCAAAACAAAATTTTATGCTTGTTTACAAGCAAGGATTTAATGAAAATTAACGTATTTGAACGAAACCAGTCCAAAAGCTAACGTTTAAAGTCAAAATAAAGCAGTCGAGACATTCCTAGACAATTTGGTTAGATCATAAGCAAGGAATCTTAAAAAATCCTTAACGAAAAGTTGTGTATAATATACTTATTTTAGCGAAACTGTTAAAAAATCGGCGTTTGGCTAAAGCGATTTGACTCTTTTTATAAGTTAATTTATTTTAGCGAAACTAGTAAAATAAACATCGTCTTCTGTCCAAAATAAAGCGATTTAAGACTTCTGTTATACTTAAGTGAAATTACCAAAAATTTTTGTCTCTTACTTTATCTGCCACTTTTTCGTTACACGTTCTATTAATAAGTCAGCGGTGTCTTAATAAAATATTAAGGGTGTAATCCCGGCCCGATTTATTGGTTCGAAATTAGAGCCAAGACTTTGCCCCAATAAATAGGCCGCAAAATAAGCCCGCCCCTTTGTTTTGGGGTGGATAATTTACGACTTACTTTAGTCTCCCTAACACAAATACAAACTTCAAATTCTTCACCTTCTTTTGCATAATTCGATTTTTCCGTTTGCTGCAATTTATGCGAAAATAATCCCTAGCCTTTTCGTAAGCGTTTTCGGTTACGTAAGGCCGTTTTATTCGAGAGTGAACAATTTTCCAGCGATTTATGCGAATAAAATGCCATAATCACTCAGTAAATAAAATTTCTCTTGCAACAAACAATTTAAATTAATTGACGCACCAATTGCATCTAATGGCTGCAATTCTGTTTTTAAATTTCTAAAATTTACAATTCAACAATGTTGTTATTGTTTACGGGAGTGAAGCGCTTTCAAGCCAATTCTTTTGAATCACTGGAACAATGAAATTTACCTTAATCTGCCGTCACCACTTAGTCACAATTCCCGCTTCGAATTTTTGTTCATAGTGCCCAAAATGATTTTTTGAGCCCTGCGAAAGCTCAGGAAATGGGGCCAGTCTGAGGGGGCGAAAGTGGGCGGGGGCTTTGGTACGACACTTGCTTGTGAAAAAAATGAACGAATTTTCAAAAATCAAACACAACAATCTCGTCAATGAAAGCCACATTCACAGTCACATTGCACCACAATACGGTATGTGTGTGTTAAAGTTACTGGTACGACGGTAGCGCCACTTGAAGGTGGCGGTAAACTGCGCGCTAATAGCTAAGAAAGCTTCAACGACCTACTTGCTGCCGCTTTAACACCACCCCTTCTTCACAAAGCCACGCGAACTCCGGAGCGTGGGAGGGCTTTTTTCTGCGATGATGTAAGGACCAGTCATGGGTTCGGGAAAATCGCGATTTTCTGCTTAAGGCTCGACATTTCGGTCAGGGAAAGGAAGTGACGGGGGTTTTCATCGGGTCTTAATGGGAAATTAATTGCAAGAAATTTAATTCTTGTTAAAATAATTAACTTCTCGTAGCACATCATCCCTTTTTTACGGTTTGGTTTTCATAATTGTCGGTTTGTTTTTCTGGCCCAGAGCACGAAAAAGCTGGAACGTGTGGCTAAGTTTCGTTAAATTGTCATAGTCCGATGGATTTTCTGCGTAATTTCACTGACAACAATAATCACGATGAAAACTAGTTCCACAATCATCGTCACGAGCGCTCACACAAGTTTAATTTTTGTTGGATGTTTCATGTTCTACTAAATTCGGTTTCTCGATTTTAATAAAATAATAACTTCTCCATTTAACCATCCGTTCGTGTGACGTATAATTGAACTGAAAGTTTTTAAATAGTCCTTATCCAGGTACTTGAAAATATTTTGAAGGAAATTGTGCTTCATCAAAATCAGGCGAGTTGCGCTAATTAAAATTAATAAACGAGTTAATTAGTTCTTGCATATTTATGACCCCAACACTGCATAATTTTTGTGTCAGACATGTTCCATTTTGTCAGTAACTAAAGCAAAAATTGTGTAAATAAATTCTTTTCCACTAATAATATTTCTTGGATCAATTCGTAGCTCGTATCTAATTAGACCCAAAGTTGCAATAGTTGCAAATTGAGCTGAAGATATAATTACGCAAATTATTAGCGTTTCCATTTTGCCGCATTATGATTGCAAATTTTAGCCATTTTAGTTCTAAAATAAGACATTTTTTCAATTGGCTATTAATACTCATCGAAAGAACAAGACTGAATGCAAGTTTTTCTATTTTTGGGCTAATTATCCCTTGTGTTATTTTGCGAGCTTTTTGAACCCGATTAGTTTATTTTCGAGCTTTTGTAAATTTTCCGGCCATTGTGATTGTGTTCAAAACACGCAAGAAATATCGTTCGAATTGTAGTTCCTTCAATCGCAAGAAAGCTAACTGTTGAGTGTGTACGATCGTAATATGAGTTTTCTTGTGAATAGAGAGGCCGTCGACCTTTCTACTTCCTTACCACCGGACTGACCGGACTTTGCAAACGGAAGTTGTCTACTTCAGACTTATTGCACAGCATATATGCAGTTTCAACATCAATACTGTTGTTATCTTCGCCGAGGTTTGCCGTACTTTGTAATTTAAATAGCCGGGGAGTAAATACGGCTTTTTTAACTCCGCAGGAAGTGAAGCGTCAACTCGTTATAAAGCCGCTCTTTCCGGATTCAAATTTCCAAAAATATTCCAGTTGTCATCTATTTCCGTCAAAGAATTTCTGTGCAGACAAACACTTCCCGTTTGAAGTCTCCAAAATAAAATTGACTCATTATTCAATGTCAAGAGTGAAAAAAGAGAAAACGCCGAAAGCGAAGGTTTATTTAGCGCCATCCTAATTAGCGTAATTAGATTTATGCAATTCGATTAATTGGGCCATTGAAAGTGACGTGGAGAATTTTCCAAAAGTGCTCTAAATTTGGCTCTTGATTCGAGTGTTTATTTCCGGACCCGCCAGAAAGCCACACTTGAGAATAATTTTATAGGGAAGCACCTGCTCCTTTCGACTAAATTCAAGCGCCAAAGTGGGAAACTTTATGGCTCACACGTTTGGGAAATATGGCCTGGGTGAAGAGCCTTTTGAAGTTGAAATCGTATTACTTTTGGCGGTGTTTGCAAAGGAGGGTAATAATTTGCATCGAGAATGCATGGGAGGGAGGAAACGTTGTAGCTGTAGTGTAGCTATTTCAACTTTCTTTCAAATGTTGTAAGATAGAACTACTAGCAAGGCCTTTCAGAACACTTTGTTTATTGAAAGTAGTTTCGAAAAAGTAATATTTTACTGAACTTTAAAAAATGAATTATGTTTTGCTAAACAAACTCGGATAAAGTCCTTATGAGCGAAGCGATTTCACAGCCCTGTTTTTAAAGCGTATTAAAAAAACATTTGGCTCATGGACGTGCTCAGTACAGCAGTTAAAATATTAAGAATTTTTCCTTATTTTTTACGGTAGAAGACATACAATACAAACTTATGTAACGATTTAAAAGAAAATTGATAAATTTTTTCAATGTGTTAAACACTCTGTCTATGAAATTGCTATAAAAACTATATTTATTAATAAATAGAATTATATGCGATTTTTCTCTGCTTTTAATTTTGTACTAAATGGGCTTGTTTTTTAAATTTTAAAGTATATTTATTCAAATATTTGGAGAATTTCTAGCAGAGAGCATGAAAACGCTCTCAAAAAATGGTACCCAATAGATCGATTCTTTAAAAAAGGGCTTTTCAAAATTTAAAAGCAATAACTAACTGCTTGATAATGAAAAATTTTTTTTGTGAATTTCTTTGCTCTTCACCAGGTATATTTGTGATCGAAATAAATGTCACTTTTTAATTAACTTAAATTCTTCATCAGGAATAATTTCAAAAACTTGATTTATTTTAGAGAAATTAAGTTTTCCATTTACATAAGATGTATAATTACCTAGTAACAATAAAAAAGGATTATTAATTATATCTAGTTTTTAAAGGATTCATTATTAAATAATAATTAACCAGAACAAGTATTAATATCCAAACGGTAGTGTATCAAAGTTTCCTAGAATAACTCTGTTGTCTCATAAATAAAATCAAATTATTTTGTTTCTATTCTATTTAAAAGTTCTTGTAGTTGTAGGACCGGTTTATAGAAGCGTCATTAATTTAATCCGAAATTAAATGCGTGATTAACTGATCACGTGATCAAATTGAAGCAATCTGGTTGGTCCATTCGCATTGTTAACGTTTACCAATGAACTAAATTTTAACAGAGCTTTCCATAAACCGGGCCTTAGTATCTCTGGTACTGATTTTACTGTCTATGTTTTCTACAATATTGGGTCTTAACTAGAGCTGGGTAGCTAGTAAACTAGCCAAATCGTTGGCCAAAAAATTTGTTTAAAAAACAAAGTGTTCAGAAGGGCCTTTACTAGTAGTGATAGATGATTATTAAAAACTGCTTGGACTAAATAGAGATGTTATTTTACGATACATTAATTTTTTTTTGAGAATTTCTGCTTATTATTAAGGTATTTAGGTGCGCATGTAATTAGATAATCCGACAACAGACATCCTTTAAAAGCAATTAACTACAGTGTAAAATTCATCCGGGATTTGAAGGATTCCAAACGTCGGTTTCTAAAAAAAGACCTCCATTAAAGCGGAGGTAATTTCGAGTCAATTAAAGTACAAGCCGCTACATCGATCCACAAATATTGTTCGGATTTTATTAAGTGCTGTGTTGTATTTTCTTTGTAAATTTTGTAATAGAATGGAGCGGATGGTACTTTTGAACCGTTCCAATTAAGCAAGATATTAGGAATTCAAGGACCGAATAATAAATTTTGCAACGAGTTTTACACAATATCCCATATGTCTCCCATGTCAATGGCTTTATCTATTTTAATAGGGTTTTTTCATCGCTGAAAAACCAGACTTTATTACGAAGGGAGTGTGCGGCAGTTATGACGAGATTAGGCAGTTGGCGAATTACTTTTTAACATCCGATTTTAGAAACCTTGACATGATCGCCTAATCCCACCCTCAAAAACAGTGCTAATCTAGGCGGATTAAAGTAAGTAATGAATAAGGTAGGGCCCGGTCGATGGTTAATTATGTTTCAAAATCCAATAACTCTATGAAAAGCTGCACTTCATGTTCAACTCATTTTATAACCAACCTATCCTGTCATGACAGATATCCATATATCAAAATAAAATACGCTGCCAATAACGCATTAACAGAATTAATTCAATGCCTTCACCGCAAAGTAATACACACTTTTTTCACATTTTGATGGACTGCCGGCTGAATTAATGTTTCAGGGGTGGCGGAAATAGCGCACACTTTGTTTATATTAAGTGGAAAATGGCAAAAAGGCGGGTGAAGGACGAGCTTCACGAACTTTTTGTTCAAAAGCAACATAACACGAATTAATGAATGTTCTCAAAAGTAAAACACTTGTTTCTCTATAAAAATTTATTTAATACTTCATACAGATAAAAGCGGTTCAATAACATTATAAAGAATCTCAATCGGGAACACAAGCAAACTTCGTTTAAATCGTATGTGTAAAAAGAAAGAGATAAGTAGAATCATTTACCTAACATAATAGAACTAAAACTTCATCACATAAGACGGGTATCAAATAACTTAAAACTGTACTTAATTCAAACACAATTAAGTAATCGCTTGGCTATAAACCTTTACAACGCCATATTTCGCCCTTCAATCGATATTTCTACTGCTCTTCTTGGTTGTTTCAATCGTTTGCCGTCCAGGAAGTTCTTGTAATGCTTCTCAAACCTATTCATTTGTTTCTTCGACGACTGCAATCAGCAAAATTAATCCACAAATCACCAGTAAACCAAACGTGACATACCCTACTGATGTCCACCTCCGATGTCCACTTAGGCCGCACGAGATAATCTTTATTGGAAGGCATAGGAACTCTGGCCCGTGCAACCCACCCCTTTTCTCCCGGCCTCAGAGGCCTAAAACACTCCTTTAAACCTGCAAACAACCAAACCCACAAACTCACTTTCCCTCCGAATTCAACGCTTTCGTCAACTCCTTCCGCTCGGAGGACGACTGTTGCTCGTTCCGCCCACGCTTCGGAATCTGCTCCAGGTCTCTCTGAAGGCGCTCCTCACGAGTCATTGCTTTAAAGTCGGCCGAAAGATTGAAAATGGGTCGCACCCACTCGCTGATTAACTTGCCGGCTCGCTCCTTGTTCTCTTTCGTCTCCTTCGGGTGCTTATAGAGATACATGACGGCTTTGCCGATTCCGGAGTGTTTGCGAGTGGACTGATCGACTTTCGGGAACTAAATAGGGGGTTTTAGGGGTTTATGCGAGATTGGGGCAACTTACGTCTGCTAGGAGTTTTAGTATTGCCTCTCGTACTTGCAGCGAGGGTAGCGAACGGTCGGGCATTGGGGCCAACCAGTCAGTCAACACGCTGAGGACGTTATGTTCGATGAAAGCCAATTGCAAGTCGTGTTTCTTTAGCTGCGACATGACCTTGCTTAACATGGCGATTTTTTTAGTGGCGGGTTGGCTTAGTTGGTTCAGTCTTCGGTCGTCCTACGGTTAATTAATTTTAGCATTTTAAAATTGATTAAGATAGGCTTACTTCAGCTGCATTTCTCATGTCGGCTAATAATTGTGCGATTATGTCGTCGTTGTCGTTAATGATGTCTATGTCTTTCCGTTTCCGTTTCTTAGACTGCTCTTCTCGCTTCCGTTGTAACATTACCTCAAAGTCGGATAAGCCGTCATTTGATTCGCTAAAAATTCCAAACTTAATATGACTCACAAAAATATGTATGAGCATTATTAATATGAAATTATATGTATATTTTATCTCAGATTACTTGTTTTCAAATGCATATTAGGTATCCAAAGTTTATCACCACAATGAAATTCAGTCCATTAGTTTTATGTTAAAAAAATGCTCTAAAAAAGTATATTTGTTACCAAATAAATAAATTATACCACTCTGATGTCACCTGAGAATTTTATAAACACTTAATTTACTCTGTTATCTACATAATTTGGCAGAAAGTGATTTCAAAATTAATGAAAATACCGATAATTTGTCATATTTGACTAAGATATTGATGATAAGAATTCGGAGACATTTGGCCACTTTAGAGCTTATAAAAAGTGTGGAAAGTGCTAATATGAGTTTTAAAAAGGATTTTATTTAAATTAATATTTTTTTCAGTTAATAACATTTTAAGTCTACTTTTTAATATGTCAATCCTAGATTATAAACACTATTTCCGAAGGCAACGTGATTTAAATAAAAATATTCCAACAATTTTTTTTTTGAAAAACACTTAGCGAACACTCGCATCAGCTCGTTGCATAACGACAGCCCTCGAACTTTAAGCTTGTGTTTGCGAACTCATATTATTAACAACTATAATAATCATTTTGAAATCTAATTACTTGGTATGAAATAATGAAATGAATGGGAGAGTAATAAAATTACAATAACAATAAAAATCTTACTGTGTGGGTCTGTCCTCATCATCGGAATCTTCAGACACATCCGGAACCACTTCATTTCCAGCTTCTTCTGGTTCCCCCCCGATCTTTTTCTCTTCTGAAGGTTCCCCACCCTCATCATCACTAACTACCGCCCTTTTGGCCTTCGGTGGCCCTTCACCTTCGTCCTCCGAGTCGGAAACCAAACGTCGTTTCCGACCAACTCCTCCCTCGTTTCCGGAATACGAACCGGAACGCGACCTTGACCGTGATTTCGCGGATCCGGATCTGGACCTTGACCTCGAACGCGATTTGCGCGATCCAGACGCAGAACGCGACCGCGATCTGGAGCCAGACCTCGAACGCCTGGATCCAGACCTAGACCGTGATCTGGAACCGGATCTAGAGCGTGCCGATCCGGACCTCGATCTTCTAGAACCAGACCGTGATCTCGCGGACCCGGATCTCGAACCCGACCTGGACCTGGATCTTGAACGTGATCGTGATCCTGACTTGTTAGATCGCGCAGAACCTGATCTTGAACGCGACTTTCTGGAGCCCGCGGATTTGGCGGATCCCGACCTTGAACGCGACCTTCTGGAACCGCCAGATTTCGCGGAACCAGATCTAGAGCGCGACCTTCTGGAACCGCCAGATTTCGCGGAGCCAGATCTAGAGCGCGACCTTCTGGAACCACCGGATTTGGCGGAACCAGATCTAGAGCGCGACCTTCTGGAACCACCGGATTTGGCGGAACCCACGGACTTGGCAGAACCTGACCTAGAGCGCGACCTTCTAGAACCAGCTGACTTCGCAGAACCTGAACGTGAGCGCGATTTTCGAGAATGCACCGATTTTGCGGAACCTGAACGTGAGCGTGATTTTCGAGAGCCAACCGATTTGGCCGAACCCGAGCGTGACCTCGAACGCGACCCTTTTCTGGAGCCTGAGGGCGATCTAGATCTGGAATTACGTTGTGCGGGGGTTCCTGATCTGGATCTGGAGCGGGATTTTGATCGTGAAGCTGCTTTGCGTGATCCTTGACTCGCGGATCGTGATCGTGATCGCCTCGGTGATCCTGAGGGGGATCTGGAGCCAGAGCGTGCGCTGCCAGACCTGGATCTTGATCTGGATTGGCGTCCAGCTGGAGAGCCGCTTCTGGACCTGGATTTGGAGTTACGAGAAGTGTCTCCGTTCATTTGCGGGGAACGTGATCTGGATCGCGACCTGGATGCGGATTTACGGGATCCAGATCCTGTGGAATGAGCTGGAGACGAGACGCCATTTGATACATTTTTTTCCACGGATCTCGAACGGGAACGCG
Organism: Tribolium castaneum; assembly: GCF_031307605.1. Taxonomy (NCBI): domain Eukaryota; kingdom Metazoa; phylum Arthropoda; class Insecta; order Coleoptera; family Tenebrionidae; genus Tribolium; species Tribolium castaneum. Next base: position 28,389,154 of record NC_087394.1, read on the forward strand.
AGCAGTTGCTCAAAGCTGGCGAAGATGGTTCTTTAGCATCTGTTCCTTCTAGAAAAGGTTGTGGATTTCGGATAAAAACCGTAAACTTGTGTAAATAAAGCGACATATTTACCAGTCTCAACATCCATATTTTTACACTTCTGGGGGCTTTATTGCACAATTGTGATAAGAGTGTAACTGTTTTTGTGCTCACTTTTCACAAAAAACAATACGTTTCGCAATAAATCACTAATTTATGATTTTTAGCACCGTTCTTTTTGACAGTTGACTGACTTTTATGACCATGACCAATAGAACAACACAAAATCCACTACAAAATCATGTCGGAGAACACAGCACCAAAAGTGGTGAATATTACAGTCGACCAGACAATTGCTGCGCGCACCATTTCCCCCAATCACGTTTTCTAAAGCCGTTCATACCAAGAAAATTTTCAAAATAATCGTAAATTATTATAAAAACATCAATAACCTGTTACACTGACTTGCATATCACACTTGTATTACAAATTAACTGCACTTAATTTCTGCATTTTTTATTTCTATATTTAAACAATGCAAACTGATTTTTTTCACAAACTTTATATCCTGCAATTTTTTATTTTTGCAGGAGATTAAGCCCTTCAATAGGGCCTTCGACTGTAAAAAAATCATGTTCGGACAAACACCCCTTGGGACCTTAACGATTTTTTTTAATTTTTATAAAGTTTCTCTATTTTGCAAACCTTATTTTTTTCCCCTACTTTATATCTTGCAATTTTCTTTATTTTTGCAGGAGATTAAGCCCTTTGATAGGGCCTTCGACTGTAAAAACGAGTTCGAGACGGCAATGTCCATGCGCGCAGCGATTGTCTGGTCGACTGTAATGTTCATCATTTTTGGTGCTATCTTCACCGATATTAAAAATTTAGTTGAAAAATCGCTGCCAACATGATGTAATTGTCAGATGGTTGTCAAGTTTGACACGTGAGAGAAGTGCTCTAGGAGTGTTCTTTTCAAAGGTATTGGCTAAATCGTATTATTTTGTTTGAAAAAGAGTGTACAAGTTTTCGTAATCTCAGTTTACATTATCAGTATTTTTTATACTATTTTACATACATGTGAAATTGGCTTTTTCTTAAAAAGTTAGGTTATATCAATTTGTTTGATAGCAAAAATGGGCGAAACCAAGCCGGTCGAAAACACTGAAAAGGCTGATAGTAAAAAGGCAGCCAAGAAAGAGGCCAAAAAGGCCGAAAAAGCGGCAAAAAAAGCTGAACACAAAGCCGCCAGTGGACAGTCACAGTCTGTTGTTGCTGATGAAAGTAATTATTTTTTCCTGTTGTGTTGTGCAATAATTGGAGCGCGCTATTTATAGATGATGTATCTGTTGGAAAATATGGGAATTTGCCGTTAATCCGGTCCGATAGCACTAACACTAATAAGGACCGCAAATTTATTTATGTCAAAGAGTTAAATAAATCTCTTGCCGGTAATGATGTTTGGGTGAGGGCTAGGCTTCACACTGTCCGTGCCAGGGGAAAGCAGTGTTTTATCGTCCTCAGACAAAGGGAGTTTACCGTCCAGTTACTTCTGAATGTCTCTGAGACAGTTTCGAAATCTATGGTCAAGTTTGCAAGCAAGTAAGTTGTTTAATAATGTATCGGTAAATTACTGAAAAAATTGTTAGCATCACGAAAGAAAGCATCATTGATGTGGAGGCCAAAGTAGTGCAAGTTCCGACTCCAATCGCTGCCTGTTCCCAGCAAGACGTGGAATTGTTGGCGTCGCAAATTTGGGTTGTCTCGGCCTCAGCCCCCCAACTGCCTTTACAGATTGAGGATGCAAGCAGGCCGGAAAAGGGCGACGTAATTACTTTAATTTTGTCGTAAAAAACATTAAAATATTCACACGATTTAGGAGGCAGAAGGGCTCAATATTCGGGTCAACCAAGACACTAGATTGGACAACCGGGTCCTAGATTTACGCACACCGACCAATCAGGCGATTTTCAGGCTAGAGGCCGGCGTTTGCCGCCTTTTCAGAGAAGTTTTAACAAGGAAAGGATTTACGGAGATTCACACGCCGAAAATAATTCCTGCCGCGTCTGAAGGCGGCGCCAATGTCTTCACAGTCAGTTATTTCAAAGGTTTGCACACCTTCTAACCCCGAGACTTGAGCCCTGATGTTAATAATTTTTTTTTGTTGGTAACATTTTAAACCTTCTTTTAATATCTGAATCCTAGATTATAAAAACTATTTTAAAACACGTTTCCAATAGCAACGTGTTTTTACTATTTTAAAACACGCTTCCCATAGCAACGTCATTTAAACTGATGTTCCAACAAAAAAAATTGAATAACACTCGCGTACGCTCGTTGCATAACGACAGCCCTCGAACTTAAGCTTATGTTTTTGCACTCGTATTATTAATAACCTTGTGTAGGGTCGGCATATTTGGCTCAAAGTCCGCAACTGTACAAACAAATGGCAATAGCGGCCGATTTCGATAAGGTTTTTACGATTGGGGCCGTTTTCCGCGCTGAGGACTCCAACACCCACCGCCACTTGACCGAATTCACAGGCCTTGACTTAGAAATGGCCTTCAACTATCACTATCACGAAGTGATGCTTTTGATTGGGAATTCGTTCACTGAAATTTTCAAAGGACTGCGTGACCAATACCAGACTGAAATTCAGATAATCGGTCAACAATTCTCAGTCGAGCCTTTTACTTTCTTGGACCCTCCCCTAGTTTTACACTTTGACGAAGGGCGCAGACTTTTGGGGGAAGCCGGGGTTGAAGTGGGGCCCGAAGAGGATTTGAGTACACCTGCTGAAAAGTTGCTAGGGCGGCTGGTGAAAGCCAAATACGACACCGATTTTTACATCTTGGACAAGTATCCATTGGCTGTGAGGCCGTTCTACACCATGCCGGACCCAGAGACACCCAGGTCCTCAAATTCGTACGATATGTTTATGAGGGGTGAGGAGATCCTGAGCGGGGCTCAGAGGATTCACGATCCGCAGTTGTTGACCGAACGGGCCAAACATCATGGAATTGGTACTATTTCATTTTTTGTTGAAATGAGTTGGCAACTTGTGACGTGCCAAATTGAGCTAATGTTGCCAACTTAATTTCAAAGTCATAGCCACTTTGACCAGCAGATGTTTTATGTGTTTTTATTTCAGATTTAAAGAAAATTGCTTCGTACATTGATGCTTTCAAGTACGGGTGTCCGCCCCACGCTGGGGGCGGCATCGGCTTGGAACGCGTGGTGATGCTTTATTTGGGGTTGGATAACATCAGGAAGACTTGCATGTTCCCGCGTGACCCCAAACGAATCACGCCGTAAATTGATACAAGACTAATGTTTTATAAGAATAACTAATAAACTTATTGTTTCAACTTGTATTTACAAAAATTACAATAAAATTGAATTTTACTTAAGTTTTTTTATTATGTGAAGCCTCCAGGGCTTCCAAACACCCATCCATGTTTACTTTCTGAACCGACTCTCCCTTTTCCGCCAAGATTTCTTCTATATTCCTTTTACCATTTAAATCAGTGAACCAGTTTAAATTATCAGCAATCAAATGGTTGTTGTTGCAACCGGAGCATTTCACGATAACGACACCTTTCTGGTAAGCCACCTTGCTTATGAATTTTGTGTTCCGAGCACTACACACTTTACACGTAAAACCCAACATTAATTTTCCCTCGAGCTTTGCAAGGGGTGTGGAAGTGGATGATTCATCTTCTGTTTCATTTTGAACTTTATTTATACTGTGGTTTAGCCAAGAACTGTGAAAATGTCGTGCTGTTATCACTTGTGAGGTGTCCCCAAATTTTTTTATTGTTTGGGCTTTGACAACAGGTGATTTGGTTACGAATCGGAGTAAAGTGGTAAGACGCGACCTCCAGGCCATTATTTTCGTACAAAAACCAACGAAATGTGCACTAAACACGACTTTTTGCTACCTAACCTTTACTATAAATGAGGTTACGTCATGTTATTACCTCCGATTGTTAAATATTAATCCATTAGTGAGTTTATTGTCCCACTATCTTTGCTATCTGTTTAATTTATTAGTAAGTGACTGTTAGCATTATCATAATTTCCAAAAAAAAAATATCCGCGACCAATAAATTTGAAACACATATTTTGGTGCCAAAATACGCCAACCAATCGGAATTGACAACGTCAGGTCTTATGATCAAATATGAACGAAAGATACAGCCGACCATCGAAATAATGATATTCGAATTTAATAAATTATGATTATTAATTAATGAAGAATTATTTTTAATTTGTGTTTTGTATTGCATCACTCTGATACGAGAAATAGCATTTTTGTTGACTGTTTGGTCACATTTGTTTTTGTTAATTAAAAAATTACTTTAATTTTGGTCTTGGTACTTAAATCACTGTGTAGATGAGAAAAAATTATTAGGTTTATTGCTCTTACGACGAGTTAATCATCATAGCCACCATGGCGTCAAATTTCAAGTGAGTTTTTAAAAATTACTAATTTTAAGGCTTAAACATTTACTTTAAACCCTTAAGTAATTTATATTAAGTAGATTTATCCTGTAGCAATGTCTTCAGGTATAAATTTTACGTATTCAAGTAATTTGTTCTTAGTTTTTGTAACCCGGCTCATGCCATGTATTTTGTAGGTACGGTTCCTTTATTTTATTAATACTCGCCACAACTTTAGCAGTTGATAAGAGCCTTTTTAAGACATGCGAACATAGTAGTTTTTGCAGGTATGTTTCTACACCCACTTCAGCAATCTGGCTGTTTCGTTATGTAAGCAATTTTTTAGGCGCTTGAGAAATTTTAAACCTGGATCGATTTTTTACGTTTTAAATTTAGACACTCTACACGTCTCTGGTAACTCGATAGAGGCTGATTTGAAAAATGTGGAAGCACGGGCTGACTTTAGATTCACTTTGACTTCTCTTGCTGGAAATATATTCAGGGTGTTTATTGATGAAGTCAAGCCTTTGCATCCACGGTATCAAGTCCAAGGGGCACTTAATGGCGAGCCACAAGTGGCCAAGTAATTTGAACAACTCCCAATTAAATAATTCATAATCCAGCGAAAATAATTTTTAAACTGGAAGTTTTAGAGCGCACAAAAGACAAAGTAACGGTACGTTCAGGCGATAACAAAGCCGTCGTTACAGCAAATCCCATTAAGGTCGAGTTTTTCAAAAATGACGTCCTTGTGGCTGTTATCAATGGGAAGGGGTTGTTCAAAATAGAACATCTCAGGACTAAACACCAGGGGTTGCCTTTTCTTTTTTCAGTAGAAGTAGTCAATTTATTGTGATATTTTAGTGAAAGAGAAGAGGACTCCGGTGCTTGGGAAGAAGATTTCAAGTCGCATCATGATTCCAAACCTAGGGGGCCTGAAGCAGTGGGTGTTGATGTCACTTTTCCTGGAGCTTTGAGGATCTATGGACTGCCTGAACGTGCAGATAAGCTGGCTTTGAGGAGCACGGGTTCTGGGGGGCTTGACCCCCATCGATTGTATAATTTGGATGTTTATGAGTATGAAGTTGACTCCACTATGGCCATTTATGGGGCTGTACCGGTGGTCTATGCTCATTCGTGAGTTCTTTCATTATATTTTTTAACTTTTCAAACTTTATATTTTAAAATCATAAGATTATTGATTTTTCATTTTTAAAAAACAGCAAAAAACAAAGTAAATTTGTTAAGCTTCCTCTAGTCACTGTGGTACTATAGTGGCGGTCAGCTCGATTTGCGTGTGCGTCATCAATTTCATTTTTTCATTACCAACACAAAGCTATAAAAAAATAATGCAAATTTAAACAGCTAAGGGCTATCTAAGGGTGGTATCCTTGAACATTAATTTACATGTGCACTTCGACAACACCGTCAAGTGTCAGGAATTTGTCAGACCTGACATTGACAGTAAATTATAGTCGTCGTCGCATGGTTGTCGAAAGTGTTATCGGTGTTAATCGCAAGTATTTTCTGTTCGTTTATTGTGTTTTGTGATTTGCGTTTCGTTAGGTTTTTGATTGTGCGTTTATTAGTTCTTGTTTTGTGAATCTGTATTTTTTGTAACAACTCATAATTTAAACACTTCGTAACCTCAAAAAATATTTGATAGTTTGTCACCGCTATGCCCCTGCTATGTAAACGTAGTGACAGAAATGTCAGATGACGCACACGCAAACGGAGCTGAGCGCTACCATATAAGCAGGCATCCCGAACTGATATAGCCAAATCGAGCCCTCACTGAATTAGGTTTTACTGATGATGCGGATAGATGGCCTTAGTGTTTTACAGGAAAAAGAAATCCTATTGGCGGATTTAAAATTTCAGATTATTGAAGAAAAACGTGGTGCCGATGCGCGGCTGACAAGTAAAAATTTCACAAACGTCACAAATTTCACAAATTTGAGTTTTATGAAATTATTAGTTTGTGAAATAAATAAATACGACACAGCAATAAAATACACCTACCTTCATATCGCTTCCACGTTGGCTACCGTTTGTAGCATTAAAAAAAATAATAATAAAAATGAAACCAAAAAAAAACATAATAATAAAAATGAAACCAAAAAAAATGTTTATTTGCATTAAATTTTGAGCAAGCCACTTTCATCCATTGAAATTAAAGGTAAAATTGCGTGTCAATAAATTATTTGAGTGTTTTATTTTATTTATAGTTACTGTATTTAAAATGTGTCACTCAAAATATCACTTTTCAACACCGCATTTAAAGATTTTAATTGCAATTAAGTTTTATGAAATTATTGGTTTGTGAAATAAATAAATACGACACAGCAATAAAATACACCTATCTTCATATCGCTTCCACGTTGGCTACCGTTTGTAGCATTAAAAAAAATTAAAAACAACACCAATAAAAAATCTTTATTTGCATGAAAAATACAACAAGCGACATAATTTTACGGCTGTAAAAAACAATCAACAATGTTATATTTAAGGATTGTTCTAATTGGTCAAATTAGTCAATAACTAATTTGTCCGGCAAGAACCACGTGGAAGTTTAGAGCATTCTTGCCAGGAAAAATGGATATAAGGATGTGGTAAACAATGATTATTTCAAATGAAGGGAATAAAGGAATTATTGGTTTGTGAAATGAAAAAATAGTACACAAAAATCAAAGCTTTTTTACTTGGTGTTAAATAAATGCTCTTACCTTTATACTGCATCTGCTACCATTTGTAGCAAAACATAAAAAATAAATTAAAAACACAACCAACAAAAAAATTAATTTGTAGGAAAGTTACAACAAGCGACTTTAATAAATATTATACAGAATAAAGAATACACAATACGGTATAATATATGGCACACAAGCTATTAAATCAACACATCACAAGATAAAACGCAAAAAAATGCACCTACCTTCATATGGCTTCTGCGTTGGCTACTGTTTGTAGCATTAAAAAAAATAATAATAAAAATGAAACCAAAATAAAATGTTTATTTGCATTAAATTTTGAGCAAGCCACTTTCATTCATTGAAATTAAAGACAAAATTTCGTGGCAATAAATTATTTGAGTGGTTTATTTTATTTATAGTTACTGTATTTAAAATGTGTCACTCAAAATATCACTTTTCAATACCGCATTTAAAGATTTTAATTGCAATTAAGTTTTATGAAATTATTGGTTTGTGAAATAAATAAATACGACACAGCAATAAAATACACCTACCTTCATATCGCTTCCACGTTGGCTACCGTTTGTAGCATTAAAAAAAATAATAATAAAAATGAAACCAAAAAAAAAATAATAATAAAAATGAAACCAAAAAAAATGTTTATTTGCATTAAATTTTGAGCAAGCCACTTTCATTCATTGAAATTAAAGGTAAAATTGCGTGTCAATAAATTATTTGAGTGTTTTATTTTATTTATAGTTACTGTATTTAAAATGTGTCACTCAAAATATCACTTTTCAACACCGCATTTAAAGATTTTAATTGCAATTAAGTTTTATGAAATTATTGGTTTGTAAAATAAATAAATACGACACAGCAATAAAATACACCTACCTTCATATCGCTTCCACGTTGGCTACCGTTTGTAGCATTAAAAAAAATAATAATAAAAATGAAACCAAAAAAAAATAATAATAAAAATGAAACCAAAAAAAATGTTTATTTGCATTAAATTTTGAGCAAGCCACTTTCATTCATTGAAATTAAAGGCAAAATTTCGTGGCAATAAATTATTTGAGTGGTTTATTTTATTTATAGTTACTGTATTTAAAATGTGTCACTTAAAATATCACTTTTCAACACCGCATTTAAAGATTTTAATTGCAATTAAGTTTTATGAAATTATTGGTTTGTGAAATAAATAAATACGACACAGCAATAAAATACACCTACCTTCATATCGCTTCCACGTTGGCTACCGTTTGTAGCATTAAAAAAAAATAATAATAAAAATGAAACCAAAAAAAATGTTTATTTGCATTAAATTTTGAGCAAGCCACTTTCATTCATTGAAATTAAAGGCAAAATTTCGTGGCAATAAATTATTTGAGTGGTTTATTTTATTTATAGTTACTGTATTTAAAATGTGTCACTCAAAATATCACTTTTCAATACCGCATTTAAAGATTTTAATTGCAATTAAGTTTTATGAAATTATTGGTTTGTGAAATAAATAAATACGACACAGCAATAAAATACACCTACCTTCATATCGCTTCCACGTTGGCTACCGTTTGTAGCATTAAAAAAAATAATAATAAAAATGAAACCAAAAAAAATGTTTATTTGCATTAAATTTTGAGCAAGCCACTTTCATTCATTGAAATTAAAGGTAAAATTGCGTGTCAATAAATTATTTGAGTGTTTTATTTTATTTATAGTTACTGTATTTAAAATGTGTCACTTAAAATATCACTTTTCAACACCGCATTTAAAGATTTTAATTGCAATTAAGTTTTATGAAATTATTGGTTTGTGAAATAAATAAATACGACACAGCAATAAAATACACCTACCTTCATATCGCTTCCACGTTGGCTACCGTTTGTAGCATTAAAAAAAATAATAATAAAAATGAAACCAAAAAAAAATAATAATAAAAATGAAACCAAAAAAATGTTTATTTGCATTAAATTTTGAGCAAGCCACTTTCATTGATTGAAATTAAAGGCAAAATTTCGTGGCAATAAATTATTTGAGTGGTTTATTTTATTTATAGTTACTGTATTTAAAATGTGTCACTCAAAATATCACTTTTCAATACCGCATTTAAAGATTTTAATTGCAATTAAGTTTTATGAAATTATTGGTTTGTGAAATAAATAAATACGACACAGCAATAAAATACACCTACCTTCATATCGCTTCCACGTAGGCTACCGTTTGTAGCATTAAAAAAAATAATAAAAATGAAACCAAAAAAATAAAATAAAAATGAAACCAAAAAAAAATGTTTATTTGCATTAAATTTTGAGCAAGCCACTTTCATTGATTGAAATTAAAGCAAAATTTCGTGGCAATAAATTATTTGAGTGGTTTATTTTATTTATAGTTACTGTATTTAAAATGTGTCACTCAAAATATCACTTTTCAATTCTGCATTTAAAGATTTTAATTGCAATTAAGTTTTATGAAATTATTGGTTTGTGAAATAAATAAATACGACACAGCAATAAAATACACCTACCTTCATATCGCTTCCACGTTGGCTACCGTTTGTAGCATTAAAAAAAATAATAATAAAAATGAAACCAAAAAAAAATAATAATAAAAATGAAACCAAAAAAAATGTTTATTTGCATTAAATTTTGAGCAAGCCACTTTCATTCATTGAAATTAAAGGCAAAATTTCGTGGCAATAAATTATTTGAGTGGTTTATTTTATTTATAGCTACTGTATTTAAAATGTGTCACTCAAAATATCACTTTTCAATACCGCATTTAAAGATTTTAATTGCAATTAAGTTTTATGAAATTATTGGTTTTTTGAAATAAATAAATACGACACAGCAATAAAATACACCTACCTTCATATCGCTTCCACGTTGGCTACCGTTTGTAGCATTAAAAAAAATAATAATAAAAATGAAACCAAAAAAAATGTTTATTTGCATTAAATTTTGAGCAAGCCACTTTCATTCATTGAAATTAAAGGCAAAATTTCGTGGCAATAAATTATTTGAGTGGTTTATTTTATTTATAGTTACTGTATTTAAAATGTGTCACTCAAAATATCACTTTTCAATACCGCATTTAAAGATTTTAATTGCAATTAAGTTTTATGAAATTATTGGTTTGTGAAATAAATAAATACGACACAGCAATAAAATACACCTACCTTCATATCGCTTCCACGTTGGCTACCGTTTGTAGCATTCAAAAAAATAATAAAAATGAAACCAAAAAAAAAAAAATAATAAAAATGAAACCAAAAAAAAAAAATAATAAAAATGAAACCAAAAAAAAATGTTTATTTGCATTAAATTTTGAGCAAGCCACTTTCATTGATTGAAATTAAAGGCAAAATTTCGTGGCAATAAATTATTTGAGTGGTTTATTTTATTTATAGTTACTGTATTTAAAATGTGTCACTCAAAATATCACTTTTCAATTCTGCATTTAAAGATTTTAATTGCAATTAAGTTTTATGAAATTATTGGTTTTTTGAAATAAATAAATACGACACAGCAATAAAATACACCTACCTTCATATCGCTTCCACGTTGGCTACCGTTTGTAGCATTAAAAAAAATAATAATAAAAATGAAACCAAAAAAAATGTTTATTTGCATTAAATTTTGAGCAAGCCACTTTCATTGATTGAAATTAAAGGCAAAATTTCGTGGCAATAAATTATTTGAGTGGTTTATTTTATTTATAGTTACTGTATTTAAAATGTGTCACTCAAAATATCACTTTTCAATTCTGCATTTAAAGATTTTAATTGCAATTAAGTTTTATGAAATTATTGGTTTTTTGAAATAAATAAATACGACACAGCAATAAAATACACCTACCTTCATATCGCTTCCACGTTGGCTACCGTTTGTAGCATTAAAAAAAATAATAAAAATGAAACCAAAAAAAAAAAATAATAAAAATGAAACCAAAAAAAATATGTTTATTTGCATTAAATTTTGAGCAAGCCACTTTCATTTATTGAAATTAAAGGCAAAATTTCGTGGCAATAAATTATTTGAGTGGTTTATTTTATTTATAGTTACTGTATTTAAAATGTGTCACTCAAAATATCACTTTTCAATACCGCATTTAAAGATTTTAATTGCAATTAAGTTTTATGAAATTATTGGTTTGTGAAATAAATAAATACGACACAGCAATAAAATACACCTACCTTCATATCGCTTCCACGTAGGCTACCGTTTGTAGCATTAAAAAAAATAATAAAAATGAAACCAAAAAAATAAAATAAAAATGAAACCAAAAAAAAATGTTTATTTGCATTAAATTTTGAGCAAGCCACTTTCATTGATTGAAATTAAAGCAAAATTTCGTGGCAATAAATTATTTGAGTGGTTTATTTTATTTATAGTTACTGTATTTAAAATGTGTCACTCAAAATATCACTTTTCAATTCTGCATTTAAAGATTTTAATTGCAATTAAGTTTTATGAAATTATTGGTTTGTGAAATAAATAAATACGACACAGCAATAAAATACACCTACCTTCATATCGCTTCCACGTTGGCTACCGTTTGTAGCATTAAAAAAAATAATAATAAAAATGAAACCAAAAAAAAATAATAATAAAAATGAAACCAAAAAAAATGTTTATTTGCATTAAATTTTGAGCAAGCCACTTTCATTCATTGAAATTAAAGGCAAAATTTCGTGGCAATAAATTATTTGAGTGGTTTATTTTATTTATAGCTACTGTATTTAAAATGTGTCACTCAAAATATCACTTTTCAATACCGCATTTAAAGATTTTAATTGCAATTAAGTTTTATGAAATTATTGGTTTTTTGAAATAAATAAATACGACACAGCAATAAAATACACCTACCTTCATATCGCTTCCACGTTGGCTACCGTTTGTAGCATTAAAAAAAATAATAAAAATGAAACCAAAAAAAAATAATAATAAAAATGAAACCAAAAAAAATGTTTATTTGCATTAAATTTTGAGCAAGCCACTTTCAGTCATTGAAATTAAAGGCAAAATTTCGTGGCAATAAATTATTTGAGTGGTTTATTTTATTTATAGTTACTGTATTTAAAATGTGTCACTCAAAATATCACTTTTCAATACCGCATTTAAAGATTTTAATTGCAATTAAGTTTTATGAAATTATTGGTTTTTTGAAATAAATAAATACGACACAGCAATAAAATACACCTACCTTCATATCGCTTCCACGTTGGATACCGTTTGTAGCATTAAAAAAAATAATAATAAAAATGAAACCAAAAAAAATGTTTATTTGCATTAAATTTTGACCAAGCCACTTTCAGTCATTGAAATTAAAGGCAAAATTTTGTGGCAATAAATTATTTGAGTGGTTTATTTTATTTATAGTTACTGTATTTAAAATGTGTCACTCAAAATATCACTTTTCAATACCGCATTTAAAGATTTTAATTGCAATTAAGTTTTATGAAATTATTGGTTTTTTGAAATAAATAAATACGACACAGCAATAAAATACACCTACCTTCATATCGCTTCCACGTTGGCTACCGTTTGTAGCATTAAAAAAAATAATAATAAAAATGAAACCAAAAAAAATGTTTATTTGCATTAAATTTTGAGCAAGCCACTTTCAGTCATTGAAATTAAAGGCAAAATTTCGTGGCAATAAATTATTTGAGTGGTTTATTTTATTTATAGTTACTGTATTTAAAATGTGTCACTCAAAATATCACTTTTCAATACCGCATTTAAAGATTTTAATTGCAATTAAGTTTTATGAAATTATTGGTTTGTGAAATAAATAAATACGACACAGCAATAAAATACACCTACCTTCATATCGCTTCCACGTTGGCTACCGTTTGTAGCATTAAAAAAAATAATAAAAATGAAACCAAAAAAAAAAAATAATAAAAATGAAACCAAAAAAAAAATGTTTATTTGCATTAAATTTTGAGCAAGCCACTTTCATTTATTGAAATTAAAGGCAAAATTTCGTGGCAATAAATTATTTGAGTGGTTTATTTTATTTATAGTTACTGTATTTAAAATGTGTCACTCAAAATATCACTTTTCAATACCGCATTTAAAGATTTTAATTGCAATTAAGTTTTATGAAATTATTGGTTTTTTGAAATAAATAAATACGACACAGCAATAAAATACACCTACCTTCATATCGCTTCCACGTTGGCTACCGTTTGTAGCATTAAAAAAAATAATAATAAAAATGAAACCAAAAAAAATGTTTATTTGCATTAAATTTTGAGCAAGCCACTTTCATTCATTGAAATTAAAGGCAAAATTTCGTGGCAATAAATTATTTGAGTGGTTTATTTTATTTATAGTTACTGTATTTAAAATGTGTCACTCAAAATATCACTTTTCAATACCGCATTTAAAGATTTTAATTGCAATTAAGTTTTATGAAATTATTGGTTTGTGAAATAAATAAATACGACACAGCAATAAAATACACCTACCTTCATATCGCTTCCACGTTGGCTACCGTTTGTAGCATTCAAAAAAATAATAAAAATGAAACCAAAAAAAAAAAAATAATAAAAATGAAACCAAAAAAAAAAATAATAAAAATGAAACCAAAAAAAAATGTTTATTTGCATTAAATTTTGAGCAAGCCACTTTCATTGATTGAAATTAAAGGCAAAATTTCGTGGCAATAAATTATTTGAGTGGTTTATTTTATTTATAGTTACTGTATTTAAAATGTGTCACTCAAAATATCACTTTTCAATTCTGCATTTAAAGATTTTAATTGCAATTAAGTTTTATGAAATTATTGGTTTTTTGAAATAAATAAATACGACACAGCAATAAAATACACCTACCTTCATATCGCTTCCACGTTGGCTACCGTTTGTAGCATTAAAAAAAATAATAAAAATGAAACCAAAAAAAAAAAATAATAAAAATGAAACCAAAAAAAAAATGTTTATTTGCATTAAATTTTGAGCAAGCCACTTTCATTTATTGAAATTAAAGGCAAAATTTCGTGGCAATAAATTATTTGAGTGGTTTATTTTATTTATAGTTACTGTATTTAAAATGTGTCACTCAAAATATCACTTTTCAATACCGCATTTAAAGATTTTAATTGCAATTAAGTTTTATGAAATTATTGGTTTTTTGAAATAAATAAATACGACACAGCAATAAAATACACCTACCTTCATATCGCTTCCACGTTGGCTACCGTTTGTAGCATTAAAAAAAATAATAATAAAAATGAAACCAAAAAAAATGTTTATTTGCATTAAATTTTGAGCAAGCCACTTTCATTCATTGAAATTAAAGGCAAAATTTCGTGGCAATAAATTATTTGAGTGGTTTATTTTATTTATAGTTACTGTATTTAAAATGTGTCACTCAAAATATCACTTTTCAATACCGCATTTAAAGATTTTAATTGCAATTAAGTTTTATGAAATTATTGGTTTGTGAAATAAATAAATACGACACAGCAATAAAATACACCTACCTTCATATCGCTTCCACGTTGGCTACCGTTTGTAGCATTAAAAAAAATAATAAAAATGAAACCAAAAAAAAAAAATAATAAAAATGAAACCAAAAAAAAAATGTTTATTTGCATTAAATTTTGAGCAAGCCACTTTCATTTATTGAAATTAAAGGCAAAATTTCGTGGCAATAAATTATTTGAGTGGTTTATTTTATTTATAGTTACTGTATTTAAAATGTGTCACTCAAAATATCACTTTTCAATACCGCATTTAAAGATTTTAATTGCAATTAAGTTTTATGAAATTATTGGTTTTTTGAAATAAATAAATACGACACAGCAATAAAATACACCTACCTTCATATCGCTTCCACGTTGGCTACCGTTTGTAGCATTCAAAAAAATAATAAAAATGAAACCAAAAAAAAAAAAATAATAAAAATGAAACCAAAAAAAAAAATAATAAAAATGAAACCAAAAAAAAATGTTTATTTGCATTAAATTTTGAGCAAGCCACTTTCATTGATTGAAATTAAAGGCAAAATTTCGTGGCAATAAATTATTTGAGTGGTTTATTTTATTTATAGTTACTGTATTTAAAATGTGTCACTCAAAATATCACTTTTCAATTCTGCATTTAAAGATTTTAATTGCAATTAAGTTTTATGAAATTATTGGTTTTTTGAAATAAATAAATACGACACAGCAATAAAATACACCTACCTTCATATCGCTTCCACGTTGGCTACCGTTTGTAGCATTAAAAAAAATAATAAAAATGAAACCAAAAAAAAAAAAAAATAAAAATGAAACCAAAAAAAAATGTTTATTTGCATTAAATTTTGAGCAAGCCACTTTCATTGATTGAAATTAAAGGCAAAATTTCGTGGCAATAAATTATTTGAGTGGTTTATTTTATTTATAGTTACTGTATTTAAAATGTGTCACTCAAAATATCACTTTTCAATTCTGCATTTAAAGATTTTAATTGCAATTAAGTTTTATGAAATTATTGGTTTTTTGAAATAAATAAATACGACACAGCAATAAAATACACCTACCTTCATATCGCTTCCACGTTGGCTACCGTTTGTAGCATTAAAAAAAATAATAAAAATGAAACCAAAAAAAAAAAATAATAAAAATGAAACCAAAAAAAAAATGTTTATTTGCATTAAATTTTGAGCAAGCCACTTTCATTTATTGAAATTAAAGGCAAAATTTCGTGGCAATAAATTATTTGAGTGGTTTATTTTATTTATAGTTACTGTATTTAAAATGTGTCACTCAAAATATCACTTTTCAATACCGCATTTAAAGATTTTAATTGCAATTAAGTTTTATGAAATTATTGGTTTTTTGAAATAAATAAATACGACACAGCAATAAAATACACCTACCTTCATATCGCTTCCACGTTGGCTACCGTTTGTAGCATTAAAAAAAATAATAATAAAAATGAAACCAAAAAAAATGTTTATTTGCATTAAATTTTGAGCAAGCCACTTTCATTCATTGAAATTAAAGGCAAAATTTCGTGGCAATAAATTATTTGAGTGGTTTATTTTATTTATAGTTACTGTATTTAAAATGTGTCACTCAAAATATCACTTTTCAATACCGCATTTAAAGATTTTAATTGCAATTAAGTTTTATGAAATTATTGGTTTGTGAAATAAATAAATACGACACAGCAATAAAATACACCTACCTTCATATCGCTTCCACGTTGGCTACCGTTTGTAGCATTCAAAAAAATAATAAAAATGAAACCAAAAAAAAAAAAATAATAAAAATGAAACCAAAAAAAAAAAATAATAAAAATGAAACCAAAAAAAAATGTTTATTTGCATTAAATTTTGAGCAAGCCACTTTCATTTATTGAAATTAAAGGCAAAATTTCGTGGCAATAAATTATTTGAGTGGTTTATTTTATTTATAGTTACTGTATTTAAAATGTGTCACTCAAAATATCACTTTTCAATTCTGCATTTAAAGATTTTAATTGCAATTAAGTTTTATGAAATTATTGGTTTTTTGAAATAAATAAATACGACACAGCAATAAAATACACCTACCTTCATATCGCTTCCACGTTGGCTACCGTTTGTAGCATTAAAAAAAATAATAATAAAAATGAAACCAAAAAAAATGTTTATTTGCATTAAATTTTGAGCAAGCCACTTTCATTGATTGAAATTAAAGGCAAAATTTCGTGGCAATAAATTATTTGAGTGGTTTATTTTATTTATAGTTACTGTATTTAAAATGTGTCACTCAAAATATCACTTTTCAATACCGCATTTAAAGATTTTAATTGCAATTAAGTTTTATGAAATTATTGGTTTGTGAAATAAATAAATACGACACAGCAATAAAATACACCTACCTTCATATCGCTTCCACGTTGGCTACCGTTTGTAGCATTAAAAAAAATAATAAAAATGAAACCAAAAAAAAAAAATAATAAAAATGAAACCAAAAAAAAATGTTTATTTGCATTAAATTTTGAGCAAGCCACTTTCATTTATTGAAATTAAAGGCAAAATTTCGTGGCAATAAATTATTTGAGTGGTTTATTTTATTTATAGTTACTGTATTTAAAATGTGTCACTCAAAATATCACTTTTCAATTCTGCATTTAAAGATTTTAATTGCAATTAAGTTTTATGAAATTATTGGTTTTTTGAAATAAATAAATACGACACAGCAATAAAATACACCTACCTTCATATCGCTTCCACGTTGGCTACCGTTTGTAGCATTAAAAAAAATAATAAAAATGAAACCAAAAAAAAAAAATAATAAAAATGAAACCAAAAAAAATATGTTTATTTGCATTAAATTTTGAGCAAGCCACTTTCATTTATTGAAATTAAAGGCAAAATTTCGTGGCAATAAATTATTTGAGTGGTTTATTTTATTTATAGTTACTGTATTTAAAATGTGTCACTCAAAATATCACTTTTCAATACCGCATTTAAAGATTTTAATTGCAATTAAGTTTTATGAAATTATTGGTTTTTTGAAATAAATAAATACGACACAGCAATAAAATACACCTACCTTCATATCGCTTCCACGTTGGCTACCGTTTGTAGCATTAAAAAAAATAATAATAAAAATGAAACCAAAAAAAATGTTTATTTGCATTAAATTTTGAGCAAGCCACTTTCATTCATTGAAATTAAAGGCAAAATTTCGTGGCAATAAATTATTTGAGTGGTTTATTTTATTTATAGTTACTGTATTTAAAATGTGTCACTCAAAATATCACTTTTCAATTCTGCATTTAAAGATTTTAATTGCAATTAAGTTTTATGAAATTATTGGTTTGTGAAATAAATAAATACGACACAGCAATAAAATACACCTACCTTCATATCGCTTCCACGTTGGCTACCGTTTGTAGCATTCAAAAAAATAATAAAAATGAAACCAAAAAAAAAAAAATAATAAAAATGAAACCAAAAAAAAAAAATAATAAAAATGAAACCAAAAAAAAATGTTTATTTGCATTAAATTTTGAGCAAGCCACTTTCATTGATTGAAATTAAAGGCAAAATTTCGTGGCAATAAATTATTTGAGTGGTTTATTTTATTTAGAGTTACTGTATTTAAAATGTGTCACTCAAAATATCACTTTTCAATTCTGCATTTAAAGATTTTAATTGCAATTAAGTTTTATGAAATTATTGGTTTTTTGAAATAAATAAATACGACACAGCAATAAAATACACCTACCTTCATATCGCTTCCACGTTGGCTACCGTTTGTAGCATTAAAAAAAATAATAAAAATGAAACCAAAAAAAAAAAATAATAAAAATGAAACCAAAAAAAAATGTTTATTTGCATTAAATTTTGAGCAAGCCACTTTCATTTATTGAAATTAAAGGCAAAATTTCGTGGCAATAAATTATTTGAGTGGTTTATTTTATTTATAGTTACTGTATTTAAAATGTGTCACTCAAAATATCACTTTTCAATACCGCATTTAAAGATTTTAATTGCAATTAAGTTTTATGAAATTATTGGTTTTTTGAAATAAATAAATACGACACAGCAATAAAATACACCTACCTTCATATCGCTTCCACGTTGGCTACCGTTTGTAGCATTAAAAAAAATAATAAAAATGAATCCAAAAAAAATGATTATTTGCATTAAATTTTGAGCAAGCCACTTTCATTCATTGAAATTAAAGGTAAAATTGCGTGTCAATAAATTATTTGAGTGTTTTATTTTATTTATAGTTACTGTATTTAAAATGTGTCACTCAAAATATCACTTTTCAACACCGCATTTAAAGATTTTAATTGCAATTAAGTTTTATGAAATTATTGGTTTTTTGAAATAAATAAATACGACACAGCAATAAAATACACCTACCTTCATATCGCTTCCACGTTGGCTACCGTTTGTAGCATTAAAAATAATAATAAAAATGAAACCAAAAAAAATGTTTATTTGCATTAAATTTTGAGCAAGCCACTTTCATTCATTGAAATTAAAGGCAAAATTTCGTGGCAATAAATTATTTGAGTGGTTTATTTTATTTATAGTTACTGTATTTAAAATGTGTCACTCAAAATATCACTTTTCAATACCGCATTTAAAGATTTTAATTGCAATTAAGTTTTATGAAATTATTGGTTTTTTGAAATAAATAAATACGACACAGCAATAAAATACACCTACCTTCATATCGCTTCCACGTTGGCTACCGTTTGTAGCATTAAAAAAAATAATAAAAATGAATCCAAAAAAAATGATTATTTGCATTAAATTTTGAGCAAGCCACTTTCATTCATTGAAATTAAAGGTAAAATTGCGTGTCAATAAATTATTTGAGTGTTTTATTTTATTTATAGTTACTGTATTTAAAATGTGTCACTCAAAATATCACTTTTCAACACCGCATTTAAAGATTTTAATTGCAATTAAGTTTTATGAAATTATTGGTTTGTGAAATAAATAAATACGACACAGCAATAAAATACACCTACCTTCATATCGCTTCCACGTTGGCTACCGTTTGTAGCATTAAAAAAAATAATAAAAATGAATCCAAAAAAAATGATTATTTGCATTAAATTTTGAGCAAGCCACTTTCATTCATTGAAATTAAAGGCAAAATTTCGTGGCAATAAATTATTTGAGTGGTTTATTTTATTTATAGTTACTGTATTTAAAATGTGTCACTCAAAATATCACTTTTCAATACCGCATTTAAAGATTTTAATTGCAATTAAGTTTTATGAAATTATTGGTTTGTGAAATAAATAAATACGACACAGCAATAAAATACACCTACCTTCATATCGCTTCCACGTTGGCTACCGTTTGTAGCATTAAAAAAAATTAAAAACAACACCAATAAAAAATCTTTATTTGCATGAAAATTACAACAAGCGACATAATTTTACGGCTGTAAAAAACAGTCAACAATGTTATATTTAAGGATTGCTCTAATTGGTCAAATTAGTCAATAACTAATTTGTCCGGCAAGAACCACGTGGAGGTTTAGAGCATTCTTGCCAGGAAAAATGGATATAAGGATTTGGTAAACAATGATTATTTCAAATGAAGGGAATAAAGGAATTATTGGTTTGTGAAATGAAAAAATAGTACACAAAAATCAAAGCTTTTTCACTTGGCGTTAAATAAATGCTCTTACCTTTATACTGCATCTGC
This sequence comes from Tribolium castaneum, assembly GCF_031307605.1. NCBI lineage: Eukaryota > Metazoa > Arthropoda > Insecta > Coleoptera > Tenebrionidae > Tribolium > Tribolium castaneum. The sequence goes on from NC_087394.1 coordinate 28,409,481, forward strand.
TACCATTTGTAGCAAAACCTAAAAAATAAATTAAAAACACAACCAACAAAAAAATTAATTTGTAGGAAAGTTACAACAAGCGACTTTAATAAATATTATACAGAATAAAGAATACACAATACGGTATAATATATGGCACACAAGCTATTAAATCAACACATCACAAGATAAAACGCAAAAAAATGCACCTACCTTCATATGGCTTCTGCGTTGGCTACTGTTTGTAGCAAGACATTTAAAAAATTAAAACAACACCAATAAAAATCTTTATTTGCATGAAAGTTACAACAAGCAACGTTTGTCAATATTAAACAAAATAAAAAATACACAATACGTTTCAATTTGTGGCAATTAAAATTCAAATCAAATTCAATACCTCAGTAAATAAATGCACTTACCTTCATATCGCTTCCACGTTGGCTACCGTTTGTAGCATTAAAAAAAATAATAATAAAAATGAAACCAAAAAAAATGTTTATTTGCATTAAATTTTGAGCAAGCCACTTTCATTTATTGAAATTAAAGGCAAAATTTCGTGGCAATAAATTATTTGAGTGGTTTATTTTATTTATAGTTACTGTATTTAAAATGTGTCACTCAAAATATCACTTTTCAATACCGCATTTAAAGATTTTAATTGCAATTAAGTTTTATGAAATTATTGGTTTTTTGAAATAAATAAATACGACACAGCAATAAAATACACCTACCTTCATATCGCTTCCACGTTGGCTACCGTTTGTAGCATTAAAAAAAATAATAATAAAAATGAAACCAAAAAAAAATAATAATAAAAATGAAACCAAAAAAAATGTTTATTTGCATTAAATTTTCAGCAAGCCACTTTCATTCATTGAAATTAAAGGCAAAATTTCGTGGCAATAAATTATTTGAGTGGTTTATTTTATTTATAGTTACTGTATTTAAAATGTGTCACTCAAAACATCACTTTTCAATACCGCATTTAAAGATTTTAATTGCAATTAAGTTTTATGAAATTATTGGTTTTTTGAAATAAATAAATACGACAGCAATAAAATACACCTACCTTCATATCGCTTCCACGTTGGCTACCGTTTGTAGCATTAAAAAAAATAATAATAAAAATGAAACCAAAAAAAAATAATAATAAAAATGAAACCAAAAAAAATGTTTATTTGCATTAAATTTTCAGCAAGCCACTTTCATTCATTGAAATTAAAGGCAAAATTTCGTGGCAATAAATTATTTGAGTGGTTTATTTTATTTATAGTTACTGTATTTAAAATGTGTCACTCAAAATATCACTTTTCAATACCGCATTTAAAGATTTTAATTGCAATTAAGTTTTATGAAATTATTGGTTTTTTGAAATAAATAAATACGACACAGCAATAAAATACACCTACCTTCATATCGCTTCCACGTTGGCTACCGTTTGTAGCATTAAAAAAAAAAATAATAAAAATGAAACCAAAAAAAATGTTTATTTGCATTAAATTTTGAGCAAGCCACTTTCATTCATTGAAATTAAAGGCAAAATTTCGTGGCAATAAATTATTTGAGTGGTTTATTTTATTTATAGCTACTGTATTTAAAATGTGTCACTCAAAATATCACTTTTCAATACCGCATTTAAAGATTTTAATTGCAATTAAGTTTTATGAAATTATTGGTTTTTTGAAATAAATAAATACGACAGCAATAAAATACACCTACCTTCATATCGCTTCCACGTTGGCTACCGTTTGTAGCATTAAAAAAAATAATAATAAAAATGAAACCAAAAAAAAATAATAATAAAAATGAAACCAAAAAAAATGTTTATTTGCATTAAATTTTCAGCAAGCCACTTTCATTCATTGAAATTAAAGGCAAAATTTCGTGGCAATAAATTATTTGAGTGGTTTATTTTATTTATAGTTACTGTATTTAAAATGTGTCACTCAAAACATCACTTTTCAATACCGCATTTAAAGATTTTAATTGCAATTAAGTTTTATGAAATTATTGGTTTTTTGAAATAAATAAATACGACAGCAATAAAATACACCTACCTTCATATCGCTTCCACGTTGGCTACCGTTTGTAGCATTAAAAAAAATAATAATAAAAATGAAACCAAAAAAAAATAATAATAAAAATGAAACCAAAAAAAATGTTTATTTGCATTAAATTTTCAGCAAGCCACTTTCATTCATTGAAATTAAAGGCAAAATTTCGTGGCAATAAATTATTTGAGTGGTTTATTTTATTTATAGTTACTGTATTTAAAATGTGTCACTCAAAATATCACTTTTCAATACCGCATTTAAAGATTTTAATTGCAATTAAGTTTTATGAAATTATTGGTTTGTGAAATAAATAAATACGACACAGCAATAAAATACACCTACCTTCATATCGCTTCCACGTTGGCTACCGTTTGTAGCATTAAAAAAAATAATAAAAATGAAACCAAAAAAAAAAAATAATAAAAATGAAACCAAAAAAAATGTTTATTTGCATTAAATTTTGAGCAAGCCACTTTCATTCATTGAAATTAAAGGTAAAATTGCGTGTCAATAAATTATTTGAGTGTTTTATTTTATTTATAGTTACTGTATTTAAAATGTGTCACTCAAAATATCACTTTTCAATACCGCATTTAAAGATTTTAATTGCAATTAAGTTTTATGAAATTATTGGTTTGTGAAATAAATAAATACGACACAGCAATAAAATACACCTACCTTCATATCGCTTCCACGTTGGCTACCGTTTGTAGCATTAAAAAAAATAATAATAAAAATGAAACCAAAAAAAATGTTTATTTGCATTAAATTTTGAGCAAGCCACTTTCATTTATTGAAATTAAAGGCAAAATTTCGTGGCAATAAATTATTTGAGTGGTTTATTTTATTTATAGTTACTGTATTTAAAATGTGTCACTCAAAATATCACTTTTCAATACCGCATTTAAAGATTTTAATTGCAATTAAGTTTTATGAAATTATTGGTTTTTTGAAATAAATAAATACGACACAGCAATAAAATACACCTACCTTCATATCGCTTCCACGTTGGCTACCGTTTGTAGCATTAAAAAAAATAATAATAAAAATGAAACCAAAAAAAAATAATAATAAAAATGAAACCAAAAAAAATGTTTATTTGCATTAAATTTTCAGCAAGCCACTTTCATTCATTGAAATTAAAGGCAAAATTTCGTGGCAATAAATTATTTGAGTGGTTTATTTTATTTATAGTTACTGTATTTAAAATGTGTCACTCAAAACATCACTTTTCAATACCGCATTTAAAGATTTTAATTGCAATTAAGTTTTATGAAATTATTGGTTTTTTGAAATAAATAAATACGACACAGCAATAAAATACACCTACCTTCATATCGCTTCCACGTTGGCTACCGTTTGTAGCATTCAAAAAAATAATAAAAATGAAACCAAAAAAAAAAAAATAATAAAAATGAAACCAAAAAAAAAAATAATAAAAATGAAACCAAAAAAAAATGTTTATTTGCATTAAATTTTGAGCAAGCCACTTTCATTGATTGAAATTAAAGGCAAAATTTCGTGGCAATAAATTATTTGAGTGGTTTATTTTATTTATAGTTACTGTATTTAAAATGTGTCACTCAAAATATCACTTTTCAATTCTGCATTTAAAGATTTTAATTGCAATTAAGTTTTATGAAATTATTGGTTTTTTGAAATAAATAAATACGACACAGCAATAAAATACACCTACCTTCATATCGCTTCCACGTTGGCTACCGTTTGTAGCATTAAAAAAAATAATAAAAATGAAACCAAAAAAAAAAAAAAATAAAAATGAAACCAAAAAAAAATGTTTATTTGCATTAAATTTTGAGCAAGCCACTTTCATTGATTGAAATTAAAGGCAAAATTTCGTGGCAATAAATTATTTGAGTGGTTTATTTTATTTATAGTTACTGTATTTAAAATGTGTCACTCAAAATATCACTTTTCAATTCTGCATTTAAAGATTTTAATTGCAATTAAGTTTTATGAAATTATTGGTTTTTTGAAATAAATAAATACGACACAGCAATAAAATACACCTACCTTCATATCGCTTCCACGTTGGCTACCGTTTGTAGCATTAAAAAAAATAATAAAAATGAAACCAAAAAAAAAAAATAATAAAAATGAAACCAAAAAAAAAATGTTTATTTGCATTAAATTTTGAGCAAGCCACTTTCATTTATTGAAATTAAAGGCAAAATTTCGTGGCAATAAATTATTTGAGTGGTTTATTTTATTTATAGTTACTGTATTTAAAATGTGTCACTCAAAATATCACTTTTCAATACCGCATTTAAAGATTTTAATTGCAATTAAGTTTTATGAAATTATTGGTTTTTTGAAATAAATAAATACGACACAGCAATAAAATACACCTACCTTCATATCGCTTCCACGTTGGCTACCGTTTGTAGCATTAAAAAAAATAATAATAAAAATGAAACCAAAAAAAATGTTTATTTGCATTAAATTTTGAGCAAGCCACTTTCATTCATTGAAATTAAAGGCAAAATTTCGTGGCAATAAATTATTTGAGTGGTTTATTTTATTTATAGTTACTGTATTTAAAATGTGTCACTCAAAATATCACTTTTCAATACCGCATTTAAAGATTTTAATTGCAATTAAGTTTTATGAAATTATTGGTTTGTGAAATAAATAAATACGACACAGCAATAAAATACACCTACCTTCATATCGCTTCCACGTTGGCTACCGTTTGTAGCATTCAAAAAAATAATAAAAATGAAACCAAAAAAAAAAAAATAATAAAAATGAAACCAAAAAAAAAAAATAATAAAAATGAAACCAAAAAAAAATGTTTATTTGCATTAAATTTTGAGCAAGCCACTTTCATTTATTGAAATTAAAGGCAAAATTTCGTGGCAATAAATTATTTGAGTGGTTTATTTTATTTATAGTTACTGTATTTAAAATGTGTCACTCAAAATATCACTTTTCAATTCTGCATTTAAAGATTTTAATTGCAATTAAGTTTTATGAAATTATTGGTTTTTTGAAATAAATAAATACGACACAGCAATAAAATACACCTACCTTCATATCGCTTCCACGTTGGCTACCGTTTGTAGCATTAAAAAAAATAATAATAAAAATGAAACCAAAAAAAATGTTTATTTGCATTAAATTTTGAGCAAGCCACTTTCATTGATTGAAATTAAAGGCAAAATTTCGTGGCAATAAATTATTTGAGTGGTTTATTTTATTTATAGTTACTGTATTTAAAATGTGTCACTCAAAATATCACTTTTCAATACCGCATTTAAAGATTTTAATTGCAATTAAGTTTTATGAAATTATTGGTTTGTGAAATAAATAAATACGACACAGCAATAAAATACACCTACCTTCATATCGCTTCCACGTTGGCTACCGTTTGTAGCATTAAAAAAAATAATAAAAATGAAACCAAAAAAAAAAAATAATAAAAATGAAACCAAAAAAAAATGTTTATTTGCATTAAATTTTGAGCAAGCCACTTTCATTTATTGAAATTAAAGGCAAAATTTCGTGGCAATAAATTATTTGAGTGGTTTATTTTATTTATAGTTACTGTATTTAAAATGTGTCACTCAAAATATCACTTTTCAATTCTGCATTTAAAGATTTTAATTGCAATTAAGTTTTATGAAATTATTGGTTTTTTGAAATAAATAAATACGACACAGCAATAAAATACACCTACCTTCATATCGCTTCCACGTTGGCTACCGTTTGTAGCATTAAAAAAAATAATAAAAATGAAACCAAAAAAAAAAAATAATAAAAATGAAACCAAAAAAAATATGTTTATTTGCATTAAATTTTGAGCAAGCCACTTTCATTTATTGAAATTAAAGGCAAAATTTCGTGGCAATAAATTATTTGAGTGGTTTATTTTATTTATAGTTACTGTATTTAAAATGTGTCACTCAAAATATCACTTTTCAATACCGCATTTAAAGATTTTAATTGCAATTAAGTTTTATGAAATTATTGGTTTTTTGAAATAAATAAATACGACACAGCAATAAAATACACCTACCTTCATATCGCTTCCACGTTGGCTACCGTTTGTAGCATTAAAAAAAATAATAATAAAAATGAAACCAAAAAAAATGTTTATTTGCATTAAATTTTGAGCAAGCCACTTTCATTCATTGAAATTAAAGGCAAAATTTCGTGGCAATAAATTATTTGAGTGGTTTATTTTATTTATAGTTACTGTATTTAAAATGTGTCACTCAAAATATCACTTTTCAATTCTGCATTTAAAGATTTTAATTGCAATTAAGTTTTATGAAATTATTGGTTTGTGAAATAAATAAATACGACACAGCAATAAAATACACCTACCTTCATATCGCTTCCACGTTGGCTACCGTTTGTAGCATTCAAAAAAATAATAAAAATGAAACCAAAAAAAAAAAAATAATAAAAATGAAACCAAAAAAAAAAAATAATAAAAATGAAACCAAAAAAAAATGTTTATTTGCATTAAATTTTGAGCAAGCCACTTTCATTGATTGAAATTAAAGGCAAAATTTCGTGGCAATAAATTATTTGAGTGGTTTATTTTATTTAGAGTTACTGTATTTAAAATGTGTCACTCAAAATATCACTTTTCAATTCTGCATTTAAAGATTTTAATTGCAATTAAGTTTTATGAAATTATTGGTTTTTTGAAATAAATAAATACGACACAGCAATAAAATACACCTACCTTCATATCGCTTCCACGTTGGCTACCGTTTGTAGCATTAAAAAAAATAATAAAAATGAAACCAAAAAAAAAAAATAATAAAAATGAAACCAAAAAAAAATGTTTATTTGCATTAAATTTTGAGCAAGCCACTTTCATTTATTGAAATTAAAGGCAAAATTTCGTGGCAATAAATTATTTGAGTGGTTTATTTTATTTATAGTTACTGTATTTAAAATGTGTCACTCAAAATATCACTTTTCAATACCGCATTTAAAGATTTTAATTGCAATTAAGTTTTATGAAATTATTGGTTTTTTGAAATAAATAAATACGACACAGCAATAAAATACACCTACCTTCATATCGCTTCCACGTTGGCTACCGTTTGTAGCATTAAAAAAAATAATAAAAATGAATCCAAAAAAAATGATTATTTGCATTAAATTTTGAGCAAGCCACTTTCATTCATTGAAATTAAAGGTAAAATTGCGTGTCAATAAATTATTTGAGTGTTTTATTTTATTTATAGTTACTGTATTTAAAATGTGTCACTCAAAATATCACTTTTCAACACCGCATTTAAAGATTTTAATTGCAATTAAGTTTTATGAAATTATTGGTTTTTTGAAATAAATAAATACGACACAGCAATAAAATACACCTACCTTCATATCGCTTCCACGTTGGCTACCGTTTGTAGCATTAAAAATAATAATAAAAATGAAACCAAAAAAAATGTTTATTTGCATTAAATTTTGAGCAAGCCACTTTCATTCATTGAAATTAAAGGCAAAATTTCGTGGCAATAAATTATTTGAGTGGTTTATTTTATTTATAGTTACTGTATTTAAAATGTGTCACTCAAAATATCACTTTTCAATACCGCATTTAAAGATTTTAATTGCAATTAAGTTTTATGAAATTATTGGTTTTTTGAAATAAATAAATACGACACAGCAATAAAATACACCTACCTTCATATCGCTTCCACGTTGGCTACCGTTTGTAGCATTAAAAAAAATAATAAAAATGAATCCAAAAAAAATGATTATTTGCATTAAATTTTGAGCAAGCCACTTTCATTCATTGAAATTAAAGGTAAAATTGCGTGTCAATAAATTATTTGAGTGTTTTATTTTATTTATAGTTACTGTATTTAAAATGTGTCACTCAAAATATCACTTTTCAACACCGCATTTAAAGATTTTAATTGCAATTAAGTTTTATGAAATTATTGGTTTGTGAAATAAATAAATACGACACAGCAATAAAATACACCTACCTTCATATCGCTTCCACGTTGGCTACCGTTTGTAGCATTAAAAAAAATAATAAAAATGAATCCAAAAAAAATGATTATTTGCATTAAATTTTGAGCAAGCCACTTTCATTCATTGAAATTAAAGGCAAAATTTCGTGGCAATAAATTATTTGAGTGGTTTATTTTATTTATAGTTACTGTATTTAAAATGTGTCACTCAAAATATCACTTTTCAATACCGCATTTAAAGATTTTAATTGCAATTAAGTTTTATGAAATTATTGGTTTGTGAAATAAATAAATACGACACAGCAATAAAATACACCTACCTTCATATCGCTTCCACGTTGGCTACCGTTTGTAGCATTAAAAAAAATTAAAAACAACACCAATAAAAAATCTTTATTTGCATGAAAATTACAACAAGCGACATAATTTTACGGCTGTAAAAAACAGTCAACAATGTTATATTTAAGGATTGCTCTAATTGGTCAAATTAGTCAATAACTAATTTGTCCGGCAAGAACCACGTGGAGGTTTAGAGCATTCTTGCCAGGAAAAATGGATATAAGGATTTGGTAAACAATGATTATTTCAAATGAAGGGAATAAAGGAATTATTGGTTTGTGAAATGAAAAAATAGTACACAAAAATCAAAGCTTTTTCACTTGGCGTTAAATAAATGCTCTTACCTTTATACTGCATCTGCTACCATTTGTAGCAAAACCTAAAAAATAAATTAAAAACACAACCAACAAAAAAATTAATTTGTAGGAAAGTTACAACAAGCGACTTTAATAAATATTATACAGAATAAAGAATACACAATACGGTATAATATATGGCACACAAGCTATTAAATCAACACATCACAAGATAAAACGCAAAAAAATGCACCTACCTTCATATGGCTTCTGCGTTGGCTACTGTTTGTAGCAAGACATTTAAAAAATTAAAACAACACCAATAAAAATCTTTATTTGCATGAAAGTTACAACAAGCAACGTTTGTCAATATTAAACAAAATAAAAAATACACAATACGTTTCAATTTGTGGCAATTAAAATTCAAATCAAATTCAATACCTCAGTAAATAAATGCACTTACCTTCATATCGCTTCCACGTTGGCTACCGTTTGTAGCATTAAAAAAAATAATAATAAAAATGAAACCAAAAAAAATGTTTATTTGCATTAAATTTTGAGCAAGCCACTTTCATTTATTGAAATTAAAGGCAAAATTTCGTGGCAATAAATTATTTGAGTGGTTTATTTTATTTATAGTTACTGTATTTAAAATGTGTCACTCAAAATATCACTTTTCAATACCGCATTTAAAGATTTTAATTGCAATTAAGTTTTATGAAATTATTGGTTTTTTGAAATAAATAAATACGACACAGCAATAAAATACACCTACCTTCATATCGCTTCCACGTTGGCTACCGTTTGTAGCATTAAAAAAAATAATAATAAAAATGAAACCAAAAAAAAATAATAATAAAAATGAAACCAAAAAAAATGTTTATTTGCATTAAATTTTCAGCAAGCCACTTTCATTCATTGAAATTAAAGGCAAAATTTCGTGGCAATAAATTATTTGAGTGGTTTATTTTATTTATAGTTACTGTATTTAAAATGTGTCACTCAAAACATCACTTTTCAATACCGCATTTAAAGATTTTAATTGCAATTAAGTTTTATGAAATTATTGGTTTTTTGAAATAAATAAATACGACAGCAATAAAATACACCTACCTTCATATCGCTTCCACGTTGGCTACCGTTTGTAGCATTAAAAAAAATAATAATAAAAATGAAACCAAAAAAAAATAATAATAAAAATGAAACCAAAAAAAATGTTTATTTGCATTAAATTTTCAGCAAGCCACTTTCATTCATTGAAATTAAAGGCAAAATTTCGTGGCAATAAATTATTTGAGTGGTTTATTTTATTTATAGTTACTGTATTTAAAATGTGTCACTCAAAATATCACTTTTCAATACCGCATTTAAAGATTTTAATTGCAATTAAGTTTTATGAAATTATTGGTTTTTTGAAATAAATAAATACGACACAGCAATAAAATACACCTACCTTCATATCGCTTCCACGTTGGCTACCGTTTGTAGCATTAAAAAAAAAAATAATAAAAATGAAACCAAAAAAAATGTTTATTTGCATTAAATTTTGAGCAAGCCACTTTCATTCATTGAAATTAAAGGCAAAATTTCGTGGCAATAAATTATTTGAGTGGTTTATTTTATTTATAGCTACTGTATTTAAAATGTGTCACTCAAAATATCACTTTTCAATACCGCATTTAAAGATTTTAATTGCAATTAAGTTTTATGAAATTATTGGTTTTTTGAAATAAATAAATACGACAGCAATAAAATACACCTACCTTCATATCGCTTCCACGTTGGCTACCGTTTGTAGCATTAAAAAAAATAATAATAAAAATGAAACCAAAAAAAAATAATAATAAAAATGAAACCAAAAAAAATGTTTATTTGCATTAAATTTTCAGCAAGCCACTTTCATTCATTGAAATTAAAGGCAAAATTTCGTGGCAATAAATTATTTGAGTGGTTTATTTTATTTATAGTTACTGTATTTAAAATGTGTCACTCAAAACATCACTTTTCAATACCGCATTTAAAGATTTTAATTGCAATTAAGTTTTATGAAATTATTGGTTTTTTGAAATAAATAAATACGACAGCAATAAAATACACCTACCTTCATATCGCTTCCACGTTGGCTACCGTTTGTAGCATTAAAAAAAATAATAATAAAAATGAAACCAAAAAAAAATAATAATAAAAATGAAACCAAAAAAAATGTTTATTTGCATTAAATTTTCAGCAAGCCACTTTCATTCATTGAAATTAAAGGCAAAATTTCGTGGCAATAAATTATTTGAGTGGTTTATTTTATTTATAGTTACTGTATTTAAAATGTGTCACTCAAAATATCACTTTTCAATACCGCATTTAAAGATTTTAATTGCAATTAAGTTTTATGAAATTATTGGTTTGTGAAATAAATAAATACGACACAGCAATAAAATACACCTACCTTCATATCGCTTCCACGTTGGCTACCGTTTGTAGCATTAAAAAAAATAATAAAAATGAAACCAAAAAAAAAAAATAATAAAAATGAAACCAAAAAAAATGTTTATTTGCATTAAATTTTGAGCAAGCCACTTTCATTCATTGAAATTAAAGGTAAAATTGCGTGTCAATAAATTATTTGAGTGTTTTATTTTATTTATAGTTACTGTATTTAAAATGTGTCACTCAAAATATCACTTTTCAATACCGCATTTAAAGATTTTAATTGCAATTAAGTTTTATGAAATTATTGGTTTGTGAAATAAATAAATACGACACAGCAATAAAATACACCTACCTTCATATCGCTTCCACGTTGGCTACCGTTTGTAGCATTAAAAAAAATAATAATAAAAATGAAACCAAAAAAAATGTTTATTTGCATTAAATTTTGAGCAAGCCACTTTCATTTATTGAAATTAAAGGCAAAATTTCGTGGCAATAAATTATTTGAGTGGTTTATTTTATTTATAGTTACTGTATTTAAAATGTGTCACTCAAAATATCACTTTTCAATACCGCATTTAAAGATTTTAATTGCAATTAAGTTTTATGAAATTATTGGTTTTTTGAAATAAATAAATACGACACAGCAATAAAATACACCTACCTTCATATCGCTTCCACGTTGGCTACCGTTTGTAGCATTAAAAAAAATAATAATAAAAATGAAACCAAAAAAAAATAATAATAAAAATGAAACCAAAAAAAATGTTTATTTGCATTAAATTTTCAGCAAGCCACTTTCATTCATTGAAATTAAAGGCAAAATTTCGTGGCAATAAATTATTTGAGTGGTTTATTTTATTTATAGTTACTGTATTTAAAATGTGTCACTCAAAACATCACTTTTCAATACCGCATTTAAAGATTTTAATTGCAATTAAGTTTTATGAAATTATTGGTTTTTTGAAATAAATAAATACGACAGCAATAAAATACACCTACCTTCATATCGCTTCCACGTTGGCTACCGTTTGTAGCATTAAAAAAAATAATAATAAAAATGAAACCAAAAAAAAATAATAATAAAAATGAAACCAAAAAAAATGTTTATTTGCATTAAATTTTCAGCAAGCCACTTTCATTCATTGAAATTAAAGGCAAAATTTCGTGGCAATAAATTATTTGAGTGGTTTATTTTATTTATAGTTACTGTATTTAAAATGTGTCACTCAAAATATCACTTTTCAATACCGCATTTAAAGATTTTAATTGCAATTAAGTTTTATGAAATTATTGGTTTTTTGAAATAAATAAATACGACACAGCAATAAAATACACCTACCTTCATATCGCTTCCACGTTGGCTACCGTTTGTAGCATTAAAAAAAAAAATAATAAAAATGAAACCAAAAAAAATGTTTATTTGCATTAAATTTTGAGCAAGCCACTTTCATTCATTGAAATTAAAGGCAAAATTTCGTGGCAATAAATTATTTGAGTGGTTTATTTTATTTATAGCTACTGTATTTAAAATGTGTCACTCAAAATATCACTTTTCAATACCGCATTTAAAGATTTTAATTGCAATTAAGTTTTATGAAATTATTGGTTTTTTGAAATAAATAAATACGACAGCAATAAAATACACCTACCTTCATATCGCTTCCACGTTGGCTACCGTTTGTAGCATTAAAAAAAATAATAATAAAAATGAAACCAAAAAAAAATAATAATAAAAATGAAACCAAAAAAAATGTTTATTTGCATTAAATTTTCAGCAAGCCACTTTCATTCATTGAAATTAAAGGCAAAATTTCGTGGCAATAAATTATTTGAGTGGTTTATTTTATTTATAGTTACTGTATTTAAAATGTGTCACTCAAAACATCACTTTTCAATACCGCATTTAAAGATTTTAATTGCAATTAAGTTTTATGAAATTATTGGTTTTTTGAAATAAATAAATACGACAGCAATAAAATACACCTACCTTCATATCGCTTCCACGTTGGCTACCGTTTGTAGCATTAAAAAAAATAATAATAAAAATGAAACCAAAAAAAAATAATAATAAAAATGAAACCAAAAAAAATGTTTATTTGCATTAAATTTTCAGCAAGCCACTTTCATTCATTGAAATTAAAGGCAAAATTTCGTGGCAATAAATTATTTGAGTGGTTTATTTTATTTATAGTTACTGTATTTAAAATGTGTCACTCAAAATATCACTTTTCAATACCGCATTTAAAGATTTTAATTGCAATTAAGTTTTATGAAATTATTGGTTTGTGAAATAAATAAATACGACACAGCAATAAAATACACCTACCTTCATATCGCTTCCACGTTGGCTACCGTTTGTAGCATTAAAAAAAATAATAAAAATGAAACCAAAAAAAAAAAATAATAAAAATGAAACCAAAAAAAATGTTTATTTGCATTAAATTTTGAGCAAGCCACTTTCATTCATTGAAATTAAAGGTAAAATTGCGTGTCAATAAATTATTTGAGTGTTTTATTTTATTTATAGTTACTGTATTTAAAATGTGTCACTCAAAATATCACTTTTCAACACCGCATTTAAAGATTTTAATTGCAATTAAGTTTTATGAAATTATTGGTTTGTGAAATAAATAAATACGACACAGCAATAAAATACACCTACCTTCATATCGCTTCCACGTTGGCTACCGTTTGTAGCATTAAAAAAAATAATAAAAATGAATCCAAAAAAAATGATTATTTGCATTAAATTTTGAGCAAGCCACTTTCATTCATTGAAATTAAAGGCAAAATTTCGTGGCAATAAATTATTTGAGTGGTTTATTTTATTTATAGTTACTGTATTTAAAATGTGTCACTCAAAATATCACTTTTCAATACCGCATTTAAAGATTTTAATTGCAATTAAGTTTTATGAAATTATTGGTTTGTGAAATAAATAAATACGACACAGCAATAAAATACACCTACCTTCATATCGCTTCCACGTTGGCTACCGTTTGTAGCATTAAAAAAAATTAAAAACAACACCAATAAAAAATCTTTATTTGCATGAAAATTACAACAAGCGACATAATTTTACGGCTGTAAAAAACAGTCAACAATGTTATATTTAAGAATTGCTCTAATTGGTCAAATTAGTCAATAACTAATTTGTCCGGCAAGAACCACGTGGAGGTTTAGAGCATTCTTGCCAGGAAAAATGGATATAAGGATGAGGTAAACAATGATTATTTCAAATGAAGGGAATAAAGGAATTATTGGTTTGTGAAATGAAAAAATAGTACACAAAAATCAAAGCTTTTTCACTTGGCGTTAAATAAATGCTCTTACCTTTATACTGCATCTGCTACCATTTGTAGCAAAACCTAAAAAATAAATTAAAAACACAACCAACAAAAAAATTAATTTGTAGGAAAGTTACAACAAGCGACTTTAATAAATATTATACAGAATAAAGAATACACAATACGGTATAATATATGGCACACAAGCTATTAAATCAACACATCACAAGATAAAACGCAAAAAAATGCACCTACCTTCATATGGCTTCTGCGTTGGCTACTGTTTGTAGCAAGACATTTAAAAAATTAAAACAACACCAATAAAAATCTTTATTTGCATGAAAGTTACAACAAGCAACGTTTGTCAATATTAAACAAAATAAAAAATACACAATACGTTTCAATTTGTGGCAATTAAAATTCAAATCAAATTCAATACCTCAGTAAATAAATGCACTTACCTTCATATCGCTTCCACGTTGGCTACCGTTTGTAGCATTAAAAAAAATAATAATAAAAATGAAACCAAAAAAAATGTTTATTTGCATTAAATTTTGAGCAAGCCACTTTCATTTATTGAAATTAAAGGCAAAATTTCGTGGCAATAAATTATTTGAGTGGTTTATTTTATTTATAGTTACTGTATTTAAAATGTGTCACTCAAAATATCACTTTTCAATACCGCATTTAAAGATTTTAATTGCAATTAAGTTTTATGAAATTATTGGTTTTTTGAAATAAATAAATACGACACAGCAATAAAATACACCTACCTTCATATCGCTTCCACGTTGGCTACCGTTTGTAGCATTAAAAAAAATAATAATAAAAATGAAACCAAAAAAAAATAATAATAAAAATGAAACCAAAAAAAATGTTTATTTGCATTAAATTTTCAGCAAGCCACTTTCATTCATTGAAATTAAAGGCAAAATTTCGTGGCAATAAATTATTTGAGTGGTTTATTTTATTTATAGTTACTGTATTTAAAATGTGTCACTCAAAACATCACTTTTCAATACCGCATTTAAAGATTTTAATTGCAATTAAGTTTTATGAAATTATTGGTTTTTTGAAATAAATAAATACGACAGCAATAAAATACACCTACCTTCATATCGCTTCCACGTTGGCTACCGTTTGTAGCATTAAAAAAAATAATAATAAAAATGAAACCAAAAAAAAATAATAATAAAAATGAAACCAAAAAAAATGTTTATTTGCATTAAATTTTCAGCAAGCCACTTTCATTCATTGAAATTAAAGGCAAAATTTCGTGGCAATAAATTATTTGAGTGGTTTATTTTATTTATAGTTACTGTATTTAAAATGTGTCACTCAAAATATCACTTTTCAATACCGCATTTAAAGATTTTAATTGCAATTAAGTTTTATGAAATTATTGGTTTGTGAAATAAATAAATACGACACAGCAATAAAATACACCTACCTTCATATCGCTTCCACGTTGGCTACCGTTTGTAGCATTAAAAAAAATAATAAAAATGAAACCAAAAAAAAAAAATAATAAAAATGAAACCAAAAAAAAATGTTTATTTGCATTAAATTTTGAGCAAGCCACTTTCATTCATTGAAATTAAAGGCAAAATTTCGTGGCAATAAATTATTTGAGTGGTTTATTTTATTTATAGCTACTGTATTTAAAATGTGTCACTCAAAATATCACTTTTCAATACCGCATTTAAAGATTTTAATTGCAATTAAGTTTTATGAAATTATTGGTTTTTTGAAATAAATAAATACGACAGCAATAAAATACACCTACCTTCATATCGCTTCCACGTTGGCTACCGTTTGTAGCATTAAAAAAAATAATAATAAAAATGAAACCAAAAAAAAATAATAATAAAAATGAAACCAAAAAAAATGTTTATTTGCATTAAATTTTCAGCAAGCCACTTTCATTCATTGAAATTAAAGGCAAAATTTCGTGGCAATAAATTATTTGAGTGGTTTATTTTATTTATAGTTACTGTATTTAAAATGTGTCACTCAAAACATCACTTTTCAATACCGCATTTAAAGATTTTAATTGCAATTAAGTTTTATGAAATTATTGGTTTTTTGAAATAAATAAATACGACAGCAATAAAATACACCTACCTTCATATCGCTTCCACGTTGGCTACCGTTTGTAGCATTAAAAAAAATAATAATAAAAATGAAACCAAAAAAAATGTTTATTTGCATTAAATTTTCAGCAAGCCACTTTCATTCATTGAAATTAAAGGCAAAATTTCGTGGCAATAAATTATTTGAGTGGTTTATTTTATTTATAGTTACTGTATTTAAAATGTGTCACTCAAAATATCACTTTTCAATACCGCATTTAAAGATTTTAATTGCAATTAAGTTTTATGAAATTATTGGTTTGTGAAATAAATAAATACGACACAGCAATAAAATACACCTACCTTCATATCGCTTCCACGTTGGCTACCGTTTGTAGCATTAAAAAAAATAATAAAAATGAAACCAAAAAAAAAAAAATAATAAAAATGAAACCAAAAAAAAATGTTTATTTGCATTAAATTTTGAGCAAGCCACTTTCATTGATTGAAATTAAAGGCAAAATTTCGTGGCAATAAATTATTTGAGTGGTTTATTTTATTTATAGTTACTGTATTTAAAATGTGTCACTCAAAATATCACTTTTCAATTCTGCATTTAAAGATTTTAATTGCAATTAAGTTTTATGAAATTATTGGTTTTTTGAAATAAATAAATACGACACAGCAATAAAATACACCTACCTTCATATCGCTTCCACGTTGGCTACCGTTTGTAGCATTAAAAAAAATAATAAAAATGAAACCAAAAAAAAATGTTTATTTGCATTAAATTTTGAGCAAGCCACTTTCATTGATTGAAATTAAAGGCAAAATTTCGTGGCAATAAATTATTTGAGTGGTTTATTTTATTTATAGTTACTGTATTTAAAATGTGTCACTCAAAATATCACTTTTCAATACCGCATTTAAAGATTTTAATTGCAATTAAGTTTTATGAAATTATTGGTTTGTGAAATAAATAAATACGACACAGCAATAAAATACACCTACCTTCATATCGCTTCCACGTCGGCTACCGTTTGTAGCATTAAAATCAATAATAAAAATGAAACCAAAAAAAAATAATAAAAATGAATCCAAAAAAAATGATTATTTGCATTAAATTTTGAGCAAGCCACTTTCATTCATTGAAATTAAAGGCAAAATTTCGTGGCAATAAATTATTTGAGTGGTTTATTTTATTTATAGTTACTGTATTTAAAATGTGTCACTCAAAATATCACTTTTCAATTCTGCATTTAAAGATTTTAATTGCAATTAAGTTTTATGAAATTATTGGTTTGCGAAATAAATAAATACGACACAGCAATAAAATACACCTACCTTCATATCGCTTCCACGTCGGCTACCGTTTGTAGCATTAAAAAAAATTAAAAACAACACCAATAAAAAATCTTTATTTGCATGAAAATTACAACAAGCGACATAATTTTACGGCTGTAAAAAACAGTCAACAATGTTATATTTAAGGATTGCTCTAATTGGTCAAATTAGTCAATAACTAATTTGTCCGGCAAGAACCACGTGGAGGTTTAGAGCATTCTTGCCAGGAAAAATGGATATAAGGATGAGGTAAACAATGATTATTTCAAATGAAGGGAATAAAGGAATTATTGGTTTGTGAAATGAAAAAATAGTACACAAAAATCAAAGCATTTTCACTTGGCGTTAAATAAATGCTCTTACCTTTATACTGCATCTGCTACCATTTGTAGCAAAACCTAAAAAATAAATTAAAAACACAACCAACAAAAAAATTAATTTGTAGGAAAGTTACAACAAGCGACTTTAATAAATATTATACAGAATAAAGAATACACAATACGGTATAATATATGGCACACAAGCTATTAAATCAACACATCACAAGATAAAACGCAAAAAAATGCACCTACCTTCATATGGCTTCTGCGTTGGCTACTGTTTGTAGCATTAAAAAAAATAATAATAAAAATGAAACCAAAAAAAAAATAATAATAAAAA
The DNA here is from genome assembly GCF_031307605.1 of Tribolium castaneum. Taxonomy (NCBI): domain Eukaryota; kingdom Metazoa; phylum Arthropoda; class Insecta; order Coleoptera; family Tenebrionidae; genus Tribolium; species Tribolium castaneum. The sequence goes on from NC_087394.1 coordinate 28,427,908, forward strand.
TGAAACCAAAAAAAATGTTTATTTGCATTAAATTTTGAGCAAGCCACTTTCATTGATTGAAATTAAAGGCAAAATTTCGTGGCAATAAATTATTTGAGTGGTTTATTTTATTTATAGTTACTGTATTTAAAATGTGTCACTCAAAATATCACTATTCAACACCGAATTTAAAGATTTTAATTGCATTTAAGTTTTATGAAATTATTGGTTTTTTGAAATAAATAAATACGACACAGCAATAAAATACACCTACCTTCATATCGCTTCCACGTTGGCTACCGTTTGTAGCATTAAAAAAAATAATAAAAATGAAACCAAAAAAAAATAATAATAAAAATGAAACCAAAAAAAATGTTTATTTGCATTAAATTTTGAGCAAGCCACTTTCATTCATTGAAATTAAAGGCAAAACTACGTGGCAATAAATTATTTGAGTGTTTTATTTTATTTATAGTTACTGTATTTAAAATGTGTCACTCAAAATATCACTATTCAACACCGAATTTAAAGATTTTAATTGCATTTAAGTTTTATGAAATTATTGGTTTTTTGAAATAAATAAATACGACACAGCAATAAAATACACCTACCTTCATATCGCTTCCACGTTGGCTATCGTTTGTAGCATTAAAAAAAATAATAAAAATGAAACCAAAAAAAAATAATAATAAAAATGAAACCAAAAAAAATGTTTATTTGCATTAAATTTTGAGCAAGCCACTTTCATTCATTGAAATTAAAGGCAAAATTTCGTGGCAATAAATTATTTGAGTGGTTTATTTTATTTATAGCTACTGTATTTAAAATGTGTCACTCAAAATATCACTTTTCAATACCGCATTTAAAGATTTTAATTGCAATTAAGTTTTATGAAATTATTGGTTTTTTGAAATAAATAAATACGACACAGCAATAAAATACACCTACCTTCATATCGCTTCCACGTTGGCTACCGTTTGTAGCATTAAAAAAAATAATAAAAATGAAACCAAAAAAAATGTTTATTTGCATTAAATTTTGAGCAAGCCACTTTCATTGATTGAAATTAAAGGCAAAATTTCGTGGCAATAAATTATTTGAGTGGTTTATTTTATTTATAGTTACTGTATTTAAAATGTGTCACTCAAAATATCACTTTTCAATACCGCATTGAAAGATTTTAATTGCAATTAAGTTTTATGAAATTATTGGTTTGTGAAATAAATAAATACGACACAGCAATAAAATACACCTACCTTCATATCGCTTCCACGTTGGCTACCGTTTGTAGCATTAAAAAAAATAATAATAATAAAAATGAAATAAAAAAAAATGTTTATTTGCATTAAATTTTGAGCAAGCCACTTTCATTCATTGAAATTAAAGGCAAAATTTCGTGGCAATAAATTATTTGAGTGGTTTATTTTATTTATAGTTACTGTATTTAAAATGTGTCACTCAAAATATCACTTTTCAATACCGCATTGAAAGATTTTAATTGTAATTAAGTTTTATGAAATTATTGGTTTGTGAAATAAATAAATACGACACAGCAATAAAATACACCTACCTTCATATCGCTTCCACGTTGGCTACCGTTTGTAGCATTAAAAAAAATAATAATAATAAAAATGAAATAAAAAAAAATGTTTATTTGCATTAAATTTTGAGCAAGCCACTTTCATTCATTGAAATTAAAGGCAAAATTTCGTGTCAATAAATTATTTGAGTGGTTTATTTTATTTATAGTTACTGTATTTAAAATGTGTCACTCAAAATATCACTTTTCAATACCGCATTTGAAGATTTTAATTGCAATTAAGTTTTATGAAATTATTGGTTTGTGAAATAAATAAATACGACACAGCAATAAAATACACCTACTTTCATATCGCTTCCACGTTGGCTACCGTTTGTAGCATTAAAAAAATAATAAAAATGAAACCAAAAAAAAAATAATAAAAATGAAACCAAAAAAAAATGTTTATTTGCATTAAATTTTGAGCAAGCCACTTTCATTCATTGAAATTAAAGGCAAAATTTCGTGGCAATAAATTATTTGAGTGGTTTATTTTATTTATAGTTACTGTATTTAAAATGTGTCACTCAAAATATCACTTTTCAATTCTGCATTTAAAGATTTTAATTGCAATTAAGTTTTATGAAATTATTGGTTTGTGAAATAAATAAATACGACACAGCAATAAAATACACCTACCTTCATATCGCTTCCACGTTGGCTACCGTTTGTAGCATTAAAAAAAATAATAAAAATGTAACCAAAAAAAAAAATAATAAAAATGAATCCAAAAAAAATGATTATTTGCATTAAATTTTGAGCAAGCCACTTTCATTCATTGAAATTAAAGGCATAATTTCGTGGCAATAAATTATTTGAGTGGTTTATTTTATTTATAGTTACTGTATTTAAAATGTGTCACTCAAAATATCACTTTTCAATACCGCATTTAAAGATTTTAATTGCAATTAAGTTTTATGAAATTATTGGTTTGTGAAATAAATAAATACGACACAGCAATAAAATACACCTACCTTCATATCGCTTCCACGTTGGCTACCGTTTGTAGCATTAAAAAAAATAATAATAATAAAAATGAAATAAAAAAAAATGTTTATTTGCATTAAATTTTGAGCAAGCCACTTTCATTCATTGAAATTAAAGGCAAAATTTCGTGGCAATAAATTATTTGAGTGGTTTATTTTATTTATAGTTACTGTATTTAAAATGTGTCACTCAAAATATCACTTTTCAATTCTGCATTTAAAGATTTTAATTGCAATTAAGTTTTATGAAATTATTGGTTTGTGAAATAAATAAATACGACACAGCAATAAAATACACCTACCTTCATATCGCTTCCACGTTGGCTACCGTTTGTAGCATTAAAAAAAATAATAAAAATGTAACCAAAAAAAAAAATAATAAAAATGAATCCAAAAAAAATGATTATTTGCATTAAATTTTGAGCAAGCCACTTTCATTCATTGAAATTAAAGGCAAAATTTCGTGGCAATAAATTATTTGAGTGGTTTATTTTATTTATAGCTACTGTATTTAAAATGTGTCACTCAAAATCACTTTTCAATACCGCATTTAAAGATTTTAATTGCAATTAAGTTTTATGAAATTATTGGTTTTTTGAAATAAATAAATACGACACAGCAATAAAATACACCTACCTTCATATCGCTTCCACGTTGGCTACCGTTTGTAGCATTAAAAAAAATAATAATAAAAATGAAACCAAAAAAAATGTTTATTTGCATTAAATTTTGAGCAAGCCACTTTCATTCATTGAAATTAAAGGCAAAATTTCGTGGCAATAAATTATTTGAGTGGTTTATTTTATTTATAGTTACTGTATTTAAAATGTGTCACTCAAAATATCACTTTTCAATACCGCATTTAAAGATTTTAATTGCAATTAAGTTTTATGAAATTATTGGTTTTTTGAAATAAATAAATACGACACAGCAATAAAATACACCTACCTTCATATCGCTTCCACGTTGGCTACCGTTTGTAGCATTAAAAAAAATAATAAAAATGAATCCAAAAAAAATGATTATTTGCATTAAATTTTGAGCAAGCCACTTTCATTCATTGAAATTAAAGGTAAAATTGCGTGTCAATAAATTATTTGAGTGTTTTATTTTATTTATAGTTACTGTATTTAAAATGTGTCACTCAAAATATCACTTTTCAACACCGCATTTAAAGATTTTAATTGCAATTAAGTTTTATGAAATTATTGGTTTGTGAAATAAATAAATACGACACAGCAATAAAATACACCTACCTTCATATCGCTTCCACGTTGGCTACCGTTTGTAGCATTAAAAAAAATAATAATAAAAATGAAACCAAAAAAAAATAATAATAAAAATGAAACCAAAAAAAATGTTTATTTGCATTAAATTTTGAGCAAGCCACTTTCATTCATTGAAATTAAAGGCAAAATTTCGTGGCAATAAATTATTTGAGTGGTTTATTTTATTTATAGTTACTGTATTTAAAATGTGTCACTCAAAATATCACTTTTCAATACCGCATTTAAAGATTTTAATTGCAATTAAGTTTTATGAAATTATTGGTTTTTTGAAATAAATAAATACGACACAGCAATAAAATACACCTACCTTCATATCGCTTCCACGTTGGCTACCGTTTGTAGCATTAAAAAAAATAATAATAAAAATGAAACCAAAAAAAATGTTTATTTGCATTAAATTTTGAGCAAGCCACTTTCATTCATTGAAATTAAAGGCAAAACTACGTGGCAATAAATTATTTGAGTGTTTTATTTTATTTATAGTTACTGTATTTAAAATGTGTCACTCAAAATATCACTATTCAACACCGAATTTAAAGATTTTAATTGCATTTAAGTTTTATGAAATTATTGGTTTTTTGAAATAAATAAATACGACACAGCAATGAAATACACCTACCTTCATATCGCTTCCACGTTGGCTAGCGTTTGTAGCATTAAAAAAAATAATAAAAATGAAACCAAAAAAAAATAATAATAAAAATGAAACCAAAAAAAATGTTTATTTGCATTAAATTTTGAGCAAGCCACTTTCATTCATTGAAATTAAAGGCAAAATTTCGTGGCAATAAATTATTTGAGTGGTTTATTTTATTTATAGCTACTGTATTTAAAATGTGTCACTCAAAATATCACTTTTCAATACCGCATTTAAAGATTTTAATTGCAATTAAGTTTTATGAAATTATTGGTTTTTTGAAATAAATAAATACAACACAGCAATAAAATACACCTACCTTCATATCGCTTCCACGTTGGCTACCGTTTGTAGCATTAAAAAAAATAATAATAAAAATGAAACCAAAAAAAATGTTTATTTGCATTAAATTTTGAGCAAGCCACTTTCATTCATTGAAATTAAAGGCAAAATTTCGTGGCAATAAATTATTTGAGTGGTTTATTTTATTTATAGTTACTGTATTTAAAATGTGTCACTCAAAATATCACTATTCAACACCAAATTTAAAGATTTTAATTGCATTTAAGTTTTATGAAATTATTGGTTTTTTGAAATAAATAAATACAACACAGCAATAAAATACACCTACCTTCATATCGCTTCCACGTTGGCTACCGTTTGTAGCATTAAAAAAAATAATAATAATAAAAATGAAATAAAAAAAATGTTTATTTGCATTAAATTTTGAGCAAGCCACTTTCATTCATTGAAATTAAAGGCAAAATTTCGTGGCAATAAATTATTTGAGTGGTTTATTTTATTTATAGTTACTGTATTTAAAATGTGTCACTCAAAATATCACTTTTCAATACCGCATTTAAAGATTTTAATTGCAATTAAGTTTTATGAAATTATTGGTTTGTGAAATAAATAAATACGACACAGCAATAAAATACACCTACCTTCATATCGCTTCCACGTTGGCTACCGTTTGTAGCATTAAAAAAAATAATAATAAAAATGAAACCAAAATAAAATTATAATAAAAATGAAACCAAAAAAAATGTTTATTTGCATTAAATTTTGAGCAAGCCACTTTCATTCATTGAAATTAAAGGCAAAATTTCTGGCAATAAATTATTTGAGTGGTTTATTTTATTTATAGTTACTGTATTTAAAATGTGTCACTCAAAATATCACTTTTCAATACCGCATTTAAAGATTTTAATTGCAATTAAGTTTTATGAAATTATTGGTTTGTGAAATAAATAAATACGATACAGCAATAAAATACACCTACCTTCATATCGCTTCCACGTTGGCTACCGTTTGTAGCATTAAAAAAAATAATAAAAATGAAACCAAAAAAAAAAAATAATAAAAATGAAACCAAAAAAAATGTTTATTTGCATTAAATTTTGAGCAAGCCACTTTCATTGATTGAAATTAAAGGCAAAATTTCGTGGCAATAAATTATTTGAGTGGTTTATTTATAGTTACTGTATTTAAAATGTGTCACTCAAAATATCACTTTTCAATACCGCATTTAAAGATTTTAATTGCAATTAAGTTTTATGAAATTATTGGTTTGTGAAATAAATAAATACGACACAGCAATAAAATACACCTACCTTCATATCGCTTCCACGTTGGCTACCGTTTGTAGCATTAAAAAAAATAATAATAATAAAAATGAAATAAAAAAAAATGTTTATTTGCATTAAATTTTGAGCAAGCCACTTTCATTCATTGAAATTAAAGGCAAAATTTCGTGGCAATAAATTATTTGAGTGGTTTATTTTATTTATAGTTACTGTATTTAAAATGTGTCACTCAAAATATCACTTTTCAATACCGCATTGAAAGATTTTAATTGCAATTAAGTTTTATGAAATTATTGGTTTGTGAAATAAATAAATACGACACAGCAATAAAATACACCTACCTTCATATCGCTTCCACGTTGGCTACCGTTTGTAGCATTAAAAAAAATAATAATAATAAAAATGAAATAAAAAAAAATGTTTATTTGCATTAAATTTTGAGCAAGCCACTTTCATTCATTGAAATTAAAGGCAAAACTACGTGGCAATAAATTATTTGAGTGTTTTATTTTATTTATAGTTACTGTATTTAAAATGTGTCACTCAAAATATCACTATTCAACACCGAATTTAAAGATTTTAATTGCATTTAAGTTTTATGAAATTATTGGTTTTTTGAAATAAATAAATACGACACAGCAATGAAATACACCTACCTTCATATCGCTTCCACGTTGGCTAGCGTTTGTAGCATTAAAAAAAATAATAAAAATGAAACCAAAAAAAAATAATAATAAAAATGAAACCAAAAAAAATGTTTATTTGCATTAAATTTTGAGCAAGCCACTTTCATTCATTGAAATTAAAGGCAAAATTTCGTGGCAATAAATTATTTGAGTGGTTTATTTTATTTATAGCTACTGTATTTAAAATGTGTCACTCAAAATATCACTTTTCAATACCGCATTTAAAGATTTTAATTGCAATTAAGTTTTATGAAATTATTGGTTTTTTGAAATAAATAAATACGACACAGCAATAAAATACACCTACCTTCATATCGCTTCCACGTTGGCTACCGTTTGTAGCATTAAAAAAAATTAAAAACAACACCAATAAAAAATCTTTATTTGCATGAAAATTACAACAAGCGACATAATTTTACGGCTGTAAAAAATAGTCAACAATGTTATATTTAAGGATTGCTCTAATTGGTCAAATTAGTCAATAACTAATTTGTCCGGCAAGAACCACGTGGAGGTTTAGAGCATTCTTGCCAGGAAAAATGGATATAAGGATGAGGTAAACAATGATTATTTCAAATGAAGGGAATAAAGGAATTATTGGTTTGTGAAATGAAAAAATAGTACACAAAAATCAAAGCTTTTTCACTTGGCGTTAAATAAATGCTCTTACCTTTATACTGCATCTGCTACCATTTGTAGCAAAACCTAAAAAATAAATTAAAAACACAACCAACAAAAAAATTAATTTGTAGGAAAGTTACAACAAGCGACTTTAATAAATATTATACAGAATAAAGAATACACAATACGGTATAATATATGGCACACAAGCTATTAAATCAACACATCACAAGATAAAACGCAAAAAAATGCACCTACCTTCATATGGCTTCTGCGTTGGCTACTGTTTGTAGCAAGACATTTAAAAAATTAAAACAACACCAATAAAAATCTTTATTTGCATGAAAGTTACAACAAGCAACGTTTGTCAATATTAAACAAAATAAAAAATACACAATACGTTTCAATTTGTGGCAATTAAAATTCAAATCAAATTCAATACCTTAGTAAATAAATGCACTTACCTTCATATCGCTTCCACGTTGGCTACCGTTTGTAGCATTAAAAAAAATAATAATAAAAATGAAACCAAAAAAAATTTTTATTTGCATTAAATTTTGAGCAAGCCACTTTCATTCATTGAAATTAAAGGCAAAATTACGTGGCAATAAATTATTTTAGTGTTTTATTTTATTTATAGTTACTGTATTTAAAATGTGTCACTCAAAATATCACTTTTCAATACCGCATTTAAAGATTTTAATTGCAATTAAGTTTTATGAAATTATTGTTTTTTTGAAATAAATAAATACGACACAGCAAAAAAATACACCTACCTTCATATCGCTTCCACGTTGGCTACCGTTTGTAGCATTAAAAAAAATAATAATAATAAAAATGAAATAAAAAAAATGTTTATTTGCATTAAATTTTGAGCAAGCCACTTTCATTCATTGAAATTAAAGGCAAAATTTCGTGGCAATAAATTATTTGAGTGGTTTATTTTATTTATAGTTACTGTATTTAAAATGTGTCACTCAAAATATCACTTTTCAATACCGCATTTAAAGATTTTAATTGCAATTAAGTTTTATGAAATTATTGGTTTTTTGAAATAAATAAATACAACACAGCAATAAAATACACCTACCTTCATATCGCTTCCACGTTGGCTACCGTTTGTAGCATTAAAAAAAATAATAATAAAAATGAAACCAAAAAAAATGTTTATTTGCATTAAATTTTGAGCAAGCCACTTTCATTCATTGAAATTAAAGGCAAAATTTCGTGGCAATAAATTATTTGAGTGGTTTATTTTATTTATAGTTACTGTATTTAAAATGTGTCACTCAAAATATCACTATTCAACACCAAATTTAAAGATTTTAATTGCATTTAAGTTTTATGAAATTATTGGTTTTTTGAAATAAATAAATACAACACAGCAATAAAATACACCTACCTTCATATCGCTTCCACGTTGGCTACCGTTTGTAGCATTAAAAAAAATAATAATAATAAAAATGAAATAAAAAAAATGTTTATTTGCATTAAATTTTGAGCAAGCCACTTTCATTCATTGAAATTAAAGGCAAAATTTCGTGGCAATAAATTATTTGAGTGGTTTATTTTATTTATAGTTACTGTATTTAAAATGTGTCACTCAAAATATCACTTTTCAATACCGCATTTAAAGATTTTAATTGCAATTAAGTTTTATGAAATTATTGGTTTGTGAAATAAATAAATACGACACAGCAATAAAATACACCTACCTTCATATCGCTTCCACGTTGGCTACCGTTTGTAGCATTAAAAAAAATAATAATAAAAATGAAACCAAAATAAAATTATAATAAAAATGAAACCAAAAAAAATGTTTATTTGCATTAAATTTTGAGCAAGCCACTTTCATTCATTGAAATTAAAGGCAAAATTTCTGGCAATAAATTATTTGAGTGGTTTATTTTATTTATAGTTACTGTATTTAAAATGTGTCACTCAAAATATCACTTTTCAATACCGCATTTAAAGATTTTAATTGCAATTAAGTTTTATGAAATTATAAAGATTTTAATTGCATTTAAGTTTTATGAAATTATTGGTTTGTGAAATAAATAAATACGACACAGCAATAAAATACACCTACCTTCATATCGCTTCCACGTTGGCTACCGTTTGTAGCATTAAAAAAAATAATAATAATAAAAATGAAATAAAAAAAAAATGTTTATTTGCATTAAATTTTGAGCAAGCCACTTTCATTCATTGAAATTAAAGGCAAAATTACGTGGCAATAAATTATTTTAGTGTTTTATTTTATTTATAGTTACTGTATTTAAAATGTTTCACTCAAAATATCACTATTCAACACCAAATTTAAAGATTTTAATTGCATTTAAGTTTTATGAAATTATTGGTTTTTTGAAATAAATAAATACAACACAGCAATAAAATACACCTACCTTCATATCGCTTCCACGTTGGCTACCGTTTGTAGCATTAAAAAAAATAATAATAAAAATGAAACCAAAAAAAAATGTTTATTTGCATTAAATTTTGAGCAAGCCACTTTCATTCATTGAAATTAAAGACAAAATTATTACGTGGCAATTGATTATTTGAGTGTTTGATTATAATTTTATTTACTGTATTTAAAATGTGTCACTCAAACGCGATCACTAGTCACCGAATTGAAAATTTAAACCGGAAAATTTAGATTTGCTTGAGCACACGTCCGTTCGCGACAACGGCAAGTAACAAACTGAATAAATTGAAGGAAACCGCACAATACACAATAATTTAAATAAACCGACCCGACCCGACTCACCTCGCTTCGCCTCGCCTCCCGCTGCCTCTCCCGATCTGACCCGTGCCGCTGCTCGCTGTCGACTGAAGCGCTCTCGCCGCCTGCGCCGCACACCTAACCTCGGGACACGTCACGGATGTGACGTCACTTAAGTCTAAAACAGTCATTACCAGAAATATTCACTGGAAAAATTCGTCAAATTTAGAAACATTCATACACAGAATTAGTTAAAATAGAACAGCATTGATCTAAAAAAATTAATTATGACAAATGTATTTGCCTATAAACGTCTAAAATTATAAAAGTTTCGCATGCAGTCAATGGAAAAATAAAAATGCATGTTTTTATTTAAACAGAAACTGGCAATGTGAAATTTTGGTGCGAAAATTAGTGGTATCGCAATGCGTATAGCCACATTGTTTGTTTGTTTCGTTTTGTTGAAAATTCGGTAGGTTCCAAAAGTAGGGTTATGTTGTCACCCGAAAATGACAAAATTTACACTTTTATGAATTTTGTCTCCATCTCTGCCCTTTCAGAGCGTTATGATAGGATATTTAGGGTCGAAATCTCTACCTTTATTATGTGCTATTGCCAGATAAGGACAAAAGTTCAGAAAGTAGGGTTAGGGTGTATTATGCTCTCTTCTGAAGTGTTAAATTTTAACTTTAATGTTTTTTGTGTTATTTCCTGCTCTTCTAGAGCGCTATTAATTATTATTGAACATGTTTAAGGACAGACAATTCTATCTTGAGTCAACGACATAAATTTCAGTGAGATTTATTGAAAAATGCACTTCTCGTGTCAACCTTTTCATGAAAAAGGGTGTTTAAACGTTTATAAAGGGTATGTTAACGTGTGTTGTTAACTTTACCACGTAATAAAACATAAAGTATAACGTGGTAATTTTTTACTTTAACTACTTCTGGATTTTCAAGCTGAAACTTACACCAAACGATTCCTCTGAGTGCCCTGATGACCGTACACTATGAATTTTCTTGTGCAAATTGAAAATAACATTAGAAAAATAATTTTTATTTTCACTCACTTTTTACTTGAATCGCCATTTTTGTTGATTTTAATTTGAGTTTATTTTTTATAATATCACGTTAATTTTTATTATTATAGTGGATCAAAGTGTCGTCTTTAGGTTAGACTATTGCCTACTATCGGTTAGGAACAACATGATCTCCAAAAATATAACGTAGTTATGAGCTCCAGAAGGTTTACGTAGATAGGTGCGTTTTTCCCAAAAGTGAGTTTTTTGAGATCGAACCGCAAGTGAGTCACACTGCGAGGAGACTCCCATAGACAGAAGTTGCAAACATAAGGTGCCAGACCGGTGCCAGTTTGGCTGATTGCAAGTATGTCTTTATCATCGATTCGGTGACGACTATTAGTTTCGTAAACTTAATGGATTTAATAAATATCTTTAACATTAAATGTGATCGTGTCATGTTGGGTAAAATTCTTCCATCTGTGCTGTCTGTGCATCCACCTTTTCAAATACAATTAAGAAATTTTCATAATTGTATTTGATAAGGTATTGGCATCATTTTGACGTGAGCAAAAATTAAAAAAATATAAAGTAATCGGAATTATTTTAAATTCGCGCCATTTTTAGTACGTGATGATGCGGCTAGATGGCTTCAGCTAGGAATTCATTGCCAACCATTATGTTCCGCTTCTATAAAAGTGTTATTCTAGGCATATAAGTACGTAAAAAAATATTTTTTAAAATTCATGATGAAGAGGATTGTTGCTGGTCTGACCTATTTCGTAAACTTTTTGATTTTCAATATCTTTTATCTGTGTGTTGTATATTAAATTACGCTAAATGAATAAATGGTATATAAAGATAGGATTGATAGGAGCGGAAAATATAATATATCTCTATTGATTATGAAATAATAAGTTTACAATAAGATGCATAACATCGATGGTTTAATGAAAAACCTATGTGACCAAATAATAATTTTTGAGGATTTTGTTACATAATAATAATAAAGTATCAAACGGTAATACTAAACACACGTAAACGTGCATATAAACCTTCGTTAAATGAGAAAAAAATTAGTTACTTATCACAAACTAGTACTTGAGATTAACTCATATCACTGTTTATATGATCAATACGTACGTGTTTATTTTTCTGAAAATAAAGTAGAGTAATTAGAAAAAAGAGACACTAGACCATAACCAATTAAATTCCTCGAAACATTAAAATATAAAGACGGGGAGATTTTTTTAACAAAGTGAAGCATAAACAAAAAGAAGATGAGACTTTGAAAGACTTTTGAGAAAGCAGAAAAAATAGGAAATTGAATGTGTAGGCACGTAGATTTGAGATATAAATTTGAAAGAAATACAGAGTGATTTACGAGGGATAATATTACATTTTTATCAAAAAGTGATAATGAAAATGTGCACCAAAATTATTTAATTATTTAAAAATAGTAGCACGGTTTCCAAAAATGTAATCGTGGTTGCATCTTCTTCATGAATTGCCCTGAATACAGACAACGTGAGTTCAGAAATATTTAAACAAAATTACAAAAAGTATACCAGTTTACTTAGTGAGTAATAATGATGAATAAAAAGGGTAGAAAGAAAACATAAATTAAATTTTTTAACTTATTTGTTCATAAATTATATGTATTCTTAGTTTATTGAATCGTTACCTCTGATACGATACCTGAAAGTATATCCACTGGGCTGACTAGGATAATCACTTACCTGAGTGATTTTGATTACTAAAAATTTCAAATAACAGCGAAAGTAAAACTAAAAATTTAATTTAAATTGGGTTTATTCGTGTCTTTTTTTATGTGTAGGTAAAATGTGGTGAAAATTCGTAAAAATAAAGAACCTCAAAAAAAAACATTCAAATTTGTTTACTACATTTTAACAACGGGCGTTTGTCATCTTCAGGCGGTCCAAGATTCAGGCCTAAAGATTACAACGGCCGTTTCGAAACGTAGCAAATAAATTGGAATCATGTTTTTCACGTTTTTTATTTCCACCACATTAAAAATTTAATCATTAAAAAAAATTAGTTTATCTTTAAATAAATAAAGCAAAAATAAATTTCTCACATTGACTAAAAAAACACTAATTAACAGCGTAATTGTTAGGGAATTACTTAAATAAGTAACAGTTTGAAGCATGGCTGTGAGACACCACCAATTCTTGAAAAAATCATAAGTTATTGTTATGTTTTTCACATGGTAAATACCTTCAATATTTATAGTGGTAACTGCTCGGGTAAAAAATAGAATTATGCAAAAGTTTATAGGCGTAATTAACAGTTGGGTAACGTAAGAAAAAAATCGTTAGTGTTAATGCTGTATTTGGGAATCAGGTAATTATTTTAAGCTGAATCATTTATCTTCTTACGTTCAGAAAAATTAATACTCAGCTTTGCCCCATAAGCTATTTTTACTACTCCTATAATAATATAAATTGAATAAAGCTGCTGTCTCATCTCGAGAATGACCCTTTAGTTGTATTTTTTTTGCCGGACTTAACACAATGTTAACAAAGACGACGAAGGTATAAATATTATGTAACTTTTTTCAGAGATAAAAACACGGTGGGCGTTTTTTGGCACAACGCCGCCGAAACCTGGGTTGACATCAACAACAGCAAAGACAAAAATTTTGTTTCTTCCATCATAAACCTAGTCTCAAGCCACCAATATGACAATTTCGTTGATGCTCATTTCATGAGTGAGAGTGGCGTTTTCGATATGTTTGTTTTAATGGGACCTAAGCCGAAAGATGCCGTACGACAATACGCATCTTTGACCGGTGTTGCCCCCTTACCACAAGTACTTACATAATATTACCCCCAACATTTTCTTCACTTTTTCGATTTGTAGTATTTTGCGCTAGGCTATCACCAATGCCGCTGGAACTACTTTGACGAAACTGACGTCGTCAACGTTGTTAATAATTTTGATCTCAATGAATTACCTGTTGATTCTATTTGGCTAGATATTGAGTACACGGATGGGAAAAAGTATTTCACGTGGCAGCCGTTCAAATTTGCACATCCGCGTGAAATGGTTTCGAATTTGACATCAACTGGCCGAAAGTTGGTTGTTATCATTGATCCGCATATTAAGCGAGAGGATGGTTATTTCCTCCATGAGGATTGTCTAGCTAATGACTATTACGTTAAAAATAAAGACGGCAATGTTTACGAAGGTACTGGTAATTAATTTTTTTGTGGATTTTTTAACAAAATTGTTAGGTTCCTGCTGGCCTGGTGCTAGCAGTTACCCGGATTTGTTCGATCCTAAAGTCCAGGAGTACTACAAAGGTTTGTACGCTTTGGATAAGTTCAAAGGGACGACTCAAGACGTCCACATTTGGAACGATATGAACGAACCGTCGGTTTTTAACGGACCGGAGGTCACAATGCCTAAAGATTGTAAACATTACGGAGGCTGGGAACACAGACATGTGCACAACCTTTACGCTTTGCTTTATGTATTTATTAATTGCTCAAAGTTGTGACAATATTCCAATTTCCATTTTTTAGACTGAAATCACTTATGCCGGTTTGATTAAACGGACAAGTGACCGCAGGCCGTTTATTTTAACAAGGGGTCACTTTGCCGGATCTCAGAGAACTGCAGCTGTTTGGACTGGAGATAACGCGGCAGAATGGTCGCATCTCCAGGCCAGTTTTCCAATGTGTTTGGCTGAAGCTTTGGGAGGGATTAGTTTTTGTGGGGCTGATATTGGAGGGTACTTTAATAATCCTGATATCGAATTATTGCAAAGGTGGTACCAAGTGAGTGTTTTTTTTTCTAATTGGTCCAATGGTTTTTCTGGTCGTTTTAGGCCGGTATTTGGTTACCATTTTACCGTGCCCATGCCCATCTAGAGACAAAACGTCGCGAACCTTACGTTTTCAACGAAGATGTTCGTACTAGAATCCGAAACGCTTTGAGGCTACGTTATGCCATTTTGCCCCTGTTTTACACCTTGTTTAGGGAACATGAAATGACAGGGGAACCTGTGATAAGGCCACTATTTTACGAGTATCCTACTGATACTAATGTTGTCGATATTGAAAACCAACTACTTCTCGGTTTGTAAAAAAACTAGTCGTAGAAAAAATGTTGTATTTGTATTAGGTGACCGAATTTTGGCACGACCTGTGACCGAGTCCGGCGTGTCTTCGGTCAGTGTTTACCTGCCTGGAGGTCCTGAACAATTTTGGTACGATATTGAAGATTTCAAACAATATCAGGGAACTGGCGTTGTTAACATACCGGTGACTTTAGATAATGTGATTAGTTGTCCAATTTTTGCAAAATTTTCACAAATTGTTTCCAGATTCCTGCGTTTTATAGGGGTGGCACTATCACCCCACGTAAGGATAGGCCTAGGAGGTCGTCCACTTTAACACATCATGATCCTTACACACTTTACGTTGCATTGGACAACAACGTAAGTGTCAGGACACGGAATGACTCGTTTTGTAATATTTTTTGCAGAAATCTGCGTCCGGTACGTTGTATGTAGATGACGGTGAAAGCTTTGACTATCGTAATAAAAAATATTTGTATTTGAATTTCGAGTTTAAGGACAATACTCTGACTAGCAGGCACGGGCATGTTCTAGTTTGTGATTATTTAAATTAATTTGCTTTTTTAGCTTGATTGATAAAACTGATTTTCCTACTGATGCCTGGATCGAGCGAGTGGTTATTTTAGAACCGCCTGAGGAAATCACCACAGCTATTTTAACGAGCAATAGTAATGGTTTCAATTTTTTGAGGTTGGCATTTATTTATTTGCTTCAGGCATAGGTACTGTTAATTTGGAAACTACTTACGACGGTGAAAATCGTTCCTTGATCGTTCGTAAGCCTGGTGTTAATGTTGGAGAGTCCTTTGCTTTGAAACTTATTCACTGAATTTTTTGATTACCATTTAATACGTACGTTTTTATGTGATACTGCCTTAAACCATACAGTGCAACAAAAATGTTGCAGTCTAAGCAAAGCTTCGAACAATTCTAATAATTCTTAGAAATAAATGATATAAATAATAAAAAACAATACAATCGTAAAATCATCGATCATGATAAATTTGAAACAGGTTTTCTGGCGCTAAAAACTATCGTAAACAACCATTTACAGGTGTAATTAAGTATGGACGAAAAATACAGTCGACCAGATAAGTTATGTACTTGTCAACAATAACGAAAAGAATGACTTAATTTTTAGAGCTTCTAAGCTTTTATGTAATTTTTTTTCAGGCGCAAAAACTATCGTAAATAACAATTTACAGGTGTGATTAAGTATGGACGAAAAATGCAGTCGACCAGATAAGTTATGTACTTGTCAACAATAACGAAAAGAATGACTTTATTTTTAGAGCTTATAAACTTTTCTGTAATTTTTTTTCGGGCGCTAAAACTATCGTAAATATCCATTTACAGGTGTAATTAAAAATGGACGAAAAATGCAGTCGACCAGATAAGTTATGTACATGTGAACAATAACGAAAAGAATGACTTTATTTTTAGAACTTCTACGCCTTTATGTAATGAATATTAGATTTATTGTTGATCAGCTGTCATTTGTCATCGCTATTATGGCGTTAAATTGAAAACTTAAAATTTTTACAATGAAACAAAAACTTTAAGTTAATTATCAAAATTAAATTATCTGTAGCAAGTTATTGAACCTGAATATGCAGAACCAGTCTATGTCCCGAAAACAGAACTAGGTAAGAATATCCTGAAGGTGTCTTATTTTAACGTAAATATAAGTACAAATAAAAAAATGTAATTCGACCGATTCAGGGGACAATAGCTAATGAACACTTGTTACTAACTAGCCAAGTTTAATGCAATCCTAAAATCTGATACCATTAGTAAATTTGAAATAGTAATTTTGGGGCCCAAATTTCTAAGCCAATCTCGAACAACTACGTATCTCATGTCAAATTACATATGAATGAAAAATGCAGTTCACCATCTGAGTAGTGCTATTTAGTAATAAAATGTTTTAAATGACTGCTTTATTTGTGGAAGTTTTTTTACTGTATAAATTTTGCACACAGCATGTAATTTATTGTATCACCATTGGTAAATTTGAGAGATAGAAATTTTTGCGTCAAAATTTTTAAACCAATCGCGAACAACTATTTACTTTACGTGTTATCAAATATTAACGAAAAATGCTGTCGACCATTTGAGTCATGGTATTTAATTATTTACCCACAAGAATGTTAAATTGTTCTTAACTAGATGCGTACTCCATTTGTATTCTTTCAATTTTAAGTCCAGTGTTGCCAACAGACTCAGTTTGTATTTTAATTGTTAAATGATAATAACTTGAATTTTAGAGCTTGTAAGCTTTTGTGCAATGAATATTAGGTTTATTGCTAATCAGCTGTTTTTTACAAGTGTCAGTCGTCATCGCCATCATGGCGTTAAATTTTAAGTAAGTGTTAAAATAATTCAGTTTTTACTCTGATACGAACTCTTTAGATCAATTAACTAAATTAGATGACGTAGTTTTATCTTGTAGCAATTCAGTTATGTTCATGTTACAGTCATTTATGTAGTTTTTTTTGTTAATAGTGTTTGTTACCGGCTGACACTTTTTCTTGTAGGTACGGTTTCTTGATTTTATTAATACTCGCAACAACATCAGCGGTCGACAAAAACAATTTTAAATCATGCGGACAAAGTAGTTTTTGCAGGTATGTTTTTACACCCACTTATAAGTTTGTTATCTAAGCATACTTTTAGGCGCTTGAGAAATTTCAAGCCTGGAACGATTTCCTACGTTTTAAATTTAGACACTTTACACGTTGGTGATAACTCAATAGAGGCCGATTTGAAAAATGTGGAAGCCGAAGCTGATTTTAGATTCACTTTGACTTCTCTTGCTGGAAATATATTCAGGGTGTTTATTGATGAAGTCAAGCCTTTGCATCCCCGGTATCAAGTACAGGGGGCACTTAATGGCGAGCCACAAGTGGCCAAGTAATTTGAATAACTCCCAGTCAAACAATTCATAATCCAACCAAAATAATTTTTAGATTGGAAGTTTTAGAGCGCACAAAAGACAAAGTAACGGTACGTTCAGGCGATAACAAAGCAGTCGTCACAGCAAATCCTATTAAAGTTGAGTTTTTCAAAAATGACGCCCTTGTGGCTGTTATCAATGAGAAGGGGTTATTCAACATGGAACATCTCAGGGCTAAGCCTGCCGAAGGGTTGGTTACTCTCATACAGTGGGAATGGTTAGTTTCATTGTGAAATTGTAGTGAAGGGGAAGGGGAACAAGAGGTGAAGGAAGACCCCGGCGCTTGGGAAGAAAATTTCAAGTCTCATCATGACTCCAAACCTAGAGGACCTGAAGCAGTGGGTGTTGATGTCACTTTTCCAGGAGCCTTCAGGATTTATGGGCTGCCTGAACATGCAGATAGGTTGGCTTTGAGGAGCACGGGGCCTGGGGGGCTTGACCCTTACCGCTTGTACAATTTGGACGTTTTTGAGTATGAAGTTGACTCCACTATGGCCATCTATGGTGCTGTCCCGGTGGTCTATGCTCATTCGTAAGTTTTTGCAAAAGTTTTTTCTTCTGCTTTATCTAATTTTATTTACCTGTTTTGTAAAAATGAAAAATGATTTTGAAGTTCTAAAAATAGAATGACGAACTGAATTCTCTAATTTTTCGAAACAATAAGCGCCCTCGAACTCACTAGTAAGTATTTTTTTTAATTTATGATGAGGATTGTCACTGGCCTGATTGTTGACTTTGTTATAATCCGTGGTTTCAAAATATTCACGTATTCACCATTTGGAAAAATTAAGTACTCTTATGTAGACGTCTTTTTTAAAATCAAATACTAATCTTACTTTTCTAGTAATTTATTGAAATAATTTTAGAAATTAAATTAATGGCGTATAATTATTCCGGTGAAAGTCATTCTAGCACCCGTTTCCTATAAAAAAAACATTTAAATTGCGCAATGTCAGAAATTATTGGAATATAAACCAAACCAAATTTATGTGCCCTTTACATTTAAGATGTATTACGTCTTTTCGTCTTACTTAACGTTGTGAAAAATGTGTTAATATTTGTACACTTGGGTTTAATATAGAGGACGAATTAAGAGTTTTAAGAGGAGTTCCTGGTTGTAATTTGTAATGAATTTCAATCAGAATAAAAATTTTCGTCTAAAATCCAAATGTAAAAAGCAACTAACATAAGCTTTCCTTAAGAATGAAGCGAGTTACAGAGCATCTTATCAAATTGTTAAAAAATGCAGTTGCTTTTTAAGTCCAAAATACGCTCTCTTCAGCATTCCAACTTGCTTCGATTGACTGTATAAGTAACTGATTCTAATAAAGAAAAAATCATTATTAAGACTGATATTTTCGAAACACCAGCGTTTTAGAACCTGTTAGTTGGTTTACATACATGTAAAATAATAAAGGGTTTCCCAATAAGAACTATATGTTTTTAAAAATAAATAAAATACGAAATATTTGAAATAAATGGAGAACTTTTTTTTTCTCATAAAATATAACTTATGACAATAGTTTTGTATAACACATCATTCAAATGCCCACCTCTGTTTCGTCGACAGAATCGAATTCAATGAACCTAATTTTAAGTGACTTTTTGCAATAAATCAGGTGTAATTTTATTAATGCAACGTCCAATGTTTAATTTTAAAGCGTCTACAGATCGAAGTTTTTTCTCCACAAAATGTAATTAATAAATTATTTACAGTTCCATTTATTCCTGGAGATTAGAGTGTCACCAAATTTTAAAAAAATACCGATTATTATTTTAAAAATTGTTTGCATAATAAGCAAACGTTAAAGCGTATATTTAACCATCATAAATTGTCAAAATATACTTATTAACATAAATCGTAGAGAGATTTCTATCATTTGAAATATGGTTACCATAATGTTTTTAAAAAATATCGTCCATACAAAGAAAAGCTTATTAATCATTTAGGATTGTATCAGTTTTGTATCTTCCAATATAAATCGCCAGCTTTAGAAACGAATAATCTCCAAATACAGACGATACGTGGGAATGTATGAATAAAGTTAAGTAAATGTTGCTTTTATTTGTACTAATAAAAGATAGTGTAATTTATAATTCTTTAGAAATAAAAATACAACTATAGAAAAAGCTTTTGCTACATTTTATTCATATGTTAATGTAGCATTCGTAGAATACTACATTAAAATCAAAATCGAGTATTTCCAATTTTTTTGAGCAGTTTTTCATATCAAAATGCTTAATTTTTTGAGGGAAAAAGATTGCATATTAAAGGATCATTTGTTATTAAAACATCATATCCACAACTTTAATAAACATTTCAGGTCAAATGATTTTGATATTCTCCAGAAACAAAACTAACACTATTATTTATAGTACTTCAAAAAAGGTATTTAGCTTGTATTTTTATTACGGATAAAGACAAACGACAACATTTACAAAAAATAAAGAAATAAAACAACAATGCCTTGTCATGTTTTTTTCTCAGCACTACAGTGTATTATTTACAATTCAAAATTTCATAAAACTGTTGTCATTCCATTTAAATAATATGGCTTAGCTAATTTAAAACCTGATGTTATGTTACGATAAATTTGTGTTCGTATTATAAGAACTGCAGTGGTTTATCACCTTATATGCCTTAGGAAAAATTTAACAACGCATTTATGTTATTGTGGTTTCATTTTGGCAAAACTAGAGACAAAAACACAGTGGGCGTTTTCTGGCACAACGCCGCCGAAACCTGGGTAGACATCAGCAACAGTAAAGACACAAACGTTGTTTCCTCCATCGTAAACCTGGTCTCAGGCCACCAGCCTGACAACGCCGTTGACGCTCATTTCATGAGCGAGAGTGGCGTTTTCGATATGTTTGTTTTAATGGGACCTAAGCCGAAAGATGCCGTACGACAATACGCCTCTTTGACCGGTGTTGCCCCCTTACCACAAGTACTTACGTAACATTACCCCCAACATTTTCTTCACTTTTTCCAATTTGTAGTACTTTGCACTAGCCTACCACCAGTGCCGTTGGAACTACAACGACGAAACTGACGTGATTAACGTCATAGATAATTTCGATCTCAATGAGTTACCTGTCGATGTTATCTGGCTAGATATTGAATACACCGATGGGAAAAAATATTTCACGTGGGATCCGGTTAAGTTTGCACATCCGAGCGAAATGATTTCGAATTTGACATCAACTGGCCGAAAGTTGGTCGTTATTATTGATCCGCATATTAAGCGAGAGGGTGGTTATTTCCTCCATGAGGACTGTCTAGCCAATGACTATTACGTTAAAAATAAAGACGGCAATGTTTACGAAGGTACTGGTAATTAATTTTTTTCCGGATTTTTTTACAAAATTGTTAGGTTGGTGCTGGCCTGGGTCTAGTAGTTACCCGGATTTGCTCGATCCTAAAGTCCAGGAGTACTACAAAGGTTTGTACGCTCTGGATAAGTTCAAAGGGACGACTCAAGACGTCCACATTTGGAACGATATGAACGAACCGTCGGTTTTTAACGGACCGGAGGTCACAATGCCGAAAGATTGCAAACATTACGGAGGCTGGGAACATAGACACATTCACAACATCTACGGGTTGCTTTATGTATTTATTAATTGCTCGAAGTTGTGACAATATTCCAGTTTCCATTTTCTAGACTGAAATCACTTATGCCGGTTTGATTAAGCGGTCAAGTGACCGCAGGCCGTTTATTTTAACAAGGAGTCACTTTGCCGGATCTCAGAGAACTGCAGCTGTTTGGACTGGAGATAACGCGGCAGAATGGTCGCATCTCCAGGCCAGTTTTCCAATGTGTTTATCCGAGGCTTTGGGAGGGATTAGTTTTTGTGGGGCTGATATTGGAGGCTTCTTTAATAATCCTGATACCGAGTTGTTGCAAAGGTGGTACCAGGTGAGTTGGATTTTTCCCCATTGGTCCAATGGTCGTTTCTGGTCGTTTTAGACCGGGATCTGGTTACCATTTTACCGTGCCCATGCCCATCTGGACACAAGACGTCGCGAACCTTACCTTTTCAATGAAGATGTTCGTACTAGAATCCGAAACGCTTTGAGACTACGTTATGCCATTTTGCCCCTGTTTTACACCTTGTTCAGGGAACATGAAACGACAGGGGAACCTGTGATAAGGCCACTATTTTACGAGTATCCTACTGATACTAATGTTATCGATATCGACGACCAACTTCTAGTCGGTTTGTAACAAAAACTAGTTGTAGAAAAAATGTTGTATGTTTGTATTAGGTGACCGGATTTTGGCCCGACCTGTGACGGAGTCCGGCGTGTCTTCCGTCAGTGTTTACCTGCCTGGAGGTCCTGAACAATTTTGGTACGATATTGAAGATTTCAAACAATATCACGGAACTGGCGTTGTTAACATACCGGTGACTTTAGATAAGGTGATTAGTTGGTTAATTTTTGCGAAATTTTCACAAATTGTTTCCAGATTCCTGCGTTTTATAGGGGTGGCACTATCACCCCACGTAAAGATAGGCCGAGGAGGTCGTCCACTTTAACACATCATGATCCTTACACACTTTACGTTGCATTGGACAACAATGTAAGTGTCAGGACACGGAATGAATCGTTTTGTAATATTTTTTGCAGAAATCTGCGTCCGGTACGTTGTATGTAGATGACGGTGAAAGTTTTGGTTATCGTAATAAGAAATACTTGTATTTGAACTTCGAGTTTAAGGACAATACTCTGACCAGCAGGTACGTGCATGTTTTAGTTTGTGATTATTTAGTTAATTTGCATTTTTAGCTTGATTGATAAAACTGATTTCCCTACTGATGCCTGGATCGAGCGAGTGGTCATTTTAGGACCGCCTGAGAAAATCACCAAGGCTATTTTAACGAGCAATAGTAAGGATTTTAATTTTTTAAGGTTGGCATTTATTTATTTGCTTCAGGCTTAGGTACTGTTAATTTGGAAACTTCTTACGACGGTGAAAATCGGTCCTTGGTCGTTCGTAAGCCTGGTGTTAATGTTAGAGAGCCGTTTACGTTGAAACTTCATTAAAATTTGTTGGTTTAGCATTTTTCTTAATTTTTATTTAATACGTAGAATGTTTTTTATGTGATACTTCCTTCCATCGTTGTGCTACATTTTGTGTCAATAAAGAAATTTTACAGAGTTATAAATACTCAATTTGTGTTTTATTTACTTCCTTTGATCACGATTACAAGTAAACAATATAATTTGTTGAAATAATGAATCCGGAGTTGTTATTAGGATCACAGGAATGCAAAAGGGTGTTTAGGATATTAAGCGGGAAATTTAAATTTCCCGCCTAAAATTCGAAACATCTCTTCGCGTTTCTGTGATCCTGATACCAACTTTTAAGAAAACGAAAAATTGACTCTTAAAATGGTCAAAAATCTGAAAAATCGAGATTTGGTACCAGGATCATAGGAACGCAAAGAGGTGTTTTGAATTTTTAGCGGGAATTTTAAATTTCCCGCCTAAACATCTCCTCGCGTTTCTGTGATCCTGGTACCAACTCCAGATTTAAAAATTGAAGAATTTTTCGAAGAAAAATTGAAACGGAAAATTTTCTCTTGAAATTTTAAAATCGGGATTTGGTACCAGGATCATAGGAACGCAAAGAGGTGTTTTGAGTTTTTAGCGGGAAATTTAAATTTCCCGCCCAAACATCTCCTCGCGTTTCTGTGATCCTGGTACCAACTCCAGATTTAAAAATCGAACAATTTTTCGAAGAAAAATATCGAAACGGAAAATTTTCTCATAAAATTTTAAAAATCGGGATTTGGTACCAGGATCATAGGAACGCAAAGAGGTGTTTTGAATTTTTAGCGGGAAATTTAATTTTACCGCTTAAACATCTCCTCGCGTTTCTGTGATCCTGGTACCAACTCCAGATTTAAAAATTGAAGAATTTTTCGAAGAAAAATTGATACGGAAAATTTTCTCTTGAAATTTTAAAATCGGGATTTGGTACCAGGATCATAGGAACGCAAAGAGGTGTTTTGAATTTTTAGCGCCTAATTTAAATTTCCCGCTTAAACATCTCCTCGCGTTTCTGTGATCCTGGTACCAACTCCAGATTTAAAAATCGAACAATTTTTCGTAGAAAAATATCGAAACGGAAAATTTTCTCATAAAATTTTAAAAATCGGGATTTGGTACCAGGATCATAGGAACGCAAAGAGGTGTTTCGAATTTTTAGCGGGAAATTTAAATTTCCCGCTTAAACATCTTCTCGCGTTTCTGTGATCCTGGTACCAACTCCAGATTTAAAAATCGAACAATTTTTTAAAGAAAAATATTGAAGCGGAAAATTTTCGTCTAAAATTTAAAAAATCAGGATTTAGTACCAGGATCACAGGAATGCAAAGAGATGTTCAAGATTTTAAGCGGCAAAAATAAATTTGATAACAGGAGTTAGTATTAGGACCACAGAAACACGTACTCAGAAGTGTCCACGTAAAGATGTGTTCACTTTATGAGATAGAATTTTTGCTTAAAATTGTTTTATTTTAAAAATAACAGGAACAAGATCATAGTAACGGAAAAGGTGTCAAAGACATCTTCTATCTTCCTCTTTCAGACAATTCTCTTGATTTCGTCGGATTTCGTAGTTGCTGCAACATGTTCCATCTTCAATTCCCATCTTCTTCATCGTTGTTCGTTTACTTATAGCCGCTATCGTCATCTCGATACTGTTTCCAGACGTTGTACATTTTATTTTAACTTATTCATTCAACGAATTGTATTGATTTATTGGAGCACTTATTTTGGAGACTTGATAGCGTTAATCATTGCTTGTTGCGAGTACATAAATTAATTTAGAATCAAATAACACGAAACAATTATGTGCCAAGAAATAATAACAAACTAATCGTAATTAATAATTGAACGTGTACTTTAATTAATAAATATTTCGTCTAATTAAAGAAGAATATGCCTGAAATTGCGCAAATAACCTGTTAAATTAAATTGAAACCCGTCAACACCAATCACTCCCCAGTTGCCATACATTCCCCCCTCCCAAATATTTCTTTGATTTAATGCGGTTTCGTTTTTGGATAAACTGTTTTCTTTCTATTTGGCACAGAAATGCTGATTTTCATGAGTTCGCACGGTTTTATAACAAAAAACTTATAATATACAAGTGCAAAAATGGTGGATGCGCCGGTTCAGCTTCTACTTTTAACGATTCATTGTAATGGACGTAATAAATATTACTTTGTTGTGATGCTGTTTTGTTTTGGCTGTACTGTTTTCTTTCTATTTGGCACAGAAATGTTGATAGTTCACATAGTTTAACAACAAATAACAGATGCAGATGTAAAAATGGTGGATGCGCCGGTCCAGCTTCTACTTTTAACGATTTAGTGTAATGGAAGTAATAAATATTACTTTGTTGTGATGCTGTTTTGTTTTTGTTGTACTGTTTTCTTTCTATTTGGCACAGAAATGTTGATAGTTCACATAGTTTAACAACAAATAACAGATGCAACAAATGTAAAAATGGTGGATGCGCCGGTCCAGCTTCTACTTTTAACGATTCAGTGTAATGGACGTAATAAATATTACTTTGTTGTGATGCTGTTTTGTTTTGTTTGTACTGTTTTCTTTCTATTTGGCACAGAAATGCTAATTCTTTGTAGTTATAACAAAAAACTTAACATACATAAGTGTAAAAATGGTGGATGCGCCGTGTTTGGTTTTTAGTTAAACTGTTTTCTTTCTATTTGGCACAGAAATGTTGATAGTTCACATAATGTAACAACAAATAACAGATGCAACAAATGTAAAAATGGTGGATGCGCCGGACCAGCTTCTACTTTTAACGATTCAGTGTAATGGAAGTAATAAATATTACTTTGTTGTGATGCTGTTTTGTTTTGGTTGTACTGTTTTCTGTCTATTTAGCACAGAAATGCTAATTCTTTGTAGTTATAACAAAATACTTTACATACATAAGTGTAAAAATGGTGGAAGCGCCGTGTTTGGTTTTTAGGTAACTGTTTTCTTTCTATTTGGCACAGAAATGCTGACTTTCATGAGTTCGCACGGTTTTATAACAAAAAACTTATAATATACAAGTGCAAAAATGGTGGATGCGCCGGTTCAGCTTCTACTTTTAACGATTCATTGTAATGGACGTAATAAATATTACTTTGTTGTGATGCTGTTGTGTTTTGGTTGTACTGTTTTCTTTCTATTTGGCACAGAAATGCTAATTCTTTGTAGTTATAACAAAAAAACTTAACATACATAAGTGTAAAAATGATGGATGGGCCGTGTTTCGTTTTTAGTTAAATTGTTTTCTTTCTATTTGGCACAGAAATGCTGATTTTCATGAGTTCGCACGGTTTTGTAACAAAAAACTTATAATATACAAGTGCAAAAATGGTGGATGCGCCGGGTCAGCTTTTAGTACTTGTTGAAGCAATTGGTGGGTTTTGGATGTGGTAGAATAAGAGTGCAGGGTTGAAATAGGAATGTCGTATATTAATCAACATTTATAAAATATTTTAAATTGTAACAAACATGACTAGATTCATACTGATTCACAAAAAAATGACAATGAGCGGCGCCTTTCGGACGCGCACGGTTGGTGTGTGTCGGCTGCAGGGATGCGGGGCGGGCCGGTCCCCCCGCACGCCCCCAGCCGCTAAGGAACGAAACAACAATAATAACATTAACATACACAAGTATACCGCCTGATACAAAGAAATGAAACCATTGTTCCGGTGTTTTGATTATTGATTATCTACACAGTAATGATTATTAGCATTCGAATTCGATTTAAATAGTGATATATTGCGAGGGCGGGCGCGTGCGGCCGCAGGTCGGTGCCGGCCGGCGATCCCCGGGGCCCCCTCGGGCCCCCGGCCGCACGCCCCCGCCGGTCCGGCTACGCGGGTGGATATGTAACAAGGGCTAAAGCTAATCCAACCCTAGGTAAGCTTCACACAGCCCAAAAATACAAGCACTTAAAACAGTGCCGACAACTAATAGAGTTCGGTGTGAGCACTACACAGCATTCGCATCTCGACGACGCGCCACGACGCGGGCGCTGACAAGGCCTGTACCGGAGGCGACGCCCCCGCCCCCTCCCTCCGCCTAGCTGCTGATCCTCTCGGTCCACAACCTCGACTACTACAACACTAACTGCACTGGTCAGGGGACTGACTGAACTGCCACCAGAAAGCACCCCAAACACACCCTGCATTATTCCCACTATTTTCCAAATTTTTACAAACACCACACAAAATATCCAATCAACTCTTAGTAGTTACAATTTGATCACATTTTATTGGTGTCGGTGTTACGGCCAATGTGCAAACTTTTGCCTAGTTTATAAACTATCCAAACCATTGACTATCTTAACATAAAATGCAATTTTAAATTAATAAACCAACCACTTATCTTATTTATCCACTTATTCAAAATAGCATCTATTACATCTTTAATTTTTTGTGTTTGATAAAAAAAATATATTTAAACGCAAAATGACTCATTTAGACAAAAGTCAATCTCAAATTATTTGCTTTTACTTCAAGTAATACCACCTAACGTCTACAGTATACTTGAAGTAAGTAGTAAAAACAACTACTTTATACTTTTCTTTAGGTACTGTGGTATTACAGGGTCGCCTAAAAAGTATGGAGACAGTTAAATATTATAAAAACTATTCACCAAAACTTTGGTATATGCTTAAAAGTATATAAATTCCAACATTTCAGATGTTTATCAAAATGCTACCTCCATTTGTTCTAAGGATACAAAGCCAACTTGATTTTTGTAGCCTTGGAAATGTTCTCATTAGTTCTTTGCTGCTTGACCAAAAAATAAGTAAAAGTTAATATTAATTGTTAAAATAACACTTTTAACGTAAACACATTTTATAAAAAACCTTAAACACGAAATACATACGATTTTTATGCTACAAAAGTTGTTTAAAATAAATTACATTGACTTCTTTATTT
This sequence comes from Tribolium castaneum, assembly GCF_031307605.1. Lineage (NCBI taxonomy): Eukaryota > Metazoa > Arthropoda > Insecta > Coleoptera > Tenebrionidae > Tribolium > Tribolium castaneum. Next base: position 28,456,064 of record NC_087394.1, read on the forward strand.
CTTTTTACCTTCCAATAAATAAAAATAAAAGTGGGTATGTGTTACAACACTGAATTCAGAAAAAAATTATCTTTTTAAAACTATTAAATTTGACCCTACATAAAATGATGGCAGAAAACTAAAAAAAATGATCACAAATGACAGAATTTTAATACTTTTGACTGTTCCCGAAATTTTAAGGTGCTCTGTTAAACCGTTCTGAAAATACTTAGCTGTATCCTTATTTTTTAGTGACCCTGTATAAAAATAACTACTACTCCCGTTTAAGAAGTAAAAACTGTTAAAAATAGCTATTTTTGGAAACTATCATGTACAGCATCTGCAAATGCGTAGAAATTATTATTAAAATAAGGCAGAATTTTTCTAGCTTTAATGCATTGTTGAGTGGATGAGGATAGAAAAAAAATTCTTAGAAAATCAATTGTAAAAAAGGATAGCGTACATCCAGAGCAATAAGGGCTACAGATTCTATACTCAAATTAAAATAATAATAAATAATTAAAATATTCAACCAAAAGCACAAATTGTCCACATTTGTTTGTTGCTTTTAAACGTTATTTATTAAAGAAATTAACGTCAAACAGTTGATATTAGGAAAGCCGTAGAATTGACTACGCACAGAAGCTTTTACTTTATGTAAAAATTAAACTTTTTGTAATCAGGTTACCAACCATTATTAGCTATGATAGCTGGGAGGTCCAAAAACAATGATTGCTTTTAAAGAAATACATGATCATGAAGTGGTGAAGTAGTAGTGAAATTTCTACGTTAATCCGCATTATAGGCATTCAAGAAACTACAACAATTCAATGGTTTGGACACCACAGTTGTTTTTCTTTCTGTTAATGCCCTTAGCCTTAGTTATTATAAATATACACAAAATAACCCCACTATTTAATGCATCTGATAAAAAACTGTATTACGAACACAGTTTAATTACCCTCTAAAACTTTTTAGATCTATGGTTTATTTAAAAAATAAATAAATTAACTCTTAAACGCAAATTTACGTAAAAAATTACAATACTACAATACAGTACTAAAAAAAAAACTACAAAAAATTTACTTTAAATCCTGTAATCATAGTTTTTTTCTCATGAAGTCTGACTTTGTCATTGCAAAACAATCTTTCAAATATTTTTTTAAATATTTTCACGAATTTGTTTAATTACTGGTCTCTGACAAGCTTAAACTTTATCGTAATTGTGTTTCTTCGTAATAGCAAAAAGCCTTAGATTGTTAAAAATTGTAAAATAAAGTATTGCGAGATTAGCGTAAAAACATGTTCAAAAATCTAATATTGTTCAGTTTTTAAGAACAAGTCTCATAATTTTTCGACTATCCAACTTCAGAGCTAGTACTAGTGTTCAACGAAGGACAATTATTGTGAGACTGACTTTTAACCGCCTAAATGAGTGAATCTTAAAGAGACAATTTAACTTTGGCTAATTTCTTTGGATATGTGGTTGGTTAGTTTATAACTGATAAAATATCCAGCTTTTTATAAACTAGCTATTAATTTAGTCGAAAGAGCCAATGGTTTGACTAGCTTATGAACCAGCAAAGTTTACACATTAGCTGTAACATGGAGGGTCTCTCAGCGAGTTGGTGGAGCACATATTGACCTTTATATTAATGTTAACACATTTAAAAAACTATACTCAATTAATTAACTAATTAAAATTGAGTTACAATACTTTATGTTTTTAAACGAAGCACGCTATTTTTTGTATTTTTGGACGTAGCTTTTAGTACTGACGATTTTGACTCGATTTTTAGTTTTTCAAACAAATATCCTTTGACGAAAACAAAGTTTTTAATTAAAAAAATTGATAAAAATTGAATAACTAAAAAAATAATGGAACATCCTGTCTTCTTTTTGCTTCTCAGAGATTATTAAACTGTCTTTTTTACAATTTTTAAATGTTAATTTTAGCAACAATGCACATAATTCAATGAACACTATTGCTGTCATAACACAGATTATTTGTTGTTAATAAATATTAAAAAATATTTTACTGAAATAAAGGACAAATCATAATGGCCTCAGTGTAAGTTAAATTTATTATTTGCTAAAAAATTCACTTGTCGACCACTTAAACATTTTTTCCAATGTTTTATAAAGTTAATAAATACCTTTTGAGTAACATACCTAATTGTTAATTTTTGAAAGATAATTAAAACCTTTTCGGAAACAAAAATAAAAATAGAGTGTTTCATTTAAAGTTTCTAACGTCTCGACTGCAACGGTCCAAAAGCAGTAACGCTCTTACTTTGTTCGTTAGTACTCATGATTTTGCCGTAATACAGTTTAAAAAAAAACTAGTAAAAGCGACTAAAAACATCAGTAGTACGAGGTACATCCAAAAACTGAAATTTTGCAGAATATTTTTTAAATATAATGACCACCAACTCGCTGGGACAGCCGTAATAAAATGACCAGACATTTTGGGTGCTTTCGTATCGGCCTGTTTTTAATTGGAAGAAAATAATCCTAAAATCTTACTTAAAATAATATCACTCTTACAATATCATAAGTACCCCTTTGATGGACCAAACCTCCGTCCACTGAGTTATTAAGAGCGCATCCAAGCTTTGGATAAATGGGTCAAGGTCACGTCCGAGCAAATCTCAATCAAAAGCAATAATAAAATTTCATGTACGAGTTTGTTGTTCGTTGCTGCGTTTGAAGTGATTTGAGAAAGTGGGCATGATCTGCGACAGGACTCACGTTCGAATCGGTTTGTGTCGATACAACCAACGCAACGTAACGTAAAGTGAAAGGTTTGAGCTTGTCTGAGTTGTATCGATGTTCTCGTATACATAGCGATATGTATGAGATCAGTCCAGGCCGCACGTGGACGCGCTTGGTCGAGCAAAGGCTGGTTCAGACATTCTTAATTAATTTTGGCTGGATACTCGCTGAGTATTATTAGAAATAGTGCAAAATTGTTTTCCTTATAACTATCGTAAAGGCAGTACAGTTTCTTAAGCCATGTCATGACTTATTAGTGTTCAATCTTACAAATTTTAACATTTACCTAAATCGAAAATATCACTTCAATAAGGGTACAAAATCTTTGGCTAACGTTAATGTAACAGTAAATAAAGTGGGTTTAAGGAAGTTGTTACGAGGCGTTTAGAATGTCGTACATTAAAGTAGCAATCGTGACTTGAACAATAGGTTTCGTTAAATGCTCTGCTCTGCCACTAAACTAAAAGCAGCGATATTTACCTGCTACGTATTATGCTTAGTTAAAATTCAATATTAACGTTTTGAGTACATTCATTCGAACAGGATCACAATTTGAACTTCTGAACTGGGAGATACAATAGCTATGTACAGTTAGTTAATTTGAAATTTCGGTGGCATAAGAGACTAAGGCTGCGTGATCGCTCGACCTGAGCACCCAACTGTACATGGAGAAAGATGGGGACGCAAAAACGCCCCAGTTTCCAGGCGGAAAGCGGGCCGTTTTTGGGTGAAAAGTGAGGTGAAAACGCCCTAATTGACTGGACCGACAGGACCGCAGACGATCGAGCGGGTGTAAGGTGGTTGCCGCCGGCCGATGCGCGTTGTTTACTCATTAAATTACGTTATCATTATTATTATAAGTTATTCATTATTTATAGGTATTTATTATTATGTAGTAATTATGTTATTATTATATGTTTGGCAGGATATCTCACCCAAAAACAATCGTTATGGTAATACAAAAGTACCGAGAACAAGTACTGTGAATTTGATGTAGCAGTTCGGTAAGCGTCCGGAGCACTGCGCGCACACACTTGCGTTTCCTGCTGCTGCTGGTGGCGAGAGTTGTTGCTGCGGGAGGTGGTGCTGATGCTGGTGGCGGCGACGTTGGGGGCGGCAGGTGGCGACGGCGGCGATGGTAACACCAACTTTGGACGCCGAGGAGCCGTGGGCGCAGCGCATCCGTCACTGCAATCACAATTTCGGATTTAATTAACGACAACGTCAACATTTGCTACAGTATCGATCAGGTTACTGAACCGGAATACTTGGCATATACGAATTAATGGGAAATTTCGCACATGGGACGGTTTTGAGGTTTTTTTAGGGGCGGTTTTTCTAGCGAAACAAAAACGCGTGCTAGACGCGAAACAGTGAACATTAAAAAACTAGAAAATCCTAGGCAAAGCAAATCACTAGAAGCAACATTTTGGAGTCTTGCTTGTTTTTATAAAGTTAAGAAATATCAAAATGTAATTACAAAAAAATTACCAAACGCAAAATACATTCTGTATAAATTTTTAGGCAGAAAATAAAAATTTTATTTTAAGAAAACCGATAAAAAAATATGGAAACTCAAAAAATAAAAGAAAACATTAATTAATTACCTGTCACATTTTTGCATTTTGTTGACGAAGGATATAACTAGTCCTGTTAGAATATTTTAAAATAATTAAAATTTGTTTCCATCTTTTGTCGTATACTTTCCGCCCTTTGTAATTATTATGTACAATGTGACAACTGATAAGACAGCAGATGGTTTTTTTGTAAACATTTTATTCATAATCATTATGTACAAAAACCGTGAAAAACCTGAACAAAATGAGAAAAACAGGATAAACTACAGTGGTCCTTTTAAACTAAAACACCGATAAAAAAACGGTTGTTCATCTTACATTCAAAATAATAATATGTGAAGGTAATACGAGATTGTCGATAGCGAAGCGTACAAAATCTGCATAATTTGCCTAACTCTATTAATTGTAAAGACAAATTCTGAAAAAATAATGTTGAATTTCCTAATTTTGATAAACTGAACCAAATTAAGAGCATTATTAAACTATAGAACATCAAACTGTGTATTTTTTCTTAAAAAGTAAAAAATAATAATAAAAAAAAATAAATAAATAAAAAATAATAAAAAAATTAAAAATAAAAATAATTATTCTAATGACTTTAATAAGGATATAGCTGTACATTTTTACCATTGCAATAAAGGATATGTTTGTCAATTTATAAAAAATAAAAGCAGTTGAATTAACAATGAATTAACAATTGAATTAATTAAATTAAATTAAATAATTAAAACCGTTTTTTTAATTACCAGAGCATCGATATTACATTCATATGTACGAGTATTTTATGAAAAATTTGAACATTCTATACATTTACGGTTCTCAATCTGTACATTTTTTATTCAAAAGGAAAAAAAATATTAACTTGTAAAAAATCCTTCTAGAGAAGATAAAATAAGTAATTTAAAAATTTTAAAAACATGTATAAATAAATAGCACAGTATAATAAGTATACATATTTCATTTCTAATGAATTCGATTTAGTCAAAATTTCCCAGAAAATCACAAACAATAAGAAGCCAGGACTTGAGAAGTGTTATTATACAGATTAGAATAAAACAAGTCGTTGTACAGAATCACTGTTTACTGCTTTTGAAAAAAAAAAAAACTAATCATATAATGGAATATACGATTAAAATGGAAAAGTATACAGTGTGATACAAAAGCACTGAACAATTTCTCGAGTGCTGATAAAGGACATCAAACTGAACTAAATTCCTATGACAAAAAATATGTTTAAGCCGTTTTTCAAGAGATATAGCTTTTCAAAATTAAATTTTTAAATTAAGTTTTTGGAGCTTAAGATCGTATTTTTTTGACTTCAATTAGCGAAAACGACAGCTCTTGAATCAATAAACAAATACCTGTTAAAAAATTAATGTCTTATGATGTACAAAGCAATTAAAAAACTTGCAAATTCGACAATAATTTAAATTCGACAACATAGGAAACAAAAGAGGAAAAATCGATACCGTTACTAAGGGAAATAAACAAAAAAATATATCAAAATTAAGTTGCTTGGAAAAAAAACTGACTTCATTTTTGTACTTAACTCAATTTCTTTTATTACCATACGAGAGTTTGCGTCACTTTTGAATCACTCTGTAGAAAACTACGGAAATTATAGAATTTTGTTTCGTGTACTAACTTGGAACCTATGTGTATGATTTGCTGGGGATATAAAGATATGATCTAAAAATTGCAACTTCTTAAACAGAATTTCCTCAATTCTTGGCGAATTTTTTTTGACAGAACCCAAAAACAAAGTTTTAAAAAGTTTCGTTATCTATTATAAAACCATCACCATTTTAGTAATGCTACCTTTCACCAATTATATCTTTAAAAGCAAATAGTTTAACTAAAGAACGCTTGGTCTCTGTATAGTAATTTTATGATTCCTAAGAAATTGATACACTTGTACATAAAATGATTGAGTAAGGTTTCTATACACAATAAATTAAAACAAATAAGAAAGCAGCAAAATAAAAAAAAAAAATGGAAAATTGGTCGTTGAGGCACTTTTTAACTCACTGCATGTTTTCTCCAAAAATTTCCCTCCACGTGTGCGCTCAGATAGCATCGAGCTATATTTATCCACATGCGATTTTTTATTTCAGAATTTTTTATCAAACATTCGATTTTGCAATTAGCGTCACTAACCACCACAAAGACGGTCTAACCTGTTGAACTAACAACGCTCTAATGTCCTAAACAATAATTCAATTTACATGCAGCGAACTTTAAATAAACCGTATTTTATTGACTTGTAACACCAATAATAGCGTTTTGTTTGATAATAACGGGTATTATTTAGTAGTTAAGTTTTATTCCTGTAATTTCAGAACTTAAAATATTCACAATAACCTTGGACTAAAGATGTGAATCACTTTATTTTTAATAAAATTGAGGCACCGAATTGACGAAATGGATAAATGACGCGAATTAAAGAATGGGCAATAAGCTTTGCGAACTTTATTTTGCTTTTGTGATAAATTAAGTAGTGGGCAGTTTATTTGAAAACTTGGAATATATTGTTGGACGTTTTCTAAATTTATATTCGTTCATTCTACAAATCGAGCAATTCTGGTTTTTATGCCTTTGTTAATTGAATTAAATACGCGTTTGTTCCAAATGTTTGTTTAATAACTAACTTTTCTTATAAACTATTTTTTTATCTCATTATCAACAAAACCCACAACCAAACCAAAAAATTATTATATTCGGCATTTATAAAAATAAGTATGAATTCAAGTTGGGTAAAAATAGTTTTTTAGAAAAGAAGTTATTTTCCAAGAAATTTTTCACGTTCTTGGTAATCGATGATTGATTCGATATGGAATCTCGCCAAAAAGCTAAAACATAAACGCGGCATGAACGATATATCCTTTTGCATGCGGAACATGACATCACTAGCGGGGTTTCCCCAACCCAAAATAGCAAAAAAATATTTTAATGTACTGAGTCACAACTCTAAAAAGGACAAAGAATTTTTGTGTTGTTTTTCGATTCCCAGACTCTTCTACATGTACAAGTTCAGTGACGTATGTATTTACGTAAGGGCTAAGTCCAGGGCGGTAAAAATAGTTTTACATTAATTAAAAAAATAGCTTGTAAATAAATTGATCAGACTTTTAGTTTAGTGTTGCCTATTTTTTACTACTTAAGTTCTTAATTGTTTGTTTAATGAGTTTTAAGAAGTTTTTAGTAGTTTTAATTCACATTATGAAAAATTCATGATTAGTAATGATAGAAAAAGCCTGAGGGGTACACAATACAGAAAAATGTCTTGGAAAAAAGTCAGGCACAACGTACGTAGTATTATAGGAAAAAGTGTAAAAATTGCTACGTTTTTTGAAAAACAAAAACTTCTTAAATAAATACAGAGTAATTGTTTACAGACATTTTAGAAAATAAAAGAAACATCTAAATATCTAGTGTTTGGTGACATTACAAAGAACTTTTTCTAGTTTTTTAATTTAATTTTTAGAACTATTTTGCTTAAAGTGCTTAACTTAAACTTAAGGTAATTACTGAATTTTAGAGAAAATGACTTGATAGAAAGAATGAAGTCAAAAGCACATGCATATTTGTTGTTAGCAGTTTCCAATGCTCAAAAATCATAATTATAATATAAAATATTATATATAATTATTATGTAAATGTTGTGGAGAAGTGAATATTAAAACACCAATATCCTTAAAATTTTTCGAACAGTCTATGCAGTTTAGCAGTTCATTTAAGATGTCATAAAAAGGGTGGTATCATTTAAAATTTTGAAAAAGGAATTATTAAGGGTTTAGTGCTTCAAATTTATAAAGTACCTATGATAACAATGTCCTTCTGTGAATAAAAATGGTGACCCGAAAAAGCCCACATGAAAAAATAAGCTCACAAGAAAAAACCCATACTGAATAATGCCCACAAAGAAAAAAGTCCATGACGAAAAAACTCACAAGAAAATAAACACATAGTCAAAAAAACATATAGAAAAAAACACATCAAAAAGCCTATACGGATAAATAAAAACCCACAGAGAGAAAAACCCACTATAAGCTGTGCTTAATGTAAATTAGTATTACGTTTCCCCACTAGTTCCTAATCATTAATAAACTGTTTTTGTCCTCCTCTACTTTAAATTGATAATTTTTATAAAAATAAGTTGTAAAAATTTTTTTGACAAAGTTGTTTTACCTGGACAATTTGCACAATTTTGACTTGATTGCCACAAAGTTTAATACAGAGATAGATAATTAATAAGAATTTAAAAGATAGTCAAAAAGGCACAAGTTGTTTTAAATCAATTTCTATAAAAATAGAAAAAGGAATATTTTTTTAAATTTTTTGGTGAATAGGAAAAATATATAATCGTCCAATATATATATATATATATATAACTAACTAAAAATCGCAGAACAAAAACGAAGACAGATTTACAATCCTCGGACAATTTTACGTCAAACATGCCTTTAATATAAATTTTTGGTTAATGAACCCTTGATGATTTTTTCATTGAAAGCTCGTACGGATTTTTTTTTGACGAAGTTGTTTTATTTATTCGGAGTATTTGCACAATTTTGTCTCGATTGCCATAAAATTGTGCTCAGAAATAGATAATTAAAAGTAAAAAAGACACAAGTCGTTTCAGGCCAATTTTCATTTTTTGTATGTATTTTTTAATTTTTCCTAGATTCGAAAAATAAAAATCGGCCATACTTTGTCAAATATCTCCAAAACTAGGAATCGTAGTACAAAAATGAAGACAGATCTGGAATCTTCGGACAATCTTACGTCAAATAGGCATATTTCTAACATAAATTTTCGGTTATTGTGGGTGGAGAAATTTTGACAAATAATTGTTTAAAAAAAACCTAAGCTTCAAAGCTGGCTGCAGAAAAACGACGAGTGTTAGCGCTGGGGTTAAAACAACATTCACGTCAACAATAGATTAAGTTGCATAACAAATTGCAAAATAAAAAAAAGAATTAAATTAGACTTAAAAGTGAAAATTTACAAGAGTAACTTCATTTTACGGCATCTTTTTAAAATTCACGTTTGGAAGTTGTAATAATAACGTACCAAAGTTTTAAGAATTACTCAAAAAATATAATACCAATATTTTGCATTAATACAAAAAAAATTACTTTTACCCTCAACGTTAACTTATACACTTTCGAAATAGTTTGCAGTGATTATCTTCCAAAATCTGCAAAATCATAAAGAAGAAGAAAAACCCTGTCCTGTTGGCAACAATTTTTTTAGCTACTCTTTTTTTCATGGTTCTATAGTTTACTTCCGCTTTGGTATAGAGATTGCATCAATTATCTAAACTCTGTTAAAATAAAATAATAATTTAGAACAATACATGTGTTTGCTGTAATACCCGGGTATTTTTCTCAAAAAATGTTCAAAAACTAATAGATAATTTGAAATAAAACAAAAGCGTTTCAAATAATATGTACGGGGTGTATGTAACCCCTTTCGAAGCAAAAAAATGTTGCATGATACACTTTTGATTATCCTAATTTATACTTTTCTTGAATAGAACTGTAGCAAAGATTGATTCTAAAACATTTTTGTTGTTATTTGAATAATAAAAAAATGTATAAATCTATACATGATTGCAGGAACTGCTTTTTTGAGTGAGTTCATTTTTCTGAGCTTTTTTCTTGTGGGCTTTTTGACGGTTGTGCTTATTTCATTGTGGGTTTTTTCTATGTGGGGTTGTTCCCATGTGAGGTTTTTCCTTAATACGTTTTTTCTATGTGAGCTTTTTTTTCGTGTAGGCTTTATTGTCCTTAGTCCTTTTCGTTTTTCGAAGTTTAATTTTTTTTTTATTTCTGAATTAACCAATAAATAGATGATTTTGAAGAAATGTAGACTGAGGCGGCAATAAAACTAAATACGCCCCTGAATTTATAACCGAATTTTATTTATATACAGAATGGCTAGTTATGTGTAGTACGGCGCTAGAATTAACCCTATTGGTAGTACTGACATGTTGAGGCAAAACAAGGACGAAACAAGTCAGAAACGCTAGTTTGTCGGAAAAATTTGCAACTTCCGCAGTGCAGCACATCCCAAGTTGGGGTGGTTTAGTCGCGTTTGGGGCCATTCCCTGCGGAGGATTGTCATCGTCATAATGCAGACTGATAGATATTTGTTTGATTTGAAGTAACATTGCAGCGTGACCTCGTGGTGCTGCATCGTCGGATGGTGGTCCAGGGCCAGGGTCGGGGGCAAGGGTGGATTCGCACCTCGCGTATCGAACGCTCGCGGCGCATCACTCGTTACCATGCCTACGTAGTACAGCGACGGCGACGGCGCCCTCGACGTCCATCCGAAAACGTTGCCGAATTCAATGATGTTACATGAATCGCTCGAGAGGCGGAACGCAAAACGAAAAAGCGAATTTCCTTGAGACATGCTCTCCAACACGAACAAACGTTCAGAAATTTGTCTTTAGTGAAATAGCGCCAGCTCACGGACAAATTTTAGGCCATTGAGCAAATCTTTTTATGTTTCATTATTATTGCACGATTTTGTTCGTATAACACGACTTTTACTTCTTATTCGATTTTTTAACCATTCAGTTTGATCGTTTTTAAAACACGAATTCTTCAGTAAAAATTGCAATTACTATCATACCTACTTGGAAGGAAAATTTAATTTGAACATTTTTCAGTTTTGTGATTAAATATTTCGTGCTCGAGTAATGGACTGGTTCGTAATAAATTAAATAGTTTAAAAAAACTAAAATATGTACAAACAAAGCAGTGATGGAGAGACAAACAGCACGAAGGAGCGAAATTCTCGAAAAATGCACAAACTGTAGAGAAAAGGGCAACTTATTACCACGAAAAATAATTATTTGGTCGATGGTTATACATTTTTTACTTTTCATTTAGTTTAAAAAAACGCTTAAAGCTTTTAGTTTAATAACCACATCCTCTATTGGGACATGGATTTGCAACCGGTACATCAATAAAGATTTTAAAGATAAAAATTGAATTTCATCATAGTTTTATTTATTTAATAAACTAATTTTTTAATGAAGGCGATAAATAATCGAGACTATTTACAGCACGAATGACCCACACTGAGTAAGTGTCTTTAGGTAATAGTTGAGATTATTCCATTAATAAACATCTTGATTTCATTATCCGCAAAGTCTTTTATTTTGGTGACAAAATCTGAAACTAATACAAAATCGAAACCAATTTCATCTTTTTCAACGTACCATATTTAACTTTGAGGTGAAAATTCGGTTGTGGGTGATTAATTAATTAAGTGTACTAATGACGTACATAAATACTCGTACATCATTCTTTATACAAAATCATTCATTAGTATTGATATTAACAAACGGTCAATAAACAAATTTTAAATATTTTAAACTGTAAACGTTCTTACTTTGTGTTCGAGTTACGTATAAAAAATTGAATTAATTCATAATTAAAGATGTTTAGAACGTAGAAACGCTGTAGGTACTACTTCGATGGTGGATATAGAAAAAAGTAGTGACGTATTAACGGGAGCATTTAGATAAGGTACCAGATATCAGTTGCATTCAAAAATTGTTAGATACTAAAGCATATTACATTTATATTGTATAGGATGTTTTTTCAAAAAATGCATTCTCAGTTTGTTTCCAGATAAACGAGAAATACAATTTTAAATTATTTCTAAAATATGGGCTCCATCTTTCGAGTGTCACTATTTAATTTTAGAAACATAATTATTTTCAAAGATTTCGTAAAAAACTAAGCCGTAAGAACACGGTTTTGTTAAAAACATTTTGCTAGTTTATGAAATAGAAATAAATCAATAAGTTGTTAGTAAGAACTGGTATTTTGAGAATGAATTATTTTTTTTATTTAACATTTATTTTTTATTAATTATTATTATTCTTTAATAACTTTTTAAAACGCCAGCTTCCATTTTTCGAACTTTTTGGCACTCTATTTAAATAAAAAACGTAATTATTTCCCAAAATTTTGTCAAAAATAAGACAATGTCTGTCAAATTAAATTATGCAGTATATTCTTTTTATAAATTGAAGAGAGGAGTTGACAATAATCAGATTACAATGTCAATAAATTAATATTGTAATTACAGAATTAATTAATTACATTGTAATCTGATTACTTTGTATTCAATTACAATGTAATTGTAATTATTTTTTAAAAGTAAACAATTAGGATAAATGGGGTGTTAAATAAAAATCCGTGATTTTTGAAGTTATATTCCGGGAAATTATTATTTAAGCTGTCGTCAAAAAATGAAGAAATAAGTATTTAAAAATTTTTTGAAAATTCCACCGTTGGGGTTTCAAAAAAAAATTCGTAATTTTAGCAAGTTAGTTGGCAAAACCCCCTTCAGGGATCCCAATTACGACGCCTATGGCACGTAGGCAACTATCAGCATAGGTATAAGAGATATCAGTACCCACAAAAAACAAATTTGAACTTGAAATTGAAGTAATACCTGACGTACCTTACATAAAAAAATGTGTCGAGACTGTTGCGCAATTCGGAAAATTCGGCATTTGACCACATTTTTGCACCAAGCACTCACACTAAATTACACATAACAAAGTTCGAATTATTTTTATCTGGTAGATATGCAGTTCTTGTCGCCTTCTCATGTATTTGAGGGCCAAAGGTACCGTGTCACAGCAGATGGAAATGTCCGCGAATTAAGGAAATACCGATTAAAATATCGTTGCGTCTTACGATACCACGGGCGCCGAACATGACTGTGTTAACATAATTTGTAAAATTGGACCATTTTTATGACATAAAGCACGGTACCAAGTTTAGACACGACTCCGCAAAGTCACACTGACGCATTGATCTTATCTATTAGTAAGCGCGATAAAAAAAGCAGATATTTCAATGGCAAATCGTGTTCTTTGCAAAAATTTTTTGTCGAGTGTCAGCTTGATTACCACAACCACATGATCGGAGTTTTATCCACACTTATGGAGAATATAAAGTGACCTATTATCCACTAGTGGAATAAAGTAACGTTATTTAACTTTAGTGAAATAATGAAAAAAGATCAGACTGATATCAATCAAATTTTATTTCCTTAAATATTAATATTAACATTAACAGTTATGTTGATGTAAAGTTAATTCTTGCCTTACAAAGCCTGACAAGTTTCATTTTACAAATACGAATATTTTAACTTCGAATTATTCTATTTTATTAATGTGGTGATTGCAGATAAAATGTTGTATTGCCCTCCTGTTTTAGTCGTAATTTATCCACGCAAGAATGTTTAAACATGAGAGCTTTCTAAAACACTTACTTCCCAGAAGTTACGCCTTGTGATATGTGTAGTAAATTCTATTTTATTTGTATTCGGACTTTCAATAAAAAATTATGTGACTTGTGTCTTTGCGTTTTAAAAATTCTACTTTAAAAGGAATATTTTTAAAAATTCATTATTTTTTAAATTAGTATATTTAAAAATGAAGAGTCGGCTTTTAGGATTTTTAGATATACTCATAGATATATCTTTAAAAATGACGGATTTTCCAAAGTGGAAGTTCCAAAAAAAAAAACTTACATTTTTTATCTTTAATCAAATGCTGAAATTTCAATTTTGATGAATATAATTAAAAAATACAGATTTTTATACAAATCTTAACCCCTGTGTAACACCCTCCTTCCCTTGGGGTGGAATTAAAAAAAAACAATGAAACACGTGTTTGCTCATTATTTGCAAATACCAATTTTGAATTTTAAAAATGACAGATACTCATATTTACTAAAAAAATAATTACAATTATAAAATAATTAAGTTCAAAAAATTAGATTAATTAGTTTAATAAGATTAGTAATTAGATTAATCTGTAATTAGTTACACATTAATCGATTCATTGGGTTACACGGATGAACATTACTTGAGTAATCTGTTAACAAAGTAACTGAATTACAAATTACATAGTTAATTATAATTATTAATTTATAAATCAGATTACATTTTGCCCGATTTTGCTCAACACTGCGTGAAGAGTACTTCTTATTTAAACTGGTATTGTAAAAACGAATGATTTTTTATTTAATGTCACTTTACTAAACTGTTACAGTTTATTTATTTTCTTCTATTAATACACTATTCTTCATAAATCATCAGTAAGTAGTTGGAGGTTGCTCCGGGTTAAGTACCGCACTTACTAACAGTGATCGACTCTATCTAACTCAAAGTACTTATCTTAATAATTTTAGATATACATTTTCAACCAAAAACAGGTCGATTAGAACCGTGAGGGAGGAGTTCAAAAGCAAAATTAGTTACATTTCAAAATTTTAAATAGCACCCCTTACTTTTCAAAAATTTTGGAAAGGAAGAGAAAGCTCATCTCACAGTGAAAGTAAAAAAAATGTTCGTTCATTTTTGAATTAGGGATTGTTTCTCTTGTTTTCGTACTAATTGTTTAGTTTTTTTTAGTTGAGTTGTGTTAAAAAATTGTAAGGGTGCTCACCTTGTAGTCAAACGTCAGTCTCGATGCTCATGGCGTTGATGTTGTTGTTGTGGCGCGGATTGCAGTTCTGCTTCCGGACCAGCTGGTCGCGCGTCACCAGCAGGCCCTCCTCCAGCTCAACGAGATCGCTGGAGGATTCGCTTAGCGAGCTCTTCTTCATATGTTGGCCTAAGGTGCCTGGCAGGTACGGGCAGCTGGTCACGTGGTTGAAGTTCTGCGACTGCATCTCTTCCTGATCCGTCTCACGATGATAAAAGTAATTGAAATTCGAAACTATGACTGGCACTGGCAGCGCAATGGTCAATACACCAGCGATTGCACACAGCGAACCCACGATCTTGCCCCAAACGCCGACCGGCCTGCGAACGAAAACAGGTTAGAGCGGCGTGCGATGCCCACAAATGGTGGAGCGTCTCTTATTCTTCTTCTTAGTTCTCTTATTAGGCGCTTTATCATCATCCTCGCTCAATAAACCATGCAGAAACCGCAAAGAAGCAACACAAACACGAGCGGGAAGGGACGGGACGGGCTCATGCAGGGACGTGGTGACTTCACATTCCAATAGAAAATTCTTTGTTCCTCGGTTCGGATAACAGGCCACTCAAAAACACAAACCCAAAAGCTTTCACTCCTTACAAAGTCCAAAAATGGAATCCTATCCAACGAAAAAATACGGATTCGAAAAGCGAGTTCGCAAAAAGAAAAAAATTTGCAATAATGTCTTGTACTTCTTACAATAGTTTGAGAAAGTTTTTTTTTAGTGGAATTAAAACATAAAACTAGAAATCCTAATTTTCTAATAAGTCCGACTAATTTCTACTTTATTAGAAGACTTTGTGTTTTTTTTGTGAAACAGCTTTAAAAAGTGCTTATATTGGCTCTAGTAATTCATTTGGTTACTTTGCTGTACGGTTAAAATAAAAAACAGCAAAAATTTTGGAAAAAAGTGGACTAACAGTGCAATTGTTGTTCGTACTAGAATAGCAAAAGTATTTTCTCTTATGCCAAACTTTAGTAACTGACCATCTTTAATCCAAAAATGCAAATTTTTTAAATAAACTAAACGACAAATTTGAAATTTTTGTTTGTCCTCTGATAAATTAAAGAAAAAATAATTCTAATTACTGCTTTCAAAAATTTTTTTTACAAATCAACAAAAATTAGTTCTCAAATGTAGCAGAACGAATCAGGATGGTTTTAGCAAGGTATTTCCATGTAATTTTTATTTTTCTGATATTTTTACAGGCAGAAACAGTAAACTGGTTTTCATCAGCACAGTAACAGGATTTAAGAATAATTATTTTGACATCTAAAACTTACTAGATATTTCAAAGCCTGTTACAAAATTCGCTTTAATAATAACTTTGTCAAATTAACATAAACGTTTAAAAATTATGAAATAAAAATATGGTGATAATATGATAAAGAAAAAATTTATAAGAAAAAAAATTTGATGTGATATGACAAAAATTTTATCATATTTGTGAACTATAGGCTAAGAAGTATCACATTTTACTCAAGTTATTCAAAGACCGTAACTGTAGTAGTATTTTGTTTTTCAAATAATAAAATAATAAAATAACTAGTTTAAGCAAAAAACGTTTGGTTCCTTACTTTCACCAAACTCTGTATGCACATGTTGGATAGAAACTTTAAATTAGAGATTTTCCTGTTATAGTTTACTAGTAATTATTCATTATATCCGTGGCTAAATAGAACGATAAAAATTAAACTTTATTTGTGTGAAATACATTGTTTTTTTTTCGCAAAATTGATTTGTAATCGTCTTTGAAATATTTTTTAAAACAAGTCTTGTGTTTATAAACATAATTGGTGCAATACTAATAAATAAATAAAAATTTGGTTACTGTAAGTAATAAAGTGTTTTTAAGTATAACAGAATCTTTTCGTTGGACCAAATACTCCAAAGAGTATCAAGTCATGAAGTCATAGAAGAAGGTTGGTCACCTTAATAACTTTCCCTCTTCCTTAAAATCTACAAATTATTATTGTACTTATTCTGCAAAGTGAAGACAATCATATATTCCACTTGGCTGGAAATTAAAAAAAACAAAATCGAGTATTTTCAAAAATCATAAATGCTAAAGTTTTTTGGAAAAATAAAGCAAAATTTTTAGAACAGATTTTTGAGAACACGATATTAAAATTTGAGCTCAAATTAAAATTTCTTAAAAGACGTGGTTCTATTCTAGTTCTCACTATTTCATTTCTTCTTTAAAAACTCGTATGTTCAATAAATGCTCAGTAAACATAAGGTTCTTCTCTGGCTGTGTTATGCCTCACAAGTGTAAAAAAATAGAACTTCTTCGCCTGAAAATGATACAGTAAAGTGTCGAAACGTCGCGACGAATTTTATCAACCATTGCAAAAAAATAAAAATAAAGTAAAATAAAAAAGACTGATAACTTTTCAATAGAAATTATGCGTGTTTCTTGAAGTTTAAAATCGAAAGAGTCTATTTTGGTACCTATTTTCTAAATATCCTGAATTTATTTTATGGTATATGTCTTATGGCCTTTTAATATTTTTAATAAAATAATAAAAAAATAATTGGCGCGTTCAGCAGGATATGTAAGCTATTCCGTACCAGACAAATATGTAGCGTTAAATTAAACTCTTTTTTTTAATTTAAATATTTTTGTATTTTTTTTTCGCGAACGCCTTTTGGAATTCGCATCTGGTTTCATTGGTGGTTTCTTAGTGAATTGGGTTTGTGCACTTGGTGCGATTGAGTGGCCTATGAGACAAGCAACATCGAGCACACATCGAGCGTCACGACATCAAGGGTTTGATGGGGGCCCGGGCGGCGTTGGACGCGTCCTCGGAGCAAAGAATTTTCTCGTGGTCTCGAATCTCTTTGTGTGTTTAGCTACGGTGGAGGCAACTAAATCTGAATTAGGTGTGTACATCATACGTCATGTCGCCGTAGCCCACAGTCGTCATGGTGACCACTGCCCACCAGAACGCGTCTGGGATGGACTTGAAGAAGGAATTCTCGGAGCCCGCTTCAGCGAAGTAGACGGCGCTCGAGAAGAGCACGACACCTGCAAGGAGGAGGAGGGGTGAGTCGGGCTCTGTGCGCTACTGTACCTCATGTCGCCGTAGCCCACGGTGGTCATGGTCACCACGGCCCACCAGAACGCGTCCGGGATCGACTTGAAGAACGACTGCTCGGCGCCCGCCTCCGCGAAGTAGACGATGCTCGAGAAAAGGACCACGCCTGCAACAGACAGAAGGAGGAGGCCAGAGGAGGCCGGGAGGTCCGAGTCAGTTGCCGATGGACACCACCATCACCACCACATCACGCACAGCGGTGCCACCAACTAGTGCTGCACGGAAACGCAACTATTTCAAATTCATGCTAGGCCGGGAACAAGCTGCCCAAAACCAACATGACCGTACGACACACGTTTTTTAAAAACTGATATCTTCTGATGTAAAATTTTTAGCTGAATTAAAATCTTAAAAATATAGCAAATTTTGGTGTTTTTATCGTCACATCTTCCCTTTGTAATCAGTAATCACTAGCTCCAGTGCTCTCACGGTCAAGCGCCACGTCGTCCGACTACTCTTAATTTGCAGTTTATTTTTTCTGTTACAAACAGCCGAACGGCCAAAAACGGTGAATAATTGTCAAGTCAAAAGAAAAACAGTTTATTTACTAATTAAATCGCTTGAAATTGGTTAAAATTACACACTTTAGTTCTGTTCCTAACTTTTGAGTTTCTCTGTCATAAATAAATATTTTTTTGGAAATAGGTGACTACTCAAGAATGGGCTAAATCACTCAAAAATGCCTGGAAACAGGTAACAGATTTTCGATTTTTTCAAATCTATAATCATAAAGCATAAATTGTCCAACATAATTCCAAAGGTAGGTAGTGTCCTTTTTCATTTCGACGAAGTAATCCTGCTGTTGTCAGAGTTGTTAGAAAACATGTTTTTTTTAAATTAATCAAAAAATTATTTTTAATTTTATACCATTTTATTTGTTTAAAGCAGTGTTTTAAACCTAGTTTTTGTTTTAATAAAAAGGTGTTCAACTATAAAAATGGTTTATTTTTGTCAGAGAAATAGACTAGGAGTTAAGAAAGTATCAAAACTGTTAGTGTTTTTAAGGCATTAAATTCAGCCAGCAATAATTATATTAATTTCCATTTAATAGTAAGAAATATGTATTAACATTTTGTTTGTTTTTTATTGATATATGTTAATAAATAATAAACGTTTATATAAACAAAAATACATCGTGTTCTTCTTCTGATTTGTCCTTATTTGAGAACAAGTTTTTTAATTTTTTGTCAAATGCAAAAGTATATGAATTGTGATAAGAGGTTGGAATTTGTAACAATATTTTGAAAACAAAACAACATGTTTTAAACAAGGTTTAAGACCCGGTTTCTGCAAGCATATTTAAGCATTTAAAACATAGAAACCCTGGCTGTTGTTAATATTTTGCGACTTAACAACAACGATTTTATTTTTATGTCTGTGTGTGTTTTTGTGGAAATTGAAATATGTAAGTTATACATTAATTTCTTATTATTTTATAGAAAATATCAAAAAAATAAATTATGTAATGAAGAAAAAGTTATTAACAAAAATCGCTCAATGTTCACAGCATTCACCTACATTTGTCTGCTAAATAATGAAACACGAGTATGTGGTGAAGATGAATTTTTAAGTGATTTTGTGACAGATCATCTACAAAAAGCCAACACTTTAAACTTTGAACGCCGAATGCGCCAATTTTGTATCCTAGTACAGTTTATGTCATTTATGTAGGTTTTAATAAATATGTTTCCATATTTTGTGAATTCTTATTTATTTATTCGTGGTCCCATTTTTTTGCATTTAATGTTGTCCCAACGTACAAGAATTTTTTTTGTTATTTTCTGTTATAAGTAATTAAGTAACACTGAACATGCTCGTCATAGTTAATAGATTAATTAATTTCGGAAGATGTGAAAAATTTTTTTTATGAAAAAATGTCCCAAGAAAGAACACTCTCCCATTCCTTCTATCCTTCAGGTATGATCACTTTAGTGAACATGTGAAAAACGATTATGTATTATTAATATTTAAAAAAAATAATTTTACGATTATGCGATAATTGTCTTGGAATACAAGTTGAATTCTACATGTGACAAGTAAATCACTTTTTAATGAAAAAGCCCCCCGACTTCGTTCGTGTCTCAAAAACTTATCTAAACTATTAGCACCATTTCATCTCGCATCTTGAGAATTTTACTACACAATGTAATAAGTTACACAAAAACTGTAATTCTTTTAGTTTTCTTTTGTAAAAATTAACTGTAGCTTGTGTACTTAGAATTTATATTTACTGGAGAATCTATTGCAAAAAAAAGGTCTCTAGCTTTAACCTGAAGAAAAATATGACGAGTAAACATCAAAATATGTCTTACATATTCGAATTTAGCAAAAAATTTTACATAAAAAACAGTCAGTAAACGTGTACAATCGAAACCGGACAAACTTCTTATTAAATAAGCGTCTGTTTTTTGAGGTGCCTGCCGCTCGGCCATGCGTCACTTTTTTGAAAAAAGTTTTTCTTATGTGTGGCTATCGATTCTGAACAATCAGCAGATTTCAAATTCATTCAATACACAGAAGAAACAGATTATTTGTTTAGTGTAGAATCTATAGCGTTATTCGGTTCCGGGTAAATTTTTCATTTAGATCCGTGCAGCACTACCAGCAACCACATCCAAATGAGCGCCAATCTTTTTGACTATTTATTGCGAGCGGATAATTCGACATTTCATGGGCGTTAGCCCGACCCTAAATTAAGAACTTGGCTATGTTTATGATGGCGAGCATTTGGCGGATAATAAAGTCCACCAATAGATTTTGGCGGCGATAAATGATCTCAGTTTGAAAAAATCCTAACAGAAACATGGGCGCGTGGCCTTTGTTGCCAACAACAGTTCTGGGAAAAAGTCCATTCGAAATGTTAAAGAGTAGAACTGATTTCTTAATATCAACTACTTCGCCAAAAATATCAAAAAAATGAAAAAAAAAATACTGAATGTATTTTTTTATTCAATAAAAATTTAAGCTTAAACCACTCTTGTGACCCGAAAATCCGCACTATACGTAGGAAAATGTTAAGTTAAAAATTCGTATTTTTAATAAATCCTTAATGCAGCCTTCTTTAATTCAGTTAAATAAAAAAAAATTCGTATTGAATTTTTAAAATCTCACCAAAAGCAGGCTAATCAAACTACTTAACTGATTACCGTACATTTGGATCTGGCTTACCACTGCAATTTTCGTAATTACTGATTAGTGAAGCTACAAAGTTGATGAAATTACTAAAGTTGCACGGTTTTTAACACTGCCCAACTTTCCAGATAATCTATCATAGTAGTGAAAGAATTTTTCATGTTAAATTGTAAGTTATTTATTCTAAATATGCAAACAGAAAGAAGTAATTTGCGTATTGTGTACAAGTGGGTGTTGTGCGTATTAAGCGAAGCGAATTTGCGAATCGCTTGACGATTAAAACAAGTCGTTGTGATTCAAATGACTCTAGTCGAAAGCCAACAGAGTATTGGTTCCAGTGGAAAATAGTATTTCTGTCTTCATTTTAAATAGGAAATAATTATGTTCAAGTGTTCATGCCGCAAAAATAATATTTTCGAAAAAATACGTTTCGATTTCAAAATAAAGTAGACAATCGAAAAGTAATGTTTCAATGACAATTAAATAATGCATAATGCGACTTTACTTTACTTCCGTCTGTATTTATAAATTCAATACAACTTCGAATGTACAAATCCGCAAAAAATTCCGAATCTTCAGTACTTTTTCAGTGTTTCAAGTAATAAATTTACATTTATTAGTTCATTAATCAGTTCATAAGGAGCTTTAAATGCAACTGGCGAGTAAAAAATCAAAATCTTAACTCCAACTGCGTTTTTTTTTAAACTCGATCCAGAAAAATAGTTCTTAATCCTAACAAGGAGTCATGAAACTGAAGAGAAAACCAAAAAAAATATTAAGGAAAAGGTTGCTTTTGAAGCAACAAAAATTAAAGCTCTTGTTTTTTTATTTTGGGAATAGTACGAGGTACAACGAGTAGGTTTTCTAAGTTTTATTATTTTTTTCGAAATAAAAAAAAAATTGAATAATGCGAAAAAATTACAAATCTCCGAATTGGTTCGAATTATAGAAAAAATAATAAATTGTTACTTTTTTGTCTATTGAGAATAAGTAAATTTACAATTATTTAAATCATTATGATGTAAGCCACATCATTTTACAACTTCTTACTGTACGAGCTATTTATTTCTTTGAAAACATGACAGGACCAAAAAGGGTCGATAATAATGATCAAAAAAACTAGTTTATCTATGAGCTAAATTATTGGAAATGTGTTTCTGGTTCAAGAACGCGCAAAATAACTCAGAACTGTGGCTGGAATTACGTAAATAGGTAATAAACAAATAAAGAATTGCATACAGATATGGGTGTAAAATTAGTTATTTTGGTCTGTTATGAAAAAATCTCGTAAAATGAGCAAGTTTTTGGCTCCAAAACGGCTCGAAATCGTTTGCAATAAAACAATTTGCTCCTAGTTAGCTAGTATTTGGTTTATTTCGAAAATAGATTAAAACAAAAATGTATTTGCTTCGCGAGCCGGCAGTTGGGCAGCCGTAGAGTAAAGGCAACATGAATCAACAAAAAACAAGTATTCATGTGTAATAAATGGCCAGTCGTTTAGCAGTTCGCGTTTTTCTGGCATGTTGGCACTTCAGTTAGTTAAACAAACGATAAAATTTAATAGTACAACATATCCTGTTGTTGCAGTCATGTTCGGTTGAAGTGTGTAAAAATCGTGCAACCGTCGGTAGTTTCACTAATGAGGGCCATGATGTGATAAATTAGTGTGAATATTGTTGTTAGTGTAGTGGCAACACTGTTTGGTGTTTGTGTGCAGTACCCACCTATGAATAGGAAGAAGATGAGCAAGCCTAACTCGCGCATGCTGGCTTTAAGCGTGCGCCCTAGGATCTGCAGGCCCTTACTATGCCGGCTAAGTTTGAAGATGCGGAAGACTCGCACGAGCCGAATGACACGAAGAATGGCCAGCGACATGGCCTGGTTGGTGCTTTTATCTTGCGGACTAACAGGCGCACGTGGCAGGTTCAACGTGTCCTCCTCCTCGGCCACGACGGTGGCCAACGTAATAAAGTACGGAATGATGGCGATGATATCGATAAAGTTCATGACGTCCCGGAAGAAATGTAGCTTGTTGGGACACGCCAGGAAGCGCACGGACAATTCGAACGTGAACCAGATGATGCAGATGGTCTCGATGAGGAAGAACGGGTCCGTGATGTCCGGCACCTCGTCCTCCTCTATCTTGGTGCCGTTGGTAGTCGTGTTGAACACCTTGTAGTGCTTGAACTCGGGCAGCGTCTCCAGGCAGAAAATAACGATAGAGAGCAGGATAACGAACACGGAGATGATGGCGACGACGCGCGCCGCCTGCGACGACTCCGGGTACTCGAACAGCAGCCACACGTTGCGCTGGAACTCGTGCGAGGGTAGCGGCTTCTCCTCCTCCTTGATGAAGCCCTCGTCCTCGCGGAACTTGTTGATCGCCAGCTCCCCCAGCTCGTAGAACTTGATCTCCTCGGAGAAGACGTCCAGCGGCACGTTGACGGGCCGCCGGAGCCGACCGCCGCTCTGGTAGTAGTACAGGATGGCGTCGAAGGAGGGCCGGTTGCGGTCGAAGAAGTACTCATTGCGAAGCGGGTCGAAGTAGCGGATGCGGCGGGCTGGATCACCTAGCAGCGTGTCAGGAAACTGATTTAGCGTTCTAAGTTGCGTCTCGAACCGGAGGCCGCTGACCTAAACAACACAACATAACGCGTCATTTCGACAAACACAACCAACGACTTAAACGAAAAACGCAAAACTCCGATCCGGCGGCTGTTTGACTCCAAGATATCGCCGAAAAGGCGAAACAGGTCTAGCGGCTTGATAAGGGAGGTTACTGAGAGATTGCGTCACAATCGGCGTCAAAACAAAGCCAAGAATACCACAAGTTTGGAAAAAATCTGATAATTCACCGATCAGTTTCAATGTTTCTAATGTTTTTAGCTCCAAGTCTGCTCCAAGTAAAAATAAATTCTTACTGTTTCTTAAAAAATAGTAATCATTCAGAAATCAGTGTGTGCTATTAAATAATTTTAATTTTTCTCTATGGATAAAATAAATTTTTTCAAAAGTTTTCTACAGTTCATTTCCGTGTGATTTTCTAAAATTTTGATCTAGTTACGTTAACCCGATGTCCATTACGGAAATAAGATTTCAACATAATTTTCCTATGTTCTTCGGTTAATATTTTGAACACATTGACAGATAGAGCGATGCTGAAGTTATTTACAAAATACATTTCACTGCTGAGGTAACTGACATAGATATTTTAAATTTTAAATTTTAAAAAATCTTGGTACTTAAAATTAATTAATTAAAAAATAATATTAAACGTTGCAAAAATTATTATTTTTTAAGTCTAAAATCTGCGATGCTTCAGTGTTGTTTTATTTAAAAAAATCCGTTAACAAATGTAACTTTAATTAACGTGATTTTGGAGCTAGCAACAATTTTTTCAGCATTTTTTGCACAAAACATCATTTAAGCAGAGTTAGTTTTAGAATATCACTAGAAACCATCAAATTATTATTAATTAATATTTTATAGTTATTAATAATACCAGAGCAAAAACACAAGCTTAAAGTTTGAGCGAATGCAAGACACCCGACAACTTTAAGCGTTTACGCTTTAATTTTTTTTAATTTAAAACACGCTGCTTTAAAATAGTATTTATAATTTAGGATTCACATATTAAAAAGAAGGCTTAAAATGTTACCAACAAAAAATATTTTTAGTTTTATTATTTTCTATAAAAACCGAAGTATTTAATAGCAAACGCTCAATTCTGTGTGAATATTTTTAACAGACTCACCTTGTTCACACTTCAATTTAACGCTCCAGTATTATTCAAATTTTTTACCGTATGGTGATGTAAACTTAAAATTTTGAAAAAACAAAAATTAGATTTACTCGTATATTTTCAGATGAAAGTTCTTCTTTTTAAGTGGAAATAATATAGAATCCGTGTATAGAATAACGAAAAAGTTGCAAAAAAAATTGCTATTCTTGACATGTATGGTTGAGTTTAGAAGGTACAGTTTTTTAGAATATCAAAAACAAACACCAAAATATCATGTACCAAAAAATAGGTCTCACACCATTGTTTATTTTATATTTAATATATTTTAATATGTAATTTATTTTTACTGATAGTGCCACTGTCCTGAAATTTAATTAAATTTGGAAAACCTATCCAGAGAAAAAACAACAAAAAAAATGTAGCAATAAACGTTTTTTTTGCAAACCTTTCAATAGAACGGAATGTTATTCGTAGAGTATTAATGTTTATAAATTGACCTTTATCTTTTTGGTAGACCTCCTCTGTGGAAGTTAAATAAAAAAAACTCGTTTGTACGTATTAAAAATAAGGTTTGGTGTTTTTGGGAAGACAAAAAGTTTTTGTTTTTTGGCTGAAAACTCCATCTGATTTTTTTGCTTTAGTAATATAATAAGTATAAGCAAAATATTATCAAAATTTATGAAATGAGTAAATAGTTGTCGTAGATAATTTTAACACAAAGTTGTGAAATATAAAATTATTTACCTTTGCAAACGCATCTAAATCGAATTTTTGATAAATTTCTGGATTTCTGGCCAACTTTTAATTTCCCACATGTTTTGCCGTTTCGCCTTCTCCCTCTTCAAAGAAAGAGTTGTTTAATGAGAGCGATCAATAATCGGGTCGCGAGCACGTTAATTGTCGAGATTATTAATCGCCGAATAACAAATGAGTTGGCTGCAATACATTTTATTCGATTTAAAAAAAATAACCACTAAAACACGATACACGTCTATTAATGCGCGGTATAAGCAAAAATATACAACTGAAAATAGTAACTTATCATAATCATTTGTAAAAAGTGTGTTAAAATTTTATTGTATTATTGTAGAAAGCACACTGCAAAATTGTTTGTGGTAAACAAATTTCTTTTTTCAGCATCCTTCAATATTATTTAATTAAAAAAAAACATATTAGACAACGCTTTCTTTGTTTAATAAACAGCTAGCTATCAAGAAAAATTATTGGTCCAGTTAAAAAAAAACAAAATTTCACGAAACAGAGCAAAACTAAAATAAAAACAATTTAGTTTTAGTTTATTTTTTTATTTATTTCTATTATATTTCGATTTTTTTTAAATCAAAGGTATTCTGTAAAATGAAAACCCAAATTACCGGTCTAATTCCAAGAGGAATTCAAGATATCAAGAAACACATTTTTTTCTTCATGTTTATTAGATTAAAACGACTTATCACATGCGTTATTTGCAACGCAGACGTAGATGTAGTCCTTAGAACAACACTCTTCTTGTTTACTGAAATGTTTTGGAAAATTTTAAGTGAGATAACTACTTGTGTTAGTATCTAAAAATATGCTACCTACATGCCATTTTCTTAAAGAAAGTTAAATAATTAAGTTAGAAATAACAGTAACTAGCAATTCAAAAATGTCGTCTAAATCTAACTTTCTAATGCAACATTTGCTAGCACTAGTGGCCGACTGTTAATTTTTGTTTTTTATTTTGTGGGTGTTTAAGAAAAAAGCCCTTACGTTTATCACAACTCTTTCGCAAAAGTCGTGGTCGTGCGGGATGGGCTCAAAGTGGGCTACGCCAGTGAACTGGGAGTGGGGGGTGTGCCCGTCCTCTTCCTGGCTGCTGAGCTTGGGCAGCGACCTAGAACAAGAAAAATTTGCAAAAAACTGGCCAAACCCCTCCCAAATTCATGCACATCAACACCGATCGACCACCAATAAAATGCCAGAGGTTACTCGAATGAATTTGCCTTCATTACCGTTTTTTGTCATCACTGTGATAGAATGTATGTAAAGCAACTTCGCAACAATTTGTCATCACTGTCGCTCAAGTTTCTTCAGCAAACTGAGAGAACTGATAACATACGACCAACAAAAACTTGCCGTGATAATTGAGACTCATGCTCTTTATCACACTCGACCTAGTGTTGTTATTGCAGCAACAATAAAAATTGCGACGCTTAAATAATGAAACCGGGCTTCGTGAATAATCAATGCCGTATTGTTGCAGTTGTTTGGCATTAATCGACCCACAAATTTAATTTTCACAAAAAATAACCAACCTTCTTGACGCGCACATTGCATTTACTGTGAACAAACGGAAGCTGCTATCGGCGACAATTTCCGTAATTGAAACAATTAAGCGAATAGTGCGAGCGAATAGCGATTCGCGCCGAGTTATTTTTCGCCAAAATGAGAATTTGTTTTTGTTACTTTATCCTAATTTCGGAGCTTTTGTGCTTGTTGATAAAGCTGTCTTCTTTCAAACAGACTTAACCTAATATCGATCGCGTTGATAGTTTCCAGTTGGTGCATGTCTCACAGCAGTCTTAAATTCAAGTCGTATCCAATCAAAGCCTCGGCTGAATGTATGGTACAAATTGTTGACGTTTATTCAGATTGAATTTAGAGGACGTCATCACAGTTGTTAAATTCCGCCACTTCGAATCTTTTCGATATGTTCGAATTAAAAATAACTTGGTGATGAAGTCTTCAATGGACGAGTTAATTGCAAAGTTCTGGCCGCAGCACCTACGTTGGCGCAACGTATTTATTGTTTCAAGCCAAGATTAACCGATATAAGAAAGCATTATTCCGTGTGAGGTTTTCACTCGGCTCACCCGACTCTGGAACGGCGCTTCGATCTTTTATTTCGTTTCTTCAACGAGATCAGTTCGCTCTTGCGGTATCTCACCATTAAGAGGTGCTTCTCTAAATAACAAATTAATCTCGACACTTTCCAGAAGTGCATTCGTCGAACCATAAGAGAAATCGAAATCCTATATAACACTACAACACTCAATTTCACCAACTGACACTTCCATCTCGTTTACGCAGCTAATGACTAATTGATCGACGGCGAGGAAGTCGTAACTACTGCAAGAATTACCCGCCTGCCAGCCGCAGTAATATCCTTGGCCTTGATAAGTCTTTTACTTTTATAAGACTTCTTGAGCTGGCGGCATTTCGATGCAATCAATGCACGAAGTGCACCTAACATGCAAATGAACTAATCAAAACTATATTTCTCCCAGTTACCTGGAAGGTTTTTCCTTCGCTTTTTCAGAGTGTAAGGAAATGTGTCAGGGAGCTAGCAATTTTCGATAATATCTAAGGAGCGCTTAAAATTTCTGCTACATTCACTATTACATGTCCTATCAACAATCTGCGCGAGTGGCACTAGAAAAGACTAACTACAGGCCGTAAAATGAACGGGTGCCTGCGAATGCATATACATGAACACTAATAAATTCGTTTAGAAATTCGCGTCCGACGAATTTTTACACCGATAACCGCTCGAACGTGATGCGGGCTTACATAAGCTCGGCAGAAACGCGAAAGAACGTCTAATTGCCGAATGGCGTGTATTTTAATCAATATCGGTGTCAGAAATGGATAATTTAAGGGTATTTTTTACGTCGGAACGCGTTTAAACTTTTACCATCTTCCCTACATCAATCTTGACAGTCATGAAAGAATTACAAAAGTTAAATCGGCGCAGACCTGAAGTTAAAATTGGCATATTCGCTGCTAATTGATTTTCTCCACGAGATGGCTTTATAAAAAATGCCAGTGACGCAAACGCCTCCCTCCCGAAATAAATTCTAATTGAAATTACTCGAGTTGCGAGTGTGACAAACTATCCGAAAAATGCCACTATGACAAATATACGAATAACTGGCCCGAAATAGAATTACTGAGTTTGCAGAAGCGAAAAGTGCTCGGTAGATTTAAGAGCCGCACTCGAGTTAAGTTGAACTCTGCCTACGATGCTCCCACACTTACAACTTTCAGCACGTAGATTGACAACGGTTTCGGGCACTAATCACTTTTTTAGCCAAAACAATCAGAGCTGCGACCCAAATTTAAAAATATCAATAAATTGCCCCGCGCATCCACCAAATTTGCGTAACGGTGTTTATTTTTTCTAATCAGTTTTGGTGCTAATTTAAGTATGACGATGAAGTGAATTACGGCCAAACTGTTTTTGTGTTTACGCACACTTCAATCGAAAATATTCGTTTCATGACTGATCGCCTTACTGAAAACGCTAAGATTTATTTATCGGAGAGCGAGCGCTCGAGTAAATGAAAGTGTGGTTTATTTAACTTTTGCTGAATTTTGTTGTGAAAATTCCTTTCGAAATATTTGGGACAATTAAAATCGAACCAGATTTAAATCAATGTTATTATTAAACCCAGACTCGAACATTTGCACAATGGGTGCAATCTCCAACGCACCGCAATGCTAACAGACTTTCAGTTTTACGCCGGACAGTTTGATTAAGTCCATTTTTCACGTTGATAAATAAAAATTACGTGCGTCTTTCTCTCAGTTCCAATAAAATTCAAAATGGTCGAGAGTTTGAAGATATCGAACCTGTCTACGGTAATAAAGATATAGGTGCTGAAAACCCATTTACCTCTTGAATTTTACTGTCGCCGATATAAATATTCGAATGGAGAAGAGGTTCTGTTTTTCTTGCGAATTTGTGGGTTATTGAGGGCACATCCATAAACTTAATTATAGAACTAATAGATGTTTATAGATGAGCTATTTAAAAGTCCATTTCTTAGCGTAATAATGGAGGTGCTCGGTGACGCCAGCTAGTTTCTTAATGGGATAAGTTCGGACAGCTCGTAAAAAATTGCTCCTAGCGCAGGAATAATTTTTCATTCATCATAATTTCGCGTTAAATATTTATCCGAATCAGGACAAATCGCAGTGATGTGCTCTAAAGTTTTCATGCGAGTTGAAGAGCACTCCCGGAAAAACCAAGAGTCATCAGTAATGAATTCCGGATTTCGCCGAGGAATGCTTGGATTCCTGTCCGCGTCGCGAGTTGTCCTTGCGCGTCACTTCTTATGAATTATGGTGTTCCTCTCATTTCGAGATTGCTATAAATCACGGAATTATGCAAAACATGTCAAGAAATCGTGCGTGGATGGATGCGTTTTATTGGGGGGGTTGATAACAGTGACGTCAGAGAGGTGTTGTTGGCCTGCCGGCATTCCCCGCTCCACCCCGAACTAGTGACGTCAGGACGAAATGTAGGTCGCTTTGCAGATGCCGGCATAGGAAAATCGTCCAGAAAGCGGTGCAAACTGCACCACGAAGACTACGGCTAAATTTAGAAGGCTTTCTGCGGAGAGTCCTTCAGGACTCCTCTTATAATTAGAGTCGGCGCATTTGTCACATGACTCCACTTGCCAGACTGGCCGGAGTCAAAATAGAGACTCGTTATGACCGGCTTTTATTACCTTGCCATTGATTATTTGAAAACAGCGAGTTTATTATTTGAAGAAATTGTTTATTCCTGAACTTGAAACGCGTTTCCTTGCCGAAACAATTCCGTGACCTGTCTTATCTGCGGCCAAATTCGACCTTTGGGAAGCCATTACTTTCCCCGGCTTTCCTCAAGGTGTACTGTCACTGCAGAGGGAGTCGTAACACAAAAGTCGATGCCAGGACGTTGCCTCGAATCGAATTATCGAAGAGCAAAAATCCAGCGTCTGATTATTTATTGCTGTGATAAAGTTAAGGTACTAATTTCCTTTTCGGAGTGCGCGAGATATCGACGATGGTTCCAGATAAATCTGCAAGGGAAATTATGAACCGCTGGAAATGCCTTTACGGGAAAGTTGTTGACAGTGATGGCGATAAGACTTGCAAAAATGCGATTTTAACAAGAACCGGTAATCGGCAATCGGTGAGTGCCACACCGGGAAAAATAATCGCCTCGACGATAATGGAATTTTTCACTTGAATATGTCACACCACAAAATGTTATACAGAGGTGCCACCGATTTTTGGCCGGTCTCGTCCTCCGCAGTGCAATGCCAGAAGGAAGCAATCAATAATTTTTAATATATGCACCATAATTTTAGATAAGTTAAATAATTTTGGGGCTATTTCGGTAACATCCGTGTAAATAGTGTGTATGTGCGTATGTGGGTCTAAAAGCATCTTTCTTATGTCATTTTATTTATCTGGAATTTAAGAATTTTTTCTTTTTTTTGGGTACTGAATGGGAATTTAAAACCCGTTTTAATTTTTATTGAAAATCTTTTTTCTTGGCAATGTGTCACTTTCGTGTTCAGCAAAATGATTAGAAGTGAGTGATTTCTATTCACTACGTTATGCAGAATCCAAATTTGAAACCAGTTTTTTTCCATCATGTTCACTTTTCCGGATAATCACTTTTAACACGTAATAACCATATTCAAGGATCAGGTCAGGTCAGGTCAGGTCGGTAGTTTGTATAAGATTTAAATATTGAGGGAACTGTATACATGGTGAAAAACAGTTGTATAACTGAGACTTTATAAAGTATATGGGTAGTATGTCATTTGGTGCTTAAAAACGTGGTTATACGAAAAAGCAAAAACGATGAAAGTATAGAGCATCACCTACTTTTGACTTTTTTTGAAAGGGAAAGTGTTAATAAGAACGCTCGAAACCAGCCAAAAAAATAACTTTCAGAAGTTTGGGTGCAATTTTCTCAAAATCCCTCCAATTAAAATTAAAACGTATTTCCAATTTGCCTTCAATACACCAAGAAAGATAGAGTGCACCCCCTTTCGTTTAGAGGAGGATTTTGGTGTTGGACAGTGATTACTAATCTGGATTTGGTTTTTATTGGATTGGAGGAGGAAGAAGATGATTCATTCGAGTAATAATTCTGTATCGAATTAAATCCATTTTATTGTGGAATAGCTTTGGATGAGTGATTAGATCGGGTTGATAGAGTATCGTTTTCCGTTTTTGGGGTGAAAATAATGTGAGATTGGTTTAATCAGTGTGACCTTTATGATAATGAAAACCTTCCGGTGTCGAGAGACAAGGGTAGGAACGAGATTAAAAAGCTGTCAAGAAATCTCCATTTCTAACTAGGTGGAGTTTTCTATATTTAGGTAGAGTTAATGGCATCTTCAAGTCGTGAAAGTTAAAGGTACAAGTGCACGTGGCCTTCCCCACGTGGATGGTCTTATGTTGGCGATCAATACTAAGGCCGTCGCCCTAAAATTTGCAATAAACAATCTGTAAGAGTGTCGGAGAATGTAGTGCGGTATCGACAAGTGTTTGATTTCGGTTTGGTCGTTGAATTGGGTTAGGTTGACTGAAAATATCGCGGTGATGCTAAAGATAGCATGTCGACAGTGAAGAGTTGGTGCATAAATAGATGAGGGAGTAAGGTTAAGAATGAGCGAGGGGAATGTGTGGAATGGTGCATGCGGCAGAGCAGCCGAAGAGCGTCGCCGAGGGGGAGCACCTGGGGATGCTGGGGCGGGATGCAGCATCCAAGGAGTGAAGGCGGGAGTGGCCGTCATACCTGGCGCCTTCGGGGGGCCGTGGGTCCTGCCTCGGCTTGAGGACAGGGGTCAGCCCCCATTTCTCCACCAATTCGAAGCGGGAAATGTTGGCGGATCACGAGAGGGGAGCCGCATCTCCCCCCTCGAGCCCCATGCCGGACTTCTGGGGCTGCACTCTCACTCGGCCGCGATCACACACAGACTGCGCCCGGCCGCTGCTGTCGGCCGCCGTCGCCCGCGCTCGGGGGCCTCCGGCGGCGCACTGCTGCCAACCTCCGGCCCCTCGGCTGCCCCTCGGGCACGCTGTCCGCACCAGGTGGCCCTAGCACGCCCTTTGGCCGCTCGACGACCGCCGCGGACGCCAACAGGGCCCCGGCCCGTCGCGAGGACCCATGGCTTCTGGGGACTTGGCGGACGCGTTGGCACCACTGCCGGTGGTGGGGGAGAGCCGAGTGATCATTGATCAGGAGAGGAGAAAAGCGTCGCGCGAGAGTGCTGCAGAAACGATCAATAACAAACCCCCGCACTGCTACAGCTGATCTTGGACCGACAACCGCAACAGCCGACGAAGAGACGGCGCACAATCTCTCATCTCTCCCTGTGCAAGAGGACTCATCGAACGACCTAACCTACACGATTTAGCAGGGCCGGACTTCACAGCAGGGAATTCCCCTGACTCCAAGAGGTCTTCTACTTCATACTTCTGCATCTGTCTCCCTCCAGAAGTTGTTAACCGGCCCTGCGATTAATGCCTGCCGGTCAACGCTTGCTGCAGTACACCACAGCTCACCCAAGAAAATTTGCATTAGAGGAAACCGGCACTGAATCAGGAGACTTTGAAGTCCCCCTTGCAGTGTCAAGGGCGCCGCGACGCTTATTCAAATCGCGGTGAATTCACCAAAGAAATTCCATTCGAGCCGGAAATAGCCTCGGACAACGGCACGAAATGAATTGGGAACAGTTTATGATAATGAATGCCGATGGAGGGATGAAATCGTAAATTTCAACTACGGCTTCTGCTTCGATTCCCTCAAACTGAGAAAATGATCTATTTCCAAAGAATGAAGAGAAGTGAGACCAACCAAGAAATGACGATCTTATCTCCACCAAGACCAGGACGTCTTTTAATAAAATACGATGGACGAGAGTTTCGAGAAAAATTTCAAGATGATGCACATAGATTACGTCAACGTATTTCGATTTTGATTACATTTAATAACAACAACTCATCCCCACTGACCCACACAATAACTTTCAAAGTAAGATAACAACATGATCAAAACTCCCACAAGACAGTGGAATGAAAAATGAGAAAAGTTGCAAATCTAAACACACAACTGTTATGCCATCATTGTTTCATTCAGAAATAGACAGAATTCAATCCATTGATTAGTTTGACTGAAAGAACAAAGAATGGACAGAAGCACAATGCACACAACACAATACTGTCCACCCTTCCAACTTTAGCATTTAGATAAATGCAAGGACATTACAGAGTGATAATTCCCATTTTTTTTAAAGCTTTGAATGATGAATGTATGTCTGATTATGCTATTTTCATTTTCAAAATCTTTCTTCCACAGCAGTATGGCCAAAATGGGATGTATAAAAAATTATGTGTGGAACCATTGGACACTGTTCTAAGGACACATTACAAATATAACCTATTTACTTTTATCGAAAACAGCTTTCCTGACGTTAGAAAATGCCTAAAGTGTATACCGCCCTTTACAGTCTAAAAACCTTCCAAAAAGTTATCTGTACGAGATGCTAGATTCTTCCCTAGAATCCAAACGTGGCTTCTTTAGAGTTTAACTTTTTAACTCATTTAATAAAGCCACATCAATGAGATAAGACCGGTGCATTCGAGACCAAAAAAATCGTTACAAAACCATTAACCACTGACGATAAATAATGAATCATCTGTGTACAAAAAGAGAAACGATGATTTTGTAATTTTGCGAGAATAGTTGTCGTAATGCGAAAAAGTTTTAATTATTGCCGCAGGGCAAACTATTCAATATTCCGCATTAGAACTAAGAAAACAAAGTGGTGAGCAGAAGTGGTAGCAACCCCGTCCATAATTTAGAAGTTAGAATCTTGGGTTAAAATATTGGGGTAGATCAATACGGCGCTGGGAAGTTTTCGCATTGAATTTGTCAATTTCGAAAAAATCCCTAGAATAATTGGCTGAGCCAAATCATGTGGAGCGAAGGGGAAGAAACTTAATTAATTCACGAACCGTAACATTATTATTTTATTAGTTTGCACTCACCAGACTTAACATATTAAACCTGGGGCGGCAAGTCTTAGATTAGACCTCTCTCCGCTTTGAATTTTTTCACAATTCGGTGTCTTTATCCATTATCCTTGATTGCATCTCGTGAGAGAAAGGTCGACGACTCAAGGACACGGATATTGATAGAATGGTATAGATTCAGAGACACGTACCAGTAATTTTTAGGGGCAGGAGACAAAGGCAAACCTATTTTTAGATCGAATAAATAATTAGATTTTGGGACGGACGTTCTTGACGATAACTAATGGATCGGGATTACAGAACCGGTTTCTTTGCTAAATTTCGCTCGAAATCGGATTGATCAAACTAATAAGATCCTTCTTGTAAAAAGCTCCCTTCAGGTCCTGGCGATAGATGGCGGCAAGCTCCGAATATCGTGTAAAGTTGTTCAGTGATGTATCACATGCGCACATTGCTATTAAATGGCGGAAATAGCGGCATAGATGTTGGGACGTCGGCGGCGTCGCGACGCTCAGTTGCACAACAGCAACCAGAGAATCACTTTCTGCTGATTTCCCGCCGAACACGCAGCTCATTGTACTACAACATTAGCCATCGATCCGGTCACTCCCTTGAATTATTTAATAAGCTGTGTGTAACGAGCATAAAATATTACACGTAGATTTCTGTGCGTTATTTCTGGCTCTTCACGACCAAAAGACAGTTTTTTTAATAATTACTTGCTTCGATTAACAGGCTAAAAGGGATTTCCCGGAAATTTAAAACAGTTTACATAATACAGACTGCTTTCGTTTCGAATCAGTTGTAATAAAAATAAATCAGTTTTATTACGACCATGACCCACTTTTCGCTTTTCTCTAACAATAAGAAGGTTGGTATTGTAAAGGAGCTTATCGCGATAAAAATGTGATAATAAATTGGGATTCCAGTTCCGGTTTTCCGTCTTTGTTGTGTGCCAGCTATCAATTTTACCAGTTATTGATGTTATCATGGAAATTCTGAATAAAGCTGAGACACGACTTTCGTCGGTTGTATTCCTTGAGGTCTTTAACCTGACTTACGCATCATTTATTTATTTTTCACTGTTTTGCAGCAGTCAAAATAAATTT
This sequence comes from Tribolium castaneum, assembly GCF_031307605.1. NCBI lineage: Eukaryota > Metazoa > Arthropoda > Insecta > Coleoptera > Tenebrionidae > Tribolium > Tribolium castaneum. The sequence continues at coordinate 28,491,806 of NC_087394.1, forward strand.
AACAATTAAAATCGAAACACTAAAATACCGTCAACGTAATAATTACCTTTAAAAACAGATTAATTCACGATTATATCACAACTAGTGCATTTAATGGCAACGATTAGTTACGTCTAATCGGTACATCTATATGTAAAATTGATGTATGTTGTGTCTGTAAATAGGTACACGTCTCTAGATAAACGATTTGATTAAAATTTAAAAAAATGCACCACTCAGAAAGTTGAGTATTTTTAACTTCCTGTCGTATCTTCAATGTTTCTTGAAATATTAAAAAAACGTCACTTTAATTTAGTGTTAAGTTCTGAGGTATTAACTGTTTATATTTTATGTTTAAATAACGAAAATAGTTGGAGACGTACCTACTTTAAAAAACTAAAAATGTGGGGTTCAATGAATTTAATTTTTTGATTCATGTATTTATAATGGACGATGAAATCGATACAGGACGAGTAATAATTACCACCGACATTTTCATTCAATTGAAATTGCCACAAAAACGTTAATTACATTATAACAACAGTCGGGTAATGTTTTGTAAAATTTTAAAAGTGGTGGTGGTGCAGAAGTTTTAGAAAAAAGCTATACTCCCGTAACATTCTATTTTTAATTCCTTTCGATTCTTTGATGTAACTTTCCAGTTATCAATAGACTATAATCCATTATAATAATTCGTAATTAATTTCCCATCGTGGGTCTAAAAATATGTCGTCCATATGGCCACAGTTAAGTAAATAAATAAAAGCATTTACAGAAAGTTAACTATTTACATTAACTTGACTAAATTGATGAACTCAAGAAATCAATCTATCGATTTCTTATTTACATTTGTTATCAAAGTGGAAGCTATGACAATCATTGCATTCACCATGTGTGTAATAAAATGTTCTGAACCTAACAAGACCTGCGATGCAGTCTTAACGACAAATTATCAATAATTACAAACGAGTTTTAATTCTTCTAATGTTGTTATCTATACCTGGGGGCGCGAGCCTCATCTCCCAATCCATAGAGACCAGCAACAGCGGCCATCGCTAAGAGAAAAAATAGCACTTGTGAACCCCTCCATCGGTGCTCCAGAGCATACTCGTCTGAAACACTTCTTCACATCACGATTCACTTCACATCGTTAATTCCAACAGTGTTTTCCTAGTCCATCCTGGACACAATTGGACTGTTTTCAAGCAATTTATCTTTTAGTTGATTTTACAGCAAAGAGGGAAAACAAACCGATAAATTTCCTTGTATGTGTGATCGGGACTGAATTAATTAATTTGTCACGTTCAGTGATTGTTGATATAAAGGTCTACATCCTGATTGTGAGATTACGTGCAAAGGAACGTAGCGTGAAAGATTACAATCGGAAAAAGTTTTATCATGAGTTAACAAGTTTTTGACGGAAGGAGCAAATTGTTGCGATTTTAATTCATCAGATGCATCGATCTGAACCCAATTAAAACTGCCACTCTTCAGCTAATCAGAGAAAGAAAGCTGAGGGTAATTTGTAAAAAGCCTCACACGAACCGCCCTTTCTGAGGTAATAAATCAAACCTAATCATGCTAAGGTATTTGCCCCACTGTTCGATCAAACTACATTTTCTTTTATATTCACTCGTGCAAAAGTGCACTATTGGAGTAAAAAACCGTTTTGATACATTGTAAAATTGTCTGTTGTGTGGCTTGAATTTTATTAACCTGCAGCGATGCAATTTACGGTCTAATAAAACACATTACGTTATTTATACCTAGCTGAAGGCTCCCAATAACACACTTTCGGAAACTTTCTGAAAATGGACAAAATAATATTTTCCAAATTTATCACACTTGAGGTTCCCACGTAAACAACTTTACTCATTGTTCAAATTTAAAAAGCAAAGTGCTTTATCTTCATCTTACAGTGCAATCACGCTGTGAATCTAATGAAAACGAAACTCTAATTTCCTGAAAAATGGAGTTTGTTAAAAATTGTTAATGGATATTTTCACAGGATAAAATAACAACATTATTGATTTATTTTTTAAAGATGCGGTACTCAGTGTTTCGTGGCCTAACATTTAACAATTACATTATTCTTTGTCAAGTTTAGTATTCTACACGCAGAACCAATTTGTTCCATATAATTTTATGCTAATCGGTGTGTTATTAAACGCGGTTTTGCTTGGTTAAACAAAAAAATGGATGAACACGAAGGATCTGCAGAATTAAAAAAACACATTCCAGTTATACCTACCACAATTTATAAATTATTTTAATATCTCTGTTACAGTTGAAATCCTAGAGTGTTTGAAATATTTAAATTCACATTTTTGGTGGCCATTTCTACAGTGTGGAATCTTTAACTGGAATAAAATTTATAACTTGGATTTAGGCAATTTTTGTAAAAACTCCAAAAACAGGTCGCTTTTTGTTTTTTCTTCATTTGGTGGCTATGATTTTTGTTTATCTGCTGTCAAAACTGCACAGCCACCTCCAACTTTTTTTTTAAATTAACAGTATGTCGTGTGACACCTCATGTAAAAGAGTGAAAATATTTACTAAAATAAAATTTTTAAGCGATTTTTGTAAAAAATCCTGACAGGTCAATTTTTTATTTTCTTTGCACATTATTTGGTGCATGCGGTTTTTGTTTATGTGCTTTCAAAAATATACAACGCACTCTTTGTTTTCTGAATATATTCAAAGCTTACGCGATAAAAAATAAAAACAAATTTTCATGAGTTGAAATTAGGCAAATCACATTAGAAATATTGCAAAATTCTAGAAATTCATGCTACTATCGTTATGTTATTTTTCAGGAAAGGAACGGTGCCCATTTTGAACAATTGTTTGATTGAAGGTTAACTTATAGAATTGGTTTTTATTTTTTTTTATCACAAAGGGTTGAAAAAATTCAAAAAACATATAGTGCAATGTAATGCTTGCGAAAAGGGCTTTCATGCGAAGTATCACTTGACATGCTATTACATTTGAAAAAAAAGTTAGAAGTGGCTGTGCATTTCTGACAACAGATAAACAAAAACCATATGCACCAAATAATAGGCAAAAAAAAATAAAAATTGACCTGTTTCGGAAATTTTCACCAAAATCGCCTTAATCAAAGTTATGAATTTTATTCCAGTTAAAAATTCCACGCACAAGTGTTCTGAAAACAATCGGTCAAATCCAGATAAAACCTAAACCTATAATCCGGAGCTAAAGCAAATCTCTTAATGGCTTTTAATTTCTTTTATAGCCGCGTTTCTTCGAGCCTATGCAAAGACACTCTTTCAGTCCCCAAAACGTTGAGGTATGAAACGTTCTACGAACAGCAAGACTTGCAGTTTCCAGAATTCGATAAAATTAACATAGCGAATGTAAACACGTGTCTGGCACTAAATTATGGCTGCCTGCATGCGAAGTTTCACCCCTGGTTTGGGCAAAGTTCAAAAATAAATTGAACAGCATTGTCTTTGACTGTAAAAAGCACTTGTGACACCTTGACTTCTGATTAATGAGGCGTCTATTTTTAACCGCGTCTATTAATCATATTATGTTAACGAGTTTTCATTGGCCCCACTTTAAAACAATATGAAAATGAAGGTTGTCGTCGATAATTCAGCAAAGTTTGCCTGATCACTTGGCACAACTTTCGATTCGGACAATAAAACAGCCGCTTTGCACGTGCTAATCGATCATAATTTAAGTTCCGCTATAAAATCAACAATGAAACGCGGCGTAGGCCTACAGCTAAAAAATCACCGGAACAAAGTAACACTTTACAATGTGACCAAATCGATTCTTAACTCTATGGAAATAACTTTATGTTTATTCAAATACGCCACAATGAAACTAAAAACATTCATAAGCAAATACGTGGCGAATATAAATTCGTTCCTTTCAAATGAAAATGGGCTTAGAGCTTTCTACTTTTGAAGGGATTATTTCTAAACTTAACCAAGGACTTTGCTTGCATTTCCTTTGTGTGCCATAATAGCTTCCTCAAACTAAAATTATTAAGAGTGGACATGAATTGAAGAAAAAATGACTTGCTTGCTCGAAAGACCTTGAGTCGCCGCTAATCCTATTACGAGACATAGTTGCGCGTAAAGCTTTCGTATCAAATATTTCCGGTGTTGTGCTACTCTGAATGTCAATTACACAAATCCCGGATTATTACTTTTTGATTAGGACGTTGTGCTAATTGGGTGTCAATTGTTAGAGTGACAACTTTAACTCGGGATTGATTTTAATGAAGTTAATAATTCAATGTTGAAAACTTGTGATCAGTTTTACGATAATAGTTGTTTCTCGTGTTAAATGGTGACACGTAGATTACTAGCGTTTCGATATTGATTGTTCAATAGTCGCCACATAACTGTAAATTAAAATGTTAAAAATGGTGGATGCGCCGGGAAAGTAACCTAAAATTCGTTTATTGATTTAAACAGGAATTAATTAGCATAAGCCCTAAAAAATTTTAAACACTGGCCATAATCCCACAAGCCCCCCTCTTAATTGGCAGCGCCGCGCGATGCAAATTTTATTTTTCTTGATAACTCGAAGCGAATTGAGTCTATTAAAATTTTATTATTCCACTAAGGACTCGCGCCGCAATCTTGCGGATGCGAATTATCTCGTTGCAAACTATAATTAATGCATTTCCTAAACAAATTCCTCCACGGTTTTACCTATTTGCGTTTTCCTATTTCACCTGTTTAAAGTGGATTTTTCGCGACACATTCTTGTGGTGGAATTTGTGACGACACTGAGGGTGAATCGGCGCGGTTGGAAAGTCGAAAACGTGTGACGGTACGAGTGGTCGGGTTTAATAGTTTCATAAAATTGTTAATGTGAGTCGTAAAAACGTATTTATGATAAGTGCGTCTAATAAAAGAAATGAAAAAGGTAAACAACTGTGGAGAACCGACCGCTTTAGTGTGGGAACGATCTGGGAGTTTTGTATTTTCATTAGGCTAATAGTAAATCAATTGCAACTAAACGAAATTAAAAGAGATGATGTAGTCATAATCATTAAACTGCCATCACCTTGGGTTTATTTTAACCGTTGCTACTAGAAATTCTTTTATATTAAAAAAATAGGTAACTTATCGAAGTGTACGGCTTTAAAACATTTTTTGTTGAGTTCTGACTGACTGGAAACACGACTCTAGTTTGTAAATTTTTCGATACATTCCAGCAGCAAGTTCGGAGCAGATCCGCAGCCGCTCGAAGTTTATGCAAAGTATCACAAGCTTTGCGAAGTAGAGAGAACGATGAGTTTTGGCTTGTTTTAAGATATTTGCTTAAGTACTGTTTTAAACAAATATGGAAATATTGGGTTTTATTGATTTATTCAAAATGAATGGTAAATGAAGTTCAAGGTCGAAAGCACCGAGGATTCCACAGCTAAAATGCAAATTAATAAATACAGTTTTACGCAATCTACTCATGGTTATAAAACAAAATATACAATTAGGAAGATCGAGTTGAAGTAATTATAATTACACATTCCATCCATCTATTTAATAATAATAGTATGGCCGCCTTCCAACTTTTGTAGTAAACATCATTAACTTTAAAAAATAGCAATGACCAAGATCAATATCTACGATAAAAGGTCTTCGATGCGGATGCGTTAATTATAAACCAACCGCGCTCAAACACGCTACACAACCCCGTTATTTAGGCAGAAAATTATTAATACTCAATTATTTCTAGTCGAAATAATGGTTCGTTCTAAATATTTAGGTAAACAAATTTTTCGCAAAAATTAAAAAAACACCAATGATATTAAAACTAAAATTCTGTTTCTCCTTTTATAAAGTTACACATTTTATTACAAAAGTATTACAGAAGAATGTATGTCGATGCAAAAAAAATTAAACTAGGTCAAGGTCAAGGTGAATTCTATTAAAAAATTGCAAACAATTTAAGCCAACACAGCTCTAAGATATAGACAACCAAACCAAAGGAATCATCTTGTACTTCACAATAAAAATAGATATGATTATAAAAAGGGGCGTAATTTTTTCTTCTCATTATCGTGAAAATTTTCTGGCCAATTTTTCCTAGCGTATTAAGAAAGCGATGCCCAACGTTTAGAGAACTAGTTGAATTAAAATTAGTTTAAACCAATTTGAAGTCGAGACGCTCTAACGCTTGAAGTGCTTGAAGTTTTTTGGTACAAAAAAATTGAGTGATTTTGTATCTCGTTTTGCCTCCTAGCGTTTAATTCTCCAACATCAGACATAGTAATAAAAAAGAAATTCAACATTATAAAGTATCAAGGTATCAAAATATCATGAATAATATTTCTATCAATAAATTTAATGTTTTTAGATAAATAATATGAATTGTAATGTTGTTCCCAAAAATGGCGCACCAACGTTGTTGAGAAACAAGTCCAGATTACGGGAAAAATCTAGAAAAAATTCATACTCTAAAAAACCTAGAGCTGCAAACTTTTTTTATTAACTTCTTAAGTTTCCATTATTTTTTTAAGTTTTTGTGTTTCACACTATGTAATCGTTCCCTTACAAATTATTTCTTAAATAATTATTTTTAAATTTACTATCAGACATTAGCAGTTTTTCAATTAAGAAAAAATAAAATTTATCAAAAAAAAATCACAAAAGGTAAACGTGGTAACACTGGGAATTATTTCCTGGGAAACCATTTCAATTTATTTTTATTGTTGATCAAATTCTATTGCGATCATGATTGTTAGACAACGTTCTCACATCATTTATTTAAAATTGGTTATCAATAAGTTTAATACAATTTTTTTTACTATTTTTATCTTTATATGTAAGCAATTCTCTATGACACACCGTTCCTGGTTTTGGCACCTGGTATAAGTTTGACTGTTTTGTATACAGGATGATTCTCAAAGAGACCGACAACATTTTATCATAGATTTCTCCCTAAATCAGTGTCACTTACGGCGCTCATGAGTTGAAATTAGTTGAACTTGAAAAAAATAAGCTCGTTTTCATCCATCATAAATAGAGATAATACGAAGTGATCATTGTTGTACGTTGTCATCAAATAATTACCACTAACGAACACATCAGTGACGTACGCTTTATCACCAACATAAATTAAAAAAAATATATAAAAGAAATATACAAAAAATTTTGTACAATTTTTCCCAGCATGTGCTCGTTCTACCATGTGTAGAATTTTGTCGGTCTATTTAAGAATTACGCTGTATACACTGTATTAAAAAATATGAAAGTTTCGACAAAAATATTAATGTCTATTTTGGTACTCATACATCAGGATAACAATCCACTGAGACTATACGTTACAGAGAACTTTTGCTCTACACACATAGTTTGCTAATAACCTCGAAAGCCATTATTCCTGCAGTGAAGGCTTAGTTATATATGGACACGTTGTTTTGAAATTGGAACATGTGGTAAAGCTCAGTTTAGTTAGACTAATAATTCTAATTAAATTAGTTTATTTCGAAATTTTAATTACAAAATTTAGGTTGGTTACACTGGAAAATTTTACCGATTTTTGGATAAAAGCCAACTTGTTTACTTTTTAAACATGTAGAGAAAGCGTACGATGTTGTTCGTCACAATGAGATGTGCTTTTAGCGTTTTGTGTACGAAAAGAAAAAGACAAATTTCACAAAGCTTCACTTTGTGCTTTTCGCCCAATTAGAATAACAAACAATATCGAATTTTTGAAACAAAAACGTTTAGAAGAACATTTAGGGAACAGATGCTATTATGTCACGCTAAAGCTTAGGTATATGGCTCATTTAATCGGCTGAATAGCCGGTAGATCGGGTAAATTTATTTTATCCTGTGTTATCTGAGAGCCGGAGGATTGTATTAACCTCACACGACATTTCACTGGTTGTATTAAAATCCATATCGGGTGAAACAGACAAAATTTATGCGGGATTTTTATGTGGGGCCACATTTGGTTGATTTAATTTCGTGTCACTGAACCACCTGTAATGGTTAAACCACCTCAGAAAATACGGAGCAAGTGGAAGCTGACCAATCGAAGGGTTCTGTAAATAGCTAGTGACCTTTAAATATCGTCCGCAAATACACAAAATTTGAATAATTGAATTTTACATGGCTGCATGAGAAAAGTGTTTTTAATAATCATTTTCCGATAATTTGAAGTGGGGTTGCTTGCCCCGAGTGTAATTTTTGTGCTGTTGGGGTTAATGTAAAAAGCTTCATTAAAGTAACGATGGCCATTCTGTGCAGGCACTTGCATAATGAAAACTTCTGTCGCGCATTCGACATGTAACCAGAGATTTTATTTATAGCACGTTTCGCTTGCCGAGTAATTAATAACAATAATTAGTGGCTTAAAATTGTAATTTAGCACAGGAATTAATTCGTTTCTTAATTGCGGTATCACGTGATGTTCTTTCGAACGTATTTATTTACCTTAATTTTGCTGTAAAATCAATTAAAAGATATGAAAAAAAACATTTTTTATTGTAAGCACATTTCACCACCATTCCAACTCATCCGATCAATTCTTTTATTAAGTTTCGTCGTTTATTATTTTTATCGATTGGAAATTTTCTTGGAACCGATCACTCCGTGTAAAAATCCACTAAAGCTCACTCCGATTTCGCCGCGAACGCAGACCCGAACACGCGAAAAGTTTCGCACTCGAAGTTGCCCAAGTTGGCAAAGAGAAGTAAAAGAATTTGTATGAGTGACATCGAGGCCGGCCGTGATACAATGCAGTATCAGTAGTGGTTGGTAAAGGGGTGACGAAATACCACGACATGGTACGATACTCGACGATCGGCCGCATGGCCAACTTGATATATTTGTTTTGTTCTTAAGCGGGCTTGTTTAATGGCAAAACGGCCGATTTTGGGGATTTGCCAGCTTTTTGGCCCATTGCCCTTCTGGCTCAACCCACAAACTTTCACATAAATTTTTAGGTTTTTTCGAGATGGCGCCGACATGGCTGGGCAATGGGCGGTATTGATTGCATTAATATTTATTTTAATGTACTTAGAGTCATTGTACCTTCTGACGCTTCCATTCCAGGGAGCAAACCCCGTGACCTTCAAGCCGGTAGACCCATCAAAAAGTCATTTGTTACCATCACCAAAAAACTCAATTCAATTGAAGATTAATTAAGTCAAAGTCAAAGAATGCGCTTTTGGTCGAGTCGCCTTAGTTTCATGTATCTTGCATCAGATAAGAATGAGGGTGGATATCTGCCCGAGCTTTGAAAGCACGTGTTCTCAAAGCACGTGCACTCAAGCTCGTTAATTTTCAGTTTAACTAGAACAAATCGGATTAATTTGTTAAGTGCATTCTTTCTCAAATGTTTTATCTAATGGAATTTGTTTCGGCTTTTAATAAATGCGCAAAATCTTGTTAGTAATTTATTAGTCACGGCAAATTTAGTGGAAAATAAACTGGCAGATACAACATCAATCTTGGAGACAGAAAACGATAGTTGTACACTAATGGCCTCCAATGCTAATGATAATAGAGAAAAATCTACTTCCAAGATGCGCCGCAAAAAACGCGATTTCCTTTAATTATTATTGTAGAACAAAAATAGTTGTCATCAAGTCGTAAATAAAACGAAACTGCAGCAAGAAAAAGAAAATAGAAAGGCCCCATAGTTTTGTGAAAGAATGAAAATATTTACTAGTAAACAGATACATTTATAGCAAAGTGGGTCAAGGTCACGCCTTCAGATTTGATAAAACTGTTTCTTAAGAATGCTTGTCTACATTCTTTAAAAACAAAATAAAAAGTACAAGTAGTAATAGAAATAAATCAGAAATGGGCTTTGCTACATTTATTTTTATTAATCGTCACGTGAACGAGTTATTTATAATGACGAAGAGAGAGAGGAACTTACAAGAACGATTTTATTACAAAGGTTTGTTAAAAGAGCCACCTCCTAAACAAATGTAGTTCAAAATGTAAATTTCAAAAATGCGTTAAATTCGCAAATATCAATAAACACTTTTCTTCCGGTATAAATAAAAAAGCAATAAAATTTCTGTACTTTTCAGCTAATTCACACGTTCACAACAGGTGATTTAAAGAATGAAATACCTACATGTCAATAAAATTAAAATTAGAATAGGTAAATCAAAGTTAATAGTAGTTTTGAAATTCGCTAAACAATGGTAAGAAAGTCTGAATCTTTCTCTCCACACAGTTAAAAAGCTTTTTTCACAATGCAATTTTAATTTTTTGTAATTACATGAAACAATTAATTTAATAGATTTTTTCTCGCTTTCTTTCAAAAATTCTTTGCAGCTCTCTTTCTTTTCTCTTTTCTAACATTTACATTTTTTTATATACTAGGTATAAGTCGAGACAAAAGTACAGTACGGTTCAGTGTGTCCTCCCCCTCGACACCTAAAGGGAATAAAAAGGTAATGGTTACATTACATTACATAGGTATAATTTTTGCTATTAATTTTTGCTGAGCTTCACACGATGACTCATTCGTTCCAACTGTATCTAAGATTTTTTGTTAATCTAACAATTTTATTAACAGATTTACTATTTATCGGCTCAAAATAAAAATTCTTGTATTAAAAATGGTGGATGCGCCGGGCAAAGTAAAATAAACTTTGCATAAATAAATAAAAATATTGTAATTAGTTCAACTTTTAACTATAAAAAAAGTTTTCCTTGTTATTTTAATATTAATTTGTCCTCCAGCACCACTTTTTGCTTCAAGAAATCGAGTAAAGCTGTATAATTTAGGCAAAGCTTGACGGGGACCCTGACTGTTCACTCGTATAATAATTTTATACACATCGAATGGAAAATGATACCTGTTTATCGCTTAACAATAAATTGGTATAAATAGGTAGATTCAATAAAGAAACAAATGATTTTTAAGATTAAGCTATAACGCCATTCGTGCTTTCTCTTTCAACTCGAAGTCTTATTACCAATATAAACAATTTCATTAACTTTAATATTCCTGAAATGTTAAATTACCGTCAGTAATGATCGTCTATACAAAAATATTATTAAATTCTAAAATTAATAATTTTTAAAAAATGTTTATTCATTTTTGCATATTGCGTAGTATATTATAAAAAGTGTTTTATAATCCAGTCTATTGTTCAAAAAAATATTCGTTTTAGTTAGAATCATGTTAATGATAAACAATTGTGTACGAAAACATTATTGTGCAAAAATGGTGGATGCGCCGGGCAAAATCGACAATTGGGTACAACTTATCGTATAATTTATTTTTTATTTTGTACAAAGAACAAATACCATTTTTGTGAAAACTGTGAGTCATGTACATGTTTGATACCTATCACGAACCGTCTTTATCTTTTATTTCGACCCATCATACCGAGAAATTTTATGACACATCAAATTACATCTATTTAGGAAAAATTCCATGTAAATTTGGACAGTCATAAGTACGATTAACGTTTCGATGAAATACTTATTGATTTTAACGTACAATTCGTGAGGAATAAATCATAAATCAATCGCTTTTGCAGGAAGCCGCACATACAATATTTCAGTAGAGATCTCTACATAATTCAAAATTAAAAACGCATTCTGTTATTGTTTTGCAAACCATGACACTATAAACCCATAATAAAATGTTTTACGTTTCACGTTAGAAAACCAAAACAAAATAAGTCGTATTCATCACAACATATCGATATTCTCTTTCCCTCGGTCACATTTTTACAACTGCCATAACAAGGCAATAAAATGACACTTTAGCCCGCGAACGCGATTTACCAATATTCGATTCTTTGTTCCTGGGCATCGTGTTAAAGAAAATCACGTGCCTAGGGTCAATCTATCCGACAAAGGAAACTCGAGAGATTCCCAGACGTTAGTCTGATAGAAATAAAAGAAATTTAAACGATTTGTGAAAACTTTAAAGAAAAGTTCTCAACGTGTTGAATTCATATTCACGCGTCTAAATTTAGACTTTATAACTCGAATTAATTTATTCGCTATAAAAACAAGACACACACCGGTGAAAGAGTAAACACGTGACGTGGCCGAAGTTCATTTACTCACGACGGTCACAAAACTGAAAATTTCAATTAGTGCGTTTACAGGACCACCCGATCTAGGTCAAAGCGTGCCAACTGTCGGTGGAAAAATATGTTACGGTGCTCCCAGTTTGCGACAAGATGTGTCTCGGTTTAAAAGGATTTATGGCACTTTCTTATAAAGAGTTTTTCCGCTTTGTTTGATCACACAACTGAATATATAATAGAATCAGATGTATGCTTGTTTCATATTCAGCAATTTTTTGCACATGTTTCCAGTCGTGGGCTTTATATAAAAAAGTTTTAACTGTTTACTTACTACACCAGGCATCCGAGATGAAGAAATGGGACTTACCTGAAATCAAAAACAAACATAAGAATTCAATTATCATTATTTCGAATGTGGAAATGCATACAAACCTGGATGTCGATTTAAAATGTACGCGAAATAAAAGAACCATTTTATTGCCATTGCCAGTAAACCAAACGCCATTTGAGATAATTGTATTAAAGCTATTAAAGTGTTATCCATTTACCTAATTAAAATCAAAGCTACTAATACGAGTTTAACGGAACGTTCTGCACTTCTGGGTTAAACTAATTATAATTGTGGCTTAGCAAAGTTCTAATTTCAGAATTTTATTATAGTAACACACTTTTCAAGATTCACTCTATTGCAACTCAGTGGAGGACTACATTAGATTTTACGACTGCACTAAACTTAATTTAATGCAGTTCTGCCCGAAAGATTAAAATTAACAAGTTGACAAGTCTATAGACAAGCTCCTGACGGAGGAATTAATAATTTGTGTAAAAACGTAAATCACGAATTTATGCGATAGTTGGCAATTAATAATCGTTTTGCCAATCAGGCGTCAAGTGAAATTAGTTCCGTCCCAAGACTGTTACCACAGCACTCAAGAAAGGTGATATCGAATACCAGAAGAGCAATAAAGACAACACAAGTTCAGCGTACGAGGAGCTTTATTCGTCGCATTGTTTGGAAAGGGTGTTTGCCCGGTAGGGGCGTAAAGCTCCTGGAATCGATCGTATGGTTTAAATTAAGAACATGTCGGAAGAAAGCCGAATTTCAATTTGAAATGCCGAAAAACAATCATTTCAGACGACACTCGCTGCTAAACGGGGTCAGAGGTTTTTTCCCGAAATGATAAATGTGTGTTGTTGGTAATTTTACGATCAAGAGTTTCGTAATGTGTTATTTACTTCCGAGTTGCAAATTTCATGAAGAGTTTCTCGAATTCAAGCTCTCTTTATGACAGTCCAGAAACTTTCTCATTAGGGTTTGCGGCGAAAATTTGCAAATTGTCGTAGGTTTAATTAGCACTTTTTCATACAACTAGGAATTGTTGGTAACGAGTAGAAATATCGATTCATGCAATGATATTGCGCGTGAACGTGTGCGTACACTGGAGATCAAAGAACTGAACAGCTGACCCCAGTGTGTTATTTTTGAGTGCCCCTCCCGCCGTGTCAACAACTACGCAAACTACTTCCAGTCACTTGTAGCTTCTAATTCTATTCTTGTACTTCCTAATCTAATAATAAGCACGTCAAGACTTACCCTCCTGCGACTAATATCATCTGCATGTCTCATGAGTAGGCTGTTTGGTTCACTTTTAAGAAATGTGAGATCCGCCACTAAAAATCCAAATGGTGTGTAAAACACACCTGTTTACCATTTTGTTGCAGCACCAAAACAATACGCGCTTTTGGGATTACGTCTGCATTTTACGACACGGTCATCATAATTTGTTTGTTTTCGGCTCCTACAAAGTCGCGTTTACTTTCGGGAAGATTTCGACAGATTGCTAGAGTTGACCACACGCACGTGTCTGTGACCCAAAACTACTCACTACATTGTTTCGTGGGTTAGGCCAACCATTACTGGAATTTCGAATTCGATCATTATCTGAACAACGTCTGCATTGGTGAAGAATCGGAGATTAAATGCGACGCCTGACCCACTGAATTTTAACAACTTGGCAGGACACTGCAGTTCGATATCGCTGACAGATGGGATCGATTTTTTAAAAACGGGACTAAACTAACTAGAGTGAAACGTGGGATGTGCAAAGCTTTCAAGTTCTGTTACAATGACAAAAGCTGATCAGTTATTTTAGGCCTAAGTGGGTTAATCTACACTTTGCGAAAATGTGAAAACCATTATCATCAATTCCTCGTTTGAGAATTGCAAACTGTTGCTTCATTTAGCAACGAAATAGTTTATCGGCAAGACATTAAAAAGTAATGATTTATTTTAGGATGAATTGGCGTGAATTGGATGACTCTCAGAAAATAACAGTGGAGCGATCTAAGAATAATTCCAACAGTGACACACACAATATTTTCCGTGTCAAAGAAAAAATTAAATTTGAAAATGTTTGCGGAGATCTAAGAAGCATTTGGACAGATCTGTTTCAAACCCACGCAAACAAGAATAGACTAAATAAACAAAAACCAAGCAAAAACTATGCAATTCTCTCAAACCAAACCAAGATTTAAAATTGACAAGTGTAATTAACGTGCTTTGGCACTCAAAACGATAATCCGTTTTAAATAATTTAATTCGAAATTAATGTTACAACTTGTTTCGTTAACACGTTTTCAAATAAATGTCTGTCACAATTTAAATGTTATTAATGCATTCTGATATGTGGTAAAGCGTGAATTAATTGTTTTCAACAATGGAACCACAGGAAAAATGTTTTTTTTTCACAAATACTTTCAGAAATAATGAGAGAGTATGATATATTCATACGATTTTTTTCCAATTTGTCGCATCTCGAAATTTGAATTTACGACCAGTCCGCTTCAAGTTGAAATAAGTTTAATGTCGCTTCACACATGTGTGTGAAGAGGTCTTGATTTTGTTCAAAATCACAAAAACGCACCGTTTGCGCTGAACATTTCGGAGTGAATTGGAAAAAGGTTTCGCGCCACATAATTACAATAATGACTAGAACCAGAAAAAAGTGACGTGCGAAGCGTAATTTTACAAGGAAAAGCCTTCATGTTATATTGTGGACGAATAATGAATGTATGTGTACTATTTCAGTCGCCGCACCCGTTAGTCCATCGCGTTTAATAATAAATATAATTCAAGCGTCTGTGAAGTTAACGGAATTAGTAAACAAAGTGACATTCATTAGGCCCCGATCGATAAATAAAAATGTCAATAAAACTTCAACTGTTGACGATTTCAATTACAAACGTGACCAATGCGAATTTGGAGAGTTAAACGTTGGGCGAATAACTGCGAAACTTTTAGCAAATAACTAAAGCAATCGTCGATAAACTTTAACAAAGATAATTGGCAAAATGCCGTCTTCTCTTTATTTGGAGTGTGTCTGTAGCCATCACGATGTGATAACTGACCTCGCAATAAATCACCAAGTTTCGGGAAGAATATTGCTTTTTGTGATACATTTATGTGGCTGTCTTCCAGTCCACCACGACAGTGGCTTTTATTTTCCGTCTGCCGAATTTTCGATAAAATTTAGTTCAAAGAAAAAATACCGCCACTAACATGTACTTCGTACTATTTGAATTACATGAGCAGAAACAGATAAATGTGTTGGCGAAATATGTCTAAAGGAAAAATGTAAATAAATATTAGGACCATTTTATCAGCTGCTGAAAGAGTTGGAAACTTTTCCTAGCGCTTAAAAATTAAAACTTATATATTTTTATTTTTGGAAAGTTGGTGTACACAGAGCTTTTATTTGTTTTTGTGTAGGAACTTTTGCGAATGTTGCAAGTCATTAAAATACATGATAATCCCCCAAACTGCATTTTTATAGTTATGTTTAGTAAATATTTTTATCATAAACACTTTAATCAGTTTTATGCCGGCACTAACCTAAATCCTTGTTTTCCCATTTTAATTAAATTTTGCTGTTTGAACCAAAAATTGGATAAACGTTGCAAATTTGTGTGTGCTTATTAGCAAAAAGTTTCGGTTTATTAACTCGTAACTTGTTTGATATTAGGTTGAACGTGTCGTAGAGATTTTAAACCAGAAAGAGGAAAATCCTGAATAACAAAATCAAAACTTTTGAAGTTAAATCGAATGTCACCTCTTCCGAACTACCATTCCCAAACTTCCCAAAGCCGGGCTAATTGTTATCAAATAAATGCCTAGTCAAAACTGACTTTTTCGTTGGTTTAATTATAAAAGTTTGATAGCAATAAAAGCTTGACCGCGAAAGTTGATGTTACATTAGCGAAGTGGATGATGGCACTTCCATTGGAAGTTTATGGCTTAACCAGCTATTTATCATGTTTGACAGAAAACAGCATTATATGGGGCAAAATGTGTAAAGGGTTTTATAAATTGGAGGATTCCCAAAGATCGATGGGGAAGTTACATCGATGCAAGTTGCGAGTAGTTGAAGCAACTTTTCAATTAAAGAGGCCGCGCCAGGTGTGAGGTCTTAAAAATAATTTAACGCGTTTTATTTTCGCAACGTTTACGATTTGTTCGGAGCCATTGGCCGTTAATTAAACAGTGCAATTAAATAAGTGCGCCCCTTCTCTAGAGGAAAACTTGTGCACGATCGCGACAGTGTCATTATTTTAATTAAAAATCCGGGGTAAAGTGCGCAAACAGTTGCGAATTGGCTAAGCGGTTCTATTACCTATGAGTGAAAGGGTATTACGGTAAGTTAATTTTCGGGATAACAACACAACTGGACACAACAGTCACTCCTGCTGGGGGTGCAAAAGTGGTCAACTCAAGCCATGGGGAGGTGTGGTTGGAGATGGGGTGGTAAATGACAATGACAGCAACCACGTGAGAGTTGGGTGCAAATATACGCGCGCGGACCGCCAGACGATACTGCCGGTCCATGACAAGAGAAGTGTAATGCGCGCGCCACTGTTCTCCTGCTGCCGCCGCAGGAACGGCGGCGCTCATTCGACGCTCCTGCGACCCGGTCAACATCATCCACGGTGATATATGTGCTGATTTTCATTCATGTTTACGCTAAATCATACCATTGACGGATGGACGCTTCAGCTGCAGGAGCTGCAGGGGGACGTTGAAAGGAGTTGCTCGATTTGCTGATGAATTTCAAAATAAGTTGCGGCTCGGAAGTCGTTTGTTTGGAAGGTGCCGACGTGAAATTACAGGCAGGCAAATTGGGTTCACTTAACGAAAATTGTGAGGGAATGTTAAATACCATTCTTCCAACAATGAATGATTTTTTTTGCCTAATTAAAGATTGAGAGGATCTCACTGTTTAGGACTGGTTGAAAATTTCTAGTTCTGTCAAGATGTTAAAATGAAGTTGACAAGAATGTTTTCTAGCAAAGTGGTTCTTTTTAACGTCAATAATAAAATAACATTTCCCAAATTGCGACTGAAAAATTCCTACAGAAAAAATTTTTCTCAAACTCCATCCAACAATTTTTTCGAGTACCCAGGACGCCAGGACGATCAGAATCCTCGATTCTATCAAAATTTTGATCGATTTTTCGTCAAAATCTGTTTTTAATTCATAGAACGTTTTAAGGGTTTTTAAGGAATAACATCCATAGAAATCGTAATTCATCAACTCACGTTTTTGCTTTAGTGTATCCATGGTCTAGTCTTTCCAATACTTCAGTGTATGCAGTAACTACACTCTCTTTTTGATTTAGTAAATATTGCTTTATGTTGGCTTATTTTTTTTAATAAAAATCGTAAGATGTGTTTAATTGTTATACCGGATGTATCAGAAATACGTGTGTTAATTTTAACAAGTAACAGAGCACAACAAATAAAACATTTTTTCTATTCGTAACTTTTCAATACAGGTTTCACAAATGTACTTAAAATTTGGAACAAGTAACATATCGAAAAGTGTACCCACCTATGAGTACAAAAATAACAGTGCCGAATTATTTGATGTGATTGAACGGACAATTTTAACAATTTAAAACAAGAATACAAATTGTTGCAATGAATATAAAAATAATACAAATAATTATTAAACAATGACCGGCTCATTTGCACAAAAAAGAGAAAAACAGTGAGAAAAATAAATAAGAATTTTGCAAAGTATCACATCGGGTGTGTCAAAAGTCGCGGGTAGGCTCTTAAGAGTAGCTAGATACAGAACACTATTTTCGATAAAAAAAATCACAAAAACCATTTATTTGGCTGAAATCAAAAACAAAAAATGGCAACTCCGTACAAGTACACCTATTTTATACGTCTAGAAACATATGAACTAATAGTATTACCATGATAACACTACTAAGTGTTCCCAAATGTTGCTGCACTTTTAAACTGGTGTTTTTAACTCATCTTAAAAACAAAAGCAAATGTTTTCCTGCAGTTATTGTTGAAAAATTAGATAATAAATCAAGTAAACATGAAAATAAATAATTAAAAACAAAGTCAGTAGGTCTGCTTTTCCTAAAATTCCACATTAAAAAAATATTTTTTGCAACTTTTACGAGCTGCTCCATCTTAAATAAGAAGCAATAAATTTTTTATTATTTTTTTAGCGGTCAGTATGACCACTAGTATCCATTCTCAAAAGCTTATCCGGGACTTTTGGCACACCCGATATAAATATATAAACAAATTTCCAGATTTTCCATAAAGTATTATGTTGTATAAGAGACCTAAAAACTCGATCTTTTAAACCGAATATCTCTAAATCTGAACTATTTATTTGACAATAATCTAATAAAAAATTTAAAAAAATTGTCATTTGCTAAGTAAAATATTGTGAATGTTAAGTCAAATAGCCTTTTAGCAAAATACAAGATAATAAGTGCTGTATAAAAAAATTAAATTAGTTAGGTAAAATATTATACATCGTAGGTACAATAATAATCTAAATGCTAAGTGGGTAATGTATTTAAATGAGATATGCTAGGAAAAAACTTATAAAACGCTACAGGCTTTTAAGAGCCATTTGCTGCGTTAAATATTGGAAATAATAGAAATGGTCTAAACACAAATTTTCAATACAAATACAATAAAATGAACGATATAGAATGAACAGATCCCAAGTCGTATTTAGGAAAAAAAAACAGTTAATCCTCGTAGACAAGAAGATCTGCACAGATTTATTTGTTTTTCGTAAAAAAACATTATCTAGTATAGATAGTACTTATTGCTTTTACACAACACATATAATTTTTACCCTGCAATTAATATTTTTAGCTAGCGCTTAATTTGTTTCTAAAAAAATCGTAAGGAAGTGCCTTTACGGCACCAACTACTTTGGACAATAAAACCTGTCATTTGCAATTTTATTGCATCTAACAAAATGTTAGAAATACATAATAACTAACTCACTTAGATACGGACTGAGTCTGCTAAATAAAAGTATCTTTCGTTATAACTCAGAAACTAACAGCCCCACGAAATTCAGCGTCTGCTCTTAAATACGTAATGTATTTCTCTATGTATGCAATTTTTTTTTAGAATTTTTCGACAATTCCGTAATCTAAAATTAATTAATTAAACATCTATATCAACAAAATAAAAAATATGAAAATATTAACTAACATAAATTTTATGATTTTTAATATTATTTTTAAGGCTAGCGTTCTCAGATAAAATGACACAAGAAGTAACAATTTTTTTGCAGCTTCTTAATAATTATTAATTAATTCATTAAATAATAATTAATTTCAATTACCAGTAATTATAGAAAAATTCTGAAAGAATCACAGGCACAGACAAAAATACAAAGCAAACGCTGAATTCTGTGCGATCATACTTTTAGTAGACTCAGCCTGTTATAATTCAACAGCAATAATTGTCTGAGGGTTTCGTTGTCGTCCTCACCACTTCAAACAAATTTTTCTCCCTCATGTTTTATTATTATTATTGCCAATATAACAGCGAATATTTAGGCTCTATCGAAGTTATTGTTTCGGCTAGCAAGGCGTTTCAAAGTAAAAGCAATAATTATCAAACACTAATAATCGCAAGTGAAGACAAATAGGCAGACGATTTCCCCGGACTTTCAGAAAACCATGTGAACAAAATTAAATGAGGCAGCGTTTTTATGATTTTTCAGGAAAAAAAATAATAAAATACTCTAATTTTCTTCAAACTTGATCTTGACAATAAAACTTGTAGTTTGTACACCTAGAATCCCGTGAAAAGCTTTGGTTTAATTCTAGAGTTTTCGAATTTACGATTTTTTATCACACATTCTCACATGCTGCAATAACATCCAATTTGAGAAATCTGAAGCAAATTTTTTGTTATTTGTCAGATTTGAATCCATAAGTCAGTTATCCTTTGTAGATGATGGATAAAGTTGTAAAAAATGCTTGAGTGTCTGAGAAAAAAATCTTGACGTTTATGTGACAGAAGACAATGCGGATGATTGCTCTGTGAATATCTTTGGCCATAAAAAGGTTCTCGCAAAGAGAAGGATATTATTAAAAGTGACAATAGCTCTTTTAGTGCTCATCAACTTGTAAGTAGTGCCAACGGTTTTTTATTTGTATTTGTTATAGACTTAAAACATTATTGTATCTAGATTTTAATGGCGTGTATTACTAGAAATAAATTTGAACAGTCTAGGAATAAATAGTCACTGGCATTCTAAACAAATACCAATCTACACGATAAAAAGCTTTTGGTTCAAAGCCGCGTTATTCATATCATAATAGCCGGCATAAAATCACTTCATTGTGTTGTGGAACTAGTTTGTATCATGTTATTATACTGTTTCTACAACGCTGCACATTGTATCATTGTTACCTCTTTCCAAGCAATCAAAAACGAAATCACAAAATTAGTTCTCCCTTCTGCTAATTTAGGATACAACCCACTACTTATTTTTTTTTCATGACAGTGAAATCTAGTAATAAGGTCACCGCCTGACAATAACAGACATAAAGCGAATCCGGCACATGTGCCCGAATTAGGGCCGAAAGAGAGCTTTAAAGATAAAGTTATTACAGATTTTCGCGTGCAAAGCTTTCAGCATTTTTGCAACGATACACCCACTGACCTCCCTTAAGACCAGCACGAGCATCATTTCCCGACCCTTCCTCGCATTTTCATTAAAAACTTTCCGTATTTAAAACTTCCAATACACAATATTCTACACATTTTGCGTGACTGTGCACAACTGATATTCACGATATTGCGATTTGAAGTCAGATGATAGTCCAATAGTGTCAACTTCATAAAGCTTTTCGCAAATATTCAATAAAGAGCGCTTCCTAAACGATCGGTTAATTTGCTTTCCTTGTGCGCAAACACTGCCGTGAATCACATCTCGAAACAATAAATTAAGAAGGAAAATTCTATTAAGTTTTTGTTCTTTTATTACCGTATCTTGTATAACAAAACATAACTCATTTCGTAACAACTGTGACAAATCACAGGAATCAGCCACTAGTGCGAAGAAATTCTCGTCGTTTCTGTTCCGAATCGATACACTTTTATCATAAAGAATAATCCCAATATATCACGTATTAGCCGTAAAAGAGACAAATTTATGGTATGAATATAGTTCTGTATCATTGGTCAAAATCTACACATCTTTTTGGTTTTAGCGCTAGATCCGGAAAGCTTGACCTAAGCCGGGAATGGTCGGATAGTAAACAGATACTTTTGATAAATCTTGTGTACATCTCCGACCTAGAATTGATATTTGGCAAGCGAAACCACGTCCTTGTGTTACATTCGGAATGGGCGCTTTTTCCGGAATCGCCAATTCTTGTGTTTGATTTATTTTATATTTTTACATGACCGATTTTGGCCATTTTCCATTTAACGTGCTCCATTTTATAGCCCGCAGTTTTCTTGTAAAATATTGCAACTGCTGGTTGAAAACAGTTTTTTTTCTAAAAAACAGATTTTATTTCAACTTCTTGGACTAATTCGGATTTTGTTTAATTTTCTTGCACTCATAATTAATACTAATTAGTAAACCATTATAAGGAGTTACTAAGTAATGTTATTTCTTAACTTGACCGATATTCTATTCAATAATACAACGCTCTGAACAAATTTAGGTGCACTATTTCTCCATGTGAATAGTTGCCAAAATTAGTGTAAATAAATCACGACTCCTCCCCCCATATGCCGGAAAATTCCGGGTCGGCTTTTATGCACCATTCCGGCACGATACTGCGGATTGTTTTTCGATCTGCAAATGGAACTGTAGAAATATTGAATTAAACTACAAAACTGGCTTAGTGCCAGATCTCCATTATCATTTCGGTCTACTTTTGAACTTAGACATTCATTATCTCCTCGCTCTTATTAATCGCACGAAATGCAGATAAGTAAAAATAGAAGCCATCGATCTTTAAATTTTTATCAGATTTTTACGCTCAAACTTATCGGCTCGTATTTGCCTCCAGTTTGTGAAGTAGAGGTACTTGCGGTTTGCAAATTACATTCGTGAAGGGTATGGGACGTGTTGGCACTAGCTAGCACCAACTTCTGCACGGTCGTAGGAATTTATGGGTGGACTGGTGACGGTGTAAATTATACCTTTTAGCGGAAACAGTGCTGCATTTAAAAGGGAGCTGGAATATGTGCAGTGAGGGCCATGATTTGCACTGACAAGTTACTAGGCACTTAATGAGCTTGAAAATATTTGCTGGAAGATAATGGACTTTAAAATACACTGTCGAGCAAATGAATAAAAATTCCCACTGTCACTTTATTCAAAAACAAATATGGGCGACTTGGACCTTTAAACCGAAAAAAATAAGCAAACCGGTCGTCTAAACACGAATATCCTGAACTTTTACAATTAACCTTATCAATTATTATTCAAATTTATTGCAATTATATAGTTTGTAATGTTGGTTTATTTAAAAAGTTTGTGTTAAAATATCTACAAAAGACGGTAAGTACCTGGGGCCTGGTGGCCTAGTGGTATAAGCGCCACTTTCAACGGGGGAGGTCGGGTGTTCAAACCCGGATCGGGGTAACAATTTTTCTATGAAAAAAAGTGTAGAAAAGGTAAGTCAAACAACACGAAAACAAAATAAGAGATTGAGAGAACACATAGACATATAAACATAAAGCGGAGCATAAAACTGGCAGAAATAAGAAAATAATGCGGCAAAAGGTAAAAGTACGTAAAGGCGCCAAATTGTAAACGTAAGAGCACATCCTAATAAATGGAAAATACCTTTTGTTTTTAGAGAAAAAGAGATGAACGTAAAGGTGAAACATAATTTCAAACTTTAGCGTTGAATCCTTAGATGACTTACTTCTTAAATTATAAAAAAAATAAACAAAAATATTTAATTTATCTCTAAAAATTTTTAGTTAATTGAGTTTGTTTAGTACATCCCGAAAAACATTGTTTATAAAAATCATGGCCACTGCGAATCCAGAAGGATTTGCGCACGTCCACTATTTTTGACTAGAAAATACACAAATTTGGTGATTTTTGGAGAAATTATGTCTATTTTCGGTTAAAAACGTGCTGAAAGTATTAAAAAATGTTAAAACCATTTTAAAATTGCAGAATTAATTTATATGTTTAGTATCTTTTGATGAAATCTGGTGAAAAATTAGAGAATTAAATTGAAAAAAAGTGGAAGAAAATGTTTTCTTGAGTTAACTCCCCGACTTTTGAACTAAATGTATTTGCGTTTTAGGTAAATTATTGCAATCATATAGTTTGTAATGTTGTTTTATTTAAAAAGTTTGTGTTAAAATATCTCCAAAAAACGGTCAGTACCTAGGGCCTGATGGCTCAGTGGTATAAGCGCCACTTTCAACGGGGGAGGTCGGGTGTTCGAACCCGGATCAGGGAAACAATTTTTCTATGAAAAAAAGTGTAGAAAAGGTAAGTCAAACAACACGTAAACAAAATAAGAGATTGAGAGAACACATAGACGTATAAACGTAAAGCGGAGCATAAAACTGACAGAAATAAGAAAATAATGCGGCAAAAGGTAAAAGTACGTAAAGGCACCAAATTGAAAACATTCTAATAAAGGAAAAATACCTTTTTTTGAGAGAAAAAGAGATGAACGTAAAAGTGAAACATAACTTCAAACTTTAACGTTGAATCCTTAGATGACTTACTTCTTAAATTAAAAAAAAATAAAAGAAAAATATTTAATTTTTCTCTAAAAATTTTTAATTAAATGACTTTGTTTAGTAAAGTACCGAAAAACAATGATAATAAAAAATAATGGCCACTGCGAACGCAGGTCCACTATTTTGGTGATTTCTGGAGAAATTATGTCCATTTTCGGTCAAAAACGTGCTGAAAGTCACAACAAAAGTAAAAACAATTTTAAAATTGTAGAATCAGCTTATACGCCCGGTATCTTTTTGTTTGCCGACTTTTGAACTGAAAGTATTGCAATTACACCGGGTGGTCCACGAGTAATAATGAGCCTGAAAAAATTATTCAAGCAAAGAATTTTTGTGTTTTTTTCATATTTATTTTTCCGGGACATGTAATAGTATACAATGTTTAAACAAAATCACTGAATAATTAAAAAACCCTGATTAGATCTCAATCGTAACATGAATTAGAGCAAAATCTGCATTATTTATTAAGCTCTGTTCCGGACAAAGAAAAGATAATAAATTTCTGGACAAAACATCACAAAATAGCAATTCCGCTCCGACTATTATATCGACTCGGCTTCAGTTGCATGTTTTATCGCATCAGATAACACCTGAATTATCCGTAATTATTCCGGGCAGTCCGCGCGTCCAGAAGAAAATGTCGTCCTGTCATGTCCGGAATACATAATTCGATTAAGTGCAGACATCGCTGTCCGTAGTTTTCCCGGTGAAACGGCATTATTATTGAATTATAAGCGCATTTGCGGATGTTAAGATTGTAAAAGCGACCTTATTTGCAATTAAAATGATTTAAGTAGCGCACATAGCGGCGGCCTGCATTCGCGATCGATAACAATGTGAAAATAATTTTTCTATTAGCACTGCAGGAGGGTATTTTTAGACCCCATTATCGGGCGATAACTCATCGAATTAAGTCGAAATCGCTGCTGATCCTGAAAATAGGGACTCAGTTCGGTGTTAAGGCACCACAGAACGCAAGACGCCAGAGTCGGCGTCAAGCCGACTACGTAGACTACTACTGTAATAATTGATTAAAGCGGAAGTGTTATCGACCGGATGGCCTGAACCTGAAAGACACCATCGCGCCATCTGACGGCTGGATAAGCCAGTCCTTTCAGATGGCGCCACGAGCCGTCACTACAAAAAACTAAGCATTTTTTCAGTGAAAACCCGGAATCGTATTATGACCATTACCGCAGCATATGTTCCCAGAACACCGCCGTTAATTTATCAGCGTCGAGGGAAAATTGCATCGTTAATGCAAATTAAGAGCAATTAATTATTGAAAACTGCGCCAGGCTATCTTCGAGCACCCGATGAATTATTAATGTCGGACAGGTTTGGTTCAGTTGCAATGACCGATTTGAATTTTAAACGCAATAAATCGCTATGACAGGGATAGTTGGGTGCTTAAAAATATCACGAAATTTATAACTAGCGCAATTGAATAACACAAAGAGGGCGAAAGTCAGAGGAAGAGAGGAGAGTCTGAAAGAGAGACCACTAGCGGACGGTTCCGCATTGCAGCATCACGTGGCAGGATTTCAATGATCTCATTCTCAGAATTTTCCTATTCGAATTATCAAAGCAATCGCTGTTTTCACATATCGTTTTATTCAAATGGAAAATTGCGCGACGCTGATTTATCCTGCTCTAATAATTAAAACGGCAGCCGACCGAACAAATTCCACGAATTGTATGGATTTCCAATGAACGGCTTTGCCGAGCCCTTTGAAGACACAAAGCCGTCACCATACAAAAATCTACAATATTTAATCTCTTATTTTTACACAGATAATATCTACAATCTACCCACAAAGCTAAACATTCGGATAAATAGTCACTGCCCCGGCGCATCCACCATTTTTACACTTTCAATAAATTAAAATTATTTGCAATGTTGATGGCTAAAGTAAGCATAAACTCACACTTTCATAGCAACTAAATCCTATGTAGATCTATATTTAATTTGCATAAAATCCCTGTAATATATTTCAAATAACTTAACTTTAAAATAACTACAAATATTTTTTGCTTAATTGACAAATAATATTTTATTTATTTAATTATTTCTAATTACATTAACCATAAAACATTGCACCTTAATACCCTAATCATAAAAAATTAAACTTTAAGACCTAATTTTCATAAAAAAATATAATAAATTTGTGACAAACGGTTTTGCTAAAACCTTTAAAGACACAAAGACAACGAGATATATTAGTTTACATTATTTATTCTCCAGCTTTCGTAAATAATAGCGTAAATAATAATACTTATCCCGGCGCATCCACCATTTTTACACTTCCAGTATAATTCAACTAAAGTTTTGACCAACTAAAAACAATTTGTTCCTAGCTTGCATTATCAATTTTCGGGCAATTAAGCGACTTAAATTTAAATAAATTATTAGAGAACAGTAACACTTTTTTTTTACATTATAACTGTGTGCTGTAAGGCTGTATATTTAAAGTTCTTACAAAACATTAATGAGATACAAATTTTATAGTTAACTCCGTAATACTTCCATAATAAAAATCTGAAGCATAGTTTATGTAAAAGGCAAAGAAAATAAAATTTTTCAAAAACTTGCTACACATTTGCAATGTATTCTTGATTTTGTGCACAATGTCAATAGTAAAAAAAAAAATCCCGGCGCCTCCGCCATTTTAGCTTCAGTTCAAACAAAGAATACTTCTATTTCGATCCACTTCGTGCACACAAACAACTCCAAAAATACAATAACCTTCAGAATGGGAATATTTATTTACGTTCGAAAATACTTGGGTCGTTAAAAGGATGTTCCGCTAAAACATGGGATATCCTCTACCGGTAAACTCGTAAAACTCGACTAAGTATAGATACTGAACACCAGACGGCGTGGCTCTGCGATAAGGACAAGAGAGAAACGCTCGGGTTACTGTAACACGCGATAGACCAATCGGAATTCAGAACACTTGTTGATTTGCATTTCGTCAGGTCATGTTTTCTCGCGGCACATTTTGGAGGTAATAATTGTCAAAATGAGTTGTTTTAAGCCAAGTTATTAAGGCGAAAACTTCCACTAATTAAAAACTTCTAAAATAAATAAAGTGAGCGATGTTTGCGCTCATATTGATATTTTCTCCAGTTCCGGCTATTTATAAATTAATTAATATCCGCCTGGAATTTTTTAATGTATAGAAAGAGTTTAATTTAATAAAATTGATAAGAATCGTGCCCGCATACTTAAATTTATCCGATATTGATTTGGTCGGATTTCTCCAAGACTTGTTTCTGACCCTGTATTGATCATATCAAACGTTTCAATATTTCAGTGTCCCAAATTAGTATACGAAATTAATAATTAATAAAATTCAACCAATTTTTTTTCATTAAGTTACAAAATTGAGAAACAATTTCTCGATTAATTTATTAATTAATTGTTGGCCCCAATTTGTTGCCGCAAGTTGCACCAACTTTATAGCCTATTAAACCTAAAATTAGATTGTATTTCGTAGTTTATA
The DNA here is from genome assembly GCF_031307605.1 of Tribolium castaneum. Classification (NCBI taxonomy): domain Eukaryota; kingdom Metazoa; phylum Arthropoda; class Insecta; order Coleoptera; family Tenebrionidae; genus Tribolium; species Tribolium castaneum. The sequence continues at coordinate 28,519,365 of NC_087394.1, forward strand.
CGCAAACACAAAAAAGAGCGAGTTGAGCAAGGAAGATTTAAGGCGACAACCGCGTTGGCGGAGTCCTTTGTTTAGCACTTAGCCTCGCCCTTAAAAAGTTTTAAAGTAGGGGTAGATGGATATCGAGCAATGTTCGGTCTAAAAAAGTGCACGGTGTTTCACTAAAACTGTCTCAAAGAGTCGTAAATTTCCCTGTCCTTGTCTCGATTTTGTGCAGATCAGGATGGGGGAGGTTATTTTCATTTTAAGGGCGTTTGTGATTGAGTTATCACTCGCCTCAGGTTAAAGTGCCATCTTTAAATGCTCCCAGTCTCGTTCGTGAGCTGTTTAATTACAGGAAACCATCAAGGAGTAAATTCCATTAGACACTCTTGGTGATGACTAATTTCAGCTTAAATACTTCTGTTAAATAAATTTCGCTTCGTTGCGATCGGATTTGATGTTATAATTTAATAACAGTGGCTCAGAGACAAGCCCAAATCCTCTTCTCTCTGAAATCTGGAGACGCGCGCAATTATCGCAATGTAAAGTTGGGGATAACGCAATTTCAGGGTGTGACGTTCTGTACAAGGAATATTTTACTTTTATTTGAATACGACCCGCATGCGACGAAGCCAAATTGTCCTGCGACGGAGCTTTTATTTATTCAAATAGTGCTAGAGATAATCATCGATTTAGTGGAATAGGAAACGTTAAACCGATCGTAAAAATAGACAGTACACCGTAAATTTCTCTGCGTGTTTAAAGGTCATGACACGTTAATTACTTAGCAGAAATGCAATAGTATTAATTGGGTGGCTGAATTTAATCCCCAGCAATTATTTTCAGTTAATTCGATTTCACTCTTCAAACCGAGATTTGCACTGCATTTCAGGATTTGCATAAGGAAGAAAATTTAATTTAAATTCAGTATCGATCAGAGTTCGCGGAAATTAGTTTGTTAAGCCTTCAAGCAGAAGTTTTTACCTTATTTGTTCAAATAAGCACATATTTTTTAAAATTTGCATTTGCCAGCTGGCGTCATTTCACTTGCAAAACATATAGTGAAATGGTCAGTCGAGATTAAAGCAATGATCTGCATGACATCTAAATTTGACCTCTTTTCAAATTTGTTTGAGGTTCTGTCCCTTTTATAACCAAATAAACGCAAGCTTTGAAAGGAGAAATGTAAATGTCCCAAAAAAATATATAACGTAAAAATCTGTTCCATTGTGCGACCCAATTATCCCGCACATCCTTTGTTTTCCACTCCATTGAGTTATTAATTCCTGCCATCGACTTCCTTTTACTATTTACCGAAGACACTCTGTCCTCGCCCCATACAATTATAGTCTCATCAATATTTTATGAGTTCTACTTGCAATATTTGCTACTCGTTTCGACATTGAATTATATTTTAAGTTTTCTCGCCTTATCGATCACCACAACGATCGAAAATTGATTCGATTTGGCGCCAAAGCTGGCACCTTAATGATCGGTAAAACGCTACGAGAGCGCTTTTCTAATAACTCAATTAAAACTCAAACGCTTCTAAAAGAAAATTTAATTATCCCACCGGCCAGAAAAGTCTTAATTTTCTTTGTGGAAAAGTGCGGCCGCTAACTTTAAATTACAAGTTTCAGGAGAAGCTTCTCTACCTAAAAATAGTATAAATCGGCGTTTGTGCCCCAATTGAAGAGCCTAAAGCACGTGTAAATGTCAAGTGCTTGTGGTGGAAAACTAAACTCTCACGCGGGTGATCATTGACTATAATTTAGTGCGGCGTTTGTCAACAGAAAATGTTTGCGGTTTTATGTCGTTGCTCCCAGACGTTCGAGTGTATGCACAGTTAATCAAGCTAATTAGCTGCGCTTCAATACTAATGTGATTGCGATAATACCATTATATCTGATCGGTTACTAAGAACTTGTCTGTGAACTTAGCACGGAAGTAAAATCACAAATCGCTGTAATAATCGTTGGAGTAAATACACGTTCGGGAATTAAATTCGGAAAATCTTCGCCAGGGTTTACAATTAGCAAGATAAATTTACTGGAATAGCGTTTGAATGGATACGGAAAAGTAGACAGAATGACGTCAAAGAAGTTCCAGATAGAGTCTACGCTTTTAATGAAAATAATCATGATTTTTAAGAAAAACAACAGAGATTTAGAAATGTTATTACAGGAAAAGGAAGTTGTGAGGTACAAATGTGTTTATGAAGCAAGCTTTAGGTTTAATTTTATGACTAGCAGTGCTGGTGTGGTGTGTAGACTGTTTTTTTAAACGGAAATATAAAATATGAAATACGTTAGTATCACTAGCAAATTCAATTATGGTAATTGTACAAGTAACAAATAGCCAATCTATCGAAGGGTTAAATGAGCTATAGCCCCGGATTTCCAGCATTTTGGCATTGTTGCTTTCATTCAAATTAGATTGACGGCTGGAAAACAGAATATTTCAGAAATTATTTATTATAATAGAAAAAATCAAAGAATTGGAAAAACATTTAAAAACGAATTTAAATATAACTTTTCATGGACTTTAAGGGGGGCCAAATAAAGTACTTGTGGTAAACACAATGGTAATTATTCATAGTACATAAAACTCATTTTACAACAACATTACAGAAATTTCGTTTTTTTTTTAACCTGGTTATGTATGATTTTAGCTCGAACGACTTATTTTTTAGGATGAATATATATTTTTTACACTTCTCCTATGTCCAATAAATGATTAATTAGTTCAAGTTAATTTAGGTTTTTCTGGCTTATAAATTTATTTCGATTGCTTGAAAACTTGTGTTTTCATTAGTTTGTAATTTGTTTCTGAGCTATTTAATTGTTATTAGATCACAGATCACAACTACTATAGATTTAGGCAGGATATTAACTCTTTCATGATTAACTACTATTATTAGATTCAGAGAGTTAGAAATATTTTTGCGATTTGTTATTATATTGCTACGTAAACAGGGTGTAAGAGAAATATGTGTGTTAATTTTAAAAGGTAACAAAAGTTGACAAATAAAAAAAATGATATTTGTAATTTTTAACTGGTAGTTTTGTAAAGGTACTTAAAATTTCGAAAAGGTAACATATGGAAACATATACATAAACGAAATATTTTCGTTGTGGTAGAAAGGGAATACTGCTATCAGTACTATCTATTAATTATTAATAAAAACCAACCTGTGGTGCCTCTGCTGCAATTCCAAGAGTTTCGCCATTCAATAGTTCAATATCCGTTAATTATTGACTTAAAAAAATGGACATTTTCAAAAATCATTATAAAATTTTAGAATGGCACGTACACTGACATCAATAAAAAAATTGCTATAAATATAAAAACACAAATCAATTATTAAACAATGAACAGCTCGTTTGCATAAAACTAAGAAAAAAATAATAAATAAGAATTTTGCAAAATATTATACAGAGTAAGTTTAAAGTAACGCAAAAATTCGTAATTCTTTTATTTTAAAAAATTGAAAAAAATGCTGAATCAGGGAACTTAGCATTTTAATTAGTCGCAAATCTGACCTAAATAGATCAGCCACTGATCATCTTAGAATTTTTTAAATGGAACGGAACTATTTATTTGTATAATTAGAAGCTTTACTAATAGGCCCTCATAATTCTGCTAATAATATGAATATGAATATGAATGATTAATCGAAATTTTTTAGAAATTAAAAAAAAATAATCACAAAGAAATCAGGGTTTGCTATTACATAGTTTTACATATTAGATTTCAGAAACAGTAAAAAATAATTTTAGCACTCACTATGTAATTTGTTAGAGGTAAAAATAAGCTTCTCGCTACACAAATTGGAATGAAAGCCGTTTAAATAATTAAAATGTATTTTATTTAGGATTACAACCACGTAGTATTTAATAAATTGACGATAAATTTTGTTCAACTTTTTAAATTGAGTTCTAAGTTGATAAATGCTGTAATATATGTTTTAAGATCTCTAACTTTAGACCTAGCTCTAGTTTAAAATTGTCACATTTTTGGTTCTTTCCCCAAATACAATCCCACCAAGACACCCTCATTGGTTTTTTGCTAAAACAGAAATAATAAAACGTAACAAAAAGTGCTTTATGCCTGGTTTTTGCTTAATTTTGAACATAATGTTATTAAATAAAATTGTTTAAGAGCAGCTTTTAGTGCTTTTACACCTTAGATTAATCCAAATCCTCGAACAATCCTCGATCGGAACTTTTTTGTGGTTACCTATTTACAGTTCAAGTTAATCAGGCAAGTAATTTCTATCGAATTAAAGTGTAATTAAATTAAAAACAGCTTTACATTGCAGTATTTTTAGTACAAAAGAATCTATTTTTATGCTTTATCCATTCACTTATTAAGCGAAATTGAAACCGAAAGTTAGAACTTTTTTAATGACTCCCCCTTTTAATATAATGGTATTTAAAAGCTCATTAAAACTTTATACCGCATTTACATCAAAGCGAAGCCTAAATTTCTCAAGTAGGTGCATTGTAACAATAAAACCAGCGGTGTTCTCGGTCGAAATTCGCTAAAATGAGTCTCTAGCAGTTGTAGCTTCTAAGTCAATACCAAGTTTGAGGTTAGCGCTAAGTTCTGGGTTAAGTGTGTAATTGGGTATGCCACTCCCACTCGTTGCACGGCCTTTCGCATTGATTTCGCCGCGTTCGGCGTAACATCCAAACATTCGGCATTACCTGGCTAAGGCGAACTCGCCAAAGTACTCCGTCATAGCAAACATGGCCGCCGTTTGAAGGGGACATATCGAGCATTGTCCGCACACCCTATCGACGTCTCCGTGTCAAGCCCAGCGCCATCTCCTCAACCCATTTTTAAGACACAACACAACACTGCAACTAAGCGGTCGGGACGACCCCTTAAGAGGCAGGGGCTGAGCTGAGGCATTGACTTAAACTAAGAGCGACTTAAGTAGGGGGCGGAGCGATTGCTGCTTGGACGAAGTCTGGAGGGTTGGATCCTGCAGTGGACGGCTAACGCGCTCAAGAACGCGACTGGGATGTTGCCGGTTTCGGAGCCCTGCAGGAGGCACATCGCGCACACGCAATAAGGCCCTTTCGGCTGCAGTGGTGCTAACCTTCTGCAGCTGGAGCGGATGTTGCATCTTGCAGGAACGCCTCCAGACGCACGTGGCGGCTGGGCCAGGAATAAGTCGGAGAAAAATCGCGAAAAGAAAGAGGAAATTTGGCTCTAAATCAAACGAACAAACAGCGGCAGGTGGAAACCGATGGGTTATCGAATTGTGAAAACATGTTTTTGCTTCCGGCAGGAAAGACAAATTTGAATGTATTTTCTCATGTAGCTGTTGTAATTAATTGCACTCCGTAAATTTGGAACGAGTAAGTCTAATTGGGAACTGCTGCAAAAACAATGTTTAATTAACTTGTTATTTATCAAAAAAATTAACAATATTTTTACTTCGCGAATTAAGTTTATTATTACTATTAATGTTATTTTTTATTGAAATGAAAAATCACTCAAACCGTCCGTGATTTAACGACTCCAGCTTCTTATAGAATGGGCATCTAGATACACGTACATACGAGTATTCCAAAAAATTGATCAAAGCATTTATTTATGTGACTACTGCCAACGGCACTGCTAGTACACAATGGTAATAAACCAATAAATGGACAATACAATTTGAATAAAAAAAGCAAGGTTTATTCAGGGAAAATTAATTGATGTAATAATTAAAACATAAATAATAAAATTAATATAATAATAAAATATTTTGCAAAACACAAAATAATTCAATGTGAATTATTAGTCAATTTTTTTCTAGTTTGCACAATGATGTAAATGGGACATATATACAGGGTGATTTGTCATTTTTAAATGTATGAACGTATAAAATAATGAATATTATTACAATTTAGACACAGGTAACAATAATAACCATGATAAGTGGTAATGATAACATTGAAATTTCTTGTCTTTATTGAAAAACCAGCGCATCAACTCAATGATATGTGGTAGAGAAATGCTTACTTTTGAAGGAAATAATAGTAAAAAAAATCTATTAGATTATTGATGAATAACGAATTTAAAATAAATGATAATTTATTTATTAATTTATTATTAAATGTATATTAAAGGAACTTCTAATGTCATTGTTCAATAAACATATGTTCATTTGTCTTTTATATTATTTATTAAAAAATTAAAGTTTAATTTGGAGGAATTCGCGCTTGTTCTCAGCAACGTACCATTGAATCGCTGGGCCATTTTTTGGGCATGCTCATTTTAACATTATTTGCTTCATAAACTTATCAAAATTGGCACTAAATTTAGTTTTCAACATATTTCAAATAAATAATTCAAAAGCACACATGTATGTTATGTCTGTTTTTACTGTTTTGGCTCTCTCAACTCTCAACCATAAATAATTGGTGACAATAGAACCTGTTACCCTAACATGTTCGAATTCATTCGATAAATCTACTCCAAAATAAATCATACATATTTCATATTTTTATGATTATTCTCTAATGATGGAGAAAAAATTACAGATACGTTTCTAGCTAACCGAATTACCTGATAAAAAATAAAATTAATTTACAAATTTCCGCAGAACAGATAAAATACCCCAATTTCCCACAGATGTTTTCTTCCCCTTTTTAGTTCTCCATGCAAATCACACTGATTACAGAAGGATAAGTGAGGTCAGCAGGAAATCCATTTAATTCCTCATCTTACTCCGCAATGTGGTCGTTACTAATAAGGGATAAGGCCTGGGGCAGCAAATGCCACATGTTTTTATAGAAGGGATAATAAAATTTTACTATAAATTTGACTTAAACCAAGGTGATAAAAAATCAAAGACGAAGAATTATTCCGTTTTTTTTTTCAAATAATAAATATAACAAAATTATTAATTTTACAACTTCTTGCTCTACAATCAATACTTATTATTATTTTCGCTACTTTAATTAAAATTTTAAAAACGTGAGACACTTCATATTCATAATTAGCATAGCAGCGATTACTGCTATCAATATAAGACTTTTCTCGCCCAATTGTCCTGCTTAAGAATTTATTAATTAACACGATCAATACAAAATAATGCCGCAATGTGGTTCAAACTCTTAGAAATCGTACTGATGTTCTTTGTATTATGTATCTTGAAGCAAACAACTTTTGCAAGTTTGAGACAATTGGATTTATTCGCGTCTTTATTGAAGTTTTTACATTAACCTCTACTCTTATATATAGTATAAACAATGCATATAACTCAAAATTTTAACACTAGAATTAAATTTTATTTAATAATTATTACATTTACTGAATAATATGGATAAATGAGTTTCACAATAGCTTTTCAATTAATCCTTTGGAATTAATTGACTGTTAATTATGAAAAAGCTTTGTCGAAAATTCCAATTATTGTGCGATAGCTCCCATCAGACAAACTAAAATTAAAATTCAGTCCATTTCTCGAAAAAACATTGGATTATGATAAAAGACGTCTGGATTAATCCATAGCACGCAAGGATTTTTCATAAAACGTATTTTCTGTCGCAAACTCTCCCCAAAGTTGGTTACAGGATCGGATCAAATGATTTACAGCCCATTAGGTTACATTTTAATTAAATGCGAAACTTGAGTGAAACTTTTGTATTCTAAAATTACAGTATTATAACACCAAAGTTTATTTTCGTGCTAAGTAATTGTATCTAATCACAAAAAAAATAAATTAGTGAAATGTAAAGTGTACAACGCCACGCAAAACAAACAAAAATTTCAAGGTTATCAAACTTGGACAGATCAAAAGCACTGTTGCTTTATTAATGTGATAAGAAGGGTTTATTTCGACGTTGGTTTTACAAGCACGAATAAAATTTTTCGGAAGTTTTCCGCATTTCTTATGTGCTTGAAAATATAAAATAATGACACACTTAAAACTGGGCTTGCATAAATATTCATGAGATTAATTTGAAGCCTGAGACCTGAGACCTCTTGTTTGCATGTCACGAAATTATGTGCCAGAAAAAATAAGATTTAGGCAACGAACGAAAAAGAATGTTTTTGTAATTTTATTGGAGAACATTGATTCAAATCTCTCGAGACGTTTAAGAAAGTTGTTTATCGAAATGATTGAGTTTGAGTCTATTTTATAGTTCCCTGAGCAAGATATCCGGAAAAATGCATTCGAATATCTCCCTAGAACTTAATAAAATAGTGGACATAAATTTTTAAGCACAATGGCATATTTCATCTTTGTGGTACACAAATGCCTGGAACACATGTTTAAAACAATTTATCAAACGATAAAATTTAAAAAGTAATTTAGACAAATAAGCACTGTCAAGTATTTTGAATAATCTGGCAACGACTCAATTTCGGAGACAACGTTATTAAATATTTACCTAAAATTTGGCTTATTAATGTACTTTTTACAACACTGATTAAATACTTCAGTAATAAAGCCCACCTTAACAGTAACACTCTGAGTTATGTATAGCAATTAAAAATACGTTGTTAACTTTGTAAACAAAATAAACGTTTATTGAGTCTCAAACATCATCGATTAAACTGGGAGCTCTCAGGATACAAATTAAAAAGTTCCTGCTATTCTGCAGTAACTTCAACCCTAAATCAAACAAAATTAACGTGAAAGTCGTTACAGATTTTAAATTTTTTGCTTATAAAGCTCAATGAATTTCTCTTGAGTAACACAATTGTGAAAATAAAGGTAAGCTTCTATCAAAACTGTGATAATCCCACGATAAATCATTAATGGGATTAAACAAAGTCGATAATGTAAAAACCAAATACATTGTTCTAAATTTATAACTGATCACTATTTGAAACACATCATTTGTATGCTAAAAATAAGTTTATTAATCTAGGAGTATATTCAAACGTTTAGGAAAATCTATTATTTACTTTTCAATTCGCTCATCAAAATTTTCCCAGATTTACTTATTTAGAAGCGTATCGATTGTATCGAAATAGCCCAATAAAAATTTGTTGTTTTTTCCCATAGATTTTAATATAAGTCGGACTGTATCAACCGTGACGACAAAAGATATAAATGTACAGACGTTCCCTAATTTATTATGCAATTATTATCCTTTTTCTTGATCCTTACTGGAATAAATTCGATACTTGCTGAACCGTTACAAGGAAGGTTACCTCATTTCCTCCAATAAAAATAAATATTTACAAACGTATCTTATCGATGCTTTGCCAATTAATTTCCGTAACTGTTTCTCTCTAATTAATTGCTGTATAAAATATTTGTCACCCGTGTTCGTGCAACCACGAACTGCGCATTTAGATTTCAGGAGAAACTTATAGATTATTGCAAAGTAAAGCATGTTTACCTTGAGTTCAATGTAAAAATAATAACAGTTCGAAAGCACGCATTTTCTTTCAAAGTCGTTCGTGCAAAAAACAGGATTACCTAAGCCACTACTTCATGGAAATTTTTAATTAATTCGGAAGAAATGCGAACTCAAATTTTATTTTAGTCGATACTTCGAAACTTTGAAATTTTTATGACTGGATGCTTTCAAATCAGCGAAACATAAATACAAACAGCTGTGATTGATAATAATCCTTGGTGTTAAGTTGTCAATTCCTTCAGTGTCAAGTACAGTAAAATGTGTAGGGATTATTTTTAGATATTTCACATCCACTGACGCAAGGCAGATGCATTTAAGTTGTGTGAGAGATCCCAAACAAAAATATCGAGTGGTTTGTAAACGAGTCGGTTTTGTGAAAGCAATTATTTGGACAGATTGATAGAATTGATGGGGATTTCGTCAAATAAGTTGAGGCTTTGTAGTTTTAATTGGGCTATAAAAATACGGATTAGGCATAAACGCTGGTTGATGTGGTGGAAATAAACATGTTCGGTGGCAGATCAGTCATAAAACGTGAGTGCATTTGGTCTGAATGCATTTGCATTTCAATTGTGTGTAAATTGTTGATCTTGGACACAGTACGGATTTATCATAACAAATGGTGTATCGAATTGTCAAAGCCTCACATTAACAATTTAAATAAATAAAAACGTAAAGCGAGTCGGGAGCTTTCATCTCCTAATAAACTTTTAATTCATCATTTGAAATTAAATTAGTGCGTCCGTTTCATCCTTCAAAGGACTTTTTATGAAATATTTGTCCGTGAGACAGTACAGAATGCATGTGAAACATTAGTTTCGTCCTTTATCAAATGAAAGTAGAAAGACGATAAAGTTTTTACGATGGCAACATTGTGTTCAAAAGCGCAATAAAAACTTATTTTTTAAATTAGGGCCGCAACATATCGATAAGAAAGTTAGTACCAAACGTTGCAAATGTTGTCCTAGGAAAGCTCGACACCAAAACAAACAAGCTTTCCAGCGTCTTGCAAATTTCCTGCTGTGAGCTTTAAAGCTTCATAAACTAATAATATCTAACCATGTTAGTTGTTAGCAGTGGGTGATTAATTACGAAAGCCGTGTAAAATTAGTCAAATTATAATTAGAAACTGTATCAACTCAACGTCTTGTACTTATTAATTAATGTTTTTATCGATTTCGCGTCGCAGGCTTTAATTTTTCCAAAATTAGATTACCGCCGATAACCCGACTTAGTTTTGCAGGAGCACTTATTGCTAATTAACATTTCAAAGTGAGTTGGGACGCGCAGTTAAAAATGCCTGCTCGAAAGCTTTTTGAAATATGACATGATTCCATTTTTATTACGCCCTGTGCCACTCAATGCGCACAAAAGGATAATGATATGGAATTGTGAACGGTATTAGCCGATATTTCGTCCTGTGAAAGGTTGGCAATACTAAACTAATCCTTGTCATCGATCAAAAACAACAATAACAGTGTTTCAATAGCAATAATTAGGGCATAAAGCAGAAGCGACGCTTGGAAAACACACTTTATTTGTTTCACATTTATTACAAACTTATTTTCCAGCAGGTTGTACTGAAGCATTGCATATTTAAAGAGTCACCACATAATTTACATGCATGAATGTATTATACAATTTTTTGCATACAAAAGGCACTCGTACAAAGCTTTCCGTATCTGAAGCGAACAACTCATTGCCTCGGATAAAAGCACACCACGTATCGGGGTAATACAGGGGATGATTAATTGATTGTCGATCAGATACAACGTCGAAATGCTCGGGAAATGGCTGCGAGATGTATGAAATGAAGAAAACGGAAGTGAATCAAATTTTAATGGTGCCATAACAAAAAATAATATACTCGCTATAAAAGTTTTATATTTTGATTGAATTCATTTTGACTTTTTGGATGATTTACGACTCACAAATCAGCTAATGGAAAAGAGAAGTTCTCCGTTACTAAGCCGATGGACAAACCTAAGTTTATGGTTTGAAAATCGCTCCGGAAATTGTGTTTGTCCATAATACAATAATACCACAAATTAAATTTCTCCATCGCAAGATCCAAATTCGACTCAACTAAGTCTGTTTTAATAGAATACACAACTTATGCTGATCTAGCACAAGTTTCACCATGATCACGACTTCGTGTCGACGTGCTTTTGACAAATCTGTAAATAAGCAAAAACTCGTCTGCGAAATCCGCATCATGATGAATAAAAAACGACAGCATTGACGACCCGAAAATTACTTGCGGCTGGTGTGAGAACTTTTTGTTTGTTGCAAATAAATCACCAAAAATTTTTAATCTTTCTCGACAGTACGTAAGTCGTGAAACTTTTATTGGAAGTTTCAAAGGTGATCATCTGGGAACGAAAATCTGGTGCATAATTTGAATTTTGATCGTTAGTTAAATTTTAAACTTGCACATGATTTATAATGGAAAATTCTTTTAATATTCAGCCGATGCGATAGGTTCGGATTTATGCAGCGATGTGTGCCCAAGAGATTATTCATTAAAATCAGTTTACTTGCCAGATTACAAAATGGTGATCTAATATCAATAAAAATTATGTTGAAAATTGTTTTATCGCCCAAAAATATTTTTGGGACTTGTTATTACGACAATAAATCTATTGACAGAAATAAGCTCAAGGTAAACATACAAAGTGAGTATTTTAAAAAATATATTTTTACTCTCAAAAACTGATAGGTAATCACTTAATCAGTAATCACATAGAAATCAGCTTTCGCTTTTGAATATTTACTTTATATTTCTCTCTAAGCACTTGAATTTCTTCAGAATTGCTGCTGACGTTAGAGTAGTAATTATTATACCAGTAAAGAAAAGTTGCTCATTATCCTGAGAGTAATTTGTTTCTGAAACGAGTTTTTGAATCACGAGCAGATATTGACAACGTTTATTTACGTGTATTATACAACGTCTTCCTTTATATGTATTGATAAATTTTTGGTATTAATTTTTTCAGTATAAAAAATCAGGTGTACTTTTTTTGCTAATAAATAATTGTTACAAACTTTTGAAAAATGTGCATACATAGAGAAAAATTTAATATTTATGTACAGCATACGCTGAAATTATACGATTATTGTTTTTGAGATACAAAAAAATATATGTACTATATTAATAGACCCAGCTTGCTTTTGTAAAAAATTTGTGAAAATGGGAGAATAGTTCCAAGGTTCTAATTTCTTTTAGACTCTAAACTGTGAAAGTTTTTCTTTACTATTTTAAGTGCCTGAAATTAACCTAATAATTTTACATATTCTTTGTTTGTTATTCTTGTTTATTTATTTATAATTGTGTTGTTTTGATAAAAGTTCAATAAATCAATAACACTGTACCATAAATTTCTCTATTTTAAAAATTAATAGAAATTATAATTTGTATCAGATGTTTTCCAGTAACTTTATTAGGATAGAAGGCTAGAAATAAATGATTTATTTTTTTTGCTTTATGCAGAATCCAGATTTAAAAGCCTCTTGATTCTATCAGTTACATTTTTTTGAATAATCACGTTTTTCAAGTCCCATATTACAAAAATTTTATCGACTTGAGGTTGTAAATGTTCTATCAATTTAGACTTTAGGAAAAATCCTGCCAATTGATTAATGATTAAAATTCGAAATTAAGAGACTGAATTTAAATTACAATGTAAAAATCTAAAAATCTTTATAAATTTTTATAAATAAAAAACTAATTTTTAAGCACAGAAAAAATATATATGTAGTATAGACAAATATAGGTTTGTCAAAATTAAATTTTAAATTAACAAATATTAATTCCATTGATAAATTACATACTTATTACTTTTTCTAAAAACTGCTAATAAAACTCGAAAACAGCAAAAAAGACAGTTTTTAATTAATAGTAATTATAAATCGTGATAATTATTGTTTAGTCGCACGATTTCAATTTAAAACACGGTCTGAAAAAATTTGCTTTTCGTTTAGAGAAAACAATTAAAAAAAGGATTTGGAGAACCTTGGAAATAACCGTTACCACAGCTTAAATTGGCTTCCTAGCGAAAGCAAAGTGAAGTCTTAAATCATTAATCTTGTATTTACCACTGTTAAGATCTATACGAATAAATCTTCCACATACCTACTCCTCTATTTTAAATTTGGATTACAAAGTCAATCAAATCAATAGTCACTTAAAGCAATTTCTCTTGTCCAAAGAAATGTTAGGAAATGTCGATTTTAGTAGATTAAATAAGTCGCAGACAGAGCACTTTGGTGATAAAAGATTTTGTTGCAAAAAATATAAAGCTACTTTGGAACGAAATAAGAAAAATGCGTTCTCACTTTTAGCTGTTATTGCAAAGGGTTTAATGGCCGGTTGACCGGTTCCCAATCTCGTGATTATTTGATTAAAAGCAAAGCTGTCGTTTGACACCACGTAAATAAATGAAAATGTATGAGTTGTGAACGGAAAGGAACACCGTTGAAGCAAGTCGGACATACCAATGGTCTAAAAACTGAAAATAAAGGCGGACAATGACGAGCATTTGGACGGCAAAGAGCGTTGAACGGGAGTGCATGTTGTTGGGCAACACACGTGGATGGGGCCGTGGGGTGTTTGGGGGTGAAGAAGCGGCGGTGGTGCGGTGGTGGCTGACTGGCGGTACACCAAAGACACTGAAAGCTGGGTGGCGGTGGCCCAAGGCAGCGGTACCTGCGGCGGAGGCGGCGATGTCTGCGCGGCTGGTAGAGACTGTTGGCCTCAGCTTCGAGGGTAACGCGAGCTCTGGGCATATCTGCCGGGCCTCCCATCGGCCCGAGTGCCCGCCGCACACTGACATGGGCGCTTTCCGACGGCCCCGCCGCCACCGCCGCCACCGCCTCCCCCATCGATCGCCGCCGAAGGCCCCCTAACCTACCGTACGTACGATGTTGAGCTCTGCGGACGATCGCGACGACCCCCTTATGGTCGCGGAATAACCCTCAATATTGCTCTATTTTCGGAAGGACACGCTTCATTACCGGTGGGACCACCACCGCCATTTCGCATATAACGACCACCATTTACACGGATCGCAGCCAAATGGACGATAAGACGATACGAAACACAGATAATTACATGTTTACAACTTTTAGTTGCAATGCTTTGCCGTCATTACAACTTCAGAACGAATCCTTAAAAATTAGACCTATTGTTACAGACTACCGGACAGAAAAATTAAAATCCGCAAAATAAAAAAAAAGACAAAATAACAGTGAAAACAGAGACGGAATAAACGCCTGTGGCGGCAAAAGGCCCGAATCTAAAAGGCCCTAAAAGCGATAGATCCATATTAAAAGCAGCCACAACAAAAAAGTTGAGAAAATAAGTTTCAAATAATTACAGTCGTTTAAAAAAAATCTTTAGTTTTTGAAGTGAGAAGAACTTTTGATTTCAATGATCAAATAAATAGATCATCTTAGTACGATTCGATTCTAAGAAAATAATGCATTCATCTTTGATTACACAAATTAAAAAAAAATTTGACCCAAATCTTTGGACTTAGTTTATTAACTAAGTGTTATTTCCAAAAGTTGATAGTACTTACTGTTAACTGAATACCTGTCACCAAACAGAACTTCAATGATTATTCAAATAGCAAATTTTACATTGTAGCTTTAAAAAACTAAAAAACTTTCTGAGAATGTTTATCTACATGACAAATGAACTCGTAAAACACATCGTTGTGAAAAAATTTTTTGGAAATCTTGAAAACGCAGTTATTTTACCGTCTGTTTAGTAATTACTAAAGGATTTCTTTCATTTTTCTTGTATTATGTTTTCGATCATGCTTTGCACTGGGTTACTGAGTAACTTTAGCTAAACTTCGCCCAAGACCAAATAAAAAAAAATAACTAAATGTCGTCTGGATAAAAAATGTATCAAAAACTGACTTGCGTTTGGGAAAGTTTCTACATTCATATTGGGTACTAATAGGTACTAATATAAAAATTCCACTTAGTCTCAGTTAGTTCTCAGTTTAAAAACAAAAATTTTATCATGCAAAAATACGTAAACACGCTTTAGCTACCACACGGTGTAAATTTAAAACAATATTTCTTTTAAAGCATTAAATAATAGAAATACACTTCCCACTTGTTACTTGTACAAACTAAAAAATCGCACAAAAATCTGCGTTTGCTATTAAATATTTTGTTTTTTCTTACTCGTGTATTTTTTTTTAGAAATTGTGCTACAAGTTTTAAAAATTAAAATTAATTAAAAATGTTAATATAAATGAAAAAATACAAGATATTCAAATATTATTTAATCGAAATTTCTATATAAAGTCACTCTAAAACAAACGATGTTTAAATGATGTTTTGAGCAAAACTTCTTGAAAATATCGTTGCTGTCTCCAAAATTACGTTCAGTATTTGAATTTTAAATTTATATTTAATAACTTTGTAAAGCCAGTGACACATATTTAAAGAATTTTTTGCACAAAACAATGTTTAAGAATATAGCTATAAGAATAGCTTGTTCTAAAATAACAAGAAATAATTTTTTGCAGAGTAGAAGTAATTATTAATTGGTAACAAACGCTGAATTCTGTGTGAACTAAAAAATACCTAATTGATAAACTCTACACATTTGATTATTTCAAATATTCTTAATTTTTTAATTTTTCGTATAGATTCTATTCTTCTGAAACGTTTTTTCCTAAAATTAAAAACATATCTAAAAATCTATTTTCATCTTTTTTTGGACCCCAAAATGTTACCTCTATCAGAGACCCTCACTCAACTTTTAAATCAAAATCAATTAACATAACTATTTACTAATTATTTGCAATTATTTAAAACTGTATATTCAACCCTTATCAGACTCCAGCAAACAAATAGAGCGGAATTTAATTATTGGATGCAAACTCATTGTGCAAGAACCGGTGGAAATGTAAAACAAATGGCAACATTGATGAAGAAATGGGTCTGCGCGGAAGAAACTACCGGTAATTAGTAAACATAAGATGGTGGTGATTTAATTTTCAAGTTATTTGTACGCGAAACACAGGGAAAAGAAGGATTTGCTTCGGGCCGCATTATCCCGTTGTTAATCTTAAAGTGGACTCCGAAAAATCTCTCTTTTATCGTAATGGCATCGCGAGATTTAATGTGCGACGATACCTTTAGAAAGCTAAGACAACTAACACATTGTGACGGAAATAATTGACATAGAAAAATACAAAATTGTGTAAAGGCTAAGATTAGTCGGTAACGGAACACTAAATCAAACTACTAAAGTTTCTAATTGAGTTAGCAACTTCCATACCCGGTAGAATAACTTTTTAATAAATTACTGTTATAAAATCACGACGTGAAATATCAAAAACCTTTCTGTATTTATAGTTAAGTTTCAAAATGATTAAGTGGCTAATTGACGTTAAAGCTCCTACATACAAACATTTCATATTAAAAAAGTTCGAACAAAGTCCTTCATGGCTCAAGCCTTTTAAAAATGTGTTCAGTGGAGTATAATGCCTGACCACAATCAAGTTCTAGTTAAGTCATCGAAACGTAAAATGCCTTACTAAATTAGGAACTTAGATCCTTTATGTCAAACTACAAAGAAGTGCAAATTTCTGAAATAAAAAAAATCGATTCTAATTTTAAAATAAGACGAAGTTTTTTTAAGAATGGCAAGTAGCAGGAGCGTAAATCGCGTCGCATTAACGCGATTTTCCAGCTGGAAAAAACGCGTCCACTTACTCGTATAAATCCTACTCGAATTAAACGAAGTTGAGTTCTCTTATTACACGGGGCTGACAAATAGCAACTTTACCAGCCACGCAGAATATAAAAATTATCTCTCTCCTGCTGTGAGCAGGAATGAAATGTTTAAATTATTGCGTGACAATTTAATAAAATAAAAATTTCAACTTGTAATTTCCGAGTGACAACATCGATTAAAAGTTTTTTTTTGTGAAATTGGAAATTGTTTCAGTGACTATAATTATGCAAAATTACAGAACCGGCAATTTAGAACAAATAGAGCGAAATTGATGTTGACAAGACCTTCAAACAATATAATCACACTTTTCTGGGTAAACAAGTCCGAGGAGGTGCACCCACGTGAGCGGTGCTCTAAATTTTCTTATTGGTTTAGTAGAGAAGCTTTTTTGTTTCCGCAGCGGCTTAGAAATTTTTGATAAATTACCTAACCACCTCTTTTGCCACTTTAGTATTCGAAGGGTGCTTCACATATATATCGCCTATAATTTACTTCCGGGTTAAATTGGGCATAACGAAAATCCAGATCAACTAGCTTTGTTGCATTTTAAACAGTCGGTATTTTTGCGACAAATAAAATCCTCAAAAGCAATTAAATTTTAATTCCAGAAACAGGAGTAAGGAATTGAAATATTTAACCAAAGTAATAAATTCCTCCGTTTAAATCTCTCGAGACAGAACAAGTCGAGTGTTATTATCCATTATATTCCTTTTACAATCTCTGGATGAGGTTATCGAAATATTAAAATTCCAGTGGAAGGCATTTCAGTTGTTCCATTTTTCGTGCTAACAAGACAAATAGGCTTCGGCAATGAAGAGCGCATTGAGCAGTTCCAAAATACATAAATCCACCCCTCCAATTCTATCTACAAGTCGAAGACGAAGGCCTGCAAGCAATATTACCGTTTCCTTCCCACACTTTAGTCGTAAATCACCGAACATGCTGGAATCGAACAGGCAACGGAGCCTTCTAACCAGCCAAATATGTAATATTTGGTACGACATGACGACGAAAACACTTTTTTATTAGCGTGCCGCAGTCTCATATTCGATACCACAAGAAGTTTCTAATTATAATAAGAGAGCTTCCAAGACGCCGAAACGACTTTAATCAAATGTTTGCAATTGTAAAAAGCAAATAAATAATTCTCTTGGTTGGAAGCAACTGACAGTCGAAGATAATTTACACTAACATTACGTTAATTATTTATTTTCCTTTCACGTGAGTTATTTTGGTGAGGGATCGGAGTTTGGATGGTAAACAGTAGACGTTTCACTTAGAGCTTTGAATATTAAACGGAATTAAAAATTAATGGGTCATTTGGATAAATTATTTGGGAGATGCGTTATGGAGACTACGATAGAATTCCCATAATAGACATAAGCCGAAGTTTATGGGCTCTAAGCCTGTCATTACACCCCATGTTTTATGCAGCAAGTAATCAAATAATTGTTTACTTACTCAAATAAAATTGGCAATAAAAATTACTAAAAAGTTTACAGCGAAATTTGGTTTAGTAATCCGCCCCTGATGTTATATCATCAAATAAACCACAAAATGCTGTTGGAATATACCTTTGAATTCTTTTCGTGGATCTCTCTTTGAAATTCGCATTCAATCTACAATTCTAATTTAAAAACATCTGATTAAAATACGAGTTATTGGCGCTTTTTCTTCTTAATTAGAATTATTATCACATTTGCTCTTTGAGTCAATGGTTCGTGATAAAATTTCCTAGCAAAATCCTGTCAAAATCGCCCTCTTTCTCCATAAACCCGGCGATCCTGCGGCTAACCCCTTGTAAAGAATGACATGACAAGAGTTTGAATCAACACGAGTTGGATGAAAACGTTGAAAAGCATCCGAGAATAGAGGAGGTCCTCCGACATCGATTACCTCTGACAACGCCGATAAGGTCAACAAGGTGCTGCTTGCCGTAGGATTGATGTTATCTCAGCAAATTGAAGCCTGCTATTCAATCAAAACCAAAAGGACAATCAAACCCTGCAATTTAAATTCTCCAACAACCAAATCAAACTGTGGCAAAAAATCCAGGTGCCTGATCGCAGATTGGCTAAACTATGTACGAGTTTTATTTCCATATTGCGATATCAAAATGTAATGCGTCTAAGCCGTGAGCACAAAAATTAAATGTCACGAACGCAAATAAAGTGGTGCAATGCGTGTGTACTTGGCGTTTTGTTAAAAAAAGTAAACACGAAGCCGGACAAATGAATGTTGGGCCAAATCCGACCAGTATCAGGTTATTACATTCGTGATAATTGCATCCAGTTTAATTGATTTTGTAAAATGTCGGATCTGTTTTAACACAAGTATCACGCACGCAAATTATTCACTGACCGCTTTCAACTAACCAAATTTAATCTCGGTGTAGAGCATTAGTTTAACGTACTTGTAATATTCCTGCTGAAACTTTAAATACAAGCCAAACATCAGCGGAGTTAAAAGCTTGAAAGAGTTTGTCGTGCCAGATGAAATACCTCAAGTGAAAAATAAGCGCATCTGCTACATTTCAAAATAAATTTTTGCGATAAACCGGAAATGTTTATTGAAAGCAAATGCATATTCATATAAGTGAATTTCAGCGAAATTTCAGCTGTCGACGCTTCAAAATCGACACGTGTAGCGCTCAGTGCAGCTGAATTAAATGGAATTGCCGATGTTTTTAATTACATTTTTATTATGTTTGGTGTGTTTTAATTTGTCACGTTATTTCCAAAATGTACATTTATTTAGCACTCAAGTTGAATATTTTGCGTTATATTTATAAAATGAATCCGCTTTATGTTCTATTTTAAATTTGGAGAAAATGCTACTAAAATTAAGATCAACACAAACAACTCGTCCGTTGTTGTTATGAATGCAAACGGGCTTGTGAAGGTTTTAGAGCAATTAAATGAAAATCAAGTTAAATTTCTACTAGATGCTTATCCAAGCTAAAAAATATTTTCTATTTATAATTCAGCTCTTGCAGCAGCAGTTTGCTACAATTTTATACCTAATCTTATGCAGCGCAGATATTTTAATTTTAAATGAGCTGCAGTAAAAACCAATTAAAACTTAAATTAATAGTCTTTAAATATAACTTTGCCCAGACCAAAGTGAAACAAATTTTTGCCAATGTCCTTCAGAAATAGTTTTAAGTGTACTTGTTGGCAAATGTCTCGCCGCAACTCGTGACAATGTCCCCGGAAAAATCCAATTAAAAAAATATTTATCTTGTGTTAAAATCGGCTTTATTTAAGCACACTGTAATACATATTTATATGGAAAAACCTCAAGTCTTGTAGTTTTGTACAAAAACGAACTCTATTTTGATAACCCACTTGTCGGCTTGGACACGTTCCAAAAATGCTCTCCAATTGTAGTTCGCATTGTTAAGAAAAATTAAAAAACACAAACACTGTCAAACTACCGCTACAGTCACCAAGGCGGCATAAACTTTGCAAATTTGCATTAATGGCTCCGAAAGCTGTGCTTAATGTATTTTAAAACAAGAGTTTGGAAATTACAAAAAACAATACACATTCCTCTAAAAATAATCACGCTTTGGTCAGAATTTATTATTTGTCATTCTCATTTATGTGAAGTAAAATGTCTCGAAAAATAAACGCTTTTGTTGAAAATTACCTCAACGAGAACAATAAAAGTCGGAATGGAAATAAATGTAACAACACAAACGTCGCCAACTTTTGCACTTAACCGCATAAAACCGGTCCTGGAAATGGACAAATGGTAAGGTAAGGTATTTACCTTTCCTACCTTCTTCTCTGAATGGAAGGTGGTGGAAGTCCTACATCTGCCTTTTGCGACCTATGATGTGCGGTACTAATATAGGCCATGTCATTCTGAGGGACAATCACAGACAATTCTCAACGATCACAAACATCACAAACACGCTTAAATACGCTCCATCGCTTAAAGCTCGATGGTCAATCAGCGGCAAAGTGGTTAAAGCTAGAGAGCTCTTGATTATGGTGAATCGTGTGATTCTGGACTAAAATTAGACCAAGTCGTGTCGCCTAACTCCAGACGATTCACTAGCCGCAACTAATAATAACATTATACCCACACTTAAAGCTATTGTTCCCATTAAAAACTGCCGGTATATTTACAAAAAGCGAGCTTTCAAACACTCAAATTTCGAGCTTTAAGTTATCGAAAGCTCGCCGCTGCTGGACTCGCGTGTTTTCCGCTTGAAGCTCAGCAAGCTCGACGCTCGGTTGGTAATTTTGTGTGCTTTTATCCTGAACGCGAGCTTTTGTGCAGGAAAATTCCTGCAAAGCTCGACGGCCGGTTTGTATGTTGGATACTAAGTCAGGAGCGACATCTGTCAAGCGTTGGCTCAACTACATGTTTTTCGCGTGAAGAATTCCAACCGAAATGGCAATTCCTAGTTTGAATTGTAATAATTGATTATGCAAATCGCTGAATTTATTAAAAGGGGTGAAAAAAATCAACTTACAGTAGTTAATTCATTCTTCTAGTCACTAATGGCAGAACTTACCTGAAACAAACAACAATTTAATTAAAATCAATAAGTTTTAACCAAAATTAATTTATTTGTAAATAAATTTAAAAAACCATTTTAGATTTTCATTTCTTGCGTAAATTATTCACAACTCTGGTTATAGCAGAGTAAATAAACTTTAGCACCTTTCCGTGTTTCTTTTCATTATTTATACCAACAATAAAACTGGAAGGCAGTATATTTTTATATGTGAGCTTGCGCGGTTCTTAAATTATTTCTGCATATTGCAATTTTGACAAATTATCTATACCAAATTTCAGCCATGCTTTATCAACAAATTTGTGTATTAATGCATCCATTTGTCATTTATTCGCGTTGAAATTGGTTTAAATAGGAAGCAAATCCGTTTTAATATCCGGTTCGATTTCATGCGTTGAAAATGAACATAAAACAACATTTAACCAATTTTCAATTAGTCGTTGTTTAATCACAACATAAATTTCACTTTTAAATTAGCGGTTTCTTTAAAAGTGAGGAAAAATTCTTAACAAAATAAGGCGCCAAAAGCTTAAGACCCCAAACGCGTTCCGCTGAAATTATTAGCCTTTACGATATGTTTTCAAAAGATCTTGATTCAGACCCTCTCAAAACTGACGCTCCTTCCCGGTTTAATGTGTTTGACTTGCCATCAAGCCATTATCTCTTAAAGACAGCTCCACTCATTTTGTGTACATCTCTCTCAATTTTTTATTCAAAATAACAAAAAGAAACAATTTTCCTAAGCATAAGCCATTCCTAATAGAGATAATAAATTATTTAAAGGAGAAACTTTACCATTTAGTAAGATGTAGCCATTAAACTAAAGAGAATGCTCGATCGTAACCAGACTTTGTAACTTCTGCTTTAGTCCGCCAAATTAGATTCAAAGATGCTTAAATTATCAGCCACTAAATGCTTTAATGATGAGCTTTAAGGTTGTGATTTTACGCTTTGATAAACCTTGGCTTTGGTGCAATTTTATTTTTGGTGTTGCCACAGACAGGTGCAAGGAGCGAACGACAGGACTTAGAAGTCGTATCTCCTGTAAGTTCAGAGATCAAGTTCAAGCAAAAAGGCAAAGCTAGAATTTCAGTCTGAGCTTGAAATCTCGAGAAAAAGTCCAATAAAATTGGTGACGAATATCGAGTTTGCTTGTTTTTTCACAATTCAATTTTAGTGTCTTCAAAACACCACGTTCTTATTTTAATAAGTGAAATTAAACTTGAATCAGAAAAAATTCATTTTATTTCAATTGATGGCGAACATTTCTCCATTTTCTCGAAATCAAATCCAGCATCAAAGCTCAACTTTGATGATTTTGTTTGCGCGAAAATGAATTGAGAAAAGTCGGAACACACCCACGTTGTTCTGGTTTTTCGGGAGTCAACTTTAATTGGAGCAAATATATTTCCTGATAAGAATGAAATTTATTGGAGCAAAGTGCCGGGAAATCAATGAACGAATTCAGAGAAAGACGAGAGAAACCACCAAGAAAATGTTTATTGAGAGAGCGAGAGTTTGTTGGTTTAATATTGGGAAGTTTGTCCGGTGAATGCGTTGCGGCTTGTGGAAGATTTGTCTTGCTAAACCCAAATTTGGCGGTCAATTTCTTACAACAAACAGTTAGAAGCGTTTAATTTAACTGTGTTACAAACTGAGCGTAAATTAAATCTTGTGCTTGGCGTAGTGTAAAGAATTTTCCAGATATTGTCTGGTTGAGAGAGACTCTCAGTTTTCAATTTTACAGGTGAATAAGTTCATTTGACACAAAGTTTAATTCTTATTATTTGTGCTAACAAAAACACCAAACTTTATCTTTCTGGTTGGGTTTATCTGTGACAATTCCTTCAAGGATACAGTGGTGTCCATAACGGCCAAGCCTGGATGTTCACCATTAATCACTCAGTGAATGTGTATTGTTGGTAATATTGAGCTTAAAGCTAGAATTAATTGTGTGTCGTCTGCATAATGCCGAATTAGAGCTGTTTGGCTGAATCTGTCGCATTACTCCAGAAAGTCTGTGCAACTTTACCGCTCAGACGCGTGAAAGATATTTCGTTAAAATCGCACTCAAACCAAATTAAAGGGGATTTTTTACATCCCTGTTGTTTGTCATTCAAATTCATTACATCGGTTATATAATTCATACAGCGCACAATTTAAACTCATGTAAATTTCTAACACAAACACTGAAGTGGCAGGCAATCGTCGAGTCGTGACAAACGGTTTAGTTTCTGCACTTGCTACCAAGCATCTATTTATTTTCCCTTCGCTCTGAAATCTCAGCCCCGGCATCATTAATAAATATCAAGGTGGTGCAC
The DNA here is from genome assembly GCF_031307605.1 of Tribolium castaneum. NCBI lineage: Eukaryota > Metazoa > Arthropoda > Insecta > Coleoptera > Tenebrionidae > Tribolium > Tribolium castaneum. Next base: position 28,543,341 of record NC_087394.1, read on the forward strand.
CCTTAGGAACTCTCCGAGTCATTTCTTTCTCTTTAAATAATGCTTCGCATCCGTTTCACTCCATCAGGGTGTCAAAGGACGCACCAAAAACCATCTGTAATTATCAGCTTTTCACCACTTTTTATGGTGTTAACCCCTGTAGTAGAAAATTGAAAAAACCAGACCAGCAATTTTCCGATCGAATAGTTGCCTTCGTGCAACCTTTTACAAGAAAACATGGTTGAAACTTGGGCGAACCATTTGAATTGTAAATTATGGCCTATCTGACCAAACGTCATCAAAACCCTTTCTTGTCCGGTCCACTTTCAATAAACTCGCCTTTCAGTCCGCATTATCCTGCACGTCCAAATCTGTTATGTGGGTTAACAGAACGCTAATTAAAATTATACTTTAATTAATATTTCCGCCGTAAAGTAAACGCAAATCCGCTGCAATTATTCGGTGATTTGTTTCGACGCGGTTCGTCTTCATTACTCATTCATTCCAGTGGACTTTGAAGTGATCTACCTGTTAATCTAAATTCACGACAAAACTTTAATGAGCTTTCGGGAAAAATTCCGACATAACTTCGATTTCGTGGTCACTGCCACGAATATGGTAATGTATATCCACCATCCGGAGCGATTTTACGTGACTTCGGAACACCGCTGCTCACTAGAGCTTTCCTCCCTCTTAAAGCTCCCGTCTATGCGCCACCGCTCGCTAATAAACAAATTTGCAAATTACGCAGCCCTTCGTTTCCTTAAATCCGACTTTGTCCGTACACAAATTTCGGGAAAACTTCATTACACGAAGAGTTTTCGTTTAATAAAATTTGGCCGGGAATTGAGACATTATTTATCAGTGTACACGCATCCCGAAGGACTCACGTATAAAATATCGGCACGTTTATCCCTCAAGGGTTGTTCGGATAGTAAAGCTGCCAGATTTGCTCCATCCAGCGGTCAGTCTTGCCAAAATACTAATTTTTACTAATGATTTTTAAAATTGAATTTGTGGCGCTTTTTATTACCACAATTCATCATACGTTAAGCCGCTGCCCTGACGGATACAATCCCGGCATTGGATTCAATTTGAAAAGATTCTGCAAGTCATGTGCCCGATTATTATTTTTGAAACGACTAGGAGAGTGCGTAATTAATGGTTTTTAATTACAATTTAGAGAGTTCAGAATTGTTCTAAAAAGTTTACGTTAAGAAACAATTCAGTTTTGTCAGAATTGGAATCGTTAAAGTAAAACGGCTAGAACATTCAATAGAGTATACAGCTGTAAATTATTTCGATACATGCTTCAGCATCCACTTAATGGAAGCTCCAAGAAGATGAATGGAGCTACAATTACACTTGATAATGTTAAGAGTTATATGCGAATGCTCAACACTATTTCAGTCGCAACAAAGACCAACGTTTAATAAACTAGATTATTTTTCATTTAGCGTTGCAATAAAACGCCTTCGGAAACTCCTAGATATAGCAGAAGCGACGTCTAGAAACGGAAAATATCTAGTCTTGGGCGGAAATGAATTGGAAAAGCCTTTCCCTTGACTTGACACAGATACGTTTTTCCCACTCCAAATCGTCAAAAAAATTCGAATAAAAACACACGTTTCGTCAAAAAGCGATTGACGCACATTTTGCAGAACCGGAAATCCATCAGGATAACTTATCCCCATTCATTACAGCTTGTCATATAAAAGCTCCATCACAGAACGTTGCATTAAAGTTTCCGAAACACGCAATATCCTCTAATTAGCGAACTTCATATCGGATAAACAGGAGCGTGTTGGAGCGGTGCAAAAATAGCAGGTTCTTCTGCAGTTGGATCGAAAACGGTTTTGATCGAGTTGTGTCGTTAGTGATCTGAATAGTAGATGGAACTTTACCGCCAGTTACAGCAGGAAATTAAACCGTGCACACTGACGGAAGTGTGCTCAATTCGGTTATTATCGTCTCGGATTTTCTGATATCCAAGTCGTTTTACTAAAGTTTTATAAGGAAATTAATAAAATGATAAAAGCCAAGTTGTGACTTCCACATTAAAGTTGAAAGCGAATTTTCGGGTGATTTTATCTTGTTTTACACCGTTAAGTAATCACAAGTTTTAAATTAATTTAAACGAAACAGATAACTTTCGCCACAATAAAACGTGACTGGCGTCCACCTTCTTGTAAAATATGTAAATCTGTAGGTAACACATGTTTGTAATGTACGGGACAAAAAGAAAATAAATTACTGGTATTCCCATTGCTTTCCGGCAAAACTCACCGGAAATAAAGTCATAGCAGTTGTGTAAAAATTGCAATAGGTATGATTTATGTCGCTTCATTCGTCTCGAAAGCTGATAAAATTCACCTTACTTGGAGTTATGAAAAGCGAATATTACACATATGATGGATAATCAATACGACTTTCGTGCGAAATTCGAAATATGTAACAATATCAACTTTCATACATTCCGGAAGTAAAATCTTGGGGTTAGTTACAAGAGCTCTAAAACTGTCATGAAAAGGTTCAGTAGTAGCAGTTGCAACCTCTTCAGAAAGCTTACGTGCTTTCCACAGTTGTAATAAATAATAATTATGCCATAACAACTGCGCTTTCATTGTTTGGAACGTAAAATTATTAAAATATTTTAACGATCAAATAAAACTGCATTTAGCAGAATTTATGAAACAAAAATTTTACTATTGAGTGACTAATTTTAAATCAAGTGATGGAAGTGCGAATGGTCGATGTCTATTTACTGATAACGAGACCATTAATACACGCAAAGCCACATTATGGCATGATGCCAAACATTATTTGGTGATCAACTGATCAGATTTGGGAGGAATAATCTCGACTGGTCTTCTCGATACCATACAAAATTCCGAGGATTAAAGATTTATGTGCTTTAATAACATCTGTTCCCAAATAATTTTTATCCTTTTGACAGGATTGAGATTTGCATCAAAAGCATCCCGTTTAAAATTCGGTTAAAAATTGATTTTCAATATAAATCTAATTGCTACAGCGCTGAAAAACTTGTAATAAAATAAAAATAAAACTCGTTTTTTATGCCTCAGGCAGATTAACTTTTACCCTTTTTAAATAACATAGGGCTATAAAAAGTTGGAAAAATGGGATGAAATAAAATGCAAACACTTTTAGTTTAATTATGTGTGTGGGTTTAAGGGTATCAGGAAAATTAAAACACAAACACCTACTTCATTGGTTAAAGTAAAAAGCAATAATCAGCAACTTTGGTTTTTTTCGAAACCAAATTTATTCAACTTCATAAAATTATATCATGAGATCGAAAATATCCTGAATTAGAGCAAGACACACCTTCAGGCCCAGCTTGCTCTGATTCGAAATATTTTCAAACTCTCGGTACTTATAATACAAAGAACGATACTTGGAGCGATTCGTTAATAAATTCGTCACGCTTTAGAGCTTAATAAATTTTTGGTTTTAGTTTTGTTTATTAAAAAAAATTGATACCATGGTTTGATAAACATTGAAATAAACAATTTGCTTAATTGGAGCTCGTTTATCTTAAAGGGGACACAAAGCCCAGTTTTAATTAAAGTTGTTCGCACTACCCTTGCACAAAAATGTAATTTTTTGCAGCTCTAGCCACATAAAGATAAACAACCGCGCCACGTGACGTATTAACTCCTATTATCCTTTCCCCTTCGCTGAGAGATATCGAAAAAAATCTTGGACCTCACCCAAACCGATAAATGAACAACACTTGAAGCGCAAAATTCAATTCGGCTCAAACCTCCACTCTGATTGATTTAAATAATTCAGTATCTCGCGTTGCAACAGCCGCTTTTTTGACACGCCCCATGAATAAAGCTCCGGTTAATGAATGAAGCTTGGTCACAATGGAAGTCATGAGAGCGGATCAGCGATTGAACATGAAATCGCCGGCTTTTGTGAAACGTCAAAACAAACCGCAACAGGGCCAATTTATCAGCGATATTTCGGCACCTTTAGCACATTCCGTTAGACTAATTAACGCGGGAATTGTGTGACAGTTGGCGGCGGTATTACCATTTAATACGTGAGTTGTAAGTCGGATAAAGGGTGTGTTGGAGCGGCGGAGGACTCCAATTCGGGGATAATAAACACTTCCACCTTTACCATTTCAAAGGCAAGATTAATGGGACGGAACGTAAGTAATGTTAGTTGAAATTACGACGACTACCGTTTTATCAATTCCGGGAAAAACGGCGGTATTCAAGCCGATATTTATTGCCGGAGGTGTCGCCTATAATTATCCGCTTCTTACATCAAATCCGCCAAATCGATACCTTTCAGCCGATTCAGCCGCAAAAATTCCTTGTGTTTTGCACTGGGTTTAATGCACTTAAATTTACTTTCCGGTATATTGTTGTTTAAAAATAGGTTGATAAAATGCAGCTGCACGTTTCTAATTAACACAGTTCGATGAATATGTGCAAAAGCTCCACGTGTGGTCAATGCATTTGACAATAATGGATTTTTTGAAATAATAAAATTGGTCAGGCATGCCAAGCACGTAAATGTCACACCAGAATGATCAAAAGAGTTTCAATTAATCAGAGTCCGAATGACAATTTTACATTAATTAATTTACTCTTTGACTGATGATATGAAAGTAAAGTCAGCAGGGATTTGGATAAACAAACGTCTGGCTGTGGAGGACTGCTTGTACAGGATTTCAGTCCATAAATTTCTTGTCATAAATTTATTCAGACGCTTTTACGACAAAGAGAAAACCGTTCAGGACTTAAAGTAGCGAAGAATCCGAATAATATATAGACGTTTTGGAGACAACGGCTGAGTAAAATATTCGTCTAGAATGATATAAAACCCACACATTAAATCGCAATACGGTAATAAACAGGTGTTAATAACCCAAAACATTGGCACATTTTTGCTTAAAAAATGTGTTGGCAAAAATTAATTTTTATTATTTAAGCACAAATAGAATCTTTTAAACTCTAGTGACATAAAAAAAGAATAATATTTTAGCAAACATTAATTAGAAAATAGTCTTTTTTTAGTAACTTTTCTAGATGAAGCGAATCAATAAGTTTTAATGATATTTGAATTTATTAAATTTATACATGAATTCCAACGTTAAAACTTAAAACTTTGAAACCGTCTTTAAACACTAATCAGATTAAAGCATTAAAAAATAGCGTATTATTCTACGAGTTTTATAAAACGTTCCATTGTGGCACGAATGGTTTTGGGGCACGACAAAGGAGTGCCACAATTAACGAGTCTAATAGACTATTTTTTCTACTTTGTATTTTTGTTGTTTGCTTTTGTTTAGTTAAACTTATCAAAATATGTTCGAACTTTTCTCTTAATTTTGTTAATTATTCGGGCTTTATCAATAAACGACTTGGCGCTGTTGGCAGGCTACACACTAGATTACAGTGATGACTGATGACACCCAGCTAAAACGAGTTGCACAAAAGTTCTCTTTGTGAAACTACTTCCAGTTTCACAATGAACAATTTGTGAAACAAAGTAGAAAAAAACAACTGTAGATTTTCGAATTGTTGAGAAACCCAGAGTGGAAAACAGTAACAACATTTTAGCAATTATTTTATTTCTAAAGTTGATCTAAAGCGATTATAGAAATGAAACATCTTTCAAAGATGTCAGCTTAACTATGTATAAAAAATGCGATGCGGGTTTCTCACATTAATGGACAAACCGTATCGCATTACACCCCTGAGTGCTTATTTACCCTGTTTCGAATAAAAATATCGTGCGGTTCGAATAAATCAAAGCGTTATGATATCGTCCGTGAGTTTATTTTTACCCCAGCACACCGTTACTTCACCAACGGTCTGGAATATATGGAAAACCTAAAATATGTAATGTAGGTGAGCTATAGGTTACGCTGTCTTATCTAAAATCTACATTATCGACCACTTTCGAGACCTCCTTCTTTATTGCATTTTCACTTCTGATGGATTCAGCACCTCTCGACACATGTCTCCCTTAATCCTGGTTAAACACAGCACACGAACACGTAATGAAAAAGTGAATGTTTTCATTGACGAAACCGCAGGATTAATGATAAAAAAGTTTTACTGGAATTTTAATTGAATTTATGACAGACGTTGTGACTAAAGGTTCTCGAGAGATTTTCGATCGTATTGTTAAAGAGAAGCTCTGGTCGAGGAAGGACAAAACACGACCAAATCCCGGTTCTTAGCAGGAAAGACAGGGATTAAGGATAGTGACATTAACTAGCAGTGTGGACTCTTGTCCTGCAATCAAATTGGGTATTTTGTCGCCAACTTTTCGTTTTTTGGATCAATAGCAAAACCACTTTTATAAATAAGTAATTCGATTCATTAACGTAAAACTGAAACACTTGGCACAAGATGCAGTTTTATTAAAGTTGCCTTAAAGCGATGAAATTGCTGCTGAAAATTGACGCCTTAATATTATCCTTTAGAGAATTTTAACTGTGCGTTTTCGCGTCCCTGTGCCCCGACAAACGCCGAGTGGATTAATCCTGAAATTACTTCTACAAACAGTTTATTTTTTTAATTCTATTTTTATATTTAATTAGCTTTATTATTTAATGCGGACTCGCCCGACAAATTCTGTGTAAACCAACTATGTTCACAAATATCTAAATTGAAATAAATATTTTATTACTACGTGGGCAAAAATAAATTTATTGGAATTACAATTTTGCACAAAACAAGCCATCAAATCGGGTAATAAATTTATTTCAAATGAAATCTCACACGACTGGCGCTTTTAATAATTTACTCGAATTTATGTCGTTTTTAACTTGCAAAATTAAAATTATAGTGAAATACGTTCCCATTTATCATAATCCAAATTAGAGACATAATTCCCAAGAGACAGAACAAACAAATTTCAAATTATAATTTCTCCAGGAAGTAAACAAATATGTACACGTCTCTGAAAAAGCATATTTCACTTCAGCCAGCCGGAAATGCAAACAGGAATCTTATACAACGCAGCAAAAAGCTGGAAGATTCATTCTATTAAAATCCGGATTCAAACAATTAGCGTGTTTGCCCCAATAAAGTGTAATTATCCGTTTAGGAGGCATTTTCCACATCGTAACTTTTTACACTTCTTTTTAATTACAAGGCCCATCGTTCTAACTCATTTCATCTTTAAATTTCGTGTTGGGCGAAAGTAATGGTCGTCATAAATTCCGTTTTAATTCGCGCTTGGAGGGTCGAAAGCTGGAATAAACTCCAGGTTGAAGGCGAGTTCCAAAACGAGAACGGAAGATATGGACAGGTGCTCGGAGGGCGAACATATTGAAAACTTCCGGTTAGGGATTGCAGAAAGTGTTCAAACACGTTATCGTCGTGAGGGGGTGGCTATTATTATTGAATCCATCGCTCGTATTGTACGTGATGAGAATAGATGGAGCTTTTGCGTCAATCATCATTTATTTAACTGTGACTAGCCGATAGCGAGTTCGATTCCAGACGGTGCAAATGTCCAATTTGGCTCTTCTAAATTTTAAAGTAGCTAGGGACTATTACTAAGGGCCGATATCGCTTTTTCTAAGTAAAGTCGTTAGATAAATTTCGAGATCTGCGAGCGAAATTCTGACGAAATTTATTGTGTGCCGGAGGCGCGTCTGCAAGCAGGTGGCACATGCATTTCCATTTTCCAATTGGTGTAAAGACTTTTTTATTTTTAGTACAAGTGTGGATTTCCAGGTTTATAAAATAAGGCTGCACCGATTGCGAGGAATTGCATGCAAATTGCTTTCCAATAAATATTTGGCTTTTAAGGTATTTGTGGTGATAGAAAATTGAAATTTATTTTTAAAATAGAATAGACTAAGAATCCTGCATCTTCAGACCCTGCAAAATTTTTAACAAAACGTGGGCTCAACCGGGATTTGAACCCGGGACCTCTCGCACCCAAAGCGAGAATCATACCCCTAGACCATTGAGCCGTTGTAAATAATTTTATTGCTGTTTTTGCAACAAATTCGCCTAATTCGCTTTATCAAATCTAGGGTCATAAAAAATAAGTGGATGTACTAGGAACAGAAAGCAAATGCCGAAAGCCTATATTTTCTAAAACTTGTCCAAGTACAATGTACAAGTGTACAAATTTTGTTGCAATAATTTATTCACTGGAGCGACAGCAACAACTCAAACTTCGAAATTTGATTTAAAAGATAAGAACAAACTTTTTTAAAATACCTGAATCAATGGTATCACTTATAAGAGAATTTAAAAAAGAATCTTACAAAAATTTTCAATTTATTTAAAAATAATTATCTCATAATCACTTTGACAAAAGTATTGTTCTCAGATTTCATTATTTAATTATTTATTTGCATTGAAAAATACTGTTCCATTAAAAAATTCTCAAAAAAATCTTTTACTGTAGCTAAAGTTCTTCTTTAGAAATAATTTCTAAAATACAAAAATAAGGGCTCAACCGGGATTTGAACCCGGGACCTCTCGCACCCAAAGCGAGAATCATACCCCTAGACCATTGAGCCGTTGTAAATAATTTTATTGCTGTTTTTGCAACAAATTCACTTAATCTGTTTTATTAAAATAGTGTCATAAAAGTTGCGAAGCTAAGTGGATATACACAGATACTTGCAACAAAAAATACTGAAGCAATTTTCAAAATCAAGAAAACCAAAAATTTACAAAATTTTGTTAATAGGTTCGGTCAGGTTACAGTTTCTCTCTCCTTCTTGCAATAATTTAATTGCTAGCTCAGCAACACCAAAACTTCAATATTTTATTTCAGAAACAATAAGAAAACATATTTTTAAGGAGTAAGTGCACAAAGTAAAGTAAAGCTTTCACACAATTTTAAAAAAAAATATCGACGCCCTCCAGTTTATTCCAAATTCCTGTATCAATTATCTTATTATTATTTTCGCAAAAATTGATGCATTAATATTCCTCCTTATAATATGACCTCATGTTTCCCCTCCAATAGCATATGTAAGCACTTTTTACAAATTACATAATGTGAAAAAAATTCTCCTTTAAAATAAAAAAAAATCTCTAAAAAAATTTAAACTTTTACTTTAGCTGTGAACCTTTAGGTAGTAATATTTTTCCTTAAAAATCATTTCTTAAGATGCAAAAAAGTGTTAATTTTCTCAAAATGAGGGCTCAACCGGGATTTGAACCCGGGACCTCTCGCACCCAAAGCGAGAATCATACCCCTAGACCATTGAGCCGTTGTAATTAATTTTATTGTTGTTTTTGCAACAAATTCACTTAATCCGCTTTATCAAAAGTAGTATGTATCATAAAGTACTTAAAGGTACAACATCGAATGGTTTAAGATCTTATATGAATAAGATTCAGATGACGAAAAATATGTAATGAAACAGCATCCAGACGCAAAGACAAATAATAAATCTGTATGTATCTGCTAATTATTTTATATATGCAACACAACATGTTTTTGTAGCAGAAGTTAGTTTAAGTGAATTCTCCCACATCATATAAATTGGCTCCAAGTTCGCATTTTAGAACCGAGTAAATTTTGAGCTTTAACTAGTCGAATTATTCACAAAAAAACAATTTCTAGATCTTTGCTAAATTTGTATTAAATAATTTTGGGATAATCTTTTAATCTGAATCTATAAGAAATAAAGTAGTTAAAAATTAAATACTTAGTTAAACTAAAATAAACAGATTTGGTTTAACTGAAACAAACTCGATATCGCTAGCAACTAAAAAATCCTTGTACGATTTACTAACAGACAAAAATTTGAAATTTGTATCCAAAAACAAGGGCTCAACCGGGATTTGAACCCGGGACCTCTCGCACCCAAAGCGAGAATCATACCCCTAGACCATTGAGCCGTTGTAAATAATTTTATTGCTGTTTTTGCAACAAATTCACTTAATCTGTTTTATTAAAATAGTGTCAAAAAAGTTGCGAAGCTAAGTGGATATACACAGATACTTGCAACAAAAAATACTGAAGCAATTTTCAAAATCAAGAAAACCAAAAATTTACAAAATTTTGTTAATAGGTTCGGTCAGGTTACAGTTTCTCTCTCCTTCTTGCAATAATTTAATTGCTAGCTCAGCAACACCAAAACTTCAATATTTTATTTCAGAAACAATAAGAAAACATATTTTTAAGGAGTAAGTGCACAAAGTAAAGTAAAGCTTTCACACAATTTTAAAAAAAAATATCGACGCCCTCCAGTTTATTCCAAATTCCTGTATCAATTATCTTATTATTATTTTCGCAAAAATTGATGCATTAATATTCCTCCTTATAATATGACCTCATGTTTCCCCTCCAATAGCATATGTAAGCACTTTTTACAAATTACATAATGTGAAAAAAATTCTCCTTTAAAATAAAAAAAAATCTCTAAAAAAATTTAGACTTTTACTTTAGCTGTGAACCTTTAGGTAGTAATATTTTTCCTTAAAAATCATTTCTTAAGATGCAAAAAAGTGTTAATTTTCTCAAAATGAGGGCTCAACCGGGATTTGAACCCGGGACCTCTCGCACCCAAAGCGAGAATCATACCCCTAGACCATTGAGCCGTTGTAATTAATTTTATTGTTGTTTTTGCAACAAATTCACTTAATCCGCTTTATCAAAAGTAGTATGTATCATAAAGTACTTAAAGGTACAACATCGAATGGTTTAAGATCTTATATGAATAAGATTCAGATGACGAAAAATATGTAATGAAACAGCATCCAGACGCAAAGACAAATAATAAATCTGTATGTATCTGCTAATTATTTTATATATGCAACACAACATGTTTTTGTAGCAGAAGTTAGTTTAAGTGAATTCTCCCACATCATATAAATTGGCTCCAAGTTCGCATTTTAGAACCGAGTAAATTTTGAGCTTTAACTAGTCGAATTATTCACAAAAAAACAATTTCTAGATCTTTGCTAAATTTGTATTAAATAATTTTGGGATAATCTTTTAATCTGAATCTATAAGAAATAAAGTAGTTAAAAATTAAATACTTAGTTAAACTAAAATAAACAGATTTGGTTTAACTGAAACAAACTCGATATCGCTAGCAACTAAAAAATTCTTGTACGATTTACTAACAGACAAAAATTTGAAATTTGTATCCAAAAACAAGGGCTCAACCGGGATTTGAACCCGGGACCTCTCGCACCCAAAGCGAGAATCATACCCCTAGACCATTGAGCCGCTATAAACATTTTTATTGCAGTGTTAACAACAAATTATTGTCTTATCAAAAATAAAGTAATAATCTACCAGTAACTTTTCTTTTAAAATATCCAATTTTGCGTCTTGTTATCCGACAATTAATTACAAGTTTTTTTAGGCGTAGAAATTAAAATTACATGTTACTCATTATTATAATTAATATTATTATAATTGTTTATTATCCACCCATCTGCTGAGTAAACTGTTTAGACGGTTGTGATAAAAACGTGTTATCAGCAATAAAACTATTACATTTATTGCCCGATCAACAGAAAGGTAAATTTATGGCGGCATTCAAACCAATAAATTAAGCCAACGCAAATCGCACTAATTACCTAATAGATTCCATCTATTCGAGCATAATTTGTATTTACAAATTCTTGGAATATCCATGCACATCATTTGCATACCACACCCAAGAAAATAGATTTCTGACCATCTGCATAATTATAAAAGTACTTTCACCAAAACTAAAGTCTTCTCGCCTTATTCAAACCGCCTAATTATCATTTATTGTTTTCATTTAATTAACCACCCCTCAAAACAGTTCATTCAAAACAAGGGCTCAACCGGGATTTGAACCCGGGACCTCTCGCACCCAAAGCGAGAATCATACCCCTAGACCATTGAGCCGCCATACATATTTTTTATTCTAATTTCTTAATAACACACTCAAATGGCATGAATATTCATTTGTAAATTACACACTTTCACGAAATGCCCGATTTCCATATCAGGTATTTGTTCCTCTTGAGCATACAACACTCGTAAGTACAATAGAATTTCGTAGTTGGCAAACACAGGAGGTAAATAAACGCAGTCACAAGGATTTAATCAATGCACAAGAATCCCTAAACGTTACTTAGGACACGTGTTGCTAATATACGGAAACTGTAAACTTTAATACCAATTAAATGCGTTTAATTCTGTTCATAACTCGAAAGCTATCGGTCTTAGATCAAGGCGGTTTAAGTGGTCGGATGCCTTGGATTTTACACAGGAATCGGCGACTCTGGAGCGCTCCGGGTAATTCCTGAGTACCAGAAAAAATAGCTCAAAAACGCCAAAATCTCAAAAGCTTTAATCGCTCCCATCATGTTCAGGTTCACACCTTTTCCAAAGTAGGTATCAAATGCATTTCAAATTAGTCAGCTGTATACAAAATGTTCCGTATAAACTCCACATCAGAAGTATTCTAATAACCATAAGTAAATCTAATAAAGATAATCATCTAAAAATTTGTATACAACCATAATCTCTTAGGTTCTGCTCAATGAAAATATTTTTTCGGTTACACCGGAAGTCGCTATCAACTTTTTATTTTAAATGGAAAGCTATATTTTTCAATGGGTTTTTGGACTAGAGTTATTTTAAGGTAGTTATCATAAACTTTCCCTATACCAATTTTAGCTGTTTACGAAATATTTTGGGTTTTTGTTTTTTGGATTTGCACCTTCCACTTCAAAAATCAATTTATTTAAAAATAACTATCTCATAATCACTTTGACAAAAGTATTGTTCTCAGATTGCATTATTTAATTATTTATTTGCATTGTAAAATACTGTTCCATTATAAGATTCTCAAGAATATCTTATACTGCAGCTATAGTTCTTCTTTAGAAATAATTTCTAAAATACAAAAATAAGGGCTCAACCGGGATTTGAACCCGGGACCTCTCGCACCCAAAGCGAGAATCATACCCCTAGACCATTGAGCCGTTGTAAATAATTTGATTGTTGTTTTTGCAACAAATTCCCTTAATCCGTTTTATCAAAATAGTGTCATATAAGTTGTAAAGCTAAGTGGATATACATACTTGAAACCAACAGAAGCGGTATAAGCTGAAACTTTATATTTAAAAAAATACTGACACAATTTTCAAAATCAAAAAAAAAACAAAAATTTACAAAATACGTTTGATCAGATAAACAGTTTTTCTCTCCTTATTGCAATAATTTCATTGCTAGCTCGGCAGCACCAAAACGTCAATATTTTATTTTTCAGAAACAATCAAAAACATACATTTTTAAGGACTAAAAAAAAAGTAAAGTTTTCAGAAAATTTTTGAAAAAAATATCGACACCTTCCAGTTTATTTCAAATTTTTGTATAAATTATCTTATTATTATTTTCGCAAACATTGATCTATTCTTCCTTATAATATAACCTCACGTTTCCGCTCAAATTTTTTTTTGGATTTGCAGCTTCCACTTCAAAAATCAACAAATCTGCCATTTTTAACAATTTTTTGAATTACTTTTGATACTTGCCCAAACACAATTAACTAATTTAAAGTACCTACAATTGACACTTTTTGAAATGCACTTGGCTAAACTAAAATACAATTGAAAATTCTTCCCGAAAACCAAATAGCAGAAGTTTTTGAACCTTAAGTTAATCGATTACTATTTAGCAAATTTTTAAAGAACTTAAATTCAACTCTTAGAAATCCAGTTTTCCACAATAAAAACCGATTTTCTCAAAGACCAAAAATTCTAGGAAAAAACTAGAAAACTCCCACAATTTTCAAAAAACGACAATAATGAAAAAATAACAGCCCTAAATGTGGACCGTTTGTTTTTTATGTTTTTATGTTTAATATCAGCAATTCCGGAATGCACCGAATGGTTTTTAATCTTACGTGTTACGTAAGATAACGTGTGGAAAAGACGAAACTTCATATTTTTCGTTCATCGAATTCTTTACGATTCACTTCTTGTCAAATTCAAAACAGTAAATCAGCTTCCAACTTTTGAGTTTCGCCGTAATCGCGCTATAAAACTTGTAAACTGAATCAAGCACCTCAACAATGATTCAAACCAAGGTGAGTATTGGTTACAAAAGTCACATTCCCCTCGTTTGGCTCTAAAGGTTTATTAAATATTTGTAGATGTCTCCATTTTTACTGCTGCAGCTATTTTAGATCCTTTGTGTATGTGCAGGAGCAGACGCTTGTATATTACATCCTCCATATTTTATTTGCATCATTACGACAAAGCCTTCAATTTGTTAAAGTAGATTTCGAGTTTTCGGACGAGTCTTAGCCAAACCGGAAGCCGTATACTTGTCAATACGACACGCAATTATAAATTCAAAATAGCACAAAGATGAGAACGCAAACAGTCTTTGAGCACAAGGTGCTGTATAAGAGAGAAGTGAGTTGAAGCCGAGCAGAAAAATCTCCACTGGCCTATTCAATCCTGGCGTGGGTATTCATTGAAGCGATATTTTTCGCTTATGATCGTTGCGGCATTGAATGGAAGTCGGCGAAAGGGCATTACTCACATCCCATTGTGAGATTTATTTCATAGAAAATCTCTTACGATACCATTATTGCCAGTAATCTCGTATCTCAGCTGAGCAGTTCTTCGGTTCTAATTAATCTCTTTGCGGTGTCACGGGACTTTAAAAACCGATTCGGATTATCACTCTTCGGCTGCCTTGTTGCCATCTTTGCCGTGTTTATGTTTGTCGTGTTGGGTTTCAATATATCCAGTCAACACGCGATCCGTGACAAAAAATCAATCCCGACTTTGCACTCCAATAATAGAAATATTAACCAGCGGTGGCTTGTAATTATTCAGAGGGTTTAATTATATCGTTAAGAGCGCAGATTACGTACGAATTTCCGCTATTTATGTACGCGTTAAATTAATTAAATCGCTTATGTCTTTGGATGACTTTCGCTCGTTGGTTTGTCGGGCCATTTACACCCAGTGTCGGCACGTTCTTTAAATGGTTACACGTTTAATGCAAATTTACTCGTTAATCCTGGATTATAAACGTAAAAACTGATTTGAATAACACTACTGGACCATTCCACAAAAATATCTCACTCCTAATTAAAATATAATTTCTTGGCCAGCATTAAATTAATTCGTAAGACAGGATATATTTTACAGATCTTAACAGCTCATTACAACGCTAGTCGTAAATTACATCGGCCACAGTTCAGAGGTGGTCTGCTGGGAATTAAATTAAGCATCAGTGGTTTGCCGAACGGTTTTGTTAAAGTCTTTTCGACTTTGGCCGAATTTAGCAGTCACTGTGTGACCTTCATTGACCCAAATAGTCTAGAATCATTAATTTCGTGCTTGTTAAGGGGACCACCGAAACTAAAAAAGCCTGATTAGTGTATGATTAATGCATTTTATCGATGAATTTTTTAGTGAATTGTCGTGTAACTACATTTTGGACTAAATTACGAGTAAACTAAATAATGCACAAAGGCACGATTTCTTCAATTGTTCTCTTGAGTATATTAAATTTCTTTATCTGATACAAGCTTCTCACCTAAACGGTGCCCCGTCTACCACTGAGAAGTGGGTAACAAAGCCTAAACATAATACAAACAACAATCTAATCGATAATAAAGGGGTTAGAAATAAAAATTAACTTCGAGAACTAATAGGTTGTATTGTGTTTCTTTCTATTTAAATTTCAGTGTTAAAATCCACAACAATAGCAGAGGTAACATCCGTTACTGTAATCACCATTTTTGTACTCAGTGAAAGGAGAATGAATTCTTTGTGTGGGGTTTTAGCATAACTGTATGTTTGCAACCGCGGCGATATTAAAATCATAAAACAAGAAAACTCTACTTTTGGTAAAATCGTTCTAAATCTAGTAAAAAAACTTAAATTTAAGTCATCCTAGTGTCTGTCTTTATAAAATAAAGTGGGAGCATTTTATTCTCCTCGTGTTTTTATGGATAATAAATCCCGCACGTTTATTTCCTTTTGTCGTAAATAAGGGATGAAAAGTGCAACGAAATGTTTCATAAATGTTCGATATTCTATCGGTGCAATGCATCATAATGCAATTTATCTTCCGAATCTTCAGTGTTATTGCAAAACTTCAGATAAGAACTCTGCACACGTTATCTGCATTTATTATGCAACAAGTGTCGAGCAGCTAAATCTTTTTGTAGTAAAAGCAAAGAAACCACAGAGATCAGAAAGATGACAGTTATTATAAAAATTGTCACTGGGCTACTATAAACGATTTGATCCCTTTTTACAACAAATAGCTCCAACTATTGTGGTTTATTTTATTTTATTAAGCGTATTATCAAAATCAACAATAAAACTATCACATAGCCGCATTTCCAGGAATGCCAATTAGCGACGACATTCAAACCAATAAACTAGACCAAATCAAATGGGACTAATTACCTTATAGGTTTCATCTGCCTGGAGGCTAATTTGTATTTAGAAATTCCTGGAATATTCATGCACACCGTTTTGCATACTTCATATGAAAAGTGTGATATTTCCTGAACCAAGAAGCATATACAATTAATTTCAGAAAAAATTGATTCCATGATAAATATTCCAAATTGATTTTTGATATTTTTATCAAAAATGAAGGGCTCAACCGGGATTTGAACCCGGGACCTCTCGCACCCAAAGCGAGAATCATACCCCTAGACCATTGAGCCGTTGATAACAATTTTATCAAAAATCATAAACGGCTTGAAAACGCTAAAAATAGGGTAATTAAACCGTTTATCGCATTATAATCATTATTAGCACTGAGCTCCAATCGCCTTATCGCATGAACCATGCGAGTCTTATTACTCTTTTAATTAAGCTGTTTAAAATTAAGACTTTCTAACTAGTTCCATGATTGATGTGTTGTAAATTGCTTTAGATCTGATTGCAACTTAAAATCCTTTAATTACGGTAACACAGATAGGTACAGTGGATAAATTTGCTTTACGAATAATTGTTTCATGCCTTTGTCGAAATACTCATATATTTGTGTAGTTGTAAAAACAGTAATAAATTCAGAACGATTTTCACAACTGTGCACGCAAATGTTGAAACTGACAAAATTCCAATCCAATCAAGTAATTTATGGGTAGTTAACCACAGCGATGTTAATTTTTACTTGGCTGTAATAATTATGTTTCATAAATCAAGATTCTGCCTCCTTTCATGACACTCCAATATTTTATAAACATGTTAATGTTTTTTCAGTTCACTAAATTCCTTAAACCCCAGCGAGAATCTTCTTCATGCCGCAGC
The DNA here is from genome assembly GCF_031307605.1 of Tribolium castaneum. Taxonomy (NCBI): domain Eukaryota; kingdom Metazoa; phylum Arthropoda; class Insecta; order Coleoptera; family Tenebrionidae; genus Tribolium; species Tribolium castaneum. The sequence continues at coordinate 28,560,578 of NC_087394.1, forward strand.
AGCAATACATTTCCTGCTTTTTGGCATCTGACTTTCAAATTGGCTTCGGAAGAAGTCCGCGGAATATTTCACAGTTTTATTCGATTTTATGTAAATAAATAATACCGTCTTCGCCATCCTGAATTTGAAATGTAATTAAAGTTGCAAAAATTAAAATGATAGCAGTAAAATGAATTGTTGCGTCATATTTTAGTGGATGTGTTTACTCGGATTTCGGGAAGTTTCTCAACAACTCGGAATGACGCGTTTCAGCGGCAGTTAAAAGTTTGGACATTTTGTCATAAATATAAAGAAGCGTTTGTTATGTGCAAACGCGCAATGGTGCAAAGTTCCAATAGAATACAAATTGCTTATTGGACCTACTTCAAACAATGAAAACAATAATTTTTCAGACGTCCTCTTGGGCACTCAAGCGACTTATAAATACTTAACGAGGTGTAAAAATACATCTCTGCTGAATTCAACTAAATTGCACGTGCTTAGCAGAGTTAATGAAAAACTAGAATTGCTTTTAAAAATTTTAAATAAATTGTGCATTTCTAAAATGTCGCAAAAATCTAGATTTGTTTTCGCTGCGCTCACTCATGAATAATGGGTTTCGGCAAAACCTGAATAACTGAAAAGACGGTTAACTACATCGCTTGAGCCACAAAGCGTGTGTTCTATTTGAAACCTTGCCGGCGAGGAAGTAATTAACTGGATATTTATTTTCCAGATTTATTGTGTTCCTTGCTATTCTATTTTCCGGGGTTCGTGGCTAAAGCCGATAAAAGAAAATATAAATATTTGGCGATTTTGTTGCGCCTTAGATATTTTTCAGTCGGTTTCAGGAAGTTAAAGTTCTCGTTTACGCCCCATCTGTAAATTCTTTTGTACATAAATTACCCGATGAAATTCGACTTAAATTAGAAAACTCTTTAATTACACAGTTAAGCACGCAAATCGCTCTTCAATAGACCAGTAAAATAATTCCTCGCAAAAAGATCTTTCTGCTTTCGCCACTCAAACAATGGAGCCCCGGTTTTAACAACGCATTAAAATTAATCATAATTATTAAAAGGTTAAACGACAAAACAGTGCCTTTCGCAGATATCGGCCTCTAAAGAAAAATAAAGAGTTTATTTTATGCAAATCCATGCAACTCTAGGTACCGGCTATTTGCAAAATCATTTCGTAAATAATTCTAGCCGACTTGTAAATTTGGTGGATGCGCCGGGCTAGACGTAAAACCAGGTTTTAAACCAAATTTGTTTCTTTTTTTTATTGAGGTTTTAGCAACAAAGCAATTAACTCATCTGGGTTCAAAAGCATTCCGTTTCAGTACAAAAATCCGTCTCATTTCAGAAATATTTTGTTTCAGCAGTACACAGCTTTGAACTGTATAATATGGGTAAGTGCTTTCGACAACACTGTAGCTTAATTTTAACTTGAAAAAATAAAACAAATACTTGATTGGCAAACTGATAATGAATTATTTTATCCAGGCAAACACGTTCCAGAAATGGAACGAAAATATTTGCTTTAACATAATTTAAACGAAATCAAAATAAATAATATTTGTGTGCTTTTCATTAATTTTCGACAAGCACATTGTTCAAAACAGCGAATCGTATTCTAACATTGACACAAAAATAAAAATACAATAAAAGGATAAGCCAAGAAAAAAATTGAAAATTTGTGAATCCTTAGACAACCCCTTGACACTCCCAACAAACAAGTGGATGCCATACACCCTAATAAACTTGCAATAAGCAAATAAATTAGATCAATCAACTCGGGGAAACTCTTGCTGCTTGCGACGCAACCTTCCAACAAGCCTAATTTACAATTATATTATAAACTTGGAGGCCGGGTTTCATACAAAGCAAGAAACTGGCTTCAAAGTTGGGCTTGTTGACAAAAACAGATCGCGTAATTTGAGTTTAGTTGTGGAAACAAAAAAAAACGGACGACTGATGGTGGAGTGCTGAGAGGAATCTTAATAATTCAGGTGAACAAAAGCTGAAGTAGAAAAGATGTTAGTCCATTCTGTGCTGCGAGTTTATAAAATTAAAATACTGCCTTTCATAAGTAAAAAACCTGAGGGTGAGATAGCGCATAATAGGCTTTAATGTCGTCCACCTCAACCGGTCCTTTCGAAAATCTCCGTTAATCATCTTTATCTTTATCTCAGTGACATTTAAGAAGGGTCACCATTCGTGCTCAAGTTTTTAGTGACAATCCGCAGTTACAATAATCTGGCTTTCATACAAGCCTCGATGACTATAATTCAATTCATTTTTGCCTTTGATGTTTTCCCCAGCAAACAAAACCAATGATTCGATTCAACAAATGAAAATGAATGAGTCGAATCAGATTTCATCATTCCTCGTTACCGCTATTCTTCATCCCCACGTCTAATTACGATTCATCCGGTGAGACCCTGGAATTTTTCGCAAGCTTTCAGACATTTCACGCATTAAATTATTCAATGATCTCAAGCCAAATAATACGATATTTTGACAGCTGGAGATGTGGCGCAGCTTTTCGGGATTTATTGCGGCGCTTCACAGGGTTTCACTGCGAGACGGGAATTTGTTACTCTATGTAAATTAAATTCTGAGCTCGCAGTAACGAAAATATTTTATTCGAACGGTTCAAGGGTCCTTTTTGAAGATGTTGTTCGCGACTTTTCACCTGTAGAGTGGTAAGAATCGATGCTATCTGCCCCTATTTGGGCGCACAATTGAATAAATTATGTCGACGAGATAACGCTGCTGAAATTAATGACCAAAGGAGACGTATAAGGATTTCAGCCGCTCTCGGACATCTGCCAACATGAAATATGTTTTTGGAATTCTGAAGACGTTTTGTGAGACGTGTGCGACTTACTTTTTCGTGAATAATTACGAAAGAGCGGCTGAAAATTATACAAAAGAAAAATTTAAAAACGTCTAATTATCTGGAACGGTAAAACGCGCGAGAGATAATTAAAGAAAGCGGAGAAAAAATCAACAATATGAACGATTTAGGGGTTTGAACAAACGAGGCAAGCCTCTTAATGCTCTAGCAAAAACGCGAAATTCTTTTAATATAACCGTTAATTATGGAGCTAAAACGGCTTTGTAATTATTTGGGGAGAGAGAGGTCTCAGAAAAGGTGGAATTAAGGCCAGGCGCAATAAAAAGGTTCACGTGTCTTATTCTCTAATTTTCTTGCCGCTAGCTAGTATCCTTTGCGCGTCCATTCGTTCAGAAAATGAACTAAAAAACAAAAATAATAAAGCACTAGTGATGCTTTCAATTTCCCCGTTCTATTTTGTTCAGAATAACAAGTTTCTAGCGGAACACACGATCATTAGAACTTTTATAAAATTTTTGTACTTTGATTTCACAAAATGTTCGTTGTGAAACCAAAAGTAGTCACAAAGAGAACTTTTTTAGTAAATTTTTAAGGGTTGTATTGGCAGTGCTAGGCTGGATGTCATCAGTCATCACTGTAATCTAGTGTGTGTCCTATCAACAGCGTCAAGTCGTTTATTGATAAAGCTCGAATAATTAATAAAATTAAGAGGACATAGTTTGAACAGATTTTGATAAGTTTAAAAAAATAAAAATAAAAATAAATAAAAAGTAGAAAAAAATAGTAAATTAAACTCATTTTATAAGACTTAATTTTGACATTCATTCTATTGGAGCACTCCCTCGTCGTGCTCCAAAACCATTCGTGCTACAATAAAACCTAAGAGGTTTTTACAAGTAAAACTCGTATAATAATATACAATGTGTTTTCAAATGATTTTCATTTAGTCGTCTGTCAAGTTCTCATATAAAATCTGAAAATGCGCAGAGTAGCACATTTTTTTTAAATGAAAACCAATTTCAAAGTTAACTAGATGAGAATGTTTTAAAAACACATTGTACTGTCTTGATATTTGTCTATGCTCGGAAAAGTTTAATTTAAATTAAAAATCTTCTATTTGCTATTTTATTATCAATATTTACGCATTTTCTAATTCTCCAAATATTCATTAACCTGACAATTCAGACCATATAAATGTAAATTGAATTTTGTCGATTGTATTCACCTCCTATCCGCAAAATTATTCAAATCGTGGCCATCTAAAATTGATGCTTGACATTTGTGACACAGACCCTTGAAATTCGATTTTGAAAAATGTAAGATATCCTAAATTAGATAAAATCAGGAACTTAATTTAAACGAATTGTTTGAAAGTAAGTCCCAAAAGTAAGAAGAATAGGCAAGCTAGATTTGTCCAGAGTGACACATTTTTCCATTAGATCGGTGAAAAAAAAAACAGGTGGGCGGAAAATTTCGTAACTCAATATTAAAAATTAGTTTTTTTTAAATATAACTCGAGATTAATTGGGCGGAAATGGCACCAAGCTATCGGGGCCATCGCCATATAAATTATTGAAAAATGGATTTAATAACGTCATTTGAAGTAAATTTAGCACAAAAGTGGCAAAGCTCCTAAAAGCTTTAATTTAAATTTAACCAGTAAATGTTTTCAGAATCTCGTAAAATGACCCAAATCTGTCTCTAATTAATTTACCAACAGAAAGGCCCATTACGTAGGGCCCCCCATGCACCTGAAAATAGTTACAAGCATGAATACATTTTAGTCGAAACCGAGTAAAACAAAGTGTTGTTAAGCGTCCCCTCGAAAGTGAGTCCGTGGCCGCAGGCTAGTTAGTTATCACAGTGAAGCATTTAATATCAGCGCAGCGGGCGTCGCGACGTCTCTCGCTGGAATACCCTGCATTATCGTGCCGCTTCTACTGTTTGTGCAATGCGGCACAACATAAAAGGTAAGCTTAATTAGCTTTCATCTCTTTTCAGCAAGCGCTCCGGGTTATTTTCTAACATATTGCCCGACCCAATCCTGGGGCGAAATAAATCAAGGGGTACTTAACGAGAGTGTAATTGAAGTTTTCAGCAATTAGGAATCGGCGAGTTGCCGTATGCGGGAGACTTCGAACGAAAGTGTTTGGACAAATAAAGCGAAACGCTATGGGAATTTTGATGAGCGAACTAAAGATGTTTCAATTGAGTTTAACTTGGGCCAAATTGTCAGAGTTTTAAAGGGCCCTCTTAAAAAAAAAACAGATGTTTATAACAACGTTATGACGCAAAAATATGCCTAAAAGAGCAACTCACTGGGTGAAACAAAAATTTTGCGTTTGTTTGTAAACAAAATATGATGGATACGTAATTCGATTTTCTGCTTCAAATCAGAATTTATAGGCAGTTTCATGATGATTTTGACGTTATTCCGGTTTCGGTCTAATTTGATTAACAGATTTTGCATAGGTTTGTAGCGTAGTGGATAAAAATAAGAACACAAAATCTGCTCCAATTGATACAAAAATGGTACAGCGACGTGTAAATGTGTACAATAATGAACTGACTCTTCACAAAAATGTAAAATATAAAAAACAAGCAAAAACACATTTTAAAAAACACTATAAAATAATAATAATAACAAAGCAAATATTTAATGAAACTATAACTAGCAGTGTCATTGTTAAAAAACCGCATGTTTTAGTACAAAACATAGTGTGTATAATCTAAAAAACAGAACACTTTTAGTAAGAAAATCCGGGACGACTTATTGATTGCAGAAATTATTTAGGACTGCCTCCACTTTTGGCCGCAGTAAAAGGAGATTTACAGCTTAGACCCACATTATGCCTTCTTACGTCATTAAAAAATCCCGCAGCAAAGTAGACAAGGATTAAAGCCAAAAAACTGTAGCCTAAAAGGCTTCGAAATAAAGCCATAAAGCACCCATAGTTGTGTTTAATTTCTGCAGCATCTGGTTCTACCGGAAATTATGGATAGTGTCGGTTGATGTATACCTACATGTACCTACTTGAAATTAATTAACGTACCCAAGTAACTATCCCCCGCATTAATCAAATTAGGAAACAAGTTCCCCGAAAGGGTCCGAGCTTTGCCTTGGCAGATAAAAATATTGCTTGACTTGGAAAAAAGTCTTGCTTGAAATAATAAATCATTTACGAAACAATAACGCAACATCTCTCTGTTTATCTCCCAAGTTTCCGATTTTTTGCAAACTCACAAACTACTGAAGTTTTAAAATAGACTTCCCTGCGGGAACAGTTCAACTCGACCCGTCAAGGCCGCAAGAATTGAGGGTCAAACATCCGGAGAGATAATTTTCTGCCTTTTCCGGAGAAATGTAAAAATGAGCATAATCTGCAAGGAAGTTATTAGAGGCAGAAAAAAGGGTAGGTCGTGTAATTGGCTCTGTAAGAGAATTTACAATTTCGAGCGAGGCCCATTTCAACATGAATCGAGAGGGAGGCCGGCGATGACGTCCATTACGTTTTTTGCGTTTCCTTGCATCAATTAATTACGGCTAAAATGTGGGCCACACAGATGGAATATAAAAATATCAACGAAAATTTGTATTTCTGGTATACCTGAAATAAATATACTTCATATTTTGAAATGACTGAATTGATTGGTGGCCGGGTGCTACAAATAGCTTCATTTGAAGACTACCATAAAATAATTACATAACGTCGAAACATGAAAGGAAATGCATTACAGTATAAATTACATAACGCCAAACAAGTGTATTTTGCGATTACTGAATGCCCAATTTGCGTTTTGGTTCAGCCAAACACACTAATTTAAACATGAAATTCGGAACGGAGCCCGAGAGCGGCCTTTTTCTGCAAAGTGCGTATGTTCTAAAGACGGTTGTTGAATATTTGAAGTGCTAGTCGTGCGGAATTAGAATGCGCTCCGGGCGCAGGAAGGAAAGGCTCCGGGGAACGCGAAATAACAGCAATTCGTACACATTACACATGAATTATACTCTCAGCTGGGATAGATCAATTAGGCAGATGTTAGTTTAGGCATTTTGGCTGTTCCAGATATTAAGGAATCGACCAAACTCCCCGGAGTTTCTTTTGATAGGTTTCGGATTGAGTATTTAACTTTAATTTGGGTTTTTGCGATTTGTGTGACAAAAAATTGGCGGAGATGAAAAAAGTTTGATGAAAAGAAACTTTCCTTGCGTCCAGTTATTGAGTTTTGCTGAACATTTATTTTGGGAAGCTTAATGAATTTTACATTTAGTGAAAATTAGCTGGAGGGTCTTTTTTAATCGACTGAAAATTTGAGCGAAAATTTGAGACAACGACGTGTATAGTAATTGGTAGATTCCACAAATAAAAAAACTATTAACTTTTAATTAAATTTTAACTGATCCCTACTTTCGTAATTCTAAAACAATGAAAACTGAATATTCAATCACGGTTAGTTTGCCATTTTGTGACACTTTTAATTACTAAATAATTGAAAATTTCCACTCTAACGACCGTTTTATACAAGAGAATTAAGAGCAACACAAACACATAATTCATTTTGACTTTAGCAACACTAATTGTTTTTTGCACCACTTTAAAGCTAGATATTACCAATGTAAAAATATTTACATCCAACTAATTACATACTTTTAATCTAAAAATGTCTATAAATTTTTGTCTCAAACTTACGTACGTGGAAACATGCTTTAACTGATTTTCTCTTCAACCTGATAAGACCCGTGTTATCCTTCGATAATGTGTAATCGTCAAAGACTTAATGCATTTCTCGAAGATCGATCAACTCCTCACACCTTCATAATTTCTAAACAACCCCAAGAAACTGCTTTTACTAACTACGAACGTTCTAAACAATTCTTAAATTCGCGAAAGCCAAACGAACTTTTTCAATGGTCCTTTAAAGCCAATATGAGCAAAGATAATTTTTCGTTAAAATGAAGCACTCTCGAAGCCACTTTTCCCCGGCATAAATTCCAGCTTTGACAGGTTAATGTGGTCAAATATTTGATTTTAAACTGGAATTTAATGCAGTTTCGAGATTATCGCTTTAAGTATCCTCAACGGCTCGATACAGATACAACTTTGTTCAAATATCGTCTCCTGGAGAAAAATAACATTGTCTGGTTAGTACCCTGGTTCTCGTCCATTACAAGCTTTCGCAAATCTCTTCGTCGAATTAAAGAAGCCGTGGCATGGTCTAAATTTAGACCATTCCCACGGTTAACGCTCTTGTCATAATAGTAAACCAGGAAACGTAATTATAGAAGTGGTAGTTATATTTACGCCACTACTGGCATTGCTTCCGACCATATTACGCACAGACGTGATCAAAATATCAAAATAAATCCGAATGATTCATAAAATTTATAAACTGGGACTAATAAAGGACGCAACCTCGGAGTGAGATTTTATGTACACCTTGCTTTCCCCAATAAACCCTAAATGGCCGTAAAAGACGTTAATATTACACACTTTGGGCGAAACTGGGAGGACTCTCGATTCTGTTCAATTTTCTTAAAAGTGAACGCTATTTCCGGAAGGGCGGCTCCAACTAAATAAATTCTATTAGCACGCCCCTGTCATTTTATAAACAGATAACCAATCTGATCCATTTATAAATTGTCCAGAACTTGTGCGGTTTATAAATGACAAACTTGTGGAAAACTTGTGAAAACTTTACATTCTGTTCCCCTTTTTCTATTTAGATGATTGCTTTCGAATTCAATATCGTTTTTGAGAGAAATTGAAACGACTCTTTCAATTAGTTAAAAAATGGTTAACAAACTTTGACTGTTGTTACATTTTTCTACCGACAATAAATATTTGAGGTAAAAGTAAAACCGCAATTTCAGCACACCATGCCAAAGTTGTTTTCCATTCCCCTCAAGCTTTGAACAATATTAAAAACGAGACAGACAACAACACTCCGAGGATCAGTTGTTCACAGTTTTATAAAACGACAGTGATTTCTACTGGAATAGCATTTGTAGATTATTCAGCAGCTGAAAATGGTGATAAACGACTGAAATTAATTACTACAGTTTGTCGTCCTCGATTTGGAATGAGCTCATTGTTGTTCACTAAAAGAGTTTTGAAGTTAATTAAAATGTGATTAATTAAATTTCAAATAACAAAAAATTACATTACACCAACAGAGCGGGTAGCTACAGCTCGTGTATCTATATCGATTACTAATTAAAGATTAATCAACTAATCACAAGTTTCTATTAACGTCGTGATGTTTATATAACGGGTAATGGAACATGCATATTTGATGAATTTTATTACAGAAATAGAACTCCGATTCTTTATCTGTTTTAAAGAGTCGTTAATCTCTGGTCCGTTTTGACACTTAGCAAGGATATGAAACAACAAATTACAATTAATTAAAGCTGCACTTAACAATTAATCAATGTTAACAAGACAAGAGCGAGCAAACGAAGCATGTAACGTAGATAAAATAATTCCTCTTTGAAATACTCCATCAAGTCGTTTCCCTTCTTCTCATTTGGCACATCGTCTTCGAATTCCCACTCATTAGACACTCCAACAAATGCACAATCACGTCCTGTTGACTCTCGAATTAATTCAATTGAATGGAATAGTAATTGCTAATTTATCAATTCACTTCTACTAGCTGCAATTCTAAATATTTTGGGCGAAAATAGCCAGATGTAATAAACACCAAAATTAAATTTCAGTCTCCACCACAAACACCAATAAAACAAATTAAGTGCCAATTATTTTCACGACTCAACGAACATAAAGAAAATTTGGTGTTTCTACGTTTGAAACAGGTGTGCCGCTTTGTTCCTGCTTTGACGAGATCAAACCAAGCTCAGATCCTGGGCTGCAAATTTCAACAGCCCTGAGGTATTTAACCTCCTGTACACTAGCCTTCGTCGTTATACCGATCGTAAAAAATTCCTTTATTTCCTGGGTGTGCACGAATCGGGAAAATACTTTCCATATTCGATTTTGTCAACTTGGAAAGTTGATGATTCATTTCAGGGCGAATGAATGGTGTTTACAAGCAACTGAAAAGTTTGAAAATTGTCGGGGTTTTCAAGGGGCACAATTTATCGACAGGAAACTGGTCGTTTGCTTTATTGCATGCACAGAACTGAGCGCTTTAATAATAAATAAATAAACACCATCGAAAGCTTTTATTTTGGCACACGTGATTGCGTGACAGTTCGTACGGTGGTTAATGTCGCTGAACGCCTATCAGCGGACTTTGAATGCGATTATTTTGTGTAAGCAATCCTCGAGCGAGCTTTAGAAAGGATGATGGGGCTTAAAGGAGTTTATTTGTAATCGCATCTTTGTTGTAAAAAGGATCCAAGAAATTATTACGAAAATAAGGCTTGCGACTCCAAAGACGCCAAGCGAATCAATATTTAGACGTATTTAAGGAGCCGATCGGTAATAACTTTAAAGTCAGATCAATACACTTCCGAAGATTTTCGTGATTCACGTTTTAATAATGTGCTTTCTGGCCTAGCCACTAATGCGTTAAAGCGAGAAAAGGGCGTTCATCGCTTGTAAGAAGAAGAAAGTCATACGTACTCGTATATTAACCGCATAAATCACCTGCAAGTATTAATCTCATTTTTAAGCGAAATTTTTATTTATTGACCCCCTAATTTCAAAATCGATTTGGTTTAGCAATTTTCAGTGCTTTTTCCCTAACCGTTTACACAAGTAGAAAAATACGATCAACCATAATGGAAAAATGCGCCATTAAAAAGATTATTGCAGCTTAAAACCCATAAAAGCCGGTTTAGTACATAACTATAATTTAATGTCGTGCAAACGATTCATTGTTAAATTTTAATCCAGAAATAGCAAACGTAACGTTCGCACGGATCTTAAAACTTTGTTTACTGGCTCGGGAATTAAGAAGATGAAATTTTGCTTATAATAAGGTTTGTCTCGGGAATATATTTCACAGAGTCAATTTCCGTTTCACATTTCAAATTTATATTCGCTGTTGGCAAATTTGTACCGACTCAAAACTGGCTAATAATTGACTCAAAACCCGAGTGTTAGAATTATATTCCCAGAGAGTTAGTCAAAGTTCATTATGTGGAATTTACAAATTGTTTCCGGATTTTGGTTCACCATTTCCGCCGCACGTCAGCCCAAAAACCGTTCGCTTCTTGCTGATTAGAGATTCTTTGCAATATTTAAGCTCTCGTTTGTTTGTCCAAACCGCATTTGGGGCAGTTTCAACCCGTTTCCAGCATCACACTCAAAAAGTTTGATCAATGGATTTTTACAATCAAATTTAAAATTTAAATAGAAACAGATAATACGTTCAGCTGAAACTCTCCTAAAGCATTCAGTTTCGTTCCGCTTATTTCAGTAATTTCATTCGATGCTTGGATTTTTACAAGAAAATTCGTTTCAGAAAAATATAACTGAGACAAAAGAAATGATTCGAAAGCTTGAAAGCTCCACTTGAGTTAAAAAATAACAGAGCAAAACAGTATTACACGAGCACACACGTTATCAGAATTCACACATGCATGACAGTCGCGATTTTGCATGAATATAGATCATCTCGGGTTTGCAAAGTTTCACTGGTGAGTAAAAAATAAAAACTAAACGAATTTCGATTGAAAAAGTCCCCAAAACGGAATTACGAATTAATACCTAGTTTATTTTGCTACTTCTTTAAAACTTTAACGGTGTACTTGCATTCCAAATGTGGAAATAAAATTTGTGTACATTCTCCGAACAGTCCGAAGAAAATAAAAATAGCACATGCAATAGGAATCTGTTCCTATGGGATGCATTCGTTCCTTGCGATTATATTCTCAGTTGCCACATTCCGCTCCGAAACTTTTGTAATAGGTCGTAAAATACTTTAACGGGTGGTAAGAATGCATAATCAGCTGATACACTAAATTTAAAACTGTCAATACTGAACTTTAAATATTCATAATGAAACTAATCTATCCACACTTGTGGTCACGACAATCTTGTAAGTTCAGCCCGGAAACCTTAAGACAATGGATTCAAAATCACATGTTTCCAACTGTTCCAATGTTCCGGACTGAAACTTCACCTCAGTTTACACTTAAGAGCTTAACTTCTTGGCATTTAGTTTCATTTAAACTAGAGAAACTACCCAACAACAACAAAATTATTGATTTATTCAAAATATCAGAAAGTGAAATTGTACGTATTACATAAAATTGCTTGTAGTGAAAGCGTTTAGCCTGTTTCAGTCTGTCATTAGTGGCCAGAAAAACATTACAATACACTTAAATCAATAGCACACACGGGCTAGGAACGTGAAAACAAATTACTGTTCATTGGATTGTAGTGTGACATTTTTTCCAAGTCAACGTAAAAATTCAGCCAAAGTTTGGAGAAGATTTTCATTAATTCGTCAACATCTTAAATCACTCGTTGGCGAAAAAATTTAATTCAACAAAGTTCAAAACTAATCAACCAAGAAGCAATTAGTAATCGGCGGTTCCGGATGAGAAATATTTAAACTTCGGTTTAATATCTGTTGAGATAATATTAACTTTAATAAGCTCGTAACTTTCTCATCTCGCCACTTTACAATCCTCGACAATTCAGCAACACTTTCCGAAAAATAAACGGCTTCATAAAAGCGTCATCTTCAGCTATTTTCCCCCAAGAAGCCACTACAAGTTTTGTCATAATGACATCTTGTTTGTAAGATTTAACAAATTGCGCTAAAAACAACAAGAAATCCACTCAACGAAGATAAATAATAATCAGTTGGCTGTTATTAATTTTGACCATTTTTCCTTCCCTTGATTAATTTGGCGAAATGAGAAAAGTTTAGATGAAACAATTTAGTGTGACCGAATTTTGCGACTCCGAACTAAATAAAATAAATCACCCAAGGAAATAATCAAAACTTTATGAAATGAATTTAGGAAAATACATAAATAGAGAAAACGATTTTGCAGTTTTCGCAAAACTGGGTCACAATTAAAAAATGTGAGAAGATTTTTGTTCAAATTTAGAGTAGCTCTGTGAGAATCCATTAGTTTGTAAGCATGAAAAGGTTGAAAAGGAGCATCAAGTCTGCCTCGTTATAGTAAACAACGAAAAAGCCACATTTCGGTTTTATCCAGTGAAGTGCGTTGAAAGTTTAGATGAATTTTCATTTAGCCTCAAAATACGGAAATAGTAACGACGTTTTAACATTATAATATTTATGAAATCTTAAAAAAAAATCCGAGCAAAACAAGGTAGGAATAAGACAAAATTTCAGCTTTCATATAGGTATAATAATAGTACGCAGATTCTACGTTTTACTACTTATATTAATAACGATAAAATACATTACATTTGACACTTTTTGAACAGTTTCCAAATTTCAGACGGTAAGCAAAGTGCAGAACAATTTTATATAAAATCACAAGTGATTGTATTTGGCAGTTCTCAGAACACCCAAATAACTAAAATCACTTCAGAAATGTAAAAAAATATTTGACGGTTATCCATACTCGTTTAAACAATTCCTTAAATTTAGCAATTTATGAAATGTAGCTGTTTATTGTTTTCCGATGTTTCAGTGTTTTAAACCAACTGAAATTGTAATAAGAAAAACATAAAGTGCGGAAATAAAATAAATGCTTGTTGACACTGCAGGAAATGCAATTTATCAGACAGAAGTACAGCTGCAAATGGTCTATAAAATAGAAGAACACTGTATTGCATTAAAACTGAGGTAAACCACATTTCATGCGTCAAAAACTAATAATCGGTTTCTAAACTAATTTGCTGTGAGAGAATTTGAATTTGTTAATTTTTCCGGCGTTAAAAATTCGTCGCAAATTACGAGTGGAGCTTTGAACGTGCACTTTAATTGGGTTAACTCTCTAAGGGCAGCAGTCATTTAAAGTAATCATTAAAGTCCCTGCAGAAAATTTATCGTTTTCATGCTAAAATCCAGCATTAAATTAGTAAAGCATTTGCTTGAATTTAACGGAGGTACTGTAAATAGTTCGCAAAATTCCTCTAACGACGAAGAATGCGCTTGAGTTAAACTATTACCATAAGGCGAGCAAAACAAAGTTTTGAATACATTTGACATAATTGTCTTAGAGAAAATAATGAACAGTGTCCTCTTGACACGAGTTTTCGCTAGAAAGGTCGTCGGGATTAGGAGGGATAAAGTCAGTGAAGCTTTTTATCTTGATCGTGTTTGGAGCGAAAGCTCTCGCTGGACCTTTTTAATAATACAAAAAGCATTCGTCAATGTGAGCAAATTCGAAAAGCTGATTTTGGGAATTTATGGACCCGGAACAAAGTCAACTTTTTCATGTCTGTGGAAAGAAAACAAATCAAAAATATGAATTTTTCGATCGATTTCAATTACGTAAACATATTTTCATTTCCTTGTTAGCCACGTGAATAATTAATGAATTTCATTATTTATGTGTTATTTTTATCCATGGAAATTTTTCTATTACCCACCCAGCAGTAAATTTAGCATAACTTTGGCCGTTTTGATTTAGATCTGACAGTCCTAAAATTAAATTTAATATATCACTGTGCCAAATTTATTCAACAAATCAATACTAAAATCACAATCTAGATAAAAGAGAAACAATTTAAACTGCGCTTTTATTTTTGCTGAGAACGGAAAAACCCTGATCACATTCCGAAAATTGGAGGCAAATTTAAGGTAAACCTCGGAGGAGTTTCGAGCGAAACCTCTCCATTTATATTTTTCTTTAACCTCTAAACAAACGTTTTATTATGGATTGTTATCTCAACTAAAGATCAAAAAGGTTCAATGATTTATTCATAAAGACTGATTCCAGCAACGAAATAATTAAAGTTTCTTTTCAGGTAAATTAAACGCTAGCGCACGCAGCCTCGGTTTTCGTTATCACGAATACGACTGACAGCTACATTGAAGACTGACAAATAACAGTTCAAAGCGCTAGCATAATATCGAAAGCACGCCAAGTGTATCATTAGAAATTCCCAAATAAAAATCTTGATAACAAAGGATTTACACTTTTCTAGGACCTCGTGCAGGCTACTAAATTATTTAAACAGTGGGAATTTCTTCTACCCTACATTCGTTTACTTTTCGCAAAACCCGAGGCTACAAGGTTAAAATTTAATGACTTTTAGCTTCGTGCTGCGATCTCTGCGCTAATCCCGAAAAATAAAGAAATTTTCGTTATTTCGCTAAAATTGGGGAACAAAGGCAATAGGCCAGCGATGAAAACTGAATTCAATTAAGGATAACGAGATATTTAAATGCAGGACGGGTTTTAAGACACAAGTTTTGGTTACTGGATGCCCACAAATTAGTTTGATTTTTTAAATTTCTATTCTGCGAAAAAAAATCATTAAAACTGTTTTATCAGCAGCTGACGCTTCATGCAGGATTAAATGAGTGTACAGACAAAATAATATACGTTTCAAAATAATTAAAATAAACTGAAATTTAATTTTTAATTTAATGTGAACCAAAGGCAAATGTCGATTCAAGCTCTTCGTATTGAACGTTTCTTGATTCTTATTGAATTCCTCTCGTCTGCAAAAACACTAGAACCGTTAAATATCACTCAAGTAGACAAATTTGAGTAAAAGTTTTTATATATTAGACTGTAGCACCTTAAATTGAAATGTTTTATTTGCGTAATCGACTCAGAGATTTTTTTCAATAAGAACTCTCAAAGGAGCAATTTTCCCTCAATATCTTTCACTCTGTGTTCCTCAAATGTTCTCGGCATCGTTCATGCTGAAATGATTAGCATTCGATTCGAGTCGATTTAAAATCGAATTTTTGAGTCCATAATTAAATTTAAGAGCTTTCACTTTGAAGGTGGGAACGTGGCAAGGAAAAGTGTGAAAAATGGCTACTTACTGGAAGGGTTGCCAACGTTCTTCATTTCAAAGGACATAAGGAAAATGCTTTATTCCACACATTTTTCAGCTGTATTTCAAATAACGCTAAATGAGATTCTGAACAATTGTAACATGTACTTCAGAAAAAGTCAACAGTAATATGAGTTTAGAAAACATCAATTATTGTAATTCCGATCGGTTAGTAGTATTTCAGAAAATGTTACCGAAAATAGGCGGTGTTTAAAAACCATTTAGCGAAAAATTAGGAGGGTATAGCTTTCATTTTGGTGGAAATTTTTTGCCCATTAACCCATACTAAATAAGTCGTTTTGTCACTGGAGCCATTTTTTAGAATGCATCATCTATTCATAATTGCGTACTCTTCAAACTAAATGCGACTATTTCAGCAGTTTAAGAGCAAACTTTTGTCGCAAAAAAAGTTCATGTAAAACGGAAAATTAAGTTTTACCACCAAGTGTAAATAAATTTATCAGAGAAGATAAACATGTAAGTCTTTGGTCTTTGGCATAAACAAGAAAATATCACTTTTTGGACAAAGGATTAAGAGTTAGATGCATTTACTGTCGTAATGCTCCCAATAACCCCCGCCACCATAAGTTTGACAACATATTTCTAAAACACCCTGAATACTTTACTTTTTCTTAAATACAGTTTCTGGATGGACTTAAAGATACTGATAGTTTCTCATTTAATTTTTCAAAAGTTAGGTATCACAAAAAATAATTATTTTTCACGTATACTTCTGCAAAAATGTTTACAGGTAATTTTACTATAGAAACAAATATAGTTTTACATATTTGCAAATTTTTAACAGTTTCGGGCAGTCGATAAAATTAAATTTTATCGTGTAATAAGAAAAATTATTTTCGTTTCGGGAGGGTGTCAGCGCTACTTACTGGCTAAGTGTGCGATCTGTGGAAGTGGCTCCGGAGTCGTGGTGTCGGCGCTCTTTGTGGACGATCCCCATCAGCTTCATCCACGCGTTGTTCTTGCCCCCGGGCCCCCCCATCCCACTCTGCCACATCGTCATGATTGCGGATCATCACCATTTACCCCCCGACCGAAAAAAAAAACTTCACAACCGGTGCAAACACCAGGAAGTCACAAACAACACTAATCACTGCAAAAGCTCCAACCAAACAGCACCATCGTCGCACTTGAAACTCTCCTTAAAACTAATACTCTAAATTCGAACAATTGCGTTAATTTTGGATGAGGGTCGAAATAACGAAGCCTATGTACAACTTCTACAAACTATGTAAAAATGGAAGATAACTGGATAAAAGTAGCGAAAAACTGCCAAAACTATCTATAAACTAGCTAAACTACATTGAGCAAGATGTGAAAATTTTTAAAATTGACCTCCTGGTAAGTCCGATGGGCACGTGGACTAATCGCGCACGTGGTCCTCGTCCTCCGAGCGGTTCCGGGAGCCGGAGAGAGCGTCGAAGACCGCCCGATTCGAGTCCAACAGATCAGGCATCCTGGGCCGGCGGCGGCGTTCCAACAGGTGCAGGTCGGCAGCGGCGGCGTCAGTTGGCGGGCAGACGCGTCGCGACGCGTATGGTACACTGAGGTCCGGGCCTGACTTCGCGGGGCACGCAGGATGGGGCGCAGGCGCCGCCCACTGCGGACCACCTGGGCCACTGTGATGGGAGATCGCACTGCAGCACCAGCGCATCTCATCCGTCCATTCATCCTGCGGCAACCGCCACTGACACCCTCCACCTGCACCCCACACGCAATTACCACCAGGACTCCTCTTCGCAGACGACGGCGCCCATAAAATTACAAACGTACTATGCCGCAGCGCGACACGCGCCCCCAAACCCATCCCGCAGCTTCATACATCGCTTCAATTTTTTTCAACTTTTGGAAAGTATCCAATTGAAACACTCTGCAGATAATATTGAAACTTCCAATGCCTTTTAATAATATTGCACAAATATTTTACAATGCGGATGTGCGACACTGCAAACGTCCTAAGGCGGAGACACCACATACAGCAAATTCCGGGCATTGTTAATACAGAACACAAAAAATACTACCTTAATTGGAAAATTGGATTTTTTCCTAGCATAGAGGAAACAATGCAGATAAACAAAACAAGTTACAATACGAAAAAGCTCTTCCGCACAAAGTGCACCTCAATACACCGGATTTCCTTTAGACTTTTTAAACAAAAGAACAAATAACAAAAACACTGCGTATATAGTTTCTCACGTTGTATCCAAAATGTTTCAGATGAAAAGGTTGTACCTAATTACGTAAAATTTTCATCTAAAGGGTATTATAAAAAAAAATATTTCGTTGTTAGGAGAGATCATTTTAATACATTTTTGAAGCTTTGAAAACTTGAAATAGTAACAGCAAGTGATTTAAAGCGAGAACACAAAAGTCTTTTAAATTGATTTCAGCAAGAAATTAAACAGAAATTATCCAGAAAGTGAGCAATATGTTGCACGATTGAGAAAGCTTCAGAGGAACATTAAAATCTCCTATCTCCTAGTGAAAATCTGAAGCTGCTCCGCAACGGTTCCGGTGACAGAAACATTTATAATTTTTCTCTAAAAAATTCATAACTGGAAAACTAAAAGTATTACAGCAAAACGGTTTATTCCAGTAATTTCTACGATTCATTTTTCATATTATACTAATTTTTGACATTTATTTTTTTTAATTCTTGCCTTACTTTCAATAAAACAAAAAAAAATAAAAATAAAAATTGCGCCAACAACGTTGTATGCACTTTTCTACCTTACAACGATGATGTCTTACAACCCTCTAGAAACCGTAAAAGTGCAGGAAAACGTCAACTGCTTCGATTTTAAAACGTTCAATTTTAAGATTTGTTTACTATTAAGAGTAAGATAATTCAACGAAATTGCAATTAGTGAGTACTTAAGCTTTTAACTATGAGCCAGTTTTATTAGAAAAAAGTTTTATTGGAGGAATGACTAAAGCCAGGAAAAGAACCAGATATGTAAACTTTATTGTTTGAATATTATAATTTACCAACAAAAAGTCTATACTTAGGGTGTAGACGGACACGTAAACGTATCTAATTATTTCAGACAACACCAACCCATAATTTTAAAGAACTTTTAATTTAGAAGACGAAAAAGGATTATCCCAGAATTTTCATTTTCAATAGGTTAAGTTGAAAATTGGATAAGCTACGAGTGAAATTTACATTTGAAACAGTCCCCTACAAAATTATCTAGAAAAACTGTGTGATAGAAGACGTTCAAAAGTCCACATCAGTTTTAAAGTAACAATTAAAATTAGAGAAGAAAAAAAATTAGAACTAATATGTAGAAAAAATTCAAACTGACAAAAACTCTATGGAATTAGATATACAGATGAAGGAGTTAAGTCGAGTTGAAAAATCAGTTCAGTGCTGTTATGGACGTTTATTTAGATATTTAGTAATTTATAAGTCTTGCTTTTATGTTCAACAAAGCTATTTATTAATAAAAAACAGTTAAAAACGATTAAAAATATCATAATTTAGTACGATAATTATTATTATTATTATTATTATTATTATTATTATTATTATTATTATTATTATTATTATTATTATTATCTCATTTTCATTAGTATTGTAAAAAATTGCTTTTGAAACAATTACTACCAAATTATTCTCAATTTTTAAGCAACAACAAGTACTAGAAATCTTTTCATTATACCGAAGGTGTATTGAATTTTATTTCGGTGAAAATGTTTTTTTCAACCGTACCGTAATGAACATTTTACTTCCATAAAATTCATGCCGGAAAGTATCATTTTACCGGACTAGTGCGCTGGATATTTTTTTCGGACTACTTATTTATTATAAATATTAAATATACAATTGTGTGCAGAAATGCTACACGAAGAATGAGGTATTGCAATTGCAGTCGTGTTTTTAACATTGTTAATGACGTTAGACCACGTTAGACGCTCCTCATGACAGTTGCAAAAAAATGTTGTACGCTTCACGTCCAGAAAGCGATCTACTGCTACTGGTAAGCTACCAGGACCCGTATTCGACTCGTCCAGTAAAAGCTCACTTTCCGGTCTTGATACGTAAAACACAATTTAAGCAACTGAACTATTTTTTTCATTACACAAATCAAGAAAAACACAATTTCTCAACGGTACGTTTACAAATTGTGAATTTAAATTGCCTTTATGATGTTAAGTGCTATTTAAACGACACCCAAAATACTACGGTTTAGTCCAAACTAAACCAAGCTAAACACTCAAGGAGAGCTTATAAATGAGACCAAACCGGTGTAGTTAGGTCAAAGTACATTATCAATAAAAAACTTCTTTAATCTTCTTAGATACAGATCATTGTCCGGAAGACCATAGTTTTTAAAAATTGCCAACATAAGCAAAAATAGATAAAGTTTATACACATATTATTTCGATAACTTGAAAAGTACTACAAATTTTGCGATTTTTTTCGATGCCAATCAATTCCCCAGCTCTTTTTACATACTCATGTTAAAATAATAAGATTTTCTAAAATACTTTTGCCGTAATTGACAAAATAAAAAAATGCTAATAAAGTTTCGAACGATCCCTATTTAAAATTAAAATTTTTAAAGATGTCCCAAACTTGAAGCCCATTTTAATATGCTCTTTAAAATTGCTGTCAGTTATAACTAGATCGCTTATTAGATGTTTTCAATATCTAATAATAACCAACGAAAAAACACAATACTAAGGATATGCAATTTATTGCTCTTAAATATCACCACAAAAACACCTATAGTAGTAGTAATCCCAAGAAGCGGTAGACATCGAAACAACTGTCACCACCAATAAAAAATAAATAGTATGTATTAATAAAGAAATATAATATCTATGAAGATGCAAGCATCAAGCAAAGATCGATGAAAATGCATTCGAGGTAATGATCCAACTCCACCGTAAAAGCTATTGTTGTGTATAGAAATTGAGCCTCAAAGAGAGGTATATATGTTGAGTGTGCAAACACCAGTGGGAGAATATTCAAAAGGAATGATATAAGAGGTTCCCGAAATAGGGAACAATGTATCAAAAGACGTAAAGTGCGTCTAAACAACCCTTAAAATCGATTAAGTTGTCACTGTCAAGCATTGTAGTGTTTATAAAACAAAGCTTTCAGCACCTATCGATGTGAACTATTAATACCCACTCAATTTTCAAACAAAAGAAACGCTTTTACTCAAAGCAAATTTATTCCTGAGACAGAATATTATAAGCCAAATATAAAGTTACTCCAGTTTGTTCATTTATATTCATCGTATAAAACAGAGTTATTTAAATACTCTTTGATGTGGCTTATTCTCTTTATTCTGAACCAACAAACTATTACCTTATAGCCGTGCGGTTTATTTCGGTGCTTGATACACTTAAATAAATAAGTTCTTGTGTAGGAAGAGTCTCGATAGACACTTGTGCAATCTTAAACGCCAGCGACCGTTTCCAACAAGAATCACTTTGTTAGAACGTGGGGCGCGAGGTATCCAAGCGCACGTAATGTGGCCAACATCTCTGCTTAACATTTAGTAAAGGTCGATGATATTAATAAATTTTGTTTATGGGGAGATAATACTTGAGAAGTTGGATAAGGATTGGAAAGTCGGGGAAAAATCACGTCGAGCGAATCCTGAAATAGGAAAGTAATTTCGCTAAAAGCGCGAGGATTGTGAACGAAGCCAAAACGGTCATAAACATTCGGGAAACAGGGGGTGTTATGATTGATTAAATAATGTAATCCCAGATGGTTTGTATCACACCGAGTGTGATTATGTGCTGTTTGTGCTAGATTAACTAATTGAGCAGTTTCTTCATAATGCAGAAACCGAAACGTGTCGAAATCGCTGCATGTGTTTACATTTCCTGCAGGATTAACAGACCAAAGGACACACAATTTCTATCCACTGACCCACAATAGTTGCACTGGTGCAATTCTAATAGACGTGGGCAACATATTGCATAATTTACAAATAGGTTTGGTCAGCGTGGACACGTGTGGATAATGTTCAATAAATAATTTGCTTGGCCAAAATGGCATCCCCTGCGAAATAGCACGCAAAAAAAAATGTTGGTAACCAATGGTACCACAACTCCAGCTTTGATCTAAATTTCTTTAAAATAAAATTTAAACAAAATTGCCCGTACGCATAGTTAACATTAAAACAAATTGCAGTTTCTACAAAAGTGGCCGCCGAAATCACAAAAACTTCGCGTGTGGTTCACGAGAAATGAATAAATGAGTATAAACTTAACAATATACGACAAATATGCACGAAATAATACGTGCTTTTATTAATCCAATATGCTCCCAATAAACTTGTCAACAAATAATTAAAACTTGTATCTCTTTGAGAGCTTCCTTTCTTGATTATTTATACACAGAATCCCGCAGATACAAAGAAAGATAAATCTCACTCCTACCTAGCAAAGACTGTTTCAGCTGTAAATTCCTTAATAATTCTAATTACAATTGCAATTATTGCTGAAAATTTCAGCTCGTCTCTTGGTGCAGTTTTAACAATAATTATTCTTTCAACAACTTGTTAATTAACTTTGGGTTTGTTTGCTATCATTTCCGAAACAAGTACCTAAATCATAGTTTTTATAAACCAAGCCAAGCTTGTTTAATGAGACATTTAGCTAGTGTTTCAACTAAGAGAGATAATTCGTTTATGCAGATTGCACATTGATATCAAACAGCAATAGCCGAGCGTTCTGAACTTATATCGCAACGTAATTATAGCACAACCTCAAGCAAGAACAGAAAAAAAAGCACAATTTCATCTCCCATTTCTACAGGGAATCATTTTCAATTTTCTTGAACTGAGAAGAGAAAATTATTTCACGCATGTTGTGAACGCAACCGGATTTCATAAAAAAGTACACGCGTAAAATCACTATTTTTGTCAGAGTGGTTAATGTAAGATGAAAGATAATGTGTAATAAATCTCGTTAAAGTGCAATGAAAATTAGCGTGACGTAAGTAAACTTTACCCTGATTTTATCGGAAAGGTAAAAATTCGCCAATTTATGGCATGTGTGTTTATTACGTTTTTTTGAGATTATCAAAAAAATGTATCTGAGATATGTCAGCAAGTTTAGAAGTAAGTAGATCAAAGGATTTAATTAGGTAAAAATTTGGTTTAATTAAACGCAAAATTCAAGGTACATATTTTGCAATATGCCGTTTTCAATAGGTCAGGTAGATACCGTAAAAAATGCATACGAACACTTGTAGGTAGTCAAATTACATGAAATATCAGTGAAAAATTAAGAAAATCCTACCTTGTACAATCTGCGTCTGAGCCCCACGCCAAAAATTCAGTTCCAGGGCCTATATTTCACTAAAAACTTTCATTTACACTTTTCACTTTAAATAAATTTAAATGTCCATGGAGCCACTTAAAGTACAGAGTGATTCAGAAGTGTCGGACCAACTCTGGTGATGAAAACTGATAAAAGATGCTCAGCTAAGCTAATCCCATATTTTAGTTCTTAATAGAATTTGGCAACAGCGTATTTGTATTTTTCGGAGTGAAATATAGAGAGTTTCTGAATGAGTAAAAAATTCTGTTACACTGGAAAATACAAAAAAAATTTTTTCCTAAAGGTTTGAAAAAACCATAAACAAAAATGCAGCTTTTTAAAGCAACTTATTAATTTTAATAGTATTTTTTTTTCTTTTAAAACTGTATTACCTACGTGTTTTTTTTTTTGGTTCGGATGTTGTCAGATCAATTTATTCTTGAATTTGATAGTTTATTAAATGTTTTGTACATTAGAAAACATCACAAATTGGATATTTTTTCAACAAATGTCTATTTAAAATTGCACGATTTGACTTTTCGGATAACAAAATTCAAGAAAATAAAGAAGAAGAAAATATTCCAGTTCATTGTAGAGAATCACTTCGGTTGTCCAAATATAGAAAAAAAAATAAAAATTATAGGTTTCTCCACAAAGATACACTGGTTTGAAAATTACTCTTCGAACTGCGTTTTCTTCGAATGCAGACTTAAAGTTTTAGTATTTATTGTTATTTATGGTGTAAATGATTGTGGAGAAAAATAATGTAAAACAATTCCCCAAAAAGTTAACTTTATTTTGGAGCAAAATTATTTTGAATTTTCGTAATTTAAAGGCATTGTCAACTCAAAAAACAACTTTGTCTTAAATGATACTGAAAACGGTTATTACAATAGTGAAAAGGGTTTCTCTGTTGCTCTCTAGCTCAAGATATTTCGATGTAAATTTGAAATTATGATGTCGTAACCGTCTCGAGCATTTGATCAAATGGTTTTTAACTTTTTTTGGTTTTGTCAAAGTTCATCAAAATTTCTCAGATGTTTTCGCGAAGTTCAAGACAATATTTGGAACAGAAATTAGTCGAAAAAGTAGTTGATTTTTGATTTTGTAGGAAGATGTTTAAAAAATCTCCAAATATGCGTAAAGTTTTTGGTGATTGAGAAAGTCCAGTGATAAGAGAATTCTACGATAAGAGGCGGTTGTTACGTCACGATTTCTTCCTTTCGAAGCGATCATCTCGCTTTTTTTAGTTTTTTTAGATTCTTTAGTCCCAAACAAAGCTAATTTTTCGAGAAATTGTTTTACAGTATTATTTTCCACAATCACCTACACCATAAAAAACAACATACAGGTATTTTTAGCCTGCATTTGAAGAAAACGCAGTTCAAAGTGCACCTGAAGTTCACCTTCAAACCAATGTTTACCTATCTTTGTGGAGAAGCCCCGACTCTTTATTTTGTTCCTATATTTGGACTACTGAAGTGTTTCTCCACAATGTTCTGAACTCGAAATTCGCCAAAGTTAAGACACCCTGTAGGATCTTAAAGGTCAAAAATTTTACTTTAAAAAGCCTTATCTCGTGAAAAAGGCTCAAACAATTTTTTTGTCATGGAAACTTTTAACTCTGTTGAACATCCTTTATCCGTCACTACCCAAGAGATAGTCCGAGAATTTTCAAGCACTCTGTATAATCATTAATCAGTCTCAGGGGTAGTGATAAAAGACATCCAACTTAATTAAAAGCTCCTATGAGAAATATTATGTGAGACTTATTTCACGAGTTATAGCTCTTCAAAGGTTAGATTTTTGGAGTAAGTTTTTGGCACTTTAGATCACTTTTTCTGCAGTTTAGTTCGCTGAAATGGCAACATTAAAGCAGATAAATGTTATGTTATGTTATATCTTATGGTCTAGGGTCTACAAAACACTTAAGACACTAAATTCGACAAGATAGGAAACAAACGAGCGCAACAATTAAGATCGTGGATTTGTAGCTAAAAAAAGCAAGTTAATAATTATAGTTACGCTGGTTGAAAATTTTGAATTCATATTTATGCTTACTGAACGTCTTTTATAAAATTTTTACCAAAAGTTGAACACTTCTGAATTTTTCACTCTGTAAACTAGCGCCCTCGCTTAAAACTGCAACAGTTTTCTGTAACTCGCCTAAAAAGTAAATTTTCAATGTTAAAATTCGTGCTGCTCTCTGTCGGTGAGTAGTAAAATTTCAGTGTTCATTGCCGAATTTGAAAATTTGGTCGTTGGCCGATGATGTCACCGCTAATGGTACACGCAGCCATCTTAAATCGCGCGCGTGCGCGTTAGCTGTCAGAAAGTGCAGCATAACCGGGATCTGTCACCGAAAGTGTGTAAAAAAATTGCGTTTGTAGTTGTTTTTGGTGGTTTCATCCAGTGATAGGTTAAAACAATGGCGAAGCCCGAACAGGTCCTACACATCGAACCCCAGAACGAGCTGCGATTTCGAGGTGAGCCCTCTCGCCGATGTATTGACCTATTCCACGATCCGCCAATAACAAATAGTTGCCTCTAGCCCAAGACGGAATCTATTTCAAGATTTTGGCGTGGTTGGGGCCCGACCGCGCCACCCCCGACACGGGGGCCCGCGCGCGCCGCCCCCGAATCGGACGTGACGCGCGATTATTGCATATTTATGACACAGAGTGAACGAAGCTGTCACCACTTCACGGGAGGTTAGCCAGATTCGGGGGTGGAATGCTCGTGCAAACGTGACACTGCTGTGGAATTACAACTGAAGCCTTACATAAGGCTTATCATATATCAATATCCCGCGCCGGGTGGAAGAGCCGATCTTGACACAAATTTCGACGAGATGGCAATATTTTTAGTTCCCTAAATATAAGCTGGTCATGCTTTGAGCATAATGTGGATCAAAATCATAAGAAAGTCCCGTGAAGCGACTAATCTTTGAGAGATTGATTACTCTAGAATGCGCGGATTGTATTACTATATAGACTTGTTAAGTAATGCATATTTACTCAAATCAAGGCGTTTTCGTTTCAGGTTTACACTTGATATACTGTCACATGGACTGTGTTAACACCGTCTATATTACCATAAATTCAATATTTGCCACAATTACTATGCAAAAATATCTCGCCCTGAAAGAAAGGAATTGCTCTAGAAGTATTACAGAACAATACATTTTTTACAGCGTCATCGGAATAGGCGTAAATTAGTGCTAAAAGTTTGCAACCACTCGCTTATTGTCTCAAATGTCTTTCTGATGGCTTTTGTTTGCGAAGTTCTAGCGTCTGTTAAAGATTTGACATCTCACTGAGGCATATAATGAAATTGGCAAAAAATTAGCCTTTGTTCCATCAAATAATCGATAGTTTTTGCTGCTCAATCTTATCTACCTAGAACTGGAATGACCTATAATTACGTTTTGTCCTGTTTCTCATTAAATTTTCGAACAATAAATGCGGCTGTTTTGCATGTAATCGCGACGGTTTTTTATGGAGTGTTTGCTTTTTACGAAGAAAATACCTCAAAGATAATATTAAACTGGGTAACAGACTATCACTGCATTTAAATTAATTTTAATGAGAAGCCTCAAGTGCGATGCTATAAATAGGTTATTAAAAGCAGGATTCGTTACTTGATTACTTTGCGTAGATTTTAATTTTAGATTTTTGCATAAAACATTATCTTGTAGTGAAATTTTTTGTAAAAAAGAATTCTATAGATCCAGTCTATGATCCTTAAAATTGGCCTGATTGTTACAGATAACAAAGCCTATTAAAAGGGCCTTCGATTGCAGAAAAATAACTGATAATCACTTCTTAGACTTAAAATAAAATAAAATTTTTGTCATTAGTTTTAGACGAATTATTGTTTGGCAAAACTATTAATTCTTTTTTTTAAATCAAGAGCATTTTTCTAGGCTCACTACTATAATTCCTCTCTTGTTTTTCTCGTAATAAAGCAACTGAATTTATTTAATTGTTTACTAAACATTCATATTTTTTCTCAAACACTCATCCATCTAGAAATATTTTTTTAATAAAACTACAATGCTTTAAACAATTATACACACTTCTTACTGGTAAAGAAACAAACGTTAAACGATTTTTATTTAAGAAAACAATAAATTACTAACAGAGCGCATATTTATTTGAACCATTTTATTGTTTCCAAAAAATTTTGGCAGTTTAATTAGAATAAATGTAAAATATTTGGAAACACTTTTTTTATGTTCCGAAAGTATT
The DNA here is from genome assembly GCF_031307605.1 of Tribolium castaneum. Classification (NCBI taxonomy): domain Eukaryota; kingdom Metazoa; phylum Arthropoda; class Insecta; order Coleoptera; family Tenebrionidae; genus Tribolium; species Tribolium castaneum. The sequence goes on from NC_087394.1 coordinate 28,587,894, forward strand.
CCGTTGGGAAAAATGTGGTGTGTTTATCTCAGAATTTAAACAAATAATAAAAATTAAAACGGTCGTAAAATTGTTCTTAGCTATTTTAATCACCATACTAAGTAATTTAATAGAGCAGAATCTTGAAGTTGCAAAAATGCCGTCTGTACGGTTATTGTTAAGCCGGTTAACGTGGCCTTAGGTGTGGCAAAAAGTCTCCAGGTGGTATTGCCGAATCAATCGGTTCGTAGTAATTGGAACGGATACGAATTCGGCGATCTTTAGTTCACTAAACAACAATCGATTCCTGTCAAAAAACCGGCGATCGATCGTATCATTTACATCAAATTAGCAGAGGGCAAAGTTTAAATATTTAAAGTTGTGCCAATGTCAGAGAGCGATAATTTAATTCGGATTCGCTCCCACAAATGTAACTGGGAGTAATCCAAATTTAATTGTTGCGTTGAACAAAGGACTGCTAATCCGCTGATTGAAGAGAATAGAATGAGACATAAGAAAGTGTCTTTTATTTCCCACGAATTAATTGCAAGTTCAAGTGGGAGCAACAATACGATTTTATGCCAAATTTAACATTGTTGGTAATTAATTTCATTTGGTTTATTAAATTAGTCGCGAATTAATTTTATTAGAAAAAAAATCGGCGTGAAAGTAAAGCACTCGAGCCTCTATGTAAAACTCGGAATATAAATTTTCTTTGTAAACCGTAAGCAACGGCATTTTCCTGCGTCAGACAGCGAACAATATGGATTTTATTTTAATTCACCTGCTTTGAAATTTCTGGCGTAATTTTCAACACAAATCGACTCGAAATTAAAAGCTTAACAGTGTATTCGCTTGGAATAACTAATTGTTAGTGGAAAACATAATAAATTACGATTTATTTCACCACTATTATTATCCCTAATTGACACTAAACTTATAATTATCTCCAAATGAATTATTTTATTTTTTGTGAAAACAAGCAAATTTTTTATTTTGGGAACAATGATAAATCGTTCTGCGACTCACGCGATGTTTGTCGTCCTTTAAGGAAGAGAAATTTCACAAGTGGCCACTTTGTTACGTAAATATGCCTCATTGTAATACCGAATTTATAATGAATGATAGAAGTATTTAAATAATTTATCTATTGTCAATTGATTCGCTCCATTAATGAAAAAACACTTCACCCTCATTTTGTGTTGAATAATTAACCATCTTTCTTCATTCGTCCTTGATGGAATTACTTGTCATTGGTATTATGAAGTAATAAACTGATATCAGTGAAACAAGAATGAATATCATTGTAGTTACAAAATCATCATTAGATTCTGATGCGATAATAATTAACATCTCCACTAATGCGATATTGAAGGTTAATAAATATTTTCGGTTTTTTGGTTTAGACTTGGCTGGCGAAAGCAACAAGTGTACAACAAGAGGAATGAATTTGATTCTTCTCTCATTTGATCCAATAACAGTGTGGAATGTTAGATTGCTGCCGGTTTATTTCTTTCATCTTACTTGAAAAGGGAAACTCAAGGATTACAATACGTTGGTCTTATGAGAACAAGTGGGACTATTAACGTAGTTTATTTCGTGCATAATGGTTCTCTAGACTTGGCACAAAAAATTGAGCCAATTTTGTCCGATAAGCGAGAGAAGTATTCGACCTGCCTTAACACATGGCGGCGATCTAGGTTATTAACACCAGGTGCTAGGCCATGTGTGCATTATTATGCAAACAACCGCTTGAAATTTCTCGAATAATCGAAAATTATAAAAATAAAATTTCTCTCATAAAAATACGGTGTCTCCTCATTTTATTCAAATTCCGTAACACTAATTTTAAACCAGGAATTGGTCCAAGTGCCAAAACACCTGACCCTACTCGAAGTCGCATTCCTGGGGTCAGCTTCAAACAGTTTTAAAATTACTCAATGGAAAGGAAAGTGATTTACGTGGATCGAATAATCAACAGGTACTTCCGCAAAATAACGATTGGAAGCTAATTTAAACGGTACGAAATAAATTTCGGTGTATAATTCAACTAACTGTAATAATATCTGTCAAGCTACACGAAGCACGCACAGTAGCAAGGAATCGAGATTTTTAAATTAAATCGTTTCACGTGAAATGGAGAAATTTCGTCGATCGGAGAGAAACGTGCCAAAGGATGCGTTTATTTAAATTAATCGTTTTTTCGCGTCAAAGTGGAAGGACTCAAAGGAATCAATGGGATAACAGGAAATTAGGATGCTAATTAAATCAGTGAACTAACTGATTTTGTAAGCATAAAGCTTTGAAGCGGAGCGGTTTGTCTTAAGTTTTGTCCACTTTAAATAAGTCTGGTGCTTTTGGCACTTTTCCCGCTTACTTAATGAATTTTATAATCTGGTTTTGAACTTCCCTCAAATATGTGATTGTATTTTTCGCACATGTGTTAGTTGCTCAAAAATACCGAAGTCCATTAAGTAACCGTTAATTTTCGCCATGACGTCTATTTAGACCTTAAACACCCGCAACTGCGTCGTATTCAGATTATAAACCCGTCCATTAAATAAAACAAACACGCCGGCATTTGAAATTATGAGCAATGTTGTCTATGTATCGTAATCATGCAATTGTATAAAATCTGGCTGTCTTCCAGGGCCCTTCAACGCTCCGGTGACCTCCTACATGAAACTAACGAACCCATCAGACAAAAAAGTCCTGTTCAAAATCAAAACGACAGCGCCAAAAAAGTACTGCGTACGCCCCAACTCGGGTGTCCTAGAGCCCAACACCTCAATAGAGATAGCAAGTAAGTGTTTCGCGCCGGAATCTCATGAATTGATAATGAGAGGGCGTCGTCGATATTTCAGTAAGTCTCCAGCCGTTCCTGTTCGACCCAGCGGAAAAGAACAAACACAAATTTATGGTACAGACGTTATTCGCGCCAGACGGTGACGTGAATCTCGAACAGTTATGGAAAGAAATCGGCCCCGAACAGCTGATGGACTCCAAGTTGAAATGCGTTTTCGAAATGCCAGTCGAACAGAACGAAAGCCAAGAGGAAGCCACTAAAGCTAGTCCGAAAGCTGCCGTCGCGGCGGTACCCAATAACGCAATAGATCCGGAACTGCAGAAGGCGGCCGAGGAGGTGAGGCATAAGATGAAAAATTTCGGAAAAACTCAACAAACTTGTTCATTGGCTGTTGTAAAAGTCTTATCAGTTTTAATCAGACCTGATTAATGTAACAAAACTTTGATGAATCAGCTGTAACGAGAAACCTTAATCATTAACAATGCGTTGAATTTTCACCAAAGAGATAAAAAACTTGAAAAAATATTTTGGAATCACTTATAGTCTAATACGAGTACTGCATTAAAAACGAGTTGGTTAAGTACATTGTTAACACTAATATTTTTTGTTTAAAGTTAAATATTTTGGATATTTGATGTTTCTAGGATTTTGATTTTAACATTTAATTATAGTCAATAATAAACTTTGCCAACACTCTGGAACATCCTGTATAAAGGATGGCTAAGATTTAGTTACAGCTACGGATATCTAAAGGTTAGGATATGAACGACGTGCAAATAAAACGTTCCTATCTTCCATAGTTCCGTTTATGTCGCCAGAGAGCGTAGTTGTTCCATTACCGTCTAAGTTTTCAGAACAATAAATTTAAAAAACTGTCTGTATGTATTTGTGTAGTGGTTATCACATAGTAAACAAAAAGTACACACAGATAGAGCATTAGATTCTTAATAGTAAATCATATATGGTAGCGCTCAGCTCCGTTTGTGTGTGCGTCATCTGACATTTCTGTCACCACGTTTACATAGCAGGGGCATAGCGGTGCCAAACTATCAAATATTTTTTGAGGTTACGAAGTGTTTAAATTATGACTTGTTACAAAAAATACAGATTCACAAAACAAGAACTAATAAACGCAGAATTAAAAACCTAACGAAACGCAAATCACAAAACACAATAAACGAACAGAAAATACTTGCGATTAACACCGATAACACTTTCGACAACCACGCGACGACGTCTATGATTTACTGTCAATGTCAGTTTGACAAATTCGTGACACTTGACGGTGTTGTCGAAGTGCACATGTAAATTAATGTTCAAGGATACCACCCTTAGATAGCCCTTAGCTGTTTAAATTTGCATTATTTTTGATAATTTTTTATAGCTTTGTGTTGGTAATGAAAAAATGAAATTGATGACGCACACGCAAATCGAGCTGACCGCCACTATATAATTCCAAAATATTATCATAAACTACCCATATTTAAAAATGTCGAACTTTTACCAATTTGCACTCTGGCCCATATTTTTCAAAATGCTGTGATTACGGTTAGAGATGCAGGAAAAATGTTAGAAAGAAAGTTGTAGCTAATCAAATTTTCTACAAAAAAGTCCGCGAGACCATATCCCTATCTTCAACCATTTAGGCCCCACGGTCGTTCATAGACGCTCAAGCGATGGATTTGCTTCATTCTGCCGGTGGTTAAGTATTGGAAAGTTAATTTATACCTAAACCGTTGAAGATAGAAATAAGGTGTCGCGGACTTTTTTTTAGAAAATTTAATTCTCTACAACTTTGTTCCTTACACTTTTTTTGTATCTTCAACCGTATTCGCAACCTCTTGAAAAATATGGTACGAAGCGCAATTTTTTTTTCTGTTTTCTTATGAAAATTTTAGTCGGCAGTTTTTCTCAGTCTGTGTTGTTGGCATTTTTTCCGAAGACACTAAACTGCTTTATTTGGAGCAAGTTCGCGATTGCATATTACTTAACGGCCGTAATTAGAAATCTAATCAATTTTAATGGCAGTGTGAAGTGACAAATAGCCCATAACCGTTGGAAGTGTGTGTTTAAGTGTGGTTTTTTCGCTAGGTTCAACAACTTAGGGAAGAAGAAAGTTCGTTGAGGCAGGAGAACCTGCGACTTAAAGAGGAAATTCTTCAATTAAAGCTGGCAGCAGGAGCGCGAGTGACCCAAACCAACCGATACGCACCTCCAGCGCAGCAGCAGAACATCCCAGTAATATACATGGCTGTGGCTGTAATTTTGGGCTTCTTAGGCATCGTATTGGGCAAGTTTGTCCTCTGAGACCCTCCTTAGAGACTTAGCGTGGTGTTACTCAGATTACCATGCCCAAACTCCAATATATTGTATATTTATTACAGTTACTTCATTATTATCTACTGTAAAATAAAATTTCTTGTGCATACTTAACGGGTGTGCTGTTTTGGTTGCATCTTTAGGCCAATCGGTTCGTTGCCAATCTTAACATCGTCAAAAATGGTTTAGTTTAGATGGAGGAGGGTGTGTTGAGGTTGGATGGAAGACTGGTTGGTCGTTTTTTTACAGAGTGTTTATTATAAACGTAGCTAAACGAATTTAAATGTCGGAATTGTTTTATTTGGAACATGGATGTTTTACTTTTTTTTGTCTCAGCAGTCGCAGATTAGAACTATATATACAATATATGGCAAGTTTACTTACTAGCCATCTTTTGGACGTTTCATGCCTTAAGTTTTCATTTCGTATACAGTGACAGTCCAAATGAACTTGTTGCTAAATTTGGAATACATTTTAAGGTGAATGTTGTTTTCATACACGCACTGACTGTACATAACTTTGAACTTTCTCTGTATACTCTAGTGTGTCAAGCAACCTTCCGGCACTGTTGTTTTAAATAAAACTCACCATTGTGTTAGATGTATTTATTTTGTTTTTAATTTAATGTTTTAATATAGAGGAAAGTTGCTTGACTCTTGCATTTTTTTAATTTCTCTTAGTATTTGTGGTAATAGTTGAGTCATTTTGTAATTGTTAGTTAGATCGAGCACTTGCCAAGGTTCATTGAGAGAGTTCACTTTAGAATCACGTAATTCTTGCATTTGGGTTCAGAACATCCTACTTTAGACTAGGTCCACTTCATATTAATGTGGTGCTGTCGTATTTACATTTTTATTCATCCTTCGATTTGATATTACATTAATTTGACATGAAAGAGGTTTTTACATGTGTCTGTGAGTTTTGTTAACTTATAGATTTAGGGCAAATAAACATCTAAAATTAATTGTAGTAAGAACTTGGCTTGGTGCGATTGTTCATATGTATTATATTTTAACACGTTGTACTATTTTATGCTAGCCTGGTAAGTGTAAGTAACTTCAGTGAATAAACTATACTTCATTACCTACTCATACACTTTTTGTAAGCCGTTATCTTACCATACAACTAAATATATTAATTGAACCGATGTAAAACATAGCAAATTATAACTGACATGTTGCATTAACACTCGCCTTTTATTCTCCAAAACGTACGTCACCTAAAACTAATTCAGAATTATTTCATCGCCACTTCTGACTCACTCTTTGTAGGCCAGACTACAACTGCATTGCACAATACAGTTATTCATTTCACGTATTAGTAATAACAATTTTTTATTTGATTTTTTTTTAATTCCTCAAATTAGAGCGGTTACGAAGCTATATTTGCAACGTTTTTGCGATTTAATTGACTGATTTTCAGGGTTTTTTTGCCACGAAACAAAATAAATTCGATTTTATCCATTTCTGTGTGCACTTCATTGGAAGTGCGTCACCAGAATAGTTAATAAAAACATAAAGCAGATATGAAGTTATTTTATTACATAAAAATCAATGTTTGTTTTTAAATAAAATTTATTTGGAGACAAAAGCCACATCTACATGACGATGCAAAAATTATTGCACTGGACGTAGGTGGAAATAAATGCAATTTATACAAAAAAATACGGAATAACAAAATAAATATTCGAATCACATTTTAAGGATTAAACTTGATTAGCCTGGGCATTATTTAAATTCGGATTACTGGCTTGTGGCGCACCCTGTTGGACATTTCCTTGGACTTGTGGCACACCTTGAGGTTGATTCTGTACCGGAATTTGTTGTTGTTGGTTTTGTACCGGAATTTGTTGATTTTGCACCGGAACTTGTTGATTAGCCGCCTGCTGTTGATTTTGCACCGGCACTTGTTGTTGATTAACCGCCTGCGGGTGTTGCTGTTGATTCTGTTGTACCGGAACTTGCGGGTGTTGCTGTTGTTGATTCTGCACCGGAACTTGCGGGTGTTGCTGTTGATAGTTCACTTGTTGTGGGTGTTGTTGATAATTCATTTGTTGATATTGCTGTTGTTGGTAGTGCTGTGGTGGTTGTTGGTACTGCTGTTGCCGTTGTTGTGGATACACCTCATTCGTGTTCAAGTCAGGTAGGTGCCCTTGAAGTTGTTGCGGATGCTGTTGTGACAGTTGCCCCGGATGGAACTGCTGTTGTGGTACTTGTCCTGGATGGTACTGTTGTACCGGCACCCCATTTGGATGAACAGCGACGTTGGGGTGGTACCCTGGAGGTGGGTGCTGGGCGTACCCTTGTGGGGGATACCCGTGTGGGATTTGATTGGCCGCTTGGTGGCGCCTGATGTACTCCTCCAACTCTTCGTCAGTGTATGGTTTCCTCTCATCCAACCCTTGCCATCCGTGGTCTTGTTGGAAGTCGTTTCGTTTCGTTTGTGCTAAAAACTCCTCATAGTCGATGAAACCGTCTCTATTGACGTCAACTTCGCTGAAAACGCTCTCGCGCATTCTCTCCATCTCTTCGGCTCTCTCCCGCATATCGTCCTCAGGTTCCCCAGCAGCGTACATTTTTTGCAGCTCCTTGATGAACAAAGCCTTGACTTCGTCTTGATCCCACAGTCCGTTTCCGTCGATGTCGTGCAGCATGAAGAAGGTTTTGGGGTCGAACTCCTGCTGCATCTGGTCTTGTTCCTTCCAAACCTCCTCGAGCTGGGCTTTATGGCCCGGTTCGTGCAACTTTTCGTGCTTCTTGTGCTTCTCCTCACGTTCCCTAAACTCCCTCTCCAGCTTTTCCCTGTCTTCACCATTCGTATGATTGAGCTTCTCCTGCTTCTCGAACTCCTTCTGCAACTCATACTGCTTGAACTCCTCCCGCCGCTTCTTATCAGCCTCGGCCAAATCAGCGGTCGTTTTAGCGATAAGTTTTTTCAAATCGTCAATTTCGAAAGTGTGGGGGTTCGAGTGGTCCAGATGGTGGTGACTGGGATCCTCCAAGTCGATGTTTTGCTGCAACTGCCGCTTCTTCTCGGTTAACTCCTTCAAGCGGACCAGTTCCACTCTCTTGATTTCGTCCAGACGGCTTCGTACGTGATGCGATACGAACTCTAACTCTTCAGCTATTTTTCCAGATCTAATGTCGGTTTCGTCGGCTTTTTCCAGTTTTTGCCGAAACTGTGGGTCCGATTCGAGGGCGTTTACTACCTCTTGCAAGTACCTGTGGTACTCCATGTAGTCCTCGAGACCGCCAATTTCATCCTCGCCCTTTTCCTTGTCTTTATCTTTGTTCTGGGTCACGGGGGGTGCGAAGCAAACTTGCAACACGGAAATGAGGAAAAATGCGAATGGAATGTAACGGTTCATGTTCTGGAAAAAGAGAGATTATTTTGAAACTATAAGGGAAATCAGAGATAAAAACGAATATTGCAATATTTTTCTGTTCTAATAAATAAGCAAATAACATTTCGTAATTCATGGGAACAAAAAATACACAATAGTAATAATATAATAGCGGACCATAAACGCTAGCGATAGGGTTTTATGGCATTTTTAGCATTGCTACCTGCATAATAGTCTGGTTTTTAATTAAACGGCAACGTCAAGCAGTAAGGTTGAACTGTACTGAATGAAAAAAATATTAGATGATCAAAAATTATGAAAAAATACCGTAATCTTATGATGGTCTCATCAACAACATATCAATTTAAAAAAAAATGATCGTGTCTTTTAAAAATAAAATGAAAAAAAAACTCTAATGTTGACCTTTGTTATTGAAAAACTGTACGGATTTTTAATGAATGTTTGGGGAATAATAGATAACGCATTCGTGTTACTGTATTTATTTAAACATAAACTTTTTTCATAGAAAAAATAAAACTATTATATTTTCCTATTCGTTACAAATACATGGTGTTTGCCACAACTTTACGAGCCCTGCTTCTAATGTAGGCACCCAAATATGCAAATACGAAATAAAATCATTAAGACAAAAAACAATCAAACAATGACATATTAGTTTTCAGGCTTATAACTTGTAATGTTAAATTTTCAATCAAATTTTTGTACCGAAAAGCTCATTTTGCCATAACATTATACAGTCCCTATCAAAAAGAATGACATTCCTATCAGTCAAGTCGGGCTCAATAAACCATCCAGTTAGTCTATAAACAAACCAAATTTACAACACATTCTGAAACTCTATAAATATAATAATGTTAAAATTTTGACAAAACTTAACACTATCATCAGGCTGCTACCGATTTTCTCAAAATGTTAACTTGACAATTTTCATTTAATAAAAGAAGGACTTTACGCATTTTAGTAAATCAGCAGTCAAAACTTGAATTGTCCATGATTTTTAAATAAGGGTTTTCCATTTAGCTTCCATGACAACTTTTTGACAATTTTTGAACACTGACTGACACTAGTAAAAATATTGTCAAAAACGATGTTAGAGTATTATTTATTCAGGCATTCTTGCTGTCGCCATAAACATAAAAATAGGACTTGATTATAAAAGGTCAAATTACATTAACGATAAGAGGATCAGGGTATTTAGGAAAAGTGCCCACCCATTTTTGACATATTTTAAAAACACTGTTACTTCTGTAAAAAACTGCTAACTAATTTAATAAACAAGACCCAAAAAACATTACACCACGTCCAACTTTTTATTTAAAAACTTACATCTATCTAATGTGAAAACTTCCAGAAAGATATTACGACATAACCTAAACGTGTTAACGCAAAAACACTTAGAAACCTTTTCTTTTTACACTTCCGAGCACGAACTTTGCCACTAAATCTGGAAAAATACTTTCACTGACGTGTCTTTCGAGAAATGTTGAAGACTGGCTTTGCTGCCTCTCAAATAAACAATACTTTTGACATTTGACAGCACGTACGTTTATGAGAGAGAGGGCTATATACGTTCTCATTCATGCAGACAAAGATAGCAATGAAATTAATCCCCCATCAGATGCCCCAGTTTTGCAAGAGCAGCAACTCTCAATGACAACTTCATGGTAATAAAAATCTTTATTCAGCAACAAACTCAAGGTAATACAACTTAAAGCATATTATCACATCATTTTTTTCCTAACTTATTGTTGGTGTGTCTTCTGGGGGCCCACCGCAGCGCCGTACTGTCAACACACAATCGCGGCCTTTTGTACTGACTTGATCTGATATGTTCTTCTACCAGTTTGGGTGTGACACAAATCACGTGCTGACCTTTCCAATATTTGACCATATTCATGCTTTGCAAGGTTGAAATTATATCAGTCTGGGTAATACTAGTCATTTGGCTAAAAAAGACAATCACACGGTGTCAACCCAAAATTAACACAAACCTCAAATCTTTGATCGACAAAGTGCCCCGAAAGTCCCTCAAAATCTCCAACAAAACCCAACTCCAGTAACTCCTATAACTCAATTTTCCCAAATCACTAAGGGGCTGTTCGGGGCTGCCCACGGTGCCCTCAAGCCGCGACAACTCGTAACTGAAGGCTATCAAAAGCTTGCCGTAGCCTTGCCTCTGATAAGGGGGCAATGTGAGGATACACGCGACGTTATTTCCGTCTGGAGATTCTTTCTCTTTGGAGAAGTAACCAACAATGTGTGCCCCTTGCTTGTCAACTTCGCATAAAATGTAAAAGAGGAAAGGTTCAACGTCAAAGTACAGTGTTTTGTGGTCTAGAAACAGCTTCGCCAGGAGGCAAAGATTCTGGCAATAAATCTAAAAAAAAATAATTACTATAATTATTTTTTCTCATAAGTTATTACTTTGTGGTCTTTTCCGTCAACTTCATAAACCGAAAGTGTTCCTTTTCTGTAAATTTCTTTACCAACCGGTTGTCTCCATGTACATTCGCTCTGAAATAAAGGCGTAAGATTGGGCAATTTTGTGACATGACGTACCATATGATATCTGTAACTTTTTTCTAATCTCATGTATTTGAGGCAATATTCACATATCCATAATTTGCTCTGTCGGCCATATTCCTCAGGATATGGGCTAAAATACCATGTGTCGATCTCAAACCGCCCAATTTGTATCTTATCAATATATTTAACTTTGGTTATTTGTTCATGTTCCTTCTCTAAAGCTGCAGTAGTTGGGTCCATTTCCGCGTATCTATAAACCGATTCATGTTAAAAAAATTGTTTGTGGGGCAAAATGCGGAGTTACGTCTTCTGGATGTGGTTTATTTCATCGTGCCTTCTCTTCTGATTCCTGGTGATTTTCCGGTCCGAACTGTCAGTCAATAAATCAGAAACCACTGGCCGCTCCTTCCACACCTTGTCAGTGGGCATTTTCTGTCCACTCTCCGTTAAATTAAACCTGGAATTCATAATCCTAGCCCTTGGCACCTAAAACCCAAACTGAGCAATTGAACCCAACTTTCCTCCCCATTACCCATTCGTCCAGCCGCCGATTCTGCCCCTCATAATGCACGTAATACTCGTACTCACTGTCACCATATCTCGTCTGGATTATCTCGGCAGGATCTGAAAAAAATGCAAAAACAACCACCATAGTAACGACGTAAACACAACAGTTAGGTTATGTCATGTCACTTACACCACGAATCGTCCGATCTTTGCACCAAATAATGCACCCCGATGTCCAGAGGCTGTTCTTCCATACTTTCGTTGTCTTCATCGTGTGATTGCGACGGTTTGTTCTCACTTTCTGATTTTTTACGCATTGTTTCGGAAGGCGTCTCCGGTGGCTTGTTGCTATCAGCCATCTTGAAATTTTGGCGGCGCGGAAGGACGCATGCTTGAGAAATTCGAAGAGGGATTTTTGAATTGGAGGAGGAAGTTGGCCGCAGTTTTGGACTTGATTTTTTTTTTGACTGCGTTGGTGGGTTTAAAACGGCGGAGATGTGTTGCAGAAGGCAATTAATGCTCATTTCCTTTAGATTTTTTTATTAAAACATTGTACAACGCATTATCTACTCTTTATACCGAAACTCGGTCTAAGAATTTGGCAAAAAAGTGTTGATATTTAACAATTTTAGCGTGAAACAATAAACAGTGTGTCTAATTTTGAGACAAATGCCAGGTGGTTCAAAATCCAAAGTATCACTTTTAGATACGGGGGATTTCGGTATTTATTTACAAATTCTTCATTAACTTTATTAGAAAGCTATAAAGAATCTGAAAACTATTTTGGCGATCATGATTCTTAATTATTGTAAACAAATCTTTTTTCTTTTCAATAGTCAATAAATAGTCTACCAAAATTAATCTGCATTCCTGAACATCCAATTAGTTATTAATCATAAAACAAGCGATGAGCAACCAATTTAATAAATACTGACGTTATACAACTGTTGAATATTTTTTAATGAGTATTTTTTTAGTTTCTGGTAGTTTAGAAAGTGGAAATCGATAAGTAATTGATTAATAATATTACTTTTTTATCTTTATAACTTTAGATGTCCAGTCCGTTATCGCAAACATAAAATGCTGTTTTTATTTCTTACGTTGTTAAACAAAACCTATAATTTTTAGTTTCCGCTGACTAATTTTAATATTGTTAAAGTCTTCAAGAATAAAAAATTGTCTGAATAATTTTTAGAGCTATTTTCACACACAAGATTTTTTTGTTCCGTCCGTCATTAAAGTCAATTAATCAGAAGTCGTTGCACATTGCCTTATTCTTCGGTTTTGTGATTTCAAAAGTTTCAATAGGTTCCACGTTTTACTTTAAAAATTGTTGTTTAGAATAAATGAACAGAATTTTAACAGGAATGTTAACAATAAAAATGTATTATATTTCCTTCTCCTGCTCGTATTTCAATTTTTTTAAATGTGGCTCTATTGTAGATTGCAAACAATTTGACTGGTACTAAGTTTCTATAAAGAAAAATTCATTTCTACTGATACTGTTCGTAAAAACTGAAAATAAAATTTAAAAATTTGTGCAAAATGTCCCGGCAGTTTATGCACAAATGTGTATAGGTGCTGCAATCAAAGAGCTATTCATTAACATTATTAATAATTTTGCACTAAAAATATGAATTACATTAAACGAAATATTAGTTAATCTGTAATTAATAATTAATTTACCTCATTTATTAAGCGTTCTGATTGAGAAACTCTTTCATACCATTTAGAATAAAATAGGAGAACGCATGCAAAACATTTTTGATTTTTTTGCCCTCATTATTTTATTCATCATTATTAGAATATTAGATAAATAGGTACGCATGTATTTAACGTAATATGACTAATTTCTGACAAATACCTGTTTTAAACTCCGTTCCAATGTTAAGACGGCTTGTCTTTATTTAATAAAAAACCGGCTTTAAAGTGTCTGTCTTTTGCTTTTTTTGCTTTTTTGTTTTGAAGTTTGAATTTTATTTTTCTCAACATTACTTTTATAGGTGGCAATTAAAACTCATTTGACTTGAGAATATTTTTATTGGAACATCTTAATATAGGAAACTGTGCAATCAATAAATTCAAGGAAATATTTATATTAGCTAAGTCACTCTTTAAATCGCTAAATAGAGATTATTTTTGCGCGTGTACAGCGAGATATTATATGGAATTTTGCTAAAAAAATTCAACTAGGGCTAGGTATTCATTTGAAATATTATAATCTTGAAATCAAAATGCAAGTATATCATGGATTTTAAATCCTAAAGAACATAAGACTCGTTATTATAAGTAAAATGAGTTTTTTTAAATAGTTAACACATTTTTTAACTGCGATTTGTTGTGTGCATAATGTAAGTTTAATAAATTATTGAAAAAAGAAAGAAAAATGATATGACTGATGGAGAATGATTCATTAATAATTATTTCTTTACCGGAAAATATTCTGCTAATGACTTTTCTTATCTCATTAATCTCTATGATTAACCAACTATTTCTACAATATCGTAAAATTTAGTAAAACACAAAGCATGCAAAACATTTTTAATTGTTGAGACCATTCATTTATTCATTACTAGTCTGTGTAATTCTGTTCCTTGCCCTTGGATACAACGTGATGTGGCCAAATTCCGACAAATCCCTATTTCTATTAACAGGTTTAAACTCTGTCCCAATCGTAACCGACTGTTTGTCTTTATTTATTAGAGAAACCGGCATCAAAGTGTCTGTCTTCCAATTTTCAGAAGTTTGAACCGTCTTCGGCTTTTTAGTTTCAGAATTTTGTATTTTACTCTTCCTCCTGTAGTACAAAACTTCCCCGACTAAAGTAATCATTGCCAAAGCCAAACCAAAAAGTGTCGCAATAAACACTCCACCTGCCACCAAACAATTACTCTTTAATTTTCTTCACTTGACATTTACTTTACCTAAACTTTCGAGAGTTATCCCTTCGTTATCATCGGTCGTCGGACAACTCCCTTTGCCCGAATGGTTCCAATATTTGGCCTGGAGTTGCTCGAAAAATCGGTCTTTTTGCAAATTTAAAATCCTGCAAATTTCGTGATAAATCCTGGCAAGGATTCAAGTACTCACGTTTTGCTGATTTCGTCCTGCAAATGGCTCCCTTGCTGAACAGCGACAGCGTAGGGCCTTTCAGCGAAAACTTCGCCAACTTCGGTCAAGTTGCAGTTTTTGCTGATCTCGTATTTAATTTCGGAGGAATCGTGAATGAAGGCGAAGTCGGCATCCGTGTGCTCGTTCACAATTCGGAAGCCTTCAGAGGCGTTCGCCACAGGATTTGAGTCGTTGATGGCCAACAAAATGTGGCCGTATTGCTCCCGAATGGGATAATCCCAGACCCGGTATTGCGTATCGTCGGTTGAGGCGTTTAAAGTCAGCTCTTTCCACATTCTGAATAATAAATTGTTAATTCTGTTGCAAATTTATTACTTTCCTAACCTGTATAAAGTATCCTCGGCATGTTTCATATTAATAAAGTATTTATGTGTGTCAGAGTCTTTCACGACTGTGTAATTAATTCTCGATTGTTTGGCGAGCTGTTCTAACGATTGCACCGGTGTCTACAATTTTGATCTAGCTAAGGGTTTCAAAATTTTGGAAAAAATTACTTGCATGCGCTCGACGGTCAAAAACGCGGCCAAATTTGCGGTAAAAGTAGCCAACATCAGGACGACAAATAGCCAATAAGCGGCTACTAAAGTACGTCCTGAGAGGGCTTTGGGAGCTTCGCCTCCGCCTTGGGGGGTAAAGGACGTGAGGGCGAACCAAAAACTCTCCTTCAAAGTGAATTCTCTGCATACAAATTTCAGGACATAAATTACAATTATACTGTGTCATAAAAATTGCAACACCAAGAAGGAATAGAATTTTTTCGATGAAACTTGGCACAAATATGAACGTTTTTAACCGAGTGGTAAAGTTTTTAACATTTTCTGACAATTTTAATGTGATTTTGTGGTATGAAAACGAATATGTCTAGAGTACGACAAAAAAAATTACCAACAATTAAACAAACTCTAAAGAAGCACAATTTTTGGAAACGAATAGGTGTTTTTTTATTAAGAGAAATCGCTACTTGTTTGAAGAGTAATCCAAGTACCATTATGCGCTGTTATCAGTCATTGATTAGAGAAGGTATAGGACAAAGCAGAAGAGAAGGCAGCTAAAAAAAAACAAATGAAGTCCGAAATGGTCATCTTCGGATTATGGCAATAATTCAAGTACAAGAAAAATTTTTGACCAATGTTTGAGTTTAAAGGTCGTGGTACTTCACTTCTGACTGTTTACCATCGAATTAGGTCATTTGGACTGCTTTTTGTTGGATTTCCTAGGTATGGGAGGAATGAGCAAAAGCATAGCTGAAACCTGACACACTAAAACTTTTATTTGGAAAGACAACGTGTTTCAACCACAAAGTGGTTATTCTCAGGTGTATACATTGACCACATTATGGTCGAAACGCGTTGTGTTTCGGAAAAAAAGTTTGATGGGTCAGGCTTGTGTCATATTTTTCTTCTGAATAAAGCTAGAAAATTCTTTTTTTTTGCACTAGATTCTTCAATATATGTAGTTTCTAATATATATAAACAAGCTTTAGATTTTACAAAAGAAAAGTAAGCAAATTTCAATTTTCTTGTATCGTGTCATATTTGCGCTAGGTCAAATGTCGCGCTGTGTCGTTCGACTTTTCTTAGTTTTTAGTCTATTTCTTTCAGTTACAAACATTTCAAAGGTCAAAAAATGAAGAATAATAAAATATTTAATAATTTTCACGTCTCAGAACACTTTATTTACTAACTAAGTCTCTTGAAATTAGTTAAAATTACACATTTTAGTCATTTCTTTTTGACCTTTTAAGTCCAACAGCTTAACAAATTTAAAGATGTTGTGTCTCTATAAAACGAAGCCCTACAATTGCTTTCTTTTTCTGCTTAATAAATCAGTCATCACGTAATGGTAAATTCAAAATTTTTTAATATTAATCTTTGTATCGTAATTCACGTATTCACAAAAGTGATCGAACGAAGAATTTTTATTACTCATTATTTTAAAAGCACTTACGTGATTTTAGGCATTTTTGAGTAATTTATCTTATTCTTGAGTTATAAAGTCACATATTTAAAAAAACGACGAAAAAAGTTAAAAAGTGATGAATTATGAATAAAATGCGTGATTTTAACCAAATGCAAGGGATTTAGTTAGTAAATAAACTGTTTTGACGTAAAAAATTTTTGATGATTTTATTATTTACCATTTTTTAGCCCTTAAAATGTTTGTAATTGAAAAAAATATTAAATAAAAACTAAGAGAAGTCAAGCGACATAGCGCGGCATTTGACCTAGCGAGCTTGGTCCAGTGGTCCTGTGTTCACTACAGAGGAAGATATGCCGCGATCTGCACCTTGCGCGCATATTACAGTAACTTTAAACTGCAATAATTTGCTGACTATTACAGATATCGAAATAATTCTTACATCAGAAACTTATTTGAACTATTGGCATTATTTCGTCTAGCTTATGTAGGCGGTCTATCTTTTAAAATAATAAAAATTCTCGCATCTCGAAAATTTTACTACACATATATGACACGTTAAAAGAAAGTTGTAATTTTCTTACTTTTCTTTTGTAAAGTTCGAGGCTCGTTTATATACGTTACAATCTACATATATTGGGGAACTTAGTGCAAAAAAAGAATTTTCTAGCCTTATTCAGAATAAAAATATGGCGATGTAAACACAAAATTTGTGCAATTTTAGTTTTTCAAAAATCTTCAGGAAAACGTCTTTTTCATAATGAAGGCAATTCCAAATCGAAAAGTGACCTACAGATTCGAGTTCAGCAGGAAATTTTACATAAGAATCAGTTATCATTAATCATGTGCAGTCGAGTCCAGACAGCCATGTTCAATTTCGGTAGCTTGTTCCAGGATTATTTTGTCGTCTCCAGGCCTCACTGCGCTTTTAGAACACTTAAACCTAAACGAATTAAAAAAAACACATAAAAAAGTAGTCAGAAAAGCAAAAAATTGGAAGAATAACACTTGTTGGTAAAAGAACTTAAATGTTAAAAACTTCTTTACCACTCGATTAAAATTCTTCAAATTTTAATCATGTATTACTCGCTAATAGTCGACCATTTTTGCCAAGTTTCGTCACAAAATTTTTATCCCTTCTTGGTGCTGCATTTTTTTAGTATACCTAGTTGGGTATGGGTACGCTTTTTTGTTGTTCCTCGCACTATAAGGCGAGTATTTGTCAAGAAACCAAACCATAAACCCCGTCACAATCAACGCTCCAACTATGCTCAACCACACTTCGAGTTTTAAAACGGTCATAAATTTGAATAAGGAGGTCTTACGGACAGGTTTCCGCATCACTGGAATATGACCTAATGAGGGAAAATGACGAAATTAGGAGTAATTACCGATTGTTATTCCGGTTTGCTCGAAGTATGGAGCAACATAATCTATTACTTCTTCTCGATCAGCTGTCATTATCAGCGCTGTGATTGCCAGATCGGTTTCCTGCAACAAGTTATTGACCAATAAGTTTTTAAATTGCGAAAAATTACTCCGGTGGCTAAGTCCCCAACCACGCCATCCCAAACACCGTCTCTTTTTTTGCCAAAAGTGCCACTTTTGGGTTCCACAAACTCGTACCCAAAACCCATAAGTTTTGACAATTCTTCGGTAAAATCGACACAATAGCCCGTCCAGTAGGTGTTTCCTGACGAATCGGTTTCTTTATACGACCATGGTAACGCCTAAACCAAATCATAACATCTTTACGAAAAAATAATTGAATATTTTATTACATGTGTTATTCCGATTCGGAAGAAGGGAGTAATTGGTTCGACTTTTTTACCGTCCAGAACAGTAACCCCTGTTTTGTAATTGTATTCCGCCACTTTCTCATCACCGGTTTCAATCACGCCATTAATGTTGACATGTAGACCGAAATTTTCTTTAAAAACCAAGTCATTTGAGTCGACTTCTTGTTGCAAAAGCTCGTAAAATCTGGTCCTGGTGGCTTCACTGTAGCGCGAATCGTCACAGTTTAAATCCGCTCTCAGCAAGTTTTCCATAGTTAGTGTTTTCAAAATTTTCGCTAATGTGTTAGTGGCCAGGGAAAGAAAATTTTCCTGGAGATTGAAATCGTGCGGACATTCACACTTTTCACTTTGCAAAAACCGGCAGCAGATTTCCTCATCCATGTGCAGCAAGTTAATGGGCATATTTTTGAGACGTTTCTTGTCGAACTGTTGGTACTGAAAATCCAAAAACACCAAGTTCCACCTTTCAGGCAACGTGACTAGGTTTTCGTCAAGAGCCTGAAAAATCTCATGATTTGGTGGCTCATTTTTTGGAAAAATACCGTTTGGAGGAGTTCTTCCATATTCGAGCTAGTTGCCACAATGGCAAAGTTGTTAGGGATTGGTCGAATTGCTTTCAGTCTATTTGCTGTGGTTTTATCCAAATTTTCCGAAATTACCATTCGCAACAAAGTTGTGTCGATCCAAAAATAAAGTGCCTCGTCAACTTCTAAAATGAATGGATAAAATTTGGGTCATTGTAACTGTCAACTTTACTCTCAGGATTGTCAAAAATTAGAGTCACGTCTGTTGAGTTTCTGTATTCTAAAAACTTGTCTAAGAGGAGGAGAGCTGGGCTGATTGAAATATCAATCTTGACATAAAGAATTCCAACATCAAGGGCAACTTTCTCGGCTTGCTCATTGCCAGTCCATGTTAAGTCAACTATTATGCCACTTTTGAGATTTTCGCAAACTGAAATGTTGTGATGTAGTGCGGAAATCATAATTAATTAACTACTTTTGTTCCGGTCTTCGTCATTTCCGTCAAGGTCTAGAATAGTTGGTTCTATTTGAAGATCGGCTGCTTTCAGGGACTGCTGAAGCCACTCAGCGACATAATCCTGTCCTGACTCTTTCAGGACGACTTGAAAAAAATTGGAAAGTGATATAAACACCGCGAAATTAAAATATTTGAAAAAGGTTAACAAAAGAAAGCCTTTCGCTGTGACCACAACCTTGCGCCTTAAATCTAGTTGTAAATTTTCCTTCGTTGAGTCAAGAATTCATTTTATTTCACCTTGGCTGAGTATGAATGATTGCACTGCTATGCAATAAGATATAATCGGTGAAGCATTTTTTAACGCAAATCGAAAGTTCGATCTGTTTTTACTTCACAATTAAAGCAGTTGTTACGTGCTAGCCGCAGTTACTTTCCCAGTTGGCCAACAGTTTGTGCTAGCACTTCTGGGCGTTTAGTGTTTATCAATGATAAAAGAACGGAATGAGTTTTAAACGTAGATGATAAGTTATTCGAATATTTACCATGCGTATGCAAAATGAGCAATTTTCCTAATTGCTGCCAACACTTATCAACTCAACTAGGCTCTTTGCATTTGAAGGTAAGGAATATTTTAATTTTGCCGCTAGCTATCGTGCACGTGTTTTTAGATGAAATGGGCATTATTTCAACGGTGCTACTCTTCGGTTTAGTGAAAAGTTTGGAAGCAATTCACTGTGACAAAATCTTCAACTACCACGAGAACTACGGGTATGGCTTTGACATCACGTGCGAGGGACTCTCCAACAAGAACAAGGAAATGCTCATGGACATATCGGTCTCAAACGAAATTGTCCTGACGATCAACAACTCAGTCCTCACCGAGGTCGCCCCAAACTTATTCCAAAATGTTTCAAAAATCAGGTTTCTAATCATCAAAAACTCGCTGTTTGTTTTCAACCCGAGCGAGTACATTTTTGCAAATTTGCTGGCTTTGGAGCATCTAATTATCGAAAACACGGTGTTTGGTGGTCACAACTTGTACGTCCTGCAAGATCTAAGTGAGTTAAAGGAGCTGCGTCTTGTCAACACAAGTCTGGAGATTATAAACAATGGAACTTTTCGCAACTTGAAAAAAATCGAAACTTTGACTTTAACAAATAATCGCTTCAAAAATATGCTCGCGATCCCGTTTTGTGAATTGCCGGCACTAAAATACCTCCACTTAGACAGCAACAATATCAAACAAATTAGCGGAAACTTTATTTCTTGTTTTCGGAAAGAACAAACAAATCTAAAATTAAACGGAATGCGGTATACAATTCAATACGAAAATGCTCATCATAAGAAATCAGACTCGAATTTAGTGCATTTGAACGTAAGTAATAATCAAATCGGGTTTATTGACAACTTTGAGTGGGCCTTGAATTTGAGGCACATTGATTTGAGCAACAACCGGCTTGTGAATGTGAGTAGAAAAATATTCAGTGTTTTGGGCGATTTGGAAAAACTCGATCTTGAAAATAATCTAATTAGGGTCATTGATTCGGAAGCTTTCTCGGGGCTTAAAAACCTAAAAGAGATTAACTTGAAACGAAATTTTTTAAACGAACTTAGTTTAAAAAACTTGCCGAGTTTGGAGGAAATCAATTTAGGGAATAATAATTTAAAATCTGATAGTTTAGCTAGTTTTGTTAATTTACCCAAACTCAAGTCGCTGCTTTTGCCGAATAATTTTATAAAAGAATTGCCTCCAAATAATTTTACTAGTTTAGAAGTTCTAGACTTGTCTAGCAACAGTGTGATTTTACAAGATAAAGTATTTAAAAACCTAGCCAATTTAAAACAGTTGAATTTGAAAAACAACAGTTTGGAAATTATCCCAGTCGAAGCGTTCGTAGGTTTATCAAATCTGGAGATTTTGGACATTTCGTTAAACGTGTTAGAATCGTTTGAAAACTCTCACGTTTTTGCAGATTTGCGCAATTTAAAAGTTTTGAACTTGTCGGACAATATCATACAACATTTAAATTACGACTTAGTTAAACCTTTACATAATCTCCAAGTACTTGACATTTCAGGAAACAAATTGCAGACTTTTCAGATTAATGTGATTTCCTTGTTGCCTTCCCTCCAGATACTTAACATTCGATCAAATTTGTTATCGTGTAGTGTTCTGGCGAAGATTATTGTTTTTTTGAAAAGCAAACACATAGACTATACAATAAACGAAGAACTTGAGTATGATAAGCAGAATATTGGGGGGATATATTGTAAGGAAGTAACAACCACGAGTCGTGCTTTATCTTCACCTCTTGCAATCATATTTCTTGTTGTTGCCACTAGTGTTTTCATTTCTTTTATATTTTATAGATGTTTGTTGTTTTCCAAGAGGAGGAGATATTTTATGGACGAAATTGAGCTAATTTAGTCCTAGTTCAGTAGATTGTAATACTGTTGTACCTATCACCTGTAGTAGATAATTTATTGAATAATTGTAATAATTTAGGACAGTTGATTGTGAATTAAAGATGTATTTTTGTTATATCTTGACTTTACTTTATTGGCAGTCATTATCATTATAATAATTTATTTGCATATCATTGCAGATAATACCTCGGGTCTTTGTAATTAAACTAATTGCCTATTTTTTTACTTTTTTGTAATTTCCATAATTAGTGCTTTAAATTGTGGATTGAGGCGCAAAAACACAACTTACTTATTTGGACAACTTCACTTTCCTCTTGTGGATGCACTGTTTGTGTTTTAAAAGTCACAAAAAACAAAATTATTTCAATTAACTTCATTCTCTATTTTGAGCGTCTTAAGGCTACCCGTTCTATTCCGCATTAAACTGTTAAAGATACAAAGACTTCTCGTGCTTTATGCCATCACGAAATGTGTAAATAATAAATGACATCGTCCGTATAATTCCATTTCTAATAGGATATAATTTAGAGTCCAAGCCGCTCGCCAAAGACAGGTAAGCAATATTTACGGAGAATTGATTTGAATGGATTTTTCTTTAATGATTGATGATATTCAGATTATACGTTTCCTGATAAATGATTCGTTCCACACGTCGACTGGGTGAATTAATAATTAGAGACCCGAATTTTTTCAGTAGTTTATTTGTAATCGTTATAAATTTAACAAAATAATAATTGTTTACAAAATAGGCGAGTATCGTAATAAATAACTGTTCACATTATTACTATTGCTTAGGGACAATTTTGTACTTGTACTGTTTCCCACCCTTCTTCCCGCCCTTTTTGGCCCACTTTTCTTGATGGTTGTGATGGCTTTTGGTGGCTTTCTGATCCTTGAAGGCCTTTTTCTCGCTCTTGTCGTGTCCTCCGGCTTTCTTTGACGCCTTCTTGTAATTATTTTGATCCTTCGCTAACTGCAAAAAATCATTAAGGACTCAAATGTAATTTTGCAAATAACGCACCTTGTGGTTCTCCACTTGCTTCTTGGCCGAATACTTCGAGTTGTACTTTTTGTGCTTTTGCCCAAACACCTCAAACTCGCCGCTTTTCTGGGAATTGCTGTAAAAGCTGTTGTGTTTTTTGTGCTCATCTTTGTGGTACAGCTCCCTATACCCCTAAAACCCCAGGTAAGATTTTAAACTCGACTCAACTCCTCACCTTCTTGTAGTTGAGTTTCTTCTTCTTTGCCGCTTCCTGGAACTTGGCCCCGTGTGCGGAGCCGCCGCTGTGCTCGTTCAAGGACTTGTACCCGTCTTTTGCGTGGTATTTCGTCTTCTTGCCCTTCTTTTCCGCGTTGACTTTCTTGTGGAGTTCCTTCAAGGATTGCCCTTTTCGCGCTTTCTCGGCATCGTGTTTGGAGGACTTGCCACTTTTTTTGACGTGGTTGAACTCGCTGTGTTTGGCGCCTGTTGGTTTTATTAATTGGAGTTGGATTGCAATACAATTTTACCTTTCTCATCCTGTTTTCCGGCAGCTTCGCCCGATTTTGCGTGGTGCTGCTCTGTGGCGAGGGCTTCGTTTGTTAACGCAACAAAAACACAAATGAACTGAAAAAATATTCTAAATTATGGAATTGTAAGTATGTGTAACTGATGAGGAATGCGGAAATGACGTTTTATTTCACTCCAAAAAATAATAACTAATCAATACTTTGCTTTGTATTATTTTGTGGGTTGTATACATGATTCATACTATTTGTATCGATTTAAAATTGAGAGAAAGTAAACAGTGATTTTATTTTACATTTATTAAACTTGAAAAAATAGATTCGTGGTTTGCATTTTTAAGATTTTGATTTCTGATTTAAATATTATTTGTGTCTTGTTTCTTTATATTAGAGGTCTAACACCAAAGAAAGGAAAGCAAGGTCGAACACAAATTCTTCGTTTTTTGCTTTACAATCAAATTGACGTAACGAATTTAACAATATTTGATAAAAAACTTTTTATGATTATTAATTAATATGCAATGTTGCTTGAATGATCATGATATTGTGTTTTCTAAAGCAAGAGGAAACTTTTTGTTTTCTAAGCAGTCACATTATTTTAACAGCAGATTTGCCTTCATATCCTTTAATTGTCACAAATTTTGACTTCATGTGATCTATTTCTTTTTTTTTCTTTTTTTTTTCGAAATATGTCATGCTGAGAAAACTATTGATGAAACTGCTAAAATAATTGACATTAAAGCTTTTATTTTAATCTGAATATTTACCGAAACGTCCTCAATATCTCAAAAAAAATCAAACGTCTTTTGCAAGGGATGTTCTAGTTTCAATTTTGTTTGTTTTACTTTTGAAAAAATCATCGAATTCATCCTCGAATTTCTGTGCCTATTTGATTCAAATGTAATTGTAAATTTACCAAAAAGAAGTTTTGAGTTATTATTATTATTATTATTATTATTATTATTATTATTATTATTATTATTATTATTATTATTATTATTATTTTGATTTTGCTCATTTATTATTTTGATTTTAAAACTCATTATATTTTCCAAAAAATAAACATAAAAAATTATAAAAGTGGCCGTTTTCAGCTAATATAAGGCGTTTTGATTAATCTCCAAACGTTCTTAAACAGCAGAAAAAATTCCGATGCCTAGTTAAAAAGTTCCAGTAATCTCAAAGGAATTCATAAATTAAAAAATAATTCCAAAAATTCAAAGTTTTTAATTTTAATTTTTTTAATTCTTAATCCTTCTAAATAATAATATACTCTAAGGTTTTAATTTTACTGAACATCGCATAACACACATACAAACATAATCCTATATTCAGTTTTAAAAAATTCATATCAGTATTTTAGCAACGTTTTCTTTGAACACCATAAAGTTTTATAATAGATAATGGTGTGTAAGATAAACAATCCTTACAATAAGATGTTTTGACAAGGGTGATCTAAAAATATTTACGATGCCGATCGGTTCGTTTCAAAGACTACAGCCTGTCTGCAATAAATCTTAATAAGCTTGCTTGAGTGATTAGCTTGAAGGGTCCTTGCGGTTTAGGGTAATCATAATAATAATATATTGGTGTACAAAGAAAACGTTGCTACAATACATTACTAGGGTTTTTAAAAATTCTGTATTATACACTGAGGTTTTTATTTTACTGAACATATTATACCACACGTAAACACTAATTCTATGGTCAGTTTTAAAAAATCCATTTCAATGCATTGCAAACAGTTGTCAATATTCAGCAAAATAAAATCTTTACTGCATTCGTTCATACTTTTAAAAAGTACAAGCACTTTTGATTAAATAACTTTAAATATGTATTTATACAATTAATAAATAATTAATAAACTTTTTCTTAGAAAACGTTACTTTTTTACCACTATTACCATTTAATAAGCACTTTAAAGTTCACTGTTAGACAATGACACATCAACATAACAAGTAAAAATAAAAATGAAGGAAGCTCAAAGTTAACATTTAAATTTAATTATTTTTTTTACTTTTGAAGTAAAGATTTGTATCTACTTAACTTCTAGTAAGTTATGACTAGTATCAATTCTTAGATTTAAATTTAATTTTTAGTTCATTCGGGTTTGGCAAACAAAAATTTCTACTGTTAGCTTTTTCTATATTTTTATTGTTTTAATTTTTATGTAGGAGTATACTACACTCTGAGAGTGAAACACTTATTAATAACTTATTACTTGGATCAAGCATATTCCTTGTTTCCATTGTAAAAAAATACTTAATTCCTGTGGTACGTAAATAACTATTACTCAAGATTTGCTAGTAATTATAGGCTGATGTAGGTGGAAATTTATTGTTTGAAATTTAATAGAGGTAGTTGTACACACAAAATTTGATTTTATTGATCTGTAATTAAATTTTATAGCATACTTTGTTATTTTTGTATCTCAACACCTATTGACTCCTAAAACTGTTAAATCTAATGATCCAAACCAACGAATGATTTTTAAGCTAAATCAACTACTAATAAATCAAGTCGAGCAGAGCACAGTAAATGACTCGTCTTGATTTAGGTAATGATACAGTAAATGTAATTACGTCAAATGAAACGTTGTAATCTGTAACGGAACTGAAAAATTTAATTTACCAGGAATGTGGCATTTCCCCGGTACATGCTTTCTAAAATAATTTGAAGTGCTTTTGTTTCTAATTAAATTAATGTCATAGCATTATTTGTATGAATGATTGTCGCAAAACACCACATCTAATTATGTTAAGTGGCTTCATCTTAGTGCAAATGAGTTATTACCGAATATTTGAATAGTTTTAGAAAGTAATTGTTACAGTTGTCATATTTCATAATCTCAAGAGATTTAACACTTTTTGTGAATGACAATTGGGTTAAAGACTTTCAACACCTCGAAAATGCAAATTTGGGCAAAAATTGTAGCAATTTCAGAGGAATTGGGCTACACATGCAAATGCGGCATGCTTTGTATCAGAATTATGATAATTGATTAGTGCACGCTTGAACTGCCGCCGAGATTTGGAAACTATTGTTCTGTAATTTAAATAAATTTCCGTTTATTTCTTAACCGCATCAAAAAGCCAAAAACACAGCCATTGAGAATCAAGAATCCCAGGTGAATTTATAACCGTGTGTCTAAACAATTTTCTAAATTTATAATTTGTTTATGTTCACTTTGCCGCCAACGCAACAATAATTTTATTTGGATGGACGGTTTCGCTAATGAAATTATTTGAAAAACTGACTGCAAAGAAAGCGAATTTGTCATCACGAAATTGTGGCAATTTGTTATTAAAATGAAAGGTATTCTCGTAATGATAAGGATTTTTTGCCATCAAAGACTTTCACTAAACATGCAAGGATCTGATTTGGAACAATGTCGTGTAAATGCAATGATTTGTGAATTCTGTATGCAATTAGATCACGAACTACTCCCAATAAAACGATTGTGCATTTTGCAATGAGTGTTAGAAAACATGCCTCATGCACACATAAACTATTTATAAATGCAAAACGACCAACTGCATTGTGCGGCAACAAAGTCATGAATGAAAAAAGCACAAAGCGTCGCTTTGATGACCCGCAGCCGAGCTTACAGGTGTTGAAAACCGGCTAAGATGACTTAAACTAATAACGAAGCTTTAAATGCGGTGCAATAAAGCTCGAAATAAGCCTTAAGTTTGCAATAAACTCACCAAAATAACTACAAACTTCATGTTTAGGTTGAACTCTGTGTTAAGTAAACGCGGGCTTATTTCTTACTGAGCTATTTCATCTTTCTCAGTATTCGTACAAGGTGGGGACTACAGGTATAGGCACGTCATCAAAACAAGTCTTCTTGCGTTAAAGCTGCTAAGGTTAATGATACCCTCATACAGGAGGTGGAAGAAAAAACTAGACCTTACAAGCGAGATTACAGTTTTGTGGCTGAAAAAATGGTGCTAGGAGGAACCGTTTGGGAACAAATCGTCCAAACATCTAAACCACTTCATCTTCAGTTCAACAAATCTAATTAGACGGTCTTGCGTTTTTGTGGGTCACAAAAATTGATGATTTAAGCCAATTATTCGTGGAGATAATTGAGCCGAGCACCTGCCTGAAATCAAGTCTTGAAGCGCAACTTCTCAAGGACTTTACAGATCGATGACTGGGATTTTTTCAGGACTTGCCAAATATCCGTTGCGTTGTTGCAAAGTTTTTGAAAATTGAGTGGTTATTTTAAATAGGAAGTATCGTCTGAATCATCTTAATTTTAAATTATTTAAGATGATACCGACGACACTTCCTCTTTCTTGAGGTTTTTTTCTTGGAAACCTTTCGAGGGAAAAGTTGCATAAAATTGGCTCCAAGACGGAAAGAGCAGCGGTGCAGAGAAATAATTTTAATGAGGCAAGATGATCCCTTCTATTATTTCACAATGTAGGGAAATTATGTAAGGAGGATTTGTCTGAAATGATTGGACCCAAATTTGCAGCAATTTCAAGAATGGCGACGGTTTCTCTTGTTTATTATTTGATTGGTTAAACCGTGGATAAGTAACGGAACCAAATTTTTAATTTTTTGTGGTTTTGCAATAAATTGAAGGGACGTGGGGTGGATTGCAGTTTTCGGGGACCTTGCTCTATTTAATACAGGTCTTGAGATATTTTGACACCCGCGCAAAATTAGTGAATGGATTGGAGTGTACTCGTATTTAAAGTTTCATCGGATAAAAAGGAGGCTGTTTTTCTTGTAATTTGACATGGTTAGGATTTTAGTAGATTGGAACTTGGGATTATCCTCCGCTCACTCGAGTGTCAATCAAACTAATTAATTTTGCATTAATTATTATTTAACCAGTCACCAAAGGTGAGTCGCGAAATGCTTTATTTTTTGTTTAATTGCGTGTTAAAGCATAGCTGGGAATGCTGAGAACAAATTCGTCGCAATAATTTCCAAGATACAACATTCCTTCTAAAACGTTATCAAATTCCGGTTTTAGAGCGCCAACCTACATATTGTAGTTCTTTTTAATTTTTGGAATTATTGAACAGCGGATACCGTAATTTTCTGTTACTTAACAAATTTTCAATTGCCCAACTTAACTTTTTTGAATACGATAAGTTCTAATCAACCCAGTTTTGGTGGTTAATGCTCGATAAATTTGTTACAATGTAGAAAGTTTTTTCTGTACATAACATTGAAATCAGTGGTTATTGAAAAAAAAATTGAGGTGGATTTTTATCCACTTTTTGCAACTAGGTCTATGTTATTTGACGAAGTCTACAATTATGCAAGAGTTGTTTGGGAATAAAGCTTGGAATAAATTCTTTGCAGGCATGAAACAGAATCATCAGTTCTTTTTTGTATAACACAAACAATTTATAAAATAATAAATAGCTTTAGATATTAATATTTAAAAATGTGTTAACTTATAAACAACCGTCAGATTGGAATAATGAAATAAATAATAGTGACAATAAAAACGCAATAATTTATTTGTCTTTTACTCGGTTTTTTATTTATTTTTATACAAATTTTAGTACCCATTTTTAATATTTTTTGTACCTCTAATTTAGCAAAAAAGGATTTTTCAGATTTGTTTTTTTTTTGACTTTTTTTTAGGACGATCTGAAATTTTTGAGTTGAATGTTTATAACTGAATTTATTTTTAACACAAATGCTCAACGTCATTACATTTATTTTAATTAAAAAAATACAAAGCCACTGTTGCACAAATAAATTTTGAATTAGGCACTGACCACTCACAAAAATGGTTGAGTGAACGCTTAAAATGAAACTTAGAAAACGAATGATACAAGCTACCTGCAAAGTGTGTTGTCTATAGTAGTACATCAAAAAGTAAAGTTATGGTGTTATTACATTCTTTTAGTAAAAGTACGAGTACCTACGACAAAACAGTGTTAGAAATTACGTTTGTGTATTAATCCTAAAAAATAAAATAAATAAAAAAAATTAAATAAAAAAGAATGATTAAATATAATATTTTTTCTAATGTATTTTTAATAGATAATTATTTTATTTTATTATTATTATTATTATTATTATTATTATTATTATTATTATTATTATTATTATTATTATTATTATTATTATTATTATTATTATTATTATTATTATTATTATTATTATTTTATTTGCTTATAATTGTTTTTTTTTCTTACAGTGTTTAAGCTTAAGCAATAAATTCTTCGGTGGCACTGGTGATGGTTGTTTATTATTGTTGATTTTTTCTGTTACAATAGAATCAGTTACATAAAAATTTGCTTATGTCTTTACCCACCTGATGCATAATACTTTATGGTAGAATGCTCTGTTCTTTCTTTAATCATCCAAGCAAAAAATATTTTAAACCGAATAACCAACTGTTATTTCCAATCTATTCATCGGGTTAATAAATGGCTGAAGAAAATACAACAATTTCTCTAACATTTTTGTAAAAACTCAGTTTTTGTAATATTCGAGCTTTATTAGCTCCACTAACTGTTTGAAGCTTCTAGTTGTTCAAAATTATTAATTGACATCTCAAACTGTAAACATAAGATATTGATTATCAAAAACCTGGTTAGTCAATTATGTCATTCTAGAGCTCTGGTACAGCAATGAAGATTTTTTAGAAGCTGCTTACGCACCAAGCAAATTCTTATCAAAGCGTTCTTTCTTCCTGCATTTCTTTTAGAAACAATTTACATCCAATTTCATACTATAATCAATGACAATAATTATTTATT
Organism: Tribolium castaneum; assembly: GCF_031307605.1. Classification (NCBI taxonomy): domain Eukaryota; kingdom Metazoa; phylum Arthropoda; class Insecta; order Coleoptera; family Tenebrionidae; genus Tribolium; species Tribolium castaneum. Next base: position 28,617,900 of record NC_087394.1, read on the forward strand.
CAATCGTTTCTTAAGATTTTCTTTGCATTGTCATTTAATTATATAATAATAAGGAAATTGACCGTTTGCAAATCGTTTTGTTAATAGTCTGGCGATTCAAATGAAGCAGCAACTCTTTTTGCCGGCATTAACATAACTGTTTCAACAGAAAATCCACGAAAGAGGATACGCAAATGCACTAATTGAATTAATCTTTCCGAGAATGTAATAAAACAAAATTTATGCACTAAAAACGTTTCCAGGCTCAACTAGCAATTTGTGAAATGACGTCTTGATCAAATTGACTCCTCGTCCAGGAAAGTGGGACATTTGATTATAGTCACCGTTGAGTGATTTATGTTTTATAAGATGAATATTTAGAAACACATTTTTCTGACCTTCAGGTATTGATTTCATATTTATTCCACTTTTATCAATGGAAAGAAAAGTCAGGGATTTTAGAATGAATGACAGGAAAGGTGGTGTAATTAGCCTTTGTGTTTATTTTACACCGTTTCCTCTTTTTTTCTCAAATTTCTCAATACTGTACTACTTTAAATTCAATTATTTGACAGACCGCAACCTTTTCGTGAACAACATATTGGTTCCGCATATAGCAAATAATACAAACTCTAGCCAAATCAGGGACAACAACCCAAGAAAGAACCAGCTTTGTGGCGGCTCACAGAGTTCCTATTTATGGGAATAAATCACTGGGAAACGAATTGGGTAAAAGTTATTGTTGTTAAATCGACCGCAATTTCTGCATTATCACTTTTGTCCTGATAATCCGTTTTCTAAATTGTAATTAAAAGCATGACGAATTTTTGTATTATTTTTAAGCAAATTATTCGAAAAACTTGATGATACAAGCCACGAAAAACAAAACGAAAGTAAACACTGGATAAAAATGCAGCTAATCCGCATGTTTTGAGCAAATCCCAGTGGCCGGTCAAGCTGAACATTTTTTCAGCTTGATTCTTAAAATATGACTTGGCCGATGGCAAGGCTGTCGGATGTTGTAATAAACGTATGACGAATCAAGACAAGATATGTAATAAAATCCAACAAAGGGTTTAATTTGCCGTTTAGTCGGGTTATGTAACATTTTTTAGTTGTAATTTGGGTCAGTGGTGGAAAATCCTTCTCAAATCGTATCAACGCTTCGATGTTGTCCTTTCATCTCTTGTTATCCTACGACGCTCTTCCCTCGTCTCAGCACATCACAAATTATCTTGAAAAAGTGGAGTCACGGTTGGTCTAGTGCACACAATCATTTTCGGTTGATTAGTTTATGTTTTTAAGAAATACTGGAATTTAAAGCGAGACAATTCGCTTTCATGTTACGTAGATTTATTGTGATCAGTGGTGGGAAACCTATATAAATGCTTTGCATCTAAAATTGTATCAATTTCTTCGTGCTTGCTCATCAAGTGACGTTCAAAATGCTTCTAAAAAGAAGCATTTTTCTACAGGTGGGTGGTTCCAGTGCGAGTGCCCAGTGTCACAACAATATGTTATAGGTCTGTCTTTTGCTCACACTCAAACAAACCAAATGCCAGGACTACGAAAGCGGCTACGGTGTCGACGAAAGTGACGACCACTCCGAGGCCCAGGAAGATTCCGGGCCGACAGACTACTCAAAATATTACGCTGTTGACAGGTCAGCGCCTCTGATCTCCTCGGCTCAAGGTAACATAGGCTTTACGAGCCCTATTGAATACGCAGGATTTTTTGCGCCTGCAATAGGTAAATTGAACTTTTTTTCAAACAAACTATCTTGGTTCTATCAATAATTCCAGATTTTGGAGCCTCGGTCAAGCAGGAGGTCCAACAACCGAAAAACCCGTTCGCGGCCCAAACCAAGAGTTTGGGATTCATTTCGGAACAAAGCCAGTTCCCGAATTTCTACGCCGCCGGACATTTCCCAGTTGACTATTTCGAAGAAGCCCAAAAAACGCAAAGACAAGAGAACCAAGAGGACGACGGTTTTGAACCATCGGGTGGCGTTGACTACATTTCCCACAACCTGCCACTGAACCTGGACGGTGAATACACCTCAGAAGTGGAGAAAGTCCAACCGAAGCCCAACAAGCCCAAGAGGAAGAGCAAGAAGGTGCGCAAGTACGATGCCGAAAAAGAAGCATCTGAAGAATTCAAAAACCCGGACTATTCCTATGAATACGAACCGTCATCCTCCGGGAAATACACTGATTACAATTCCGGGAAGTCCAGTTCGACTGTGTCCCAACAACCCACAGTTGCGGGTTTTTACGAGAAACTTACCGAAGCCCCAACGGCCACCCCGTACCAGAAATACAGTTTTCAACCAACTAGCCCTGAGAACAAATTTTTGGGGTCCTTGATCAGCACTGTTGCCCCTTTTAACCCCTCCTACTCCAAAATCCAAAGCACTGCGGTTACCCCGACTTTTGAGACCCAGCCAAGTGAAAACATCCCAAGTCACTTGAAAGATAAGAACTGTAGAAGGGTCAGGAAACACATCGGCGATGGAAGAAGAAGAAAGAGGGAAGCTATGAACTGTTACGTCTGTGAAGACCAGGCAAATAACTCAAAATACACCCAATGTTCGTATGCTGTAGAACCGGAACCAACCAATGATTACAGCGGGATTTCGGAAAGATACTCCACTCCAGCCAAGCAACCTGACGGTTTCCGCTACAAGAGATATTCCGGTGATGACAATGTTGACCCCTATGAGTACATCAAGTCCCGGACGCAGAAAGCCTTCACCGACGCTCAAGAAACCAAAGATTACGAAGAATACAAGATCCCGGACTTTTACGTAGATGAAAATCCGGATAAGAGCTACTCGGAAATACAGTCTGAAGCAATCGCCAAAAACCCAGCCAATTGTCACAAGGAGGAAAGCAATGGAATGACTTGCACCATCTGCAAAGACCCCAAAACTGGGGGCAATTTCGAACAGTGTTCCTACACTTCTGAGCCCAAAGAACAGAAATATGCGTACGTGACGGAAAAGAAGTACGACAGTGACGAGCCTGAGGAAGGGGCCGAATCGAAAACGCAACCCCAGAAGGAGGAAGCAGATAAGGAAAGTAAAGAAGAAGAAGAAGGGGAAAAGAAATTTGACTCGTCTGAAGAAAGTGAAAAAGTAAAATTTGACGATAAGTTGGATTTCAAATCGAGTAATGACAAACCAAAGTTCAGTAGCAAAATTAAAGAGTATAAACCGTTAGTTTTGCCAAGTAATGATAATTCCCAGTTTGCCAAGTTGGACGAGTTTAAACCAATCGGTTTGTCGAGTAACGAGGATTCAAAATATAGCAAACTGGAGGATTTCAAACCTTCTGAAGAGTACAAAGCGAGTTATCGCGGACACGACAAATTTAAACTGTCGGATGATTACAATCCTGAAATAAAGGACGACCCTACGTCAAAGAAGGAGCCCTACAACCCCCCTGAAGGTTACCAAAAGGGGGAACAAGGGGGTTCAGGAGGTCCTAAAAAACTGATCGATGATGATCCGTACGATATTCCAAAACACTTCGCTGAAAGCACAATCAAGGAGCAAAAAACTGGCGTTCGGGGTTTGGAACCAAGTCTCTACGGAAGTGCCGACTCCTCAGAAGTCGAAGGCGACGACGCCGATTCTTCCAGCGATGTTGAGCCTTACAAAGACATTGACGAGTACCATTTCAAACTCTTCCCCGAGTTCTCCAACGAGGAGTCGCAACAAGCCGAGGTCGTGGCAGCGAATCCGTCCGCCGACGCCACCCGGAAAGACGTGGAGGAGGTGTTGGCCGAGTTCAGCAAAAAGGACCGTTCTGCGTGCAAGAAAGCCGAGAAGAACGGCATGACCTGCTACCTGTGCGTGGACAAGAAGGGGATCCAGCACGAGGAGTGCATGTACGTGTCGGAGTCCAAGCCCCAGGCGAGCCATGTGGCGTACCACGAAGTCAAACAGATCAAATCCCCGAATGGTGAAACCAAGGAGCTCGAGCAGGTCCCAGCCGCCACGGAGATCAAGCGCAAACATTTCTTTAAGAAAGTTGTGACCACGCCTACGCCTTTCTCCATGGAAGCGGCAGCGTCGAATGAGTACGAGACCAAAATAAAGTACAACCCGAGCAAAAAGAGGAAAAGTGCGAAGAAAGTGAAAGAGCCCGTTCAAGCGGCGAGCGACGACGATCCCGAGAAGTTGCCGGAAGACGACCCCGAGAAGCTGCCCGAGGACGAGAACGAGCCCGAGACGCCCGCAGAGTTCGTCGTGGGGGATGAGGAAGGGGCGTACAGTGCCGAGACGAAGCCAGTCTACAGCAAGGTGCTGGGGGTGAAGCTCCCCAAGTACATGATTGAGAAATCAGAGTTTGAGAAGGAGTTTGATGAGTTCGCTGGTACACATTAGGAGTAGGCTTTATGTCTTGTGATAGATTAATTACTTAGGTACTTGTGTAATATAGTTATGTTATTAAATTGTTATTGTTATTAATTACGTTGTTAAAAATAAAAACTTAAAGAAACGGGACGTTTTTTCCTGATTTGCGATATCCGGCCTAGTCATTATTTACGGTCATGTTTGGTTTTCGCAATTTTGTGGTCGTTGGGAAATCGCTTTTGGTATTCCGTACGGAGTATCCTTGATTTTTTATTACGATTTCACGGTTTCAAAAGGCGGCAAAAAATGTGTCTTCAAGAAGAACAACAATCGCGCTTTCAACTGATACACAACATCCTACACATTAAGAGAAACAAAAATAAAGAAGCGGTCACTTAACTTCATTCGCGACTTTTTTTCATGATAACATGATAACTGATAAATACGTAATATTATTTCGTCAAGTCATATTATGGGATAGGATATGTGACTAACAATTTGGGTGACTCATTTGCATTGTTGTTAAAATATTCCATTTGCTTTACTATCGTTTTTTGTTGATTTTGTTAGAAGGTTCTCTGTAAGTGTTCTTAAGCAATATAAATGTAATTTTTCTGTTGGCAGAAAAGAAACATGTATTGTGGTTTTTAACAATTGAAATAATTGTTTTTCAGGAATTTTATACTTTCACATCAGTAAAATAAAAAGTTTAGTTTTAAATGGAAATAAATATTAACAACGGTTGTTTATTTCAAATGAACAAATAAAATTACATTTAACAGGTCTTCTGAAAAAATATAGTCTTTCCTCGGGTTTCTTTATCAGCTTATATTTCATGATAGATCGAGGAATAAATCGCCGAGGAAATCAGTGGAAATCGGTGTACAAAATTAGCGTGCCAATTATTTTTCTTGTTAGATACATAATTTTATTTTTTATTAAATTGCATTGCAAAAAAAACAAAAAATCAGATCTATTGTGGTGCCAGCGAAATCTGAAACAAGTACAAGAAGAAATGGTTGACGAAAACTCTGTTTAGTGGTAATTTTAAGTATTTATAACTCCTTTTTATAATTCCTAAGAGAGTAATGAGTACCTTTACGGTTACCGTAACTGAGACAATATTTGACTGTCTCAGTTTACTCGTTAATTTTTTGAATATAAAGGTGCTTATTTTTTTCCAAAAAACTTTCAGATGCTTATTGTTATTAGTCAACAATGTCTAGTCAATTTTTTTTTAAACCTGCATGCTAATAAAATTATTAAATGATTAATAAATTAATAACAAAAAATTATTCACAAACATGTTCCACAAGTAAAACCACCTAGTGGAATTATTAGTAAATGATTACCTACTGGAACAAAATTACAATTTTTGAAATCTTGTTAATCGTTTAGTAACATGTCCGTTGAATTCAATTTTTTTCAATTTTTTCAATTTTTGAATCTTTACTTTTGTTATAAAATTATTGTAAATGTAACACATCGGGTGACAAGAAAACAAACCAAAATCCACCTTCAGAAAATTTGATGGCTTTAACTTACAATGGATTAAAAATTATTTTTGGTTAATCAGTCAATTTACGAGTATTTTAGAAAGCAGAGAAATAGTGAATTTTTTATATGCGTCACCAAAAAATCACTTATCAAACACATCATAAAATTAATAAACTATTTGCTTTTTATTTTCAACAAAAATTTAAACAATTTTACATAGTAACTGAAAGACGAATATTAAATAAAGTTTAAACGTTTTTATCTTGAAAGAACCATTGCAATTTTAGTTACTTTATCACATAAACATTATGTATGACACCATCGTTTGATAATGGCTATGTATTAAGTTACAATTCTTGGTCAATGTTTAAACTATAATAACGCCGATAAAACTAATAGGCAGGTAATAACATTGTTTTTTTGATTAAATTTTAAGACATTTTTGGCTGTACTGTTTTTACCAGGCAGAGAACTTTAATGAGTGCCTAATTGACAATTGCTAAACATTTAAAAAATTACCATTTATTTATGTTTTAAAATAATTATTTGTAATTTGACAGGAATAATTTTTAATTCATGGCTTTTCAGAAAGGATGCATGCACAATTCGCTTTTTTTTGTAGTTACTTAATATTGTCGCTTTTTAATTAAAAAAATATCATCGAAAAAATAGTTACTGGGACATCCTATACGTAATCATACGTTCTACATTTTTGAATTTATTTTTAGCACAAGCATTAATTGTGAGACTTCTTTTTTAAATCTTATATGGGTAATAAACAGAGACCTCAAAACGAGTACCTATACTGCCTATTTTTTGTCTCGAACAGAGAAAAGAGGTTTTGGTTTTGTTATAATTCTAATAATAATAGTTATGTACGACTACTACACATAATTTATTGATTTGTAAGAAATGATTTAAAAAACAATTAAAAATAAAAACTTAAAGAAACGGGACGTTTTTTCCTGACTTGCGATTTAATTTTTAAAAAACAATTCGTGTTTCACTTCTTCGTATTTAAAAAAAATAAGGAAGATTTACAGAAAACAAATTAAAATTCGAATTTAGAAATCTAAGTAAGCTGGCAATTAAATTATTGTTTATTTTTTATTATCCCAAACTCCAAATTAATTTGAAGTCAAATCTTGTTCATAGATATTTTGCAAAGCGAACATTAACTTTTTTTTAACTTAAAACGTACACTTCTGCTTCTCGAAGCCCACACGTTATGTGAATTTATAATTGAATGAATAACTACAAAATTATCACAATAGTTGAGACATTTTATGAAGCTAGGCGTGTTTATATGGAGGAATGCACAGCTTTTTAATGAATCTCATGTTCGTTACAGTTAGAACGCCGATGAATTTATGAACATGGTCTTCTGCACGCATAATAGTAAATAATGCCACCACGGCATCGTTTGCAACAATACCATCATAACTAATCGCAATTTATTAGAAAAAATATTTTGAGAGATTGTTATTAGAAGTGTTGGTCAGAATTTTACGATCGTTAGGCACAAAGGCTGGGTTGTTTGAGTTGAGCCGCTCACGTGGGTTTTATTTGATTGATGTGTGATATTAATTCTGGTTCTTTGAGACTAAAATAGCAGCCTGTTGATTAGTGAATCGCGATATAATCAACCCAGCGCGTTTGATAACATCTTGAATATTGAGCGTTCATCAATTATGTTTCGGTTGCGTTGAGGAGAGGGTTAAGAAGGCGAAATAATTGATAATTTCATTTATTTTTCTAAATATAAACTGCCTACAACTATGAGTGAATGTGACAGGGTTGGTTTAAGGGCAAGACGGGGCCTGAAATATGTGGGCCTATCACATTTTACAATACAATACTTAACAATACCGTAACAGCGTTGATAAGTGTGCTGCGTCTTTGGTATATTATTACACATTTTACAAAATATAATAAATTACTTCATTTTTTAAAATAATACTTTACGTAATCATCCCTTGACTAATCACTTTGTGGTTAATCAAGCGCTTCAATCCGAATTTCATGCACATTTGCCCAGTGATCGCAAGAAACGAGATTTTTACATAATGATCGATTGGTGTCAATGGACTGAAATTTTCAGGACGTGTAAATATGCATTAAATTCGACGATTTCTAACTGCAGAGAACACAAGTAAATTTCATCTGAGTAAGTACGTTCCTTCTCTGACTAGTTGACAGATACTGGTATTTTTCTTGTTGCTTTGATCGGGATTAATTATTCTGCCAGGTAGTAGACGGTAGTGCAAAATAATCCTTGTCTCTAATAAAATAAACTATACACAAAGGTAGCGTGCGATGAACTTGTCTTGCGCTGGAAATTCGTCGCACGTTACGCCATGATATGATAAAGTGCACAGACATTAACATAATCCTTAAAACATCTCTTTGGTGTGTCTTACTCACTAATTATATAAAATATATTATATTGTAGAAATAATAATAAAAAACATTTGTGAAATGATTATGCAATAAATAATAACATCCTTCGTAGTATTCTGAGACCAATGTACATTACACAATTTGCCGTTTTAGGGTACTCTGCCTCTAAACAAAACAAATCAAATTTATTAAGTCAGTTTCTCTAACTAGATTAAACTAAAATATCTACACACTTATACACTTTCCGACCATTCACACTGGTTTTGTAACATAGCAGGGTTCGAATTTAGCCCAGATTCAAATCGTGGCTGTAGATGCTTTCCGCTTTCAGACACGCACTTCCACTTTCAGTTGGAGAGTTCGCTGAAGCCAGCGAATTTGCTCTCGTGGCCGCCAGAGGGGAGCGGCTATTCTGTTCAGCGTTTTCAGTCGAGCTTGTGCAGTTCAGGTGGTTGTTCACAGGGGCGTCGTTGTTTGTATAGTAGTACGGCGAATCTGGAAAACCAATTTGTTACATGATAGGAAAACGAATTAAACAAACAAATCCGACATAAAGCTCTTTTTCCATTAATTGATCATTAACGCTGCGCTTTTTTGAGAAAAAAACATAACTGCCACTAGCCTTTGGCCCTTTGTCTTTGTTGCAACTCGAAATTAATGTAGGTACAAATGAAATGGACAGTAAAAATAATAAATACACAGTAAAATAATAAATGCACAAAAAAATAAATGCACAGTAAAATAATAAATGCACAGTAAAATAATAAATGCACAGTAAAATAATACATGCACAATAAAAACAGTAAAAACAGATTAAAAATAATAAATGCACAGTAAAAATAAATGCTCCGGAAAAATAATAAAAGCACCATAAATGTTAGCATTTTAAAACTGGAGAGTCGAGATTTATTTGCATAGTTTAGCAAACTGAAATTAGATACGAGGATAAATTGAAAAGTCTCCGGCCTAGCCTAGATAGGATGCAAATTTGGCAGATTTTATTATGGCATTATATTCTTTCATATTTTATTAGTCGTGCCTTGGAATATCAAAAACATCGGTCAAATAATAATTATTTGCCAGTTGTTTGAATTCGATGTAGTTTGGTGTTTGTGCGCAATGGAGCAAACTGAGATTCGTGCAGTGATCAAATATTTTTTTATTAAAGGGCTATCCTCAAAGGATATAAAATCTGAACTGGACAATACATTGGGCGACTCTTCTCCTTCTTACACGACAATTAAAACTTGGGTCGCGGACTTTAAACGTGGTCGTAAAAGCACGGAAGATGCACCACGTTCAGGACGACCAAAAACCGCTACGTGCAAAGAAATTGTAGAAAAAGTCCATAAAATTGTCTTGAATGATCGCCGGTCAAAATTGGTAGAGATAGCAGAAGCTGTGGGCATTTCAACGGAGCGGGTACATTACATCCTAACTGAAGTGTTGGATATGAGAAAGTTATCTGCGCGATGGGTGCCGCGACTGCTCACACCAGAGCAAAAATTGATTAGAAAAATGATTTCTGAGGAGTGTTTGGCCCGCTTACAACACAATCCGGTGGATTTTTTACGAAGATTTATAACTGTAGATGAGACGTGGATTCACCATTATTCACCCGAAACCAAACAGCAGTCTAAACAATGGACTGCAAAGGGGGAACCCGTTCCGAAGAAAGCGAAAACACTTCGGTCGGCCGGAAAAGTCAGTATTGGGATGCTAAGGGTATTCTTTTCATAGATTATTTGGAAAAAGGAAAAACAATCAACGGCCCATATTATGCTTCCCTGCTGGACCAGCTAAAACAAAAAATCCAAGAAAAACGCCCTAGCTAGGCCGGAGACTTTTCAATTTATCCTCGTACTGTGCATATACGATTTTTTTACTGGGTACTTTATACTGAACATTTAATAAAATACTGTTCATGCTTTACTTGTCATTAAAAATTTTTACTGCACAAAAATTAATAAAATTCTGATCGTTTATCACTTTATACTGATCAAAATCGGATTTATTAATAGACGCTTTATTACTACCCAATTAATATTGACAAGTGAAAACTGTTTTTTCTTGTGCGACAAGTCGCTTAATTACCGAAACGTTGTTTGCTGAAAGTGATACAACGCTACAAGATAAAATTATCAAAAACACCGAAATAAATCCAGTTGCGAGAATACGAACGATCTTATCGCAAAAAAGAGAACAATGAATAATAAGAGACTGTACAATGGTCAATCAATCACATTTTGCATCTGCATAATCTAAATAGAATGCGAAAATGCCGATTTTCATGCAAAATAAAAATTCTTTTGAATGCTAATGCGCCGGCGATTTCCCTATTCACAGCAATTTCTAAATTAATAATAGCCAATCGTTTTTAAAATTTGTCAGGTAACAATACTCACTGTTTACTTACTGAGTAACCCGCTGGAGGCACTTCCGTAGCCGTAGGTGCCGTAAGCGGTGCCGTACTGACTATAAGCCGTACTGTACGCGTAATCAGTCCCTGGCACCACAGTGGTACCTGAAAGTAGACGGAAAAAAATGGTAAATTTCGCCAAAAATGGGAGAATCGGGCGAGTCGTGGTGATGGTTTATGGGGGTTGCTTAGTACCTGTGGAATAGCCAAAGCTTGGCAACATGGTCGAGTAATGCTGGTTGGAGCCATTGGATGGCTGGAGCACAGTCAATGCGGCGGGATCGGGCGACCCTGTATGGGACGTGGGCTGACTTCCTGGTTCGGAGGGTAAGGCTAGTGGTAAACCGGGGGAAGCCCCGTCTACCACTGCCCCCAGACCGACCACGCCACTGTACGGTGAGCTAGTCTCGGCTACCATGCAATAACAAAAAATTAGCACACGCACAAAAACACAAATTATAATAAATCAGAATAAGGCACAGCTTAAAATAGTGTTAGTACAAAATAGCGAAAAATACTCAATTTCAGTCCAATAAAGCTATGTTTTGTTTTATTTGAATTGGATCAGAGAAATAATTGAGCTGAAATCGAGTCTACCTGTTAAAAACATGCATACATTGTTTGCAAATTTCATTTCTGAAAAAAAATAATTCGAAAAGTGATTGAAAAGAAGCAATTGCTTGCAAAGTAATTGTGTAGTATCAAAGTTCTGATGATACCAACTTGAAGCACGAAATACTATCGGCATTTCTATTAATAAAAGGTTTGGTGGACTGGGATTTAATTTTACTAGTCTTTCTGTCTTAAATTGTAGCTTATTTTATCATAATTGTGTTGGTAATCAGTGAGTAATGAAAATGTAATGATAGATTAAAAATAAATCTTTTGACTGGATAAAAATGAAATAAGATAAAAGAAAAGGATTACGAAAAATTATAGAATTTTTAGAAGAATATCACTTCACAAGGTTTAGAGCCAAATCAGAATGATTCAAAAATGGTACCTACATTACATTAAAATCAATATTATGAGCAATCACCATAATATAGAACCGAGCGTCAGTTCATAATTTGTTTTTTTAAAAAGTGGTTACTTGTAACTACTTTTTAATAATATAATCAGTAATAATAATAAACAGACTCAAGACGTAATAAAATATTACCTACCTAGGTATTCTCAAACAGACCTGCTTTTTTTCGAAATAAATAGTGTAAAACCTACTATTATTTATAAAATATACTAGGGAAAACAAGAAATGCTGTACGAGTACATACTAAGAAAAAAAAGTTTTTAGCAAAATTTTGTATTCAATTGTATTATAGTAGTTTTGGTTTTTATAAAATATCTTTGCTTTAGCAGTAAGAATTTGAGACAGCATGAGGAAAAAAAACTTTTTTATACTACAAATTAAAAGTAAAGAAATTAAAAAGAAAAGAAAAAAGGTCAAAAACAAGAAAGTATAGCAGTAATTGACTTTCCTATTTTTTTTTTCTATAGGTCGATACAGCAGTAATCAATAGTTATCAATTCTTTTCTACTTGATGACATTAAATTCCTGAAAAATGTCATTTTTTCTCCTGTAGTTTTTATTTCATTAAAAAAATCAAGCTTACAGGTTTAAAAAAACCTGTATAAAAAGTGAGAAATAGTTATTAATAATACGAGTGCGTAAACATAATCTTAAAGTTCGAGGGCAGTCATTATGCGACGAGCGTATGCGAGTTTCATACTTAGATACCCCAGAACATTTGCTGGAAAATTTTAATTTAAAACACGTTGCTATGGGAAGCGTGTTTTAAAATAGTGAAAACATGTTGCTATCGAAAATGTGTTTTGAAATAGATTCAGATATTAAAAAGATGGTTTAAAATATTTTCAACAAAAAAAATAAGTAGTAGGTACGTATTTTTATTCAGTCTTGTCTTTTTAAAATTTCAGATTCTAAACGAAACTATTTCAGCAGCACAAAAGCAGTTGCATAATAGCGACTCTGTATATATTTTTTGATACATTTAATGCTTTAAATTGTATTCCTTTAATAAGGTTTTGTATATTATCTATATTATTTAATTAAAGAACCACCAACTCTACAACCTTTAGTAATATGAAACACCGCAAGTTTGATACAGATGTGTAAAAAATTTTGCTTCTGTAGTCTAGTGAAATATATTATTTCTCTTTCGTTGAAGAAAAGCTTTGCCGACGACTTCAAACATCCAAATATTTTCAAATTGCAGTTCAAACGTTTAAATTTACAGATTTTACAACAAAACAAAATAGCGGAGCAAAAGAACAACACTTGGTTTTGTAAAACAATATTAAAACTAACAGAAACACACTAAATTCGTAAAATATGAAAATAACTCCTCAATTATTAATATTTACAAAAAGTTAGATGAAAAATAATTCACCATCATACGTAAAAAATACAGATTTCTATGCATATCTGTATCAACACAACTACACAAATTTATTTGCAGCAGCTTTCTGCATTCTCCTAGAAGATGAAAAAAGTGTTGTCGAACAAAATTTTATGATTTGATTTGTTTTTTTATTTCAATTATTTTAAGAATTGTTTCATACCATTTATGATCCTTAAATAATAATAATTGAAAATGGATTTGTTTTTTTACTCCTTTTTGAAAAGGTTTGAAATGATTTAACGGGGACCGGGATTTTGATGTAAATCTGACAAATTTCGTTAATTGGGACCGGAAACCGTGGTTAATGACTTTAAAAGTAGAGCAGGTGTCAAATGGTCGTAAACAAGCGATTATTACCAAACACCGGGTGGCGATTGTTATCTGTCCAAGTCAAGTACAGAACAAACAGAGGGAAGGTCATGACTGCAAACCTCACACCATCACACTCAAACCATGTCAGCAAATAATACAAAAAGCGCCTAAGTATGGGAACAAAGGAAGGGCAGATTGTAGATACTTAATGCGACGGTTTAATTAGAGGATTCAATGCCAAATGATGCAATGAAATGCACACAATAGGCCGTAAAACATGCGAATTTAAGTATAAAGACATGCAACGAAAGTACAGTGGCGTGTTGAACCAAGGTGCAAAAGAGTCCCGACACCGCTCCAGCGATATTTAAGTCTCACCTGAATGGTAAGGGGACATTGCGGGATCCATTATCCTAGTGGATTCTAGTTTCATCTCATGCATAGTGATAGGTGCTAATGGAGTTAATGAACTGGTCCCTAGATTAGACATTATTTCTTAATTTGTTGAAATTTGAGCGCGCCCACCACCACTGAGAAATGTTAAGAGGTGCTTACCCAGAGAGCCCGCCAGGGGCGGCGTGTAGAGGTTCTGCGAGGTGGCTTGGCTCATGGTGTTGATGGTGTCGTAGATGTCCGCCGCCGAGCTCGCCACCCCCACGCTGGGGAAGCCGCCATGGGTGTCGTAGTATCCCGTCTGGCCCGTCGTTGTGCCCGCGCCTCCCAGCTCCGAGAGGAGTTTGTGCTCGTCTTTGATGCTCCACTTGCTCGACCACAGCTAGAACATTTGACTCGGTTAATTGCCAAATTGCGCCAATTTGCCTAATTTCCAGTCTCGGTAATTCATATTTGCACCTCTAATAAGCGCGCTAATATTAATATTTACGACATGTTTTTCCTACATCACCTAGTTAGGTTAAAACTGAATAATAATTCAGAGTTAATTCAATTTTAATGAGAGCAATTTACTTACATTTGAATAAAGCTGGTCTCCATTATACTGCGATCGCTGTCTTTTCAGGTCATCCTCCGGATGTCCGTTTATATCTCTATTTTCATCTGTAACAACGTAGAAAATGTTTACAGCGTAATGCGACAAAAATTTTTATTTATGTGCAGATGTGATTGTCGCAATTGCTAATAATGGCCAAGTGTGAGTAATTGTCTTGTCGGATAATGGAAAATGTCGATTCTGTACGCGAATAGAAACTCGAAAGTTGCAATTTAATCGACAATTGTTCAACTTATTTCGTTCTATTGTTTCACGGTGCAATGTGTTCTTGAGCTCACTTGACAATACGCTTTGAGATGAACGGTTCTGCTTCTCCGGAACTCCAGCTTCCGCAGACAAACCCACAAAATGCACCGAAATCAAAACCTCAAAAGTTAAGGACTTTCATAACAAACATCGAAATAAATTATCTTGTTCGTCCTAAATTAAGTAAGAAAGTACCACAATTTAAAACAGTCCTAAACATTCATTACAACTATGACCACCAATGCTTTGGTTCTTTCATTCCCAATTTCGTTTACTTTTCTTTGCAGTACCCCAAAAATATACAAAGTGAGTCTTTTAGGAAAATATTTCACTGTATCTCAAAAACGAAAAGTGATTTTTTTATGTTTATTTTAAAATGTTAGTGTTTATTGGAAGTATAGGTCTTTTTGAATAATTTTTTGGTCGCAGTTCATTTCTAATGTAGATCTACGATAAAAAAATGGGAGTTGAAAATTCACAATTTACTCTAATTTAATAAGGTATGTACTGTTACGTTATTTATGAAAAAAGTAGCCATTAAATAACGTCAAATTTGATTAAATGTAACGGAAAAATTACAAATTAGTAAATAAGAGAACAATTAATGGCACTAGGTGAATGCTCATAAATTTTGTTTAAGAAATCCAGTAATTCATGCCTGCTTATTGACTGGTTCTTACGGGTGAAAAATAATATAAAATTAAAATAACACTTATAAAACTTGAAGGACCTACACTTAAGCAATAAAAAATGTGATCATTTTGCAAGAATAACATTTTTCGAAATTTCTTATATTTTTTTTTGGTAAAAGGATATGTTCTAAAATAATTTATATTTTAATAAAATTAATTTTAAGCCTGTGGTTGTTCTTAAATAAATTATTAAAGTTGCGTTCCGAGCTCATTAAGTCATTACGAAGGTTTTTCGAACTTGGCTAAAGTGGTCGTATCTATGGATGTTTATATTGCAAAAAAATTGACGAATCAAATTAGTGAATTCAACCACTTCGGCTAAATTCGAAAAATATTCGTAATAAATTCGGACCGCAATTTAAAAAAAATATTTAAGAAAAACTACTCACTTAAAATAAATTTTATTATTAAAGTAAAAACAATTTTCAGAGCATAATCTTTTTTTCAAAAAATTGCCGTAGAGCATGCCATTTAAAATTTTTTTTTTCAATAACTCGAAAACTAATAGGAATATTGAAAAAAGTTATTCATGAAAAATGATCACATTTTTAAAGTAGTTGATGATAAACTAATTAGTTTTTTTGTAAAGTACATAGTTTTAAGCATAAATCGTTTGGTTCCATACTTTTGTCCAACGCTGTGTAATTTACAGCTTTGGGAGATTGTAAAAACACAATTTTAAAATACACATTTTTTGTGTTATAGTGTAACTGGACATAGCTATAGTCAACAGTGTTTTTTTCTTTTTTCTTTTTCTTTTCTTTATTCAATACTTAATATTTTTTCCATGACTTTTTTCAAATTTTTTTCTACAATTGTTTGTTTCTTTGTGATTGATAAACTAAGTAGTGCAAACTGAAGAAAAAATACTCCTGCCACAGATTTTTCCTGCTCTAATAATCTGGTTACTACCTTTTTAGAACGTTTTGGTTGAGGACTTCAAAAAATAAAAAAATCTGTAGTTATTGTTGTCTGGAAGTTCAAGTTTTTTAATTAAATCTGTAACTGTTTTCTTCAATAAAAATAATAGGTATCGTCTTCCGCCATTGTAGAACATACAATAATAATTAATAAATATTTCACTATTTCGAACTTTCATATTTAAATTTAATTTCGTAATCTATTGCATGGATGATAAATTATCAACAGTGTAAATTCATTTTTTAGAATATATTAAAAATATACAGTCCTACACCTTCTGTTTGAAACACAGTTGTTTCGACTTATTTTTGTATACGTGTGAAATGCTTTGTGTAAATGTAAACCTAGGCTTGTTTTAAAATTTCTAACATGTAGCTTTTCAATTTTGTTGTCCATTAGCGGGCGGAAACTATCGTCGATATTTCGCAACATTAGTGTGATTTATTTTGGGTGTCGAAACCCGATTTCACGGGTCCACATTAAATTAGCATTTAGAATAAATCGGAATGACATTTTCGTTGGTGTTGCAGCATACTGTCGGTGCACACAACATTTGAAATAACTGTTTCATTTGTTAAACGAAATTGAATTGGCTTTGAAGGGACCAGAAATGGTCATCACTAGCATAACAATGCTTGACTTCACTATACAACACACTAGTCGATTTATTTCACATGTACCCTTCGAGCTCCCCATGGACCAGTCAATATAATCGCAATAACATCGTCCTGCCGAACAGTCGTCCAAACAACTCTCCGACTTGCACGCTCGCCCGGCTCGGAGCGAAGCCGCTATATCGGCGTCGGACTGTGATTTGAAATTTTTGAAAAATCGATTCGGTTTGGGTCGATTTGGATTCGCCGTATCCGATTGAAAACTGTTTGAGAGCGGGGTTTGGCTGGATATTCATTATTCAGTTGACTTGTACGCCTTTTATCCCTACTGAAGTATTAGGGTGAAAATTATACCGAGGGGCAAAAAGAGCAACATCTAAATGTCAGAAGCGATAACAAAGGTGAGCGGTTGAAACGTTTATGTTTTTTGTTGTTTTGAAGAGTCCAGCTTTGTGCTCGGTACGGAAATGGACGAATTAATGGCTCTTTTAGCCGCTTCGTAAATTTATCAAATCATTACGGCCCGATGAAATAATGAAAATGTCACAACAGATTAATCAAAATAAGTAAACATCTGTCAGGACTTGTACGGCTTGTTGGAAAGATGGCTCTTCACAGCATGTCTCCAATATGACGCCACTGGACCGTACTACTCGTACAATGCCCGATAACTTGGTGATTAACCATCGCTCATCCTGTGACGTCATTGTGTCGTGATTAATTGATTCGGAAAATCGGGATTAACCGGGAGACGCGGAGGCGAAGCATCTAATCTACTCGCAGCTCATAGTTTCAGCTTAACTAACCGAAACCCTCTTCCCGATTCTTTAAACTGTCGTTATCCTCGAAAGCTCTTGTTTCGAGCACAAAAGCTCCGATTTCGTGAAAAACTTTAAGGGCGGTCGGTGGAGCTTTGCCCAAATGGCATTAAAGATAGGGTAATGAAATCCGGATGCTTTTACGAGTAACAAGTGAGCTCCAATGTCCGGTAGAAAATTTTCATTCAGAATGTACTCGCAGGGGAACAAAATAACGACTTCACAACAGATTTAACTGGAATGGACAGCGCCCTCTTCATTATCTCAACACAACCTATTTACTCGTGTTCACATTTTCGTCGATGCTAGCCAGCGAAATAAACCATTATCATTGGAAATTGTGACCAGCGCTAAAATGTCATTTACTCGATGGTTATTTTCGAATCGACCCACAGTTCCCATTGTTTTATCAGCAGGAATATAAATGGAAAGCCATAATTGAAATTAACAGAGAACTGGCTATCGATTCGAAAACTAACGAAGTAAATTCAATTATGGCGGTTTTGTCTTTGTGGCGGTATTTTTGTGCGAGGATATGACTTGAGTGTGTCGTAAATTTCGCAAAAGCGCGATGATAATTTATTCGACTAATAAATGCTCGCCTCGTAATAGCCGTGGTAATTGTCTATTGCGAAGGAACTAGTAGTTTCTCAAGTTAAGGGTCTGCAGACAGGAGGAACCAAGGACTTAAGATAAAGGATAAGTCCAGCTTCAAATCCGGTTAAGCTCCGGTTCCGGTCAAATGTAACTTGTTAAATTCATGTCCGCTTCCTTACGACTTTATCAGCGGTGCATTTAGTTGAGTTATGGTTCAACCACCGCCTCATTCATTCTCGGCCTCTCAGGTAAACACCACAGCCTTTTCTTCCCCGATTTCTAATTTGATTTAAAAAGTTCGCAAAAGTGCGTCGGTTCGAGGTGCGATAACGATAAAGATCTAAAAACGCGTGTCGAAAGCCGTGTCCGTTCCGCGAACGCCAAAAGACAGTGTCTCTTTCACGCCGAACGCTCAAATTAAGACGCGGCGCCTCTAATGCTCCGGTTCTGCAAATCCCTATTCTTAGCGCACTAATTGGGAGATCTGCGTGATATATGGACGCAAAGACCGGAAGGCAAGTGGACCGAGCGATATGAGTCTCAAACTTGTGAAATAATGAAGCCAAGTGTGAAAAAAATTCGGTTTGGGATAATGAACGCTAATCAAACGTAATCCGAGCCGACCCTTGTCTCATCAGATCACAATTTCCTCATAAATAATCCCCCTAAATCGTAGTATGAAATTGTCAAAATATAAATTTATAAATCTCACGGTCTGCGCACAGGGCAGACAGACCCATGGCTGCTCACCATGCGTGAAGACTCATAATGGTGCATGTGTTCGCGACTTGTATTCCTCATGCACTCATAAAAAGCCTTAGAGGAGCATTAGCTATGAAATGAACCGGCTTTCAAAGGCCAAAATTGATCTATTACCAAAGTTCGGATTTTAGGGAATCTCCGAAATTACGTTTAGAGAAAAACAGTGGCACATTCTGGAGCTCGTGTTTTGAGAAAATAATTTTTGTCCAAAACCGCATCCCGAAAATTAAAAAAAATTTACTTTTCTTATTGATAATTATTTCTATTAATTTATGAAAGATACGCATTGGAAACACTATACAGACATCTTTTGATGCAAAATCTAATAATATAGTCGACAATTTTTTTTTCATGCGATTAGCTGTAATAACATTATAAGTTGTATTTTTTTTAACAGAAATTAGTAAACAGAGCATTTTCGAAAAACTTATTTTTGTATGATCTACAAAATCTATAAACGTTATTCAATATTTTATATTTTTTTTAAACATATTTAAAGTTTTAAAGTTGTACGAACGGTTATTAAAATTTGAGATCGTCGAAGATCTAAATTATTCAAAAGAATAAAAGTGTTTTGATGCTTTAATAGAAGTGGCGTTAACATTTTGTTAATATTTTTTATCACAAGCAGTCATAAAATTAATAAAAAAATTTCTTTTTCTGAAATCTGTTGTTGATATACAGTAAATCCTCTCAACAACGGACACCGATAAGGCATCTTTAATTGTCCGTTGTGGAGAGGTAAGGTGTCCGTTAATGGGAGGTGGGCAATTTTAATATAAAAATTGTTTTTTTTTAATGAACAAACCACAAAATTCGAAATAAAGCGCTATTTATAGGATTAGGAAAGCATCATTCAATAAATTGCCTACCAAAAATATTCAAACATCAACAAAAATATTTTTACAAAAAAGGCTTTAAAATATTCAGACAGTTTGAGTTTACTGTGGTCCTAAGGTGAGTTTTATCTTTATCTCTAACGGCATCATCAACCTTTGCATCTAATTCTTCTAAAAAATTTTGTATACATTCATCGATATTTAATTCTGGATTTTCGGTAATCACTTTTTCATCCATTTCTACATAATTAAACAAATACTCGTTCTTTGCACCACTGCTTTTTCGGTATGTCCGTTGTAGGAGGTAAATTTATATGATATTATGACAATTAGGGAATTTTTTTGTCCGCGTCTGTTATACAGAGGGTTCGTTTTAGAGAGGTTCTTTTACATTATTTTCTAATGCATTTGTTCCGCTCCTACAAAAATGTCCGTTACGAGGAGATGTTCATTAAGGGAGGTTTCACTGTAATAATTTAAAGATGCGGACAAAAATAGTGTACCTATTACATATTAAATAAGAACAAATAATGCTTTTCTAAGACTAGACAAAAGATTTACTGTGTATTATTTTTTATTCCAAATTATCCTTTGAAATACAAACATGACACCATCTTTATTAAAAACTCTTAGTTTCATTGTTATATCATGCTCCCAATTTTCTTCTATTGAACGCCTAAAATTTTGTGTATTACTTTTTGCACTTGTAAAATCACGTCTTAAATATGGAGCTACTATTTTGTCAGTTTTTTATGGTAAATACAGTATCGCAATTAAAACAGTGCAGAGAAAAGTGTGATAAATTGTTGTCTTATTCATCTATTTGCAATGCCACGGAAAATTTCTAGATCGCATATTTTTCTTCAATCCGTCTTCTATTGTGATGTCTTCTTCTTCTTTGGAATTATTCTCCGAATTTAAACAGTTTATACACAGTTTTTTAGATAAACGTGATTCATAACTAAATAAATCTTGTCTTGTTTGAATTGTTCTTTTTAATTTTGTTGGTATTTTTTTAAGTTACTACTTTTTTTTGCTTACATATTTTTTACAATTCCATTTAGTTGATTTTAATTAGTTTTTGTTATGCAGTAAACCCTACAATTGAACTTTATTGATCTGTAGCGTAAATTTTGTCTATAAATCGAAACCAAAAAACGGTTTGAGCAAAATTATTTTCTCAAAAAATGAGCTCCAGTGTGTATTCCTCTCTAAAAAAGTCAAAATGCAGGCTCTGTGCAAATTGTGCCCCAATTTTTGGGCCCAACCGTACACTTTTAGACATTTGACATTTTCCGCCGCCGTATGATTTCCCCGCTAAGCATATGCATCATGATGGCGCGGGCCGGGGGCGGCGAGAGACGCAACCCCCGGCGGCGGTTTATTTGGGTGGATATAGGGGTTTCGCGGTCGCGTAGCAACGCGTGTGATGTCTTCATAATCCGCCACCGGCGCTGATTGGTCAGGGTGGCGGCGGAAGGCAGCGCTCGCTTGTTTCACGCTGATGCGATTTACGCTAAATGCAATCGAGCTCTACTTGTGGATTCCCTATTCACGGAGTCATACTCCACTGCCTGCTTTTCGGCGCGATTTTGCCAAAATGAAGGAGTTTTTATCGGGGATTTTTTCACGCAAATGATAAATCGATACGTGGGAAAGTCGGCCGGAAACTGCTTAAGTAGAACTAATCCGATGTAAACGCTACTTAATTTCATAATGTGTGGACGGAATGTTGCACAAAAATGCGAAAACACAACACCGGGCATTGTCATCGCGAAAAATTGATCCTAATTTGGCGTGAATTCACCTCAGTGTGAACAATGTAATACAAAAATTTTATTTAATTTTTTTTCTAAAGTGATCGTTTCCTTTACATTTTTTTTTTTTATTTAAAAGAGTTCGCACACTTTTGCGGGAATATTCCGTTTAATCATTCTTTCTTAAACCCACTAAACGCATAACATATTTTTTCTGTTTATTTGGATTTTGGTTCCTGCTGCTCAGGAACTGAGCTTGTATCTTCCTGCTGTTTTTCGGTGCAAATTTTTCAGTTTTGGTGGCCTTACCGTGATCCTCTATCCTTTTCCTCTTGATGCTGTTCCCGTTGGGGTCGTGCTGGAGGCCGAGGATCCCGTTTATACTATAAGCTCCTGAGCGAGGTTCCGTAAGTTGCGTTGCAGGTGCGTGTGCGATAACGGAGACGGGACCCCCTGACGAAGACGTCGTTCCTCCGCTGGTCGCTATTTGGTGTGCATGTTTCGCTTTTTCGGCCGCTTTATTTCTTACAATCCTGGAAAAAATCCTCGGTTAGATTTATAACAAAGTAGGTGTAAACAATGATTTTCGCATACTTGTCTTATCACTTGTAAATAGCTTTGGAAATATTACAATGCAATTACGATATCAGGGTACTACCGTTCATGTTTGCTTATCACTTAGTAAGGTTTGTAATATGCTTCCAACAACTGGCGCAACCATTCGGAATTAAATCAAAAACAATTTTATCAATACAAACATTCCTGGAGGCACATGGTTTCATTAATATTGTGATTGTGGGCGATTCGGGATGTCACTCAGGCACGTGGCGATGACACTCCTGCCCCTGGCGGTAAAAATTGGTTTGGAAACATGAAGAGGTTTGATTAATTGAGATAATATCTCTGACTTATTGGCTGTTGCTTCACAGCTTGCACGCTTTCTAATCCATTATCTGGGAGTTTGAGTTTTTAAGCAAAAACCACAAACCGAATTGCGCCATATTTTTACGCCAAGTTAGTGACTGCAGAGCCGTGCAGCGGATTTTTTCAGGGTGATGCAAGTCTTCCAAATGCCGCCCTTAGATTGTGATTAAAAAACGGCAAAAACGGCTCAAAATGTACTAATACGATTTTTATTTTGGAATTAAAAACTGCTTAAAAATAATGCAATAACTACATTGCTTAAAAATAATGCAATAACTACTAAATCTACAACAAATTCACCCTTCTTTAAAACATTACGTTAAAACATTAAAACAGTACGTGAAAATCAACGCATCACTAAGTAAAGCAGGACATATAAAATACGGAGTACCTCAAGGGTCCACACTGGGTCCTGTTCTCTTTCCAGTTTATATAAATGACTTAGAAAATTCTATGGACAAGAACATCCTAACAATAATGTATGCTGATGAGTGGCTTGCAGCCAATACATTAGCCCTAAATAAAACAAAAACAGTTACAAAAGTATTTGAACTTCAATCGTAAATCAAACAAACTGAACACATAAAATTTCTTGGACTGTTTTTAGACAACAAACTATCGTGGGCACCCTATGTTTATGAAGTTTGCAATAGGTTGTCCACAGCAGTATTTGCAATACGAAAAATTAACGAATATGCCGCTTTATCAACATATTATGCCTTGTTTCATTCATAAATAAATTACGGTATTTTATTGTGGGGAGACGCAGCCTACGTTCATCTCCATAAGATTCTTGTTTTACAAAAAGCTGCAGTCAGAGCAATAGCCGAAATATGTAGTGATGTTAGTTGCAGAGCATATTTCAAAAAGTACAAAATTATAACACTATTTTCTCTTATTACATTTCATAAGGTTTACGATGTTAGAAAAAATAATTCAAGTTATCCCTCTTTGGCAGACGTGCAAATTATTATTATTATTATTATTATTATTATTATCGATTTAATGTGTAGGTAAATTTTTAAGTATGTTCGAGTGACAGTCAATTTAAGATCTTCCCTTACTAGATACAAAGCTGCAACAATATGCGGAAATAGTGTAATTAAATCGTTTTAGCCCAAATATTTAAAAGATCCCAAGGTTTGATGAAATACAGGATTTGTTTGTCTGGTTAGTTTTTGACCGAAAATATTGACCTGACTAAGTTTGGTACAATATTTTTCTAACAGATGCTATATCCATGAGTTTAATAAACTGAACTTTGTTCTTATGGTAGTGGGTTTTCAAAATGTCTAGAATATAATTAAAAAATCTATTTTGAATTTATTCATCCATCGATATAGGTATTCGTAACCAAAATGACACGCCTTTTATTCTGGCTTCATTTCGGTTGTTATTTCAACAGAAATTTCAAGATTTATTCTCTGTCTAAGACTTTTTATTTATTTATTTTTTCAACTGAATTTTGATTATGCTGCTTATGCCACTGTCGCAAGCAAAAACAAATATTTAAAGTAATGCTTAAATTTGTTTTTAAATCAGGCTTTTCAAAGATTGTTAGACAATGTATAAAATAACGAAGGATAAAAAATGTCATCAAAAAGTTTGTTAATATATTAAACACTCTTAGAAATATGTGACTCCGTGTAATTTTCTCGTGGAGTTAATGCGCAACAATTAAACATTGAGCAATAATGCCATATAAAGCATTATAATTAGTAATTATACAAAATGGAAAAAATATTCCCATTCATAATGACATTGAATGCGAAAATGCTTGAAATGAATTTACTTGTTTTACATAAAGGTTAAGGCGAAATCATTTAAAAATCATAAACACGGTTTTCCGCAATTTTCCTCAAAGATCTAGGATTAGGTAACATTTTGTGATAGTTTGTTGTGCCTGGCAAGAGTGGTCTAACTTTAGAATTGGGTGTTTGTTGGTGTGGCCATCACACTAAGTCGGGGTAGAATGACACGCCACTTCTTTAAAAAGGCTTTATCTCCGGTCAACGACTTGCTGCAATTGCACCTGCATTTAGCAGTTACTCCTATCCAACCGTGGCAATTTTTCCACGCGAAACCACCGAAAGAATCAATTCAATAATCCCAATTAGCATTGATGACTGGAGACATTTCGGATGTGCGGTTGAAGGTCCCGTGCGATTTAAGAAATCAGGCTCCATTATTGACATGTCACAATTTGCCAGCACAAAAACGGGCAAAATATTTTATGGTTAATTTCTTGGCTTCTGTGTAGCATACAGATTTCTATCAGGCTGATTGTGATTTAGAGGCATTAGCTCGGGTAAATGGCTCATAAACAAACCTCACAATGGTTTGTTATTCGCAAGGAAAGTCTATCATAGACAACGTATGCTATATTGAATATCGCCGCAGTAATTTAGCGAGCACAATTAATGCAAAGAGCCTTATATTATAATTAAAAGTACATAATATGCAGTAAATTGTTGCGCAACACCCACGGCAAGTTCGGAAAGTCGCAAGACCACCGAGGGCCGTCATTTTTGCGGCATGTCTAATGCGATACAGAGCTTTGTTCTAATGAGTTTTGAACGAAGTGCTAGGCCGCTGGCACGTGCCGTCACGCTAAACTCGGCACGTGGCCCGCCGCCACCCCCGATTTAATCCCCGGTCATTAATAAAATAAATGCCCGACTCATACTGGGTTTTTTCGCGGCGACTTCCCGACTCGAGGCATCTAAATTAATCCCAGACCCCCATGATTACAAACTTCAAAACCCAATCCGGCAGGACCCCCTGGTGGCGCATTCAAGTATCGCATAAACATTTTAATGAAGTATACCACTTCGGGCATAATACCGGAGACCATTTTAATAGACATAACGTAGTGCCTAGCATTATGTGACAATGGCACTTACAGCTGCTCCGAGAGGAAAAGATGCCTGCATGGGCGTTCCGGCGGGAGAGAAAGGGACGCAGTGTTAGGTACAGTAGCAAAATATTTGCCGTATTGAAGTGTCAACTATTGTTTGGCGGCTATTGTGTCGTCGGTAGATTTGTTGGATGCCGTCCTAGGAAACTACGACGGATTTTCAAATTCGAAAATAATTCCGGGATTAAAAATCGGCAAGGATTGCAATAACATGCTTTAAGTGGCGTGGACTGTAATGGTTTCCGGTTAATTGTAGCACGTTTCGTTTGTGTTAAAGCACTACCGACGTGGTACAGCCTCGTGAAGGTTACACTACAGGTTACTTTTCATTCAACTTGTTCCATACACTGACTTATATTACACGATGGAATAAAAAGCGAGAAAAAGTCCCTGAGATGCTGCTAAATCCAGGGAGATCACGCCGGGCTTTTCAACGTTTTAAGCCTCTTATTACACGAAAAATAAATATCGCCACGTTTATTAAAGTCTTCAATGCACAAACTCGTGCTGGGAAAGTTTACATTTTTTGAATAACAAGATCAGAAAACAGCAAACCCGTACAACATCAAGGTTTTTGTACCAAAATAAAATAAATTCTTTGAATAAGACGAGAAATGGCCGACCTACCATAAAAAGATTTACTAACATGTTTTTGAAAACAGTTAAAAAAGTTCCAGGAAAAAAGTTACTGAAATCCAAACATTAGAATATATTTTCTGATACTATATCGTTCACTGGATTAAATATTAAGAGTGACCATTTAATAAAAGGGCTAAAATAACCTATTCGAAGTCAAGAACTTGCCACCAAGAGAGTGGGGGGCTATCGGATACTCACATAAAAATGTGCGTTTTAAAAAAATTTAACAGAAAAGAAAAATACTAACTGGAGCAGTTGGATCCTATTTTGATGGTTTTTTTTCAGTACAAAAGTATTCTGTCATAAGTACTCGCTTTGAATTAGTTTTATTAAAAAAAACATTGAAGTTTACCTCGAATTTAATTTGAAGTCGATTCTTTATTCCTTATATAATAATTTTAGTGCAATCTTTGATCGCCAGACCAAGTGGTAAAAGATTTATCGTCAAATGAAAAGTTTTGAAACTTAAAAATAATTATTAATAAAAAAGGAAGACAAGAATTCAATTAAAGACTGTGCTGCTTGTTGAACATTCTCTAATTTTTAGTAAACAATTGGCAAAAATACAAAATAATCATAAAAGCATTTGACGAAAAAGTTGAAAAACTAAAGCTCCACACTACCTGCTTGTTATAATGACTTCTTTCATCACATGAAGTTAATTTTTGCTGAGAATATTGTATTTACTTACTTACGTGCAGTGTTTCTCTCAATATCACTGGATTCCTTCTGTCTTTGTAAAAAATACATTTCAGGTATTCGAATATGAAGTCAAAATTTGTGCAATATTTTGACATTAAAACATTACACTATTTTTTTACAAAAATATTTTGACCAAATAGAAAAAACAGATGTTAGTTACAATTTCAAAAGTAATAAAGAAAAACATTTATATAAAGATGTTGTGAGTTGCTAGAGATAGAGATTCAAGGTAAGCCAAAAAAATAACGATTTGCTTGTTTACTTAATTAAAAACCATAAATTTATTTTAAGCATTCTGCATTAACGATTTTAATTAATAATCAATTATAATGATGATGAAATTATTTTGACTATTAACACGTAAATTGTTTGTTTAAGAAAACAATTAAAAAATAATTCCAAAAACCTTTAATTTCACACTTTATTTTCACTCACTATAAGTTTACGTAGATTAGCTACTCAAGTTCCGAAATTCAAACGATTAAAATAAAATGGTGGTTTTTGGCCAATTAAAAGTATTTTTAAATTTAAAGCTCAATTATAAATTTTTTTGTAAATAGAAAAAAGTTTTGTTCTTCGTAAATTATGCATTTAAATGAGGTTGCGGTAATTTTAGTTTTTATAACAGTTATTAATTTTAAACACAGGTTCTTTGAGAGTACATTTTTCTTAGGTCATAAATAAAATAAATAATGCGTAGAAGAAATGTGGCCACAACAAATTCGGCTGTATTTATCATCAGTGGCCAAATACACCGCATTTCGGTTCATAAATCAGGCCACTTATTTAAAGCATTTTATGATTTTGACGAGTAATTTGTCATAGCTCAGTACACAAAATCGCGTTTTTTTAAACGCGAATAAAAATAAATTAAATTCCGAGCCAAACGACAGAGTTGTTCATCCGGGCGGCAACACTTTTTCCCCCCGAAAATTCCTCCGGTTCTTTCACCAACGCACCATCGTCTTAATCATAACATCAATGAACCACTTTATAAACAAACGCAGAACCCGCAACTCAAACTAATAAGTCTCATTGCAAATTAGATTACAGGATCCAGAGCTTTGTGCTTCGCTAATACAGCAGCAGAAAGCTCAGTCTGCCAGTCAAACAGCGCTTGCCTCCTCTTTGCCGTCTCCACTCTTCCTGCCGACTGTTCCACTGGTCCTGTCGCCGGTACGGCCACTTAACTGCGGCTTTCTCTGCTGCTGTAATTGTTCCGCAAATTATATTTGTGGATAGAACTATAAGCTCTCACTGAGGCAAATATGGTTATTTTGATGTATGCAGGCTTTGCTTTTGATGGAAGAGGAACACGTTCGAAATGGACTTAGAGAGCTCTTTGTGCCGCCACGATGCAAATGGAACAAGAGCTTGCCTTAATGTGCCACACACAGAATGCATAATTATTTTATCCGCGGCCAAAAACAACAAATGGCTCCACTATCGCGTTTGAAACAACAAGGGCTTATTGTCAGGACCCGCGCTACATATGCCAGGGCTTATCTCGCCCACAATATGGCAGTTGTTAAAGTAATCCGGCAATAAAGGGAATCCGGCGACAATTAAGTGATAGGATTTTAATTTGTTGGGTTTTTGATAACTCATCTATTGAAAAAATTGAAACTAATTCGGTGGATGATTTTATTCGAAATGTGATTTTGCGAAGCGGGGCTGGAACATATTAGAGGCATCAAGTTGATGCGCTTAAAAGCCTCATTGTGTGCAGTTATTCGGTCTCCCCGTCCCCACGCGTTCCCCATCACTCCGAGATGATTGTGCAAATAAAATTAGAATCCTCTAAAAATCCTCGCTAACATATGAAGTCTAGTCCTGGGGGAGGCCTCGCAGCAATGGGATGTAAGTAATTCAGCCAGCATCTGGCAAGGGCGTGTACACTCAGCCGGTGTAATAATGTGCTTAAGATCCCGCACCCCCGCATGGGGTTGACACTTCGGGTCGTATTAGCGCTGATAAGATCGTGGCAATTTGTCGAATAATTTTATCGCTGTTGTCCAATTCCGAGCTTTATATTCACTTAAGCATCAGCGGCAGCGAAAGTCGGGGCAATGTAATCCGGCCCAATAAAAGCTCTCTGGGTAAGATGGCCGCTCGTAAAGGAGGTATAAAAGTGCATCAACGTTGGCCGCGGCGCGCCATAGGACAAGGAGCCATAATCTGAAGCTCAATGAACAAGCTTAATGCGCCACTCGCTTTACTGCGCTGAGCTTTCAACCGGGTTGGGCTTTTGTGCCGCCGCAACAGCTTTTGTGATAATAACATGGAACTGTTTCTTGGTTGTTTATGTTTTGCCCTTTTTGTTCAACACTATTTAGCTGTTCAGCGAAATCTTTGTAGTTTTAAATGAACTTGGATTTTACAGGTCACACCTTCTTGCCGCCGAAGCTGCGAGCTTTTTCCACGGATTGAATTAAAACGGACTCGCTCTTCTAACGAGTTAATAAATTAAACAAACAATTTGTGCTAACTGAGCCTCATCTATTTTAATCCCCTGCTCTCTAAGGGTCAGTGATTATTGTCAGTTGAACGCCTCTTTTCACCCCGAACAGAGACATACGGTGCTCCAGCGGAGGCACATAAGGTCGTTCTTTACATGTTTAGTGAGACGTCATCATTGTTAAGTGCGAACACGATTAGATTGATTTATTCCATTACTAAAAACACTCCTCACTTTTGGCAAGGCCAGAAAAAGTCGCCGTTTATTCGCCGTCGTCAGAGTTTGTTAAAGAGACAAAAACTAGAAAAGAAATTCTGTCGGTTGTATGTAAATCTGACAGTTGGTCGAACAAGGAGTTCCTCTCCATTTTGCAGCATCGCCGAGCGGAGCGGATATCGGTTTGAGCTCGATTTCACGAATCTGAGAGTCAGCCGAGCGTTCCGGAACCGGCTTTCTTCTCTTATTGATTTTCTCCTGCTCATTCTCAACCCCCTTAGTCCCTTTCCTTGTCAAAATCCCCAGCCGCCGTTGGACGTCTTTCTCTACGCTTTACCTTAAGGATCGAGCAAAGTTAAAACTGCTTCGAATCAACCATCATGCAAAGGATTAATCGCCCATGCACCGACCCACCAACTGCAGGGGAACAATTATGATGCCGCTAAAAATCATAATTAATTTTTAATTTTTGCTTTATCCTTTACTTTTTTCTTCAGTGTTATCCATACATCACAAGTTCAATAATTGAATCCTCAAAAAGGCAAAACACGCAAAGTTTTTATTTTTTCGCACATTAGTTCTAATAAGATTTTATATGTTATGTGAACATAATTTTCCGTAAAAATATTTGAGAAATAACGAAAACTGAAGAAGTCAACAAAATAAGTTTATACCTCCAGGATTTTTTAAATATGACTTTTTTCCTGTAATGTACACATGTTTCTCAACAACCTACCACTGAGTTGATGCGCCAGTTTTTGAGCACCTGTTTGTAAAACTCAGGGAAAAACAACAGATGCAAAAATTAAAACGTTTTCAGTAAAACGAAAAATAATTCACACCAAAGCTTCTCATTTCTTCGTCAAAATACAGAGCTTATTCTTTTATTTTTTTCCATATAAAAACAGTAAAATCACACACAAAAAATTATTAGGAAAATCAAAAATTATTGGTCCTTCTTCTCAAAATAAATAGGTATTTAAATTGCTACCTGTTTCGGCACATTTTTCTTATGAGCATCTTCAAGTACTACAAGAAAATATATTTGTTGAAGAGAAAAATTAACATGTATAGGAACTCTTAAACAACTGCCACTAAGAATAATAAAAAATAAAAAATTATAAAAATTGTGTCAGTTTTATGACTCAGGAAAAAACAAAAGATACAAAAATTAAAACGTTTTCGATAAAATGAAAAATAATTTACACCGAAGCTTCTCATTTTTTCGTCAAAATACAAAGCTCTTATTTTTTTCCATTTAGAAATCAGTAAATTCACACACAAAAATTATTAGATAACTCAAGAAAAATTATTTGGTTCTTCCACACAAAATATTTAGGTATTTAAATTGCTACCTGTTTCGGCACATTTTTCTAATGAGCATCTTCAAGTTCCAAGAAAATATATTTGTTGAAGAGTAAAATTAACATTTGTATTTACATAATTTACTTTTCAACAAATATATAGATACCTACAGTTTTCTTGTAGTGCCTGAAGATGACCATTACAAAAATGTCCTGAAACGTGTATCAACTTCGTAATTTAAATAAACTTTTTGAAATAAAAAATGGATCATTCACCAATAAAAACAAACTAATCTTTTACACATGTTTTAGTTGAAAGCTCAAAAAGATATTATTTTTTTCATTCAAAGAAACAATTTGTTCTAAGTAGGATTAACTAGATTACCCTTAAACTACTGCTACTAATATCTTTTCAAGTTTCCTTTTTTCTATAATGTTTTTTATATTTGTGTGATTTACACACGTTATATTATGGGTGTGGATAATTTAAAGGCCTATAAAAAAATTTCACAGCCTCAAAAGAAAAATCTGCTACTTATACTAGAAAAAAAGCTTGAGCGTTTTGAAAGTGTTCAGTTTGATGGATAGCAAGTCGCATTGCAGCTTTTTAATCCGTGTAATTGTCGGTTGGGCCGTTAGGAAGCTTCATTAGGGTTGTTTCCTAATTGGTCGATTTTTCCTCCATTGTTTATAAATTCCGTAACCTCGAAAGCGTCTGAAATTTATGAGCTTTCCTCGAAAATATACTTAATGGATAATGTCATCTTGGTTGGACCAATAAAACAAATGATAAATTTGCGAGGGTGTATGGAGGGGGCAAGGAGAGTCCGGAAACGGACATGACGCCATGCTGAGTAGAAACAGCGGAAGACTACTCCAAACAATAGCTTGGCGCGCTGTGTTTTTATGTCATCGCAATTAGAACGGCGGAGATTCAGAAATACTGTTTTTCCAAGTTCTAACGATCCCCGTCCTGGTTTTTGTGGTTATATCTGCCTCGCAAATATCATTATCTTAACTTTTTATTGCCTAAAAGGTAAAATGCTTTCTTCTGTTTTGCTAACCGGCAGTGGGGCTTATTTATGGCCGCGTTAAATAATTTTTCCTTTCTGGCTCACATCTGGACATGGCCCGATCGCAATTTATTTCAAAATTTATTTAATTCACGATTATGGACACCCATCGTGCAATTTCGCGAAATCTGGTGTTTGGGGTGCAATAATGGTGCACGTATTGGGGATCGGCAGGGGCTGGAAAAGGTACACACTGGAATTGCCCCGGGGACTACCAATAGGGTTGATTGTTCTTATGACTCGTCCTTCGGGATTCGCCCAATTCATAAATAAATGCAGCCGGTGATGGATCGGAGTGAATTGCCGACTCAGGATCAAGAAACAAGGAGTGGTGTTCCACATCGATTACTTTATTTATTTTAACACTTGTCGGTTATTTATTTTAAATAAATCGGGTTTAATAAGCGCTTGTGTTCATGCTTGGTCCGGCAAACAGTCGCAATTTACAAGGAACGGCATAAAATCACCACTCGATCAGAGCCCCTCCAGGATACGCCACTCCCCTCGACTTACTCAAGCGAATCGCCAGACCGCTACTTACTTTGCTTTTGCTTGTACACTTCAAGGGGTGAACTTTCTGGCTATTTAAAGTTTTCTAAAGTCGGATTATCCGCCCTGAGACGGCAGCTAATCGAACGCTAATCCGGGGTGGTTTTCCGGGCCCGCGGAACGAATTAGCAACCGCAAGCCTAAAAGCTGCAGTAAATAAAAATGATCTCAAGTCTTAAAATCCGATGGCAGTTGCAAATTGACCACGCAAAGTTGTACACCCGAGCAATTTATTATAATATCAGGGCGAACATAAAGAGCCACTCAACACAATCCATTTGAAACAATCGTGCAATCATACCACCCCCTATTATAACGCCCAGATAACATCGAGTAGGCCGGGCGTGTTGGGGGCCGATTTGACACATTTAATTTGACCGGCGGTCCCGCGGGAGATGTCCATTACGACGTATCAGTACCCCACACTTCTGATTAATAAAATAACAGATGCGATTTAGTTGAAAACTCGACGGGAGTTTAATTTGGCAATGACTGCACCCCGAAGCGATAGAAAATAGAGCAAACATCACTCACCTATTTATCGATGAAACACTAGGTACGTTATCTTGAGAGCAAATGCCTTCAGCTAAAAGTCTATCACGGATTTCCCAAGCGAACATCGTTGGGTTTTCTCTTTTGTAGTTGGCTATGGCGTCTACTACAGGGGGTGTTGCTACTTTGGGTTTGGAGCCGCCGATCACACCTGCCTTAAAACTACCCGTTTCGTAATATCTGGAACAACAAACATTTGTCCTTTTAAATATTAAGAAGACCAACACCCGCTCGTCAAGCGCACACAAACGTGGAATTTTTCATTGAAAATTTCACGTTTCACTCCTCGTTTTACGATCACACGCCAAATATTTATTTCCCAAAATTACAAAGAAAATAAAAGGCCTTATCATTTCTAGAAACACAATTTGTGATAATGTAAGAGAATTTTAAAAGAAAACAAAATTCAGGAAATAATATGAGTAAACAAAAAAATTGCGAAAATAACGAGCACTGCCAAGCAAGACAAGAAAATAAAAAAATTATGGTTATTAAGAATACGATAGCAAAAATACAAGCTTAAAGTCCGAGAGCTGTCGTGAACATTAAGAACCCGAGAACATTAAGCGTTTTCGCATAAGTCTTATTCAAAATCTTTTTGTTGGAACATTTTAATTTAAAGCATGTTGCTATGGGAAGCGTGTTTTAAAATAGTGAAAGTATTAATTTAAAACAGATTGCTACGGGAAACGTGTTTTAAAATAGTGTTAATAATCTAGGATTCAGATGTTAAAAAGAAAGCTTAATATGTAACCAACAAAAAAATAAATTAAAATATTTTTTATATTTTGAGTTTGTTTTATTTTCATGATCCTTATTTTTTATTTTTATTTTTATTTTTATTAAAGTTTGCGGATAGAGCACATAGAGAATTTTAATTTACTATTATCATTACAAGTAATTCAGTTTTAATGAGCAAAAATATTGAAAAATCCTGAAAGCAAACCGAACCAAATTTGAATTATTGTAAGTATTGAAAGTAGTGACCGACCTATGGAAATGATTTCACGTGGTGAAGCTCGTTTTTTAAATAGTTAATTAAATGGAATAGAACAGAAAAGTTTTGATAAGAAAACTGGAGATAATGTCTAGGATAATGTCCACACTACAAAATCTTTCTCAACCTTCTCTAAAATGTTCTGTGATTTTGTGTCTATGTCGTGTATTCATTGTCTACATTTAAAAATCACTCGACTTTGTGTACACGTGTGTACACTAAGGTATTACAAAACAATGCGAACTCAACCTTCTTATTACATTGTCATTGAAACACCAAAGAAATCAGAAACATTTTCTTAATTTACTTGTACTACGAGTACAATATTTATTTATATTTATTTATTTATATTTATAAAGTAAGACACTGCAAAAAATAATCCGCTTATTCCTTATCTTGAAATCAACAAAATAAACTGTAAGTTCACATTTTTTAAATAAAAGGTATGAAATCATACAGAAATAGATATACATCTAGATATACTCCTCTAGCTCTTGTCAGCCCTCTGGTTTCCGAAGAAACCCGCCGTCAAGGCAGTCCAAGCGTTAAAAATACCCATTTAGTGTCAGTTTTTTCCCGACCACTCTATTTTTAGTATGCATACAAAGCTTCACGTGGTCGCGATTTAATCTCTTAATGACTTCACTTCTATCGTTATTGAATTCTCACGCTCGTGCTTTTCACTAAGAGGAGATTAAAACCTATACATAAAATCCAATTAGATGATTGAAATGTTGGTGTTTTTGAAGATTTGAGCGGGCGATAATAGCCGAGATTTCACGCGTGTCATTAAATCGAACACAATGGAATTGCGTCAAACGATAATTAAAAATAAACGTTTGCTAGTCTTAAGTTCCTACCGACTGTGCCAGATAAATCAAGATCAGGCCCAGTTAGACTGCGGTTTTTGCGAGCATCAGTAGCACACGAGTCTTTATTTTCAATATCAATAAATGTCAAGCTGATGCGTTTGCGTTATTACACGACTAATTAATGCCGAGTTGTGTTATTTACGACGCTGACACAAATTATGACCGTTGCAAAATTTTTGCAAATAATTTATTTAAAATTATGTAGCATCAAATTAATTGATTTATCTCGCGTTCGTTCCAATTAAACATATTTCGCAATTTATACACATAAATAAACAACAAAACAAATTAATTACCTCCAAAACAATGGAAAATATTTTCGAATTTATTAAAATAATTGGCTCGGGTCCAAGTGATCTGAGTGGCAAAATATGAAGCCATCAATAAGACGAGGACGCCAACAAATCTGCTTTATGTCAATGTAATATAATCCTGCTAATGCAACGCTGCAAAATATTATGATCCCAGGAGTATATCCAAACCCCTTTATGACAGGACGGCCCTGCTAATACACTGTAACTGAATTACAGCAGTAATATGATTCAGTTATGTATGTGGGTTCACCGTGACGAATTTATATTTTGCATCGTTCGACCAGGCCTCCTAATGCCACCAGTAATGGAATTACAATTATTAATTATGGGGGATGGGGCGGTTTTTAATTAAATTCGCTCATTTTTGATCGGGCAAGGGACGACCGCTCTCCCGGTCAGTGGTACCCACCGACCATAGCTAAGCACCAATTAACATAGCGAGCAAATTTCGCGAATATTAAAGTAATATCGTTGACAAATGCTTCCAGGCCCGACACATGTATCACACATCAAGGCGGCGTTGTAAATTCTCCTTCACACATGCGAACAGTTAACATGTGCATAACATAATAGGGCCATTGAGGTGTATTTCTGGCCCGAAATTATATAAAACAAATCGAACGGTCTCGTGGGGGGTGAGCTTAATTGGTATTCCTCGAATAACAGTATCAATCCATCTGGTAGCGTATCCATTACGTTATAGAAACCCATTGTCATTCGGATTGATCTGGTTGGAGTTCTCCAACTTCGATATAAAGACACAAAGTCGTAATTATGCAGGTTAGTTAGCTGAATGCGATAGAATCTAAAGACGGCGTCCCGAAAGGCTCGAGCTTTTGTATCATTTTTACAAGCAGCGGGTAACTAATTACAGAACAAGACAACCGTAATCGGTTTATTCTTGTTCGTTAGCGGTCGCGGTAGGTATGGTCAATATTATTGTTGATATTTGTTAATTGAAAAAAGTTATTAGATTAGCGATTTATCTAATGACTTTTAATAACGTCCCAGACCGCTATGACCATTTATCAATGAAGACCATCTTCATTTATTTAACGGGCCGTTAAATTAACACCGGCTTGTTACCATTCGCTGATTGATAAATAATAACACCATCAATTGTCAGGTTTGATAGTCAGGTTCGCTTGATTTAGCACTTTGGAAGGTTTTGACGCGCCGATTACAACGGTGTCCCAGCCCAGTTCCTCCGTAATCGGCGTTTCGTAAATTATTTTTCACAAGATGTTGCTTTACAGTTGAAACAATTTGTAAATTTTTTAGCCGATTACGTTGTAGGGCTAATATTTTCGCCGTAATCGGCCTTTATAATGTTTGAGAGAGAAAAGAAAACATTTGACTGGCTGTTAAATTAACACCGGCCTGCTACTATTCACTGATTGATAAATATTAACACCAGTAACATGAGTTTGTCAGGTTTGACAGTCAGGCTCGTGATTTGATTTAGCACTTGCATTTGGAAGGTTTTGACGCGCCGATTACAACGGTGTCCCAGCCCAGTTCCGCCGTAATCGGCGTTTCGCAAATTATTTTTCACAAAATGTTGCTTTACAGTTGAAACAATTTGTAATTTTTTTATGCCGATTACGTTGCAGGACTAATAATTTCGCCGTAATCGGCCTTTATAATGTTTGAGAGAGAAAATAAAACATTTGACTGGCTGTTAAATTAACACCTGCCTGCTACCATTCGCTGATTGATAAATGTTATCACCAGTAACTTAAGTTTGTCAGGTTTGACAGTCAGGCTCGTGATTTGATTTAGCATTTGCAGTTGTAAGGTTTTGACGCGCCGATTACAACGGTGTCCCAGCCCAGTTCCTCCGTAATCGGCGTTTCGCAAATTATTATTCACAAGATGTTGCTTTAATTGTTGAAACAATTTGTAAATTTTTTATGCCGATTACGTTGCAGGACTAATAATTTCGCCGTAATCGGCCTTTATAATGTTTGAGAGAGAAAATAAAACATTTGACTGGCTGTTAAATTAACACCGGCATGCTACCATTCGCTGATTGATATAATGTTATCACCAGTAACTTAAGTTTGTGAGGTTTGACAGTCAGGCTCGTGATTTGATTTAGCATTTGCATTTGGAAGGTTTTGACGCGCCGATTACGACGGTGTCCCAGCCCAGTTCCGCCGTAATCGGCGTTTCGCAAATTATTTTTCACAAAATGTTGCTTTACAGTTGAAACTATTTGTAAATTTTTATACCGATTACCTTGCAGGGCTAATAATTTCGCCGTAATCGGTCTTTATAATGTTTGAGAAGGAAAAGTTGCCATTCTCTGATTAATACGAGTAAATAACAGAGGCAAGCGCTTGTCAGGTTTGACAGTCCGGCTTTAGAGTTGTCGAACTGCGAGCTTATTAAAGTTGACGTTATGCCGAATTTGACATGGATATGACACGGGTTTCACAGGTGCGCCACTTTTCCGCAACACACATCAGATAGCGATGGATTTATAATAGAACGTACCAACGGCAAATGTAAATTAGTATAGAGTTCTCGTTCTTTACAAGAGTCGTGCATTAGCAATTTTTACACCCGTTTTGTAATGGTTATATGTTCGGTTTTGTTGTGCGGAATAATAGCATAAATAATTATCCATTATCTGAGAGTGTAAGTCCGGATTAGATGAGAGATGCCCTTGTAGTAAGAAATATGTTCGCGTACACACGTGGATAATAATTATTATTAGCGTTTATTGCGCCGAATGCACCACAAACGGCTATGAGAACTCAAACAAAAAACTTGTTGCGGAAATCCATTGCAAGCTATTTAGAATTCAATAATTTGTAAAAGTGAATAATGAACGTTTTAGCTTTTTGTTATAACTGTTTATCTGAAATTGCCAGCTCGGCGATGCAAATGGAGTGATTCACGATCTCAAAATACAAATAATAAGCGTATAAAGTTCACCAAAGGATTGAAATATGTGTAGGCATTTAAAAAAATCTAATCATGACCATTATAAATAATTATAATAAACGTGAGGTAGCTTTTACATTTAATTAAAGGTTTTGGTTAAAAAAATATACAATTTTAACTTGGTCCAAGAACGTTTTGTGCATGCCTCTATTCTTACAAGCGCGAAAAATGTCAGTTAAATAAATATTCGAATTTTTCGATTTTGCTAACAAAACCAACGACAGGTAAAATTCTTGCCAAGTTAAAAATCATAGGAAATTTTTCAGTTTTCTCAACTCAAATCAATTTTACACAGCTACTATTAAAAATATTTTAACTCAAATATTTTGCCGTAACTGAAAATTAAAAAAATGTAAATAATCCTTCGATCTGTTAGACGCGCTTTTACGATTAAACAAAATTTTTTATCCCAAATAATTTCGCCATAATCAGAGTTTGAAAAGTAAAATAAAGTGGAGACTCAATAGATTTTTTGCCTTTTTCTCGGAAACTAAAAATTAGGATAAAATCCAAAGAAAGCATCGAAATAAATTGCCTTATTTATTGGTTAAAACCCAAAATTTCTCTGTATGACGGTTCCGATAACAAAGGTATTTCGAGGTTTTCACTAAAAAAATTATAACTTGAAGACTAAGGCCGGTTTCTGGTACGATTAAACTTCTTAAGTTAAATTTTATCTCTCAGTTAATAGCTAAGGTAATGAGCATCTGATTGGTGTTACTATGTTTTAACTGAGGTTTAAATTTATCTCTCCGTTAAAATTGTTTCCAGAAACTGGGCCTAAGAATCCTAGAGCAAAACTATTGTTAATAATAGGTTTTCATATCTAATATTTAACTGTTTTAAATTTTTGCCTTCAGTGCGATTCTTTTACCAGCCCTAGTTTTTCATCAAATTTAAATTTAAATAACTTTTTATCGAAAACTACTCACCGAAAACTACTTTAAGATGCACCACATTATTCAACAAATGATTTTAAGTCTAAAAAATTATATTTTGAACTTAAAATAGGGAGTTAATTGAAAAAGTCCGGACTAAATTCTTTTTTAAATTTATGTATATTTTTTGATTTTTTTGTATATTTGGATGTATATCCATGTTTAATAATTTTAAAAATGTTTTGAGTCATGAGTAAGAGTTGAGATAAAGTCCGGACTTCTTTAATTAACTCCCTATTTTAAGCTCAACAATTATCACGGACGAATAATTAATTCAATATTAAGCATATTTTAAACATATTTGCAATGTGATGATGATCTAGGAACTTTAGAATTACTAGAAACATTGTCGTTTGTATACATTTTTTTGGTCGATACTTTATTATTTTTATAAATACTACAATTTTTTTGGAATTTTATTATTTATTTTTATAATTTTATGATAAAGTGTACAAGAATAACAAGTGTCAACATTTTTTGGTTCAACGCCAGATAGTTCAGAATGCACAAGTGCATTTTGGGTTGGGGTTGCTGGAGCTTTATCCTTGCTGCAAATTGCACTTAAGCCGCTTGTAAGCCGGCAATAACAGCGTCGTTATTTGACAATATCGGTTGTGTTGTGTACCCTATCCTAGTCTCTTCCCCCTTGAAAAAGCAAACTTGTCAACGCAATGTCAAATATTCATCGTCGTCCGCCGTCGATTGCTATATGCAATTTTCATGTAGTTTTTTCAGGTCACGTGTCTCTTCATTGAACACACAGTAACACAAGACTTTTCAAGCACCGCGTCCGCATTAATAGAATTAAGTGCTTTTGATTATTATTTTGACGTGTTTCTCGCATAAGCTGGCATTAGATCATAATTTAATTCCTTAATGTTTTGTAATATCCTCGCTGCTTATGGTAGGCATATCGAATCGAATTAAGGATTATGATGATTGATTCCGCATTAAACTAGGTGCAACTTCGAATTCCGCTCACTCCGCCGTTATTTATCAATTTCACGTCCACTAATGAATGACGAATGCTCGCAGGGCGGGCCCGACAAATCGCTAAAAATGCCGCAATTCCGCCGTTTTTGCCCTTATTCTGCGGACGCACAATGGAGGACATAAGTTCGCAGCGGCGCTCGTCCCAAAAATGATAAATGCCTCGTCCCCATGCGGTCTTTGCTCATATAAAATAAAGCGAGTCTTTTTGGGAAGCGGCCACTAAAAAACGGGAAAACATTACCAGCAGGTCGCATGATCGTGTTAGTTGCGCCTGCTGAGTGCCGCCGGAACCGGGAAACGGCCAGGGGTGAATGGCGCAAAGGATCAGAGGGATGGAAGACGAGAAAATGGGGATGAAAGTCGGATCGTGGAGACTGCCGCCGATAAACTGTAACGAAGATTCAGAACAATTCGACGGCGAGCTTATGGAGCTTTTGTGCGAGGCAAAGCTGCCCCAAAAGACACTTTTTTCATAACGAAACCAGAGGAAATCGGCATTTTGTGAACACTCCGGACTGACGCAATTTACAATAAACAACTTTTTTTAATTTTTAAGATTTTTTTTAATTAGAGGAGCATTGGCTTTAGGATACCACTTTTGGTTTTTTGGGAAATTCTAAAGAAAGTACTTGATACAAATCAAGAGAAAAATGTGCTTTGTTAGGTTGATTTATTCGACACCCTATATCATTTTTTCGTTGATATTAAGAAACAACTTCTATAAAAAAACAAAACTTAGAGAACTTACAACTGGTACAATTCTGGCAACCGCTTGCTTATGTTGTAACACCTGATATCGTAAAATAGTAAAAAGTGCCGTGCAATACTTAATAAACGGTTATAAAAAGCGCAAAACATACAGAATAACCTTTAACACGATATATTTTGTCACAATAATTTGAAATAAAGTATATGCAGTTAATGCAAGTAACATTTATTATGTACAATAAACACTTTTGAATAGTATTAAAAATATTAATAATAAAAACTAACACTAGAACTCTAAATAAATATGTCTTTCAACTCTGTCAAGCAAACCAG
The DNA here is from genome assembly GCF_031307605.1 of Tribolium castaneum. Classification (NCBI taxonomy): domain Eukaryota; kingdom Metazoa; phylum Arthropoda; class Insecta; order Coleoptera; family Tenebrionidae; genus Tribolium; species Tribolium castaneum. Next base: position 28,658,986 of record NC_087394.1, read on the forward strand.
TTTTTAAAAAACTTCCCTAACCCGTAATTTTTGAGAGCTTTTTTGAAACTCGTTTCATTTAAAATATAAATATCTGTCACCATTTTTATTTTTTCAAGATTCCTAAATTGACTTGTAATTCTAATTCAAAATAGGATATTTTTTTAGTTTTTTTATTAGTATTTAATTTAAAAACAATACATCTGATTTTTCAATTTAATAGTTTTTTAGTTTTACATCTAAAGATTTTTTGTTTTTCTGGCTCCCAGTCTTTTGATCGTATTGTTTCTTTAGTATTTCAATCACACAGTTTTAAGTATTTCAGCCTAATTTCCCTTTGTATTAATTTCTTTAATTTTTAAATTTTTCCTTGTTTTAGTTTCTTATAATTTCAATTTTCCGATTTCTTATTGTTCTTACTTTGCAGTTCTTATAGTGTTTTAATTTTACTGTTTTTTTTTTGTATTTCAGTTTTTAAGATTCTTAGCTTTTGAGTCTCTTATTACTATGTGTATACTGGTTTTTTATTCAGAAAGTAATGTTTCAAATTAATAGCGTTTCTTTTGTCTAGTTCAATAGTTTTTTTTAGTTTTTTTATAGCTTATTTCTTTAAAATTTGAATTTCAATATTTCTTAGTATTAATAAATTTCAGCTTTTAATTTTTCTGTGCTAATGTTACTTTATTAATGAAAAATGACTTTCTCACTCTAAAATTTTAGTTAATAGTATAAATAGTAGGCCTGTCACTTGTTGAAGCTATTGAACTTGTGAATAAAATGTAAATTTTTGTAAAAAGTACTCCAGTAGTTGTGGACACAATAGTTAATGACAAACTACACAAAAAAATCTTGATATAAAGTTTTACTGAAAGTAAAAATATTAATTGAATGAAAAATACACGTAATGTTGCCTTAAAAACGAACTATAATTTTACAACAGTAAATTTAGAACAATATTTAGGTTCAACAATGAATTAACTTCTTTAGGTATAGCTTTTTCTTTGTGCAGAAAAAAATTTTAATTTTTTTAAAAAACCTATTTATTGTGATTTGTTTTATTTTAATAGAATTTGTTACATTAAAAATTATGTTTTTATATTTCGAGCAGTAGGAACTAATAAAAAATGTATCCTAAATTACCAGATTTTGATATATAATGTCCATTTTTTTACATTTTTTGACACCTAAATAAAGTTTTCACCTTACTGAAAAAATCCAGTCTTTAGTAATAACTTATATGCATACATCGTAATAGTATAATTAATGAGACAATTTTTGGAAACTTTAAACAAACAACAACGAGATTAGAGAACAAAATATAAGGATAAAAATGACTATGTATGAGTAAAACGATGCTAAACTCTTATAGATCAGTATAGAATGTAGGATAAAATTCTTTGAAATAACAGCGCAAAAAGACTTACGAAAAATTGGAGCAAACTTACCTACATTGTAAGTCCATAATTTGTTATTGATAACACAATGAAACCTTTAGCTACAGCTTTGCATTGCACCACACTAACAAATATCTTTCTGTCAGTGTTAATTACAATCATTAGAGATCAAAATAAGCACTTGTTCTTTAAAAATCCGCAAAGGTACAATTTAAGTACCGATAGTTTTCCTACCCACAAACAGAAATGCATCTTAACAATTTTTAAGAGGATAAGGCCTTTTTGCAAAATTTTGTAATTCATTATCTAGGGAATATAATGGATAAGTATTTTTGCTTTTGATCCTGAGTTGTTGAGTTCGAACCTGTCGTCTATTTACCTTGATAAGATTTTGGAGACGCAGCCGTGGGACACCCTCAGCTGCCTTGAAATATCACAGGGCCGTACTCCGTTGTGGGCCAATTCGACTATCCTCTGCCTGACAACGTCCGGCAGCGGCCTACCGTTAACGAACACTCCGCCCAGCTGATTGACGCCCCCATGACCTGCAAATCATAAACAATTCACATATTAATAACACAAATCAGAATTGCACAACAAATCGCACGAGCAACTTTGCACCGGCTGCCCACACTGGAATTTTTGTTTTGACATGTGCGTTTTTAAATTCCGCTTTTAGATTTAATTAAACTGTGGTCTTTATTTGAGCGCCAGTGATATTGTTCCCAAGTAATATAATATTTATGCCAGCGACAGATAGAACGTTGCAATAACAATAAATATTCGCACTATATAAATTGTTATAGGCATGACTACCTCCGCTTTTATTTAATAAATACCACACTTAAATTAGAAGTGCCTATTGCAAAAACCCATATTTATGGTACAATTAAAAAATTTATTTATGATATCTGAGCGAAAACATTGTTGCTGCAAGTGCCATTTCAGTTCCAAATGCTTCACTTTATATTATTGTAATAAATGTTTGCACGAAAGTATAGACGGGTGGTTGCAAACTACTATTCATTACTTGATAATTTATTCGACGTTTTGCAACTTTACGACTTGTCATCGGGGACAAACACAATTATTATTGTTGCGACCAACAGCCGAACGAAAATTAATTAATTAGATAATTGCTCGTTACTTACGATTATTGTTTTTCTTATTTGATTGGGCAACGAATGACCAGAGAAATTAACTAAATTATCAATAAAACAAAATGTCAGCTTGCTCGTATTAAATTTCTAAATAAATTATTCATTAATTACTAAATTCATTTCAAACTCAACTTCCTGACTCAAAGTCCTAAAATAAACGTACAAATTGAGTAAGAATGTTCTACGACTGTCGCTAAGGTCACCAAATGTGTTAACACTAAAATCACCTTAGTCGTAAATTTATTCAATTAGAGTGAGCATCGACCTATCGTTAAAATTATTTATGTCACGAGCTGTACTCCCAACAACTTTACGAATCCGCAGTTTTGGAGTGCACAAGAGACGGAATCAAAAAAATTAAGTAGCGTTACAGACCCACTTCTGGCAAATAAAAGAAATAAAAGGTGGAACCAAATCTAATTTAAAAATAACTGCAATGTCCAAAAAATGATTTGTAACACAATCGGTTCTGATTCATTGTAAAGTAGGTGGTTCACATTTAATTCAGGATGTTACTTAGCACCGCAATAAAATTTTGAATTAAAATATTATGTTCCATTGAGAGCTGACCCAATAACTTGCGAATGAAAATTAAGTATTATCCATATAAAACACAATCTAAATACCAATGAGAAAATTACAGTAATCAGAATCCAGCAGTGACGAAACTTTCATTGCGGTTAATGTAAATAGTTGCAAACACACCACGGATTTTTTGTGAATACAGCCGATGCGCATTTTAGTGCATTTAATATAACTGTGAACGGACAAAGGAAAAAATGCGTTTGTTAGTAGAAAATCGACTCCACCACATCACGTATTGTGGAGGAGAGAAATACAGGTCACACTAACGGAAATACAAAATGAGGCTGATATCTATCGTATTTTTGTATCATTTTATGCGTTTGCCATTTACATCAATACACTCGGCATCTACATGTTAATTAGCTGCGCCATCAATAGAGGATGATAGCGTAATAAATACAACACAGGGGAAAAAGTCGCCGACTTTATAAGGCTCCACATAAAACGGAACTATTTTAATTAAATGCCAAGACCGGCGTGCCGTAATTTCGGTCCAGATAGGGCATCATAATCAATAATGCGCCGCTACACGGGATAATACCGCAAATACATCAATTTTCAGCGAAAACAATAGTTGTGCCACTATTCACCTGAATGGAGCGAATAAAATCGTTGGCGGATTTAAACGATAAAAATCCGCAAATAATAATTTATGTCGAAATCAACGCTGTTATTCAATTGTGGATCATAAATCAGGTTTATTGCTGGCAGTAATTAGTATAAGCCCGTAATTGATTGTTTGAACCTTAATGCTGATTTATTACAAATATCGAATCATACGTAAGTACTCCACGAGAGCATTAATAAGCCGTACGGGACATAATTATCACAAAAATTCCATCAGATGCTCTGACCACGATCCACTTTTTTTAAATGATGGGGCGCCCTGACTTCGTGTGGTTGAAGCATTAAAATAACCAAAACAGTAAAAATAATGAATATATAAAAAAGCATTTCCTGCTGGATCATGAGAGCTTTGGCGATTCATAAGGGAGCAGCGAGCCACGTGTCCGGCACGTGCCCTGTCGGCGATCGGTGGTTGTCACTAAGTGATAAAGTGACTCCTGCAAAATCCTGCGACCATAATTTCGTTATGACAGACTTCAAACGGGAAGCGGAAACCCATTTCGAAAGAAAGCTAAAAATCGGGGGACGATTCCGCAGGAATCCGAGATGGCTATCGGTCGTAAAGTCATTGCAGAAAATGATCCGTCGGCAACAACAAAGCGCTCCGAATCCGAATCCCGGCTAATTGCCGCTGAGGAGCCCCACGGCGCGGCTGGAGGAATTTTTTCCGCGGCGAAAATTGAAAAGTATTAAACACGTAATAAAGTGAGTAGGAAGTGGCATTAAGATTATTCGTTGTGGTTTCATTGTAAAAGAAAAACACATTCGGTAGCTGAGTGTTTTCGATACGTTGCCGCGAGCGCTTCGTGCAGGCTTGTAAAAACACTGTGCATTATTATTACGAAATTGCCTTTTACTAAATGTTAATAATGTGTGCTCTCCTAACGCGTCACGAAGGGCATTTTTGCGCTGGAGCGCCCATTGTAAAGTTTGTGGCAATCAGGGCCGAGCTAAAGCAGGGTCAAATCATTTATCATTGAACCCAACGTTTTGCAGAGTCATGTGATAGCTTTGGTGGTTACAACAATTAGTGTCCTCGGGACCGACAGTTCATTAAATGTAAACTAGTTTTACAGATTTTTATTTAGCTCGTGAGGCGGAATGTCATTCTGGAAATGGATATTGTCAGCGGATTAGTGGAAATTAAAAGCGTTTCAAATTTTTTCTCGCGATTGGAGATTCGGTTACAAATAGCACATGATACTCCGGACGAAGAATAATAGCGGTACAGTTTCAAAAAAATCGATTCGTTTTTTTCTCGTTACATGTTAAGGTATAACATTGAGACTTGTTACATAATCCTGTAATGGATAATGAAATTAATAATTGTGGTGAAAGATCAGACTGATAAAAGTTATGGCGAAAGAGCCAATCGGAAATGTTTCTTCCTAATACAATACCAATTCCACGCAATACAAAATTTCGAAATGGATGTTGTAAAACGAAAGACATTAAATTTTGTTGTTAGTTCTGCTAAAAAAACACATACTTATCCATTACCCAATGGAAGAAAGTACCAATTGAATCAAATGATTAGCTCTGAGTCAGCACAGTTCAATAACAACTTTAAAAATTATTTCAGAGTCTCTCGGTTTAAATCCTCGCCATACATCACCCTGTCTCTCGTGTGCAAAATCCTCTGCACTTGTAAAAAGAGATTACAAGCGGATTATTGCAATATTAATGCCCCAATTGATGTTATCTTTCATGGGGTGGCAAGTGGCCAGATGGCCGATCCTAGACGCAGATAGCACTTGCCGACACATCATTTGATGTAGCGAAATTCGGCACGGGTTATGGTGGATGGAATTAGTCGGGGGCGGCGCGCCCATCCAACCGTAATCCGTTACTGCGCGACCAGCGGTTTTGAATTTGCACAAATCCGGCGCAAGATGCGCTTTTGACGCGAATTATTAGCGGATAGTCCGAATTACCCCCGTGATTAGATAACGCGATAATGAGATAAGGATCATAACATGTGTGGAGTGTTTTAGGGCGGTATAGTGGCTGTAATGCGATGAATTAGACGAAGCTCGAGGGAGTGGGCTTTAGCAAGTGCCCTAATAAGTAACGACTTGGTCCTAATTTGAATTTTAAGCAGGAAAATCTCTGCGCTGCTGTTGTCAGTTAGGAGGATTAAAAACTTGAGCGGTCACAATTGAGTAATTTATTTTTAAACTTTTTGTTAACAAAACTCTTGGAATTTTCTTCTTGTTCTTAATTTTATTATTTATCACAAATTCCGTTGTCGGAGATAATACAAAAGTGGGAAGATTGCAACAACCTGAGACAGCGTGGTTGCCGTCGCCGTCGGATGAGCACATGTGATTCTTTGAACGCCTTTACATCGCAATATTTTTTATAGTTATCTTTTTATCAAAGTAAATGCTAAAATATGTATGCAAATTACAGAATATGAAATGGAAAAAGTATAAAAATTAATGTAATTTTTGTGATTAATAATAAATAATACCTAAATAATAAATGTTTTAATAAAATACACAATTCTAACGCTTAGCTGGAGTCACATTTCAAAATAATAATTACTGCAATTTTATTAATGGCACCTATGTATGAAATTAAGCATCCTTTCATTTTAATTCGTAATTGCAATATCAAAACTTTGGCATTAACAGTACAAAGTTAAAAAATATCTACTCGTAAAAGTGTGCTCCAAATAATTCACTGATTATTGCATAATAAAATTATTCATGTGTAGTTAATTGAATAATTAAAAAATTCTTGCATTTATTAAAATTGGTTTACGTTATAACCACAACATAATATTTCCCCAAATCCCCAAAAAAACTAAATAGTTATTTTTTGGGTAACCGCAAAGTGAGATATGGGCATCCTAGTTTCAGCTGATAATTTACCACAACGGCCACCAAAAATTTTTTATAAACAACTTTACAACCGCATATTTTGTGATACTTCATAACCCCACATTTTTCTTCTAATCGAGCTTTTTTAGAGAGTTCTAGGGACATATTTTTGCACTCGGTATTTGCTCTACTTTTAAATTAATTAGGTAAATCTCTAAAGCTTTCAGTTTGTGTTGAAAAAGCTCCGTTTTATTAAAAGGCTTTTTTACTTTTTCATCCAGTAGCTAATATCACTAAATGCTGCTTCAAATTCAGAATCCAAAGACAATAATAAACTATGTATTAATTGCAAGTCAAAAAATGCGACCTCACTTTTGTAAAATTCACTGTTTCTTCATAAAATACTGTTTCTACACGAATTTGTGTACTCATTATTTTGAATAAATAAATACCTATTTCATTTCTCATTCTCCGACTTTTCGTTTTACGATTTCGAAAAAACAAAAACTGCTTTGAATAGTCTGCGAAAAAGTGACCCACTTCCAAAAACTCTTTATTTGAAAATTTAATCTGAAATAGCTAGTTTTTTTGTTAATCCGATGTAATACAAATTGTGTATAAAAATTCCTTACTTTTCCTGCGAATTTAACAAAATAAAATCGTTATTTTAAATTGCCTTTATGATTAGAATACCTAATACGTATGAGTATGTAAGTTTTTATTGATTATTATTATTATTATTTCAAGTACAGACAATGTTGAAATAGCAATAGCATGGTAATGAAATAATTTGGTTAAAAAAAATCACAACATTCTAAAAAGTTAGAGCTGCCTAGACAGAAAATCTGTGGCAGTATAGGTCGACAAAATATTTCCATTTTAGCATGTTGGCACCAAAACAACAATACTAGGTTCCGTAGGTAGGTATTTATGCCCTTTCATTAAAAAATCTTTGCTTATGTTGGTTTTCTGTTTTGTTGAATTTTTCAAAATAATTCATTTACGGAACAAATGTAGCAATATGAAAACACAGATTCCAAAACTGGAGCCCTTGTTATTCAAAAAAGAAATTGTATTATTTTTTTTGCTAAATTTTGGTAGTTTTTGGCATTTACCTGATTTATATGGGAATAAATTCATCTTTTTTGCTGGACCCGAAATGCCGAGATGTGCATCAGTCAGACTCGACTTTTAAACGTTGAGTCAAAAGGTGTGAAAGATTTATAGAAATGCTAAAATTCCTTCATCCCGCCAGCATCTGCCGTGTGACAAACCGAGCGATAAATCGTTTTTAAAACTCGTTTAAACTACTCTTGAATAGAAAACTAGTCAATTGTCCACGTATTATACCTGAAACTTTTGTAACTTATGAAGTGACTGTTCACTTGTATACACACCTCCCTACTCGAGAAATGTTTACAAGCGAGCTTTGGCCTTATAAAATTTATGTTTGTGAATGAATGAGACATCCAAGCAGCATAATAGACCGAACTACCGTGGATCACTCTATCAGAAAATGTGTGACCATCCAAGCAAATAATTTCAGGAATGCCACCGCACAAAAACACAATCAAGCCATCGGCCCCGATATTAATTTCTTTTAATAATCCGCGATTTATAGCGACTTTAATCAGCCCGGCAACGGTTCTGCGGTTAAAGCAAATCTTCTTTTCTTACAAGTGTAATATTCCATCATGTTCTGGTTGTAACGGTAGGCCGTGGTGAGATCCATGGCCGCCCCCGACGTTCGCAAAGACAGAAGAGATGCTGCAAGACTTGTTGTATCCAGTTTGAAGGCTCACTGTTTTTGCACGCACTCCCTATACAAGCACTCAACTAATTTTTAATTTTACAAAAGCACATCGGCCGCATGCGGGCCCTACATTGCAAAAACCCACATCTACATGACGAAAAATGGCAGTTTTTTTCAAAATTCGACTAGATTAGAGGCGTCGGGAGCCGTCGGGACGCTGCTAGACGCTGAAGCCGGACGCGAGCGCGTTGTAAACAGGACTAGTGAGTCAGATAAGCGGGTCCTGTCAGTCTGGAGGCGGAGCCAGGATTGTCACAGCGGTTGGAAAGCTAACTTGGATGTGATAGAATCGCAGATACCTATAGGGTAGTCGCCTCGAAAGGTGCCAGTTGGGGGCTTTCACAGGGTGGATATAATCTAACACCCCATCTTCGCACCGACATGATGAATATGACGAGTGATTTTTCATGATCCAGGTGTTTACAAGGGACCATTGCAAACGGCATGCAAAAAGCAAAGTCACTGGACCACAAAAAACACTATTTAACTTTCTACCCTTTGAAGCGGAGATTTGGCTTGATTTGCCCTCTTCTATCATCAAATTTTATTTTTTATTTTATTTTTCACTTATTTTTATTTTTTTTATTATCTTTCGATGCGTACTATTTTCAGAAAAAGTTTTTTTATTTTTATTTGTTTTTTTAACAATTTTTGAACTGTTTACTACATGTGTTATGTGTTCTTCTTTTAATAATCGTCACTTTATGTACATTTATCGTCAAGGTTAAAAATTTTCTCGGCGTGCGTTATTTGTGAATTTTATTTTATATTAATTATACTTCGATACGTAGGTACTATTTTCAAAAAAAGTTTTTATTTTGTTTTGTTTTTTTTTAATAATTTTTAAACTAGTAACTACATGTACTTTCTTTTTTTAGTAATCGTCACTTTTTTTTTGATGAACAGATTCAGAGTAACTCATGCATTTTTAGATGATGTTTTCTGTTACTTTTCAATACTCAATCCTTTTTTCTCTCAAATGTAGCAAAAATCGTACACTTAGCGCCAAAGCGGTTGAAGCAGCTTTGCGAGCTTTCGCCCGTGTGCCGCTTTCTGGAGGCGCTGCTCCGGACTCGGAACAGTAGATTTTTCCGGCATTGCTCGGCTAACCTAATCTGAGGTCTACATTAGGGTCGGTCGGACGCATTAAGGGTGAAATGAAGGCGCCTGCGTCCAGCGGCCCACCCCTCACCCATCATTGGTAGAACGAAAGCTCACAAGAGACGCCTGCGCTGCGGCGTGGATTTAATTTTAGTCAAGTTTGTTCTGATGTCTGGTCTCACTCGGGTAAAAGCCGTCGGAACGATGGTGCGTCGATTATTAAAAGAGGAAACGCGCTGAAACTATCGAGAGCTTTTGCGAGCTTTCGTTCACAACACTGATATTTTTTAAGCTTGAATCCTGGGTGTGGGTCACAAGGGTGGCGCGCTTGGGACAGGATAAACACATTTTACGGTTGTTAAATTTTTGCCCAAACCGGAAAACTGCAAATGTGGGGTCTGGTTATGATTTAAAAAAATACGAACAAAGTGTACAAGAATAGAACACAAGTTTTTCTTTCCAATAAAGTTAAAGTCAAATATTTTGAAAATGTCTATCGCTTGTTTTTACGAATCAAAGTAATAAAAGAGATAGATTTTGCTGGTTATTTTTTTTTGGAAAATTTGGGTGCGCGCCGGCGGTGTTGGGCGCAAATCCAATTGCATGCGCCCTTTGCATACAAGCCCCTAATAAGCCGAAGTGCAAACGCGCCAGAACTGCGTGAATATTTAACCACCTGAAAGCTAAATCCGCACAGGCTTGCGGTATTTCAGATTATACATGCATACATTACATAAAGTGAGTCTTGCTTTGATCTCCACAAAGGATAAAATAACATCACGCTAGGGATAGCGATCCTTTTATTAGGGGCTGCTGTATGCAGCACGAACCGAATTTGCTAGTGACAAAAACCCGGACTTTTTCCCCGGAAGACACCTCTAATCAGAAGCCGGTGATAAATAACCATTTTTCGTCATAAATCACTACACGCGATTAACACACATAATTAATCACTTTCAATCTCAAGCCACTTGTCACATTTTAACACCTCTGCAAGAAATGAGCTATAAAACTGACCATGAATCGGATAATCTTCATGAATGATTGACTCGGCCCCTCCCATGAATGAAGGGTTTCGCTCAATGAAAAAATCTTGATACTACTCCAAGAGCCAGGATCGGGTTTCACGGAAATGTGTTTACACAAATATCGGGTTTAAGGCAATTTTATTAATCGATTGGGACGAGACAAAAAGACAAAATTCAATTCAAATTCGCGTATAATGTAAAAAATTATCAAATGGGGTGTTTTCCGCTTAAAAGTGCCGAAACGGTAACGGTGTCGGGTTGTTGAAGGTGCGTGGACTTATGGCCCGCGGAGGACTCCCAAGGTAACTCAAAACCAGGAGTGAAATTGATAGCTGAAGTATCGAATAATGGGAACTGGCCGCCGGTTGTAACACAAATTTCTTGTGATTTTTCCCATTATTTCGAGGGAAGTTGGAGAAAACGTAGAAATTTCGTGGTTACGGTCAATGCTAAATAAAATAATCGAAATCCCTAGGAAAACGCTTGATGTTTCGGCGGGCGTCTAGTCCAGGTTTACTCCCCGATCAATATAAAACAGCTTTTGACATTTTATTAAAGGGCAGCTTTTAAATTACGTCTGAATTCCACTCGGAGCATAACAATACATTTTATTATAGCCCCACTAAAGCGTATTTTCCGTGTAGCGATTTAAAAAAGTTTGTTTAGTTGTAGCCAATGCACTTTTGGTAATTTCCTTTAAAAAAGACGAAAAAAACTTCAAAATGACGACGATAAATCTGCTTGAAAAATGATACTAATTTATTTGGCAATTCCAGAGAAAACCCCCACTTCGAGCCACCCTCAAGCATCTGCATTAAGGACTCCTATTTTATATACAGCTTAAAGTCGCTAAAGTTACTTTGTAAAAGGGAAAGTCGACGCGAATACACAATTTATTACCGACTGAATTTACGAGCTTCAAACTGGCAATTACCCGATCGATTAAAATATTAAAAATCAACAAATAAACCAGTCCTAATATTGTTGCAATCAGTTAATGTACTTTTCTTGAATGAATTATTTAGTTATGGCGACAACATGTGTCACTCAACCGGACGATTCCGGTTATTTCAGAGGGTGTTCAGTTCGCTTTACCCGACGTTTTTGTGGCTGTGCATAATAAATGTCTCTTTTTGTATCAATTACCAAGTGATGGAAGTTATTTGTTTGGTGTGTGGTAAAAATGAACGAATTAATAATCATTAGACGGTATAGAGCCGGCGACAGCCGGGCTTGTCCTGTATGCAAATAGGGCGGGTCAGGATTAGAATGGTGTGCAGCTAATTCCCGAAGGATTCAGAGTGATCACGGGACAAATTCACTTCAAAATGTCGACTGACAAACTCATTAATCACCACTATTCGCTGCACTGACTTTTCATTATGCAAACGTTGGTGTCTATTATTTTATCCAGTTAATGGAGACGTAACGACAAAAATACGAGATTAAGGTGATGAAAAGTCTGTCAATTTAAATTCATGAAATTATAATAACCGAGAGCTTTCATGCTGCGAGCTGTCGACTTGTAAAGGCTGATTTATAGGACCACGCAGACGTAAACGGAAGCACAAGCGTAAAAGTTTGAATGTCGAACCAATTAAATTGGAGTTTTCGTGTCGTGAGCTGTCTAATTTGTGGCGACCTGTGTCTCGTTAGCGCAACCGTACCTTCACCATTTTTTCAGTAATCGTTTAGATTTGTCCCTTTTCAGGGTTTCCGGTTAAGTGCCCCCAGAGCGGGGGCACAGCGTGTTAATTAATCAGTTCTAATTCTGCACGAGCTGAATCTGGTTGATAAATGCTGAAGGAAATGTTAATATTTTTCAGTATGGATGTGTGTGGTCTCCACGGTGCTTGGGTCGGGGCCCGACTGTGCCAAGAGCCAACGGCGTGTGACCCATACTCGCTCGTGCCCACTGAACAAATTTAACACTGCTGCCTTTGATTCTATGGATGTTTTACTGATTCATTGAGCTTTATTAGATGTCTGCTCGACACGAGACCGCTGACAACTCAGTTACCAGACTTTCCGACTTCTCCGAATCGTTTTTCGGAAAATACCCCCACCAGCATCGAGCTTTTTGCTTGCCAAGTTTCGCAGCTTGCGAATCGAAATGTGTACGTAGTTGGTAATTTATGAAGTCGAAAGCGCAAGAACTCTTTCAGATGTATGCCGACTGAAGTGACAATGTATTATGAAGTATATCACTTGTGAAATATAGAGCTTTACACATCTGTGAGCACGTTGGTTTTGCGGCAGTAAATTACGTTTTAGTGTTCGGTAGTTGTTAACACCGACTGCTGAAAAAATTCGCCTTGTTGGGCCTAACCCACGCATCAACTTATGCATTAAGTTTAATTTCCATGAGGAATAGGCGGCGGGCTACCCTCGCGAAGATAGGAAAATCTGCAGGATTCTCCGGAAAGAGATTGATATTGTAATCTGCTTAGTAAAAATTGCCTGCCCCGGAGTGTGTACATATTATCATACTATTACGACACGTCAGCGGATGATATATGGCGCAACTACCGACCAGTCGACCAGAAAAATAATGTGTTTAACGCCGTACATTCGGCTTTGCGCTTCTTTAATCGAACTTTCAGCGTTATACGTCATTGCCTGCGAAAATTGCGTTTGGCGCAAACGCTAATACGCGATGCTGTGGCCACTATGCTGCCAGTAAAGGCAAAAAATCATTAATTAATTGATTTGCGTTTCCAGAACTCCAAGTGAAGAAAATGTGCAAAAATAATAGTAAAATTACAAATTAGTAGAGAGTAAGAACAGTATTTTTAATTTTTATTTTAAGCCGAATAGCACTAGGAAAGACATAACTATTCGCATATCAAAGAAAGAGATGTAAAAAAAATCTAGTAAAAATTACAAATAATTAGTAGACAGATTAGTAGACAGTATTTTGTTAAGTACCTAATAAATTATAAAGTTATAGAGTAGGTAGGTAGGTCTAATTTGACTTAAAAACTTTTTTTTGAAAAGGAAAGCTTAGTCAATAAGCTCAACACTCATATTCGACAAAAAAGAATAAAAAGCCCTTTCAATTTTATAATTTTTTTTATGTTTAGACATACAATCATTATGTTTGTGATTATTAAATGTATTTTTTCAACAGAAGAAATTGTACATCAAAAATTAATCACACCAGAAATTTATATTTGTAAAATAATTTTTAATTAAATACAAAAACTACCAAGCTAATTAAAATAATTGATTTTTTTATTCAGGCTTTTAACATCATCTCGTTAGACAGTAATTTTTTTTAAGCAATTGTGATATAAAAATTTAAGTATTCAGCGAAAAAATAAGAAATGAAAATTTTTACTTGCCCGTAAAGGCAAAAAAATCATTAATTAATTGATTTGCGTTTCCAGAACTCCAATTGAAGGAGATGTGCAAAAACAATTGTAAAATTACAAATTAGTAGAGAGTAAGAACAGTATTTTGGTTATAATCCGAATAGCACTAGACAAGACATAACTATTCGTATATCAAAAAAGGAGATGTATAAAAATCTAGTAAAAATTACGAATAATTAGTAGACAGATTAGTAGATAGTATTTTGTTAAATACCCAATCAATTATAAAGTTATAGAGTAGGAGGTAGGTATAATTTGACACAAAAACTTTTTTTTGAAAAGAAATCCTTAGTTAATAAGCTCTGTACCATTTAAAGAGATGATATGCTTTTTTTTAAAATGCCAACACTCTTATTCGACAAAAAAAGAATAAAAAGCCCTTTCAATTTTTTATTTTTTTTATGTTTAGACATACAATCATTATGTTTGTGATTATTAAATGTATTTTTTTCAACAGAAAAAATTGTACATTAAAAATTAATCACATCAGAAATTTCCATTTGTAAAATAATTTTTAATTAAATACAAAAACTACCAAGCTGATTAAAATAATTGATTTTTTTATTCAGACTTTTAACATTATCGCGTTAGACAGTAATTTCGTTTAATAAAATTTAAATATTCAGCGAAAAAAAACAAATATCAGATTTTTACCCTTTGGTTATTGAATTGTATTTAAATCAGAATTATGGGTTCAGCAGATAATTTCACTAGTCGAAAGTGACATTACTCTTCGAACGTCAATTGCAGACATTTAGCGGCAATTGTTTGCAAATGGTGCCCACACTGAACCTAGTTTACTCGATAGAAGTAACAATTTGTTGGCATAAATTTGCAAACGCACTTTTGAGCCCCGATTTGATCTGAAAAATGCTCAACGAGTGCCTGAAAATAATTTTATTACAACATTTAGCACGTTTTAGTCGTCGTTTGTAGGTCCGGTAATAAAATATTAACGATTGAGGAGAAAAAGTGTATATTTTGCAATGGTATTTTGGGATCGGAGCATTTTCAGTCTACGTTTGGCTGAATGTAGTCCGAATGCTCTAGACGAGTGGCGTCCCCTGGCGGTGTCTCCCCGAACTACCGACCGTGAAATATGATCGCATCTCCCGGTCTCTTCCACGAAAATGAATCGGTTATTTATTTTACATCGCTCGGTGTTTTATTTAAAAAAATCAAATACCTCATCTTGTAACCCCGCCTTAATCATAATTAGATTTTCCAAAAAAGCGCAATTGATTAATTCAGAGTCGGTTGTTATTAACGGCGCAATTTATTCCGGATTGATTTTGATATTAATTAATGCAAGTTGGCTAATGATCTGCCACAGCAGTATGCAAATTTTCGTCGGGGCTGACATAGTGGCTCGATTTGAAAAAGGCTTATCTTTGCCACACTTTGCTTAACAACTGGTGTGCATAATGATTATTAGCTTAAGTCTAATTGCCGTAAGTCAGGCCACACTGAAAACGACTTAAGTAATTGTGTGACATTTGGACTTTCTCCCAGTCACACTGAAAATTGGCCGATTTGGAAACTGATTTATTACACAAGAGCGGGAAAAAAGTTGAATTTTCCCCTTTTCGTGAACTGTTACCGGACTTTTAATCGATTTGCGCCGTGAAGAAGTGTTATATAATGGGACCTTGGTCGATTTTGTAAAGAATTCAATCGGGTTTTTTCCTGGTTATGACATTCACATTTCGGTGGCATTGTCTCTGTCAAAATATTTACCCGCAAGTTCGCACGTTACAATGGGCAAAATTCAGTGTCAGGGTTGTTTGGAATTAATGTTGCGATGAAGAAATGAGGTATTTAGTAGCAATAACTTAAGAAATTTCGAATTTTCTGCACAGCGGGAGTCGGACATAATCGTGGGAAGCGGCTTCTTAAAGCTTAATAAATGACAGAATTTTTACATTGGCCATTTTGTGTCGGTACAAGTCCTTAAGCACCTGCTTTGCGTAAGTGCCAATTAACGTAAATTGAAATGCAGAAAAACAGTTGCGCATTGTTTTAAGATTCCGATGTACGCGTCTCGATAGAAAGTATTCTGTGGCGAGGAAAAAAATTCCAACATTGCGGAAACACAATGATTATAATAAAATTTTCAGCAATATTCGTAAAAGCGTAAAGTTATATAAATGCATTATTTCAATTAAAAATTAACTAGGTGAGTTTTTATATGTAGTTTAGTTCATAATTTTAGTTTCTCTTTTTGTGGATTATTTATAAGCGAGAATTTTCTCTTCACACTTTCCTTACGATTATAATTGCTTGCTTTACCGGATAAATCATAAATATTAGAGCAATTAATTTGATGTGGCCTCGATAAGGTGACAGCTAGGCTTATCGCGGACTCATCACACCGGCAGAAAAGTGCTGGAAAATCGGGCAAACTGGTTTGGTCAATGTCGCCGTAATCGCCCGGCAAATGGCCCATAAAAGTTATTTTTACAAGGCATAAACCGACAACAACCATGTTTCCCCATATTAATTAATTATAAAAAAATTAAACATGTCGTACTCAGTTGTCCTGCTGCTCCGAGGTTAAAAAGCTCCGCTTGGAGAAGAGCTTCCCACCTTTTGCACGCTTCTTGTATTAAATTTCGTTTACATCTTCGCAAATATCAATTAAGTGTAAGTTATAGTGCGAGATCGCCTAAGTGGGAACGCTATTATTCTTATTATCCAGCTCTTCTGAATAACCTGTGGCATGTGTCTAGTGTAACAAGTGACTATGGAGCAGTTAGGTGGAGGCACAGCAACGTGTTCACTTTCTCGCGATTAGTATGACCCATGACCCCTGTTTTAACGCCCTCATAGCGCCTGAATCTGACACGCGATCACCAACATTTCAGACCGGCTTTATTCGTTTACACTTACCTCTCTGATCGCACTTTTCGATTACAGTATTCTAAGGAAATGTTCTAATACAACCCAGATTTAGATAGTTTGAGCGTCATATTGCACGATTTTATTCCAGCTCCGGCCAACTGAGATAAGAATTTTTGTTAAATAACGCATTAACCTAATTTCTCCCAGCTTCCTGCTCGATTTTTCCGCATCCATCATTTCAAAATTTACGATGTTAGTAAAACGCGTAATTAATTAATCGCTTGTTTTTAATTAATTAACTAATTAAATTGTAATAGCATACCTTGGAACCACCGTGCGCAAAGATTTGTTTAGAAAAATTAAAATTACCCACTTCCTCGCCCATCCATTCATGGTAAAATATTGGTCGTAAATCCACTTACCTGGAACAGAAAACAAGCAGTGAGAAAATCGTGTTTTGGCAAAAATAAAAGTGTGCAAAAAATTGTTTGTCCTTGGGGCCAAGGTGTCACCACAATTTTTTCCCCAAATTGGTAAATTTTAATTGCAATCGACCCTGAACAGTCACATTGTGGTAAAGCGAGTAAATTAATAAATGGTGAAATAAATCGTTATTTCCTTTAAATTTTTCCCATTCTAGACCACCGCGGCACGTAATTGAATTTAATTCGTTGTGTCCAATGAAAATAAATGTAATAAGCTGATTCCAGTCCGATATGACAGAATTTATGTGGGGCTAATTTCAGATAATTCTTCTCAAGCTACTTAATACAGTTGGAGCGTGTGTTATAAATCGCCTTATAGATCATGCATAATTCGATCTATTAACTATATAATTTCGTTATAATTTACAGTAAACCAGAAGCGCTCGGGCCGATTTTTGCCAAGGATATAAAATAATGCAAATGAGACTATTACATAAATTACGCGCTGCAACAATGTCAGGTTACTTCCTTTCTTACTTGAAATTTTATAATTATTGATTATTTATTGCAGGTCGTACTTATTTATTGCCATTATTGCAAAAAAAGGACGACGTAATATTAATCAAAGGTGTAATTTGACATGAAATATCGCTAAACTTGCGACAATTCATATGAAGACATTTACCTTTTGAACACTGTAATAATCACAACGTGTTTGGAATTGCAAATTCAACGCCCACCGGAGGAACATGGCGTCTTCATATCTTTACGTGTTGACTGGGAAATAAAAGTCAAAGAGAGGAAGACACCGATCAGACAATAAGATAAACGGCGCTGTAAATTTATCACACGCGAGGAAATAAAAATAATTAGCGGGGCGCTAAAGCTCAAAGCTCGCTAACCCAATTCTTTGTCCTCACGAATCCGATAGCGCATATCTGGTTGCACTCTCTCGCAAATAATACGCAAAAATGAGGTGTTATTTCATATCATCAATGCACCTGGTAGTGAAGGGCAAGCTATGGTCAACAGCCTTTATTGCACTGTTAGCGTTTAATGACGATTTATTGGAAGTGGTAAATGTCACGAGCTTATTCGGTATGATAATTAAGGAGAAGACGTGTTCACAGATGTAAATATCAGTTATCGCACAAACTGGTGAAATATTATGCAAGGATCATTAGGCGTTTTGACTCCTACGCGCGTAAATCAAAGATTTTTTCCCGCGTTTGAAAATCTTGATTTTTGGATTGGATATGTTACACTTTTTATGCTATAATTCGGAAGTTTTTGTGGCGACTGGTTGGAAAAATTGACAAAAGGTTCCGTTGTTGAGAGAAAGTTGAGTTGTCGATGTTAATTTAAACAAACCACAGCCACGGAATGGCAAGTAATGATAGTTTTATTCATATAATTTCCAGTAAATAAACATTCTAGCCATTAGAAATTCTACTCCATGCCATATAGAGCGACTGCAACAGCACATGTAATGTTTGCCACCGCTCAACTGCGTGCATTCAATACAGTTTTATTGTTATGTTTGTGACGATTGACAATGTTTAAGATAAATCGCGAATTTAGATATGTTTCAATTGGACAATCTACCTTTATTGTGTTCTTGTCCGCCTTCCAGCTGAATAATTGGATTGTCATTACGCGGACTGGCCCACTTTCAGCGCACGAATTCATTCGATATGCCATTACCGAATCTTCAGCAACGTTAGAACGACGCTTTTTCAACCGTTTCCTGGTATCGCATTTGACCAAGCGCCATAATTTGAATTCTACGTTCTGACTAATAATAGTGTTATTATTCGAGCCGTCACAACACCGTGGAATCGCTATTGTGGCGGCCTTTCTAATAAAGATATTAAAAAACGGCTTCCAGCCTCACAGCGAATACTTCGGCGCATATCTCGGAGATATTTAAAAATATACAGGATGTTCTACTTGCAGCCACATGCCTGGCATACAATGCGAGGCCTTCACCGGACTCACGATTCCCACAAAAAATAACAAAGTTATAGGAACCTAAATGTTTTCAAGAGAAAGTTTAGATCTGATCAGAATTCAATCTAGACAAGAATAGATGTCGAAAAATGGTATTCTTTGTACACCATTACATTTTTATTATGATTACCCCAAACCCCAAGGACCCTTCAGACAGGGCTGCAGTTTTTCAGACGAAACGATCGGTATCGTAAATATTTTAGGGTCACCCTTGTGAAAACATCTTATTGTGAGGGTTGCCATTATCTGTTGTAAAACTTTATGGTGTACAAAGAAATGTGGAAAGGCAAAGTACGTGGAATCCGGAGTGTACTATTTTGCGTTTTTCTTGAAGAGGTGTAAAGGAAGCGTAATCGGTGGATAAATAAATACTGCCAAGGCAAATAAAATTACAGAGAATGTCAGGCCGACACTTTCCATTTCCTTAGTTAGCACGTCTTCGGACGGCTTTATTATTTACGGAATAGTCCGTTTGGAATTCATCCGGGATAAGGCGGAACCGGTCTTGTGGAATAACAGATGTCATCTCAGCAGCTAGATTTTTGTCAGCGCAGGAGTTCAGTTCTAATGCTTTGACTGTTTTCACACATTGTAATGTCAGCGCTAATGTAGGCATCTATCTTATCCCTTGGACGCAAATGTATGAAAACACGTGATCGAGGCGGTTGTAGCAGAGGCGTACCTCGTATCTAAATTTAAAATTTCCGCAAGTCAGTGACAATTCCGAGTGTTTATAGAGACATTACTTTCGATGAGTCGGTGAAAATTTCGTTTTCTTTGTGTTCACTTACACTTTTGTGTAGGTGTTATATAAACAACCTACATTTCAGAATCTGACAAGAGTGAGATAAGACCGGTCTATTGTTTATGTGAGAACTAAAATATAAGGTTAAGGTGAGGTTGTGTATAAATTAAAGACAGCAAAAGCAAAAGTAATTTCTCACGATAATGGGAAAATACAGGGCCCATTGTTCGCACTTGGAAGTCTTAACCACTTAGTGCCAACTAAACAATTAAGCCAATCCGCCGCCGCATTCGAATGTTTCTACATTTGCGACGTATAAATTAGCAAAAACAAACGATTTCCCGATAACTCAATGGCTGGAATTTATGCAGTAATAGATCGAAATGCAAATCAGAACACGAAACAGGTACAAATCGTGATAACCCGCTGCAGGCCTGCCGTCGAAGATGCGCGTGATAAGCAAATTGTTTCCGACCGATCGGCCCGCTGTTCCGTCTTCCGCCGGCCTCCCATACGCGCCGCAAGCTGTAGGTAAATCATTTCGGAATGCCCGACTTGTGAAATATTTAATAACACCTGAAAAGTGTGTGAGGCTGGAATGAAGAAAAAGCAGGGACGCAATTAAAATGTTATCAACGATCATCTGATCGCCACAGGGCGCGAACAAAACGCACATAAAAGAGCCATTAGTCTTTCTGATACCGTTGTTACCTTTTACTTAGCGCCGTTACAAATTTCTAATGCACATGTGTTGTTTACTTTTTTCACTGAAAACAACATAATAAAAATGAGGAGACTATTAATTATCATATGTGTACTGAACTCGTTAAATTGCCACTGTCTATAATTTGTTATGTGCATTGACAGACCGGCACGCAAACGTTCGAACTATACACGGATAATAATGCCTGTTCGAGTGCTTTATTAAATTAATACCGCTCCTAACCGACTTCCTAGAGACATCCCCAGCTGGGCGGTAGGAAGTGACGCTCTTAGTTAATATTCAAATTGCTCCACTCTTCGGAATGGGCTACAAAACAACAATAGCAATTAAATGCCATTTACTCAACGTTACACACGTGGCGAGGGTCAAAGAATGCTAAATGAATTCCGAAATTTTTGCCCAACGATTCGTTTCCGATAAAGGAACTCTCACACCAACTTCATTCGCCAACTCCACAAGCTATTATTAAAAGCCGCTAAGTCTTTTATTACTTACGCCGCAAGTGGATTTTATCTACGTCAAGAAAAACATCTGGATGACAATACCCTCTACCATGTTTCGCGGGCTAATTAATAATGTGAAAGAAAAAAAAACACAATACCTCAGTAAAAATGCTCAAAAAACGTAGTAAAAGATCTTTTTTTTTACAAAGAATAGATTTTCTGTTGAGCTATATTGTGGCAACGTTTCTTTGTACACCATAAAGTTTTACAACAGATAATGGTGTTTAAGATAAGCAACCCTCACAATAAGATGTTTTGACAAGTGTGACCAGGAAATATTTACGATTTACATTACACAATAAATCACACAATAAGCTTGCCTGAGTGATTAGCTTGAAGGGTCCTTGCGGTTTGGGGTAATCATAATAAAAGTTTAATGGTGTACAAAGAATATTTGACTTATTTGAATAAAACTTTTTTCCTACAGAGAAGCACTTATAGAGAATAGAAATCTTAGTTATACCACAAAAGCAAAATATTTGTTCAAAAAATAAATAAAAAAATTGAATACAAACAACAAAATATATAGATAAGTCTTATAACACTAATAAGAGATTCCATCACTTAATCAGTCAGTGGATTAAAGTGTGAGCTTTTATCACTAGCGAGTACAGAAGTCAATTTTTTTTATCTGTTTACGATATTTTCAGTACAAAACTTAAATAAGCACAAACACAATTCATCAAGAAAAAAAACTTAAAATTTTTGATAAGACCCCAAAATAAGGAATTATAGTTGGAAATGTTCGTCCACTGCACCTAAAATAGCAATTTTTGAAAATTTCATTCTGGAGGTATGTTGTAAACGAGTGGTAGCATTAGTTTAATCGGTACAAGAGTTGTGTGCGTAGTTTATTTGCTGCAGTTGCCAATTAGCCCACACGACCTTTACCCATCAACAGCCTTTTTCCGGTGAGACATTCCATCGCTGCGTCATTAGCGAACAATTAAAAATTTCTCATAGAAAATCGTTTTCGAATCAGAAGCTTATAAAACAATAAAAGCCAGAATTTGAATAATGAAGTAAGCAGCAAACAGTAATTTAAGTGTTTCTGACAAGATCTAACCTTTCCTTTGGTTACCTTCCCAGCGCTTGAATGGGCTACGCAGGTGACTATTAAAATTCTTAATTACATCCTATGGTGTTGATCCTTGAAAAACCACAAAGTTTATTTATTCTCGTCGCGCTACCGTTAAGAAAAGCCTACACGATGCGAACAAATCGCTTTTACTAAATATAGAGCGAATTAAATCGAAGCCGTTAATTAGTGAAAATATTCGAGAAATGCAAGTTCGGTGTTGCGAGTGTTTCTCGATAGATAAAAAGCCTGTCGACGGCATATGGCATGCTTGAAGTGTTTTCAATTACCTAAATATCGGCTGAAGGAAGCACAAATTTATCGAGAGAGGCGTGAAGTGTGCTCTAGAGGAAACGGACAGTTATTTGGTATAGAATCGAGAGAAATCGTTATCGATTTTTGTCGATCGCATGTCGTGACCATTGTGCGTTAGTCGGATTTTCCAATAACTTAGAAGAAATTGGCACTCGGGTTCTAATTACGCTTATTTAAATAGACAGATTGCCCGTAAATTAAATTTAACGCATTTGGAGCACAATCGACCGTTAAGGAAATGGCGCTCGATCGATAATTGATTAATTGGCCCGTTATCTCAGCCGGATGTCCATGGGAGGCTCAAGACGGCCGAAATCAACGTAATGCACGCGCGAGTCGTCAATAGGCCGCAAATCGGGCCGACGAGCCGCTCCGGTAATTAACCAATTTTCGCTTCCTGCCGACAATACAAAATATCCGACGCAATTAAACGTCTGCTCTCATACCTCATCAGATATCCCTTAATTATAATAACATCTACTGTCTACATAAAATAATAAAATGCTTGGAGACGGCCTGGGAACCCGAGTTCCCCTTATCTGCAGGAATACCACATTAATTTTTTATTCGTTTCGACTTCCACCGCCACCCATGATTTAAGGTGGCGTTTTTGTTCAGTAAGGCAGTGTAATACGGATTGTCCCACGAGGTAACAATGGACGTTCTTCCCATCATTACACTTGATCTGCATGTACATCCGCTCACAGCACTCTCAATTTTCAATGTCAACTTGACAAGCGCAAACGACAATTGAACAACTATTGTGGATTTTACAATTAACTGTACCGGGAACCGATCATCTGGGAAAGGTATTGACCTCCAAAGCGCGGATGTAGGCACAGTGGCAAAAATTACAAACGTTTGTACACAGAACAGCACCCAAAATGGAACTGTTTGCACACAGTGCAACGGAGATCCCGCGAAAAACTCTTGCTCTCAGAAGAAACAAAGACTAGCAGATTGTGGGAAAATGACACCTACATAGTTTAAATTTATATAATCATACACCTTCTTCAAAATTCTTTGAATTTATCTCTTCAAAATTTCTATTTCTATTCTCAAAAGCTCACATTTTGAGGATTTTTGTCGCGCTCAGTTGAGATTGTGACTCAAATTTTTGTCCTAATGTAATCCAGGACACCTGTAAAAGTGGCATTAACTATTTTTGCTCCAAAAATTAATAAGTCAAAAAAGTTCAAGTTTTGGGGAAAGGACTATTTCAGTCGCTTTCGAGTTCATGTCCTTAAGGATTCAACAATGACATAATAAGAGTACTGAAAAGTATTACTACTTTTCCAAAACCAATTATTTAGTAGGTAAGTAATCAAAACCGGAGCAAAATTTCAAATAGTTTTTTTTAGAGTTGTGAAAACATCTCTTTCTAGTCGGCATCAGTAACTTAAAACATTTCAAAAATATTCGAATGAAGATTTTAAAGATATTAATTTTTGTGAAGAACAGATTTAACTCGTTAAATGGGCTTCCAGCAAGAGCAGCTTAGTGCTGGTATTTGTGATGTTCAATTAGATTGGCATGATAGTGCGGAAAAGTCTTGGAGTCGCTTCAAATCCCATCTAAATGCCATTAACTAATATCTCCAATTAATTTAACTATACGTAATAAAAATAAAACATAAGTGTCAAAATCTGATAAGATAAGGCGACACGAATAAATTCCCGGCAATTAAATTACCATAAACAGAGTATTTCATTGCTAAGTAAACCATATATCTTCTCTATCATTCGCTAATTAATTTGAATACGTAAATATTTTCGCGGTTTTACTACTATTTCTCGATTAGCTAGCCAGCAGCTGACGTTAAGCTGGATGATAAGGAAGCTCGTTGATTTGTTTCCAGTATTATGTTCCGAACTAATTAACTCCTTCAGGTAACGTTTCACAATTATAAAGTAACTTTAATTCGCGGCCATTTCGCGGACTTAAAGCTCATGACTCCGGGATTTACTTTCATTAGAGCTAAGCTTGATACACGAGTGTCTCGCGTCAACGAAACTGTTTATTTACCCGCGGTATAAATTACGTAATAATCCGCGCTGAACGCTCGGATTTTAAGCCCGGAGTTGCGCGCATGACACCGGACTTGGACAATGCTGATGCATTAGCATAGTCGGTTCACACGTAGACGCTGTCAAGGCCGTTCCCAGCGTCCATTGCTTAACGTCCCACGCCGGAACAATTGGAGGAATGTGAGCCAAAGCTCTGACCTTGACTTGACCCCAGCCGGCTTCGATTTCGGTTCGTTTTCTTGTCACACGTACTCCGGAAACGGGCAAACTCGATTTGCCGCCGCGTCCGGAATTTTCCGGGCACTGACCGGCTGTTGTTCTTCGACGAAAAAACCAACATGTGACAAGCTCGCGACGCTGATTTGTGCATTTACAATTAGCTGACCTCCTAATGGACGATTTATGAGGCTCCTGCTCTAATCAGAGGTTTTCCGAGTGGGATTGGCATTCCAAGCCCACCATTGACCTGTCAAAAACTAGGTACAAAAATGGTCTTTCCTCTTAATCCTTATATTTATACCATTTTGCAAAAGGGAGCAGATAAGGCGTGATATGTGATGTGGGCTCAAAGCGGTGACTTATTTCAAGTCGATAAAAATTGCAGCTATTAGTTTGCTCTCATGTAAAAAACAGTGCCGGTGTTTAACAATTTTTCGTGCCGGCGAGCGGAGAAATGCCAGATAGGCACGAGTTAATATAATTTACAAATTACTAGTCACCCAATATGATTGATAGCCAGGCATAATATTAGCGCATAATTTGGTCATCACGCTCAACACCCTTTGATGCTCCAAACTGGATCTTATGCGTTCGAGCTTAGAACACACAATGTGGATGGTTAGGACCAACATTACGAACGGTTTAATAGCCACCAAGATGATGGATGGCGCCCATAGCGCTACCATTCGATGTTTGTATTCAAAAGTGCCATTTTCGTGCCGTGGATGTTATTATGGTAATCCTGCAGGACCGCAGGAGCGGCACGATGGCTGCAGGGACATGCCGCAATTAACAACTTTATGAGAAATATCTGAGAAAGCCGCTTCCGCCAGCGAAAATTTCATATGCAACGATTCGATCGGTTCAGTTTATTGTTTTCAGTTTCATTCGCGCCCATTTACCACAATCTGCAGCAGGATCGGGCGCCCGGAGCTATCCTGGCGGCAAGGAGGCGAACTAACAATCTACTCCTACAGAGAGCGATCGTTAGGAAACCTTCTTATCGACTAACCTGATTTCAGTAGCCTGCGGCGGCTTTACTTGAAAAATTCAGCATGTAATTTTTCTATTGTCGCATTATTTTACACCTTTTATTAGAGACGAGAGCAAAATCACCGTTCAACTAGACTTTTTCACCGGAGAATAACAGCTCACGTACTCCATTGTACCAAAATGGGTTTATGCAAATTGGAGCTTTTTTGCTCAAAACAATTAACGCTAAGCTTTCAGTTACGCGTCAAGTCGTAGTGACACTTATTAATAATTAAATAATCATCAAAAGCAATTTGACTGGAGCTGATCAATAGATAATGGCTTGTTGGGTCGTAACTTATCGCAGCAATTTCCCAGGCTTGTTATTATCACAAATTTATTGATAAGCGTAATCCGATGCAATTATCGATAAATGCCTCTTTATATCCTTTGGATAATAACCACTTTTATTTGCTTTATGGCGACACTCTCGGACAGGTTACAAGAGTCACTCGCGGAGCTTTTTCAAGCTGGTTAAAACTTTTGAGTTAATTAACCGCGTTCTAGTTTGAATTTGTGTCTCACAATTGTGTTAAAAGGCGTTTAAGCTTTTAAAATGTTTATCTGAGCGCAATATGATCGTGACATCCTTCGAACAATTTGGAAAAACCTGCCGTAATTAAGCTGTGAGTTTTTGCTTCTGGAAAGTGGTCTATGAGGAACAATCGCAGTGATAAAGCTGAGTACAGGTAGCGACATCTTTATCAGGCTATCAATTACAAGCGGTCTGCGTCTCACGGGTGCCAACTGGTCGGTAATGAAGTCCCCATGTTAGCGGCTAGCTCTGGATATCAGGGTGCTCTTTAGATAACTCGCATGCAATCCGCTAATGGTTTTACCTGATTTTAGCTCCTGCTTTATTGATATTGACTCTAGTTATGGCATTTATATATGTCTCAAAGATACGCGCGGCCATATTTCCGTCCAGCGACTTAATTTCCTATATTTCAGCAGCAAACTGGACTGTCAGTTTGCGAATGGGTCTGTCAGTAACGTTTCAAAATTTTGGGCAGATGGTTGATTTGGGTATCTATGCCCACGGAACTTAATTTATCAAATCTAATTCCATTAGGTTCTGACGTGGACTCATTGTAGAGAATACCGAAAATCGCCACCCAATTAACACCGGAATTTATGACACAATAACAATTTTCGCTCAAGGTGTAATTCTTGCACTAAATTTTAATGTTTTGCTGCTTCACGTGATGCTTTATTGAAGCTGCTCGAGATAAATTGCCCGATAAGCACCATAATAAGCTTTTCTTACCAGTAAAGCGTTTTTCAACAAAGATTCGATTCTTAACCTGCGACCTTTGTGGTGCTATAGGCAACTGTGCTTAAGTAGCAATTGAATCCAAATTACACCGTTTGCAACCATACTGCCAAAGGACGTTGTCCCGATTCTCTCACAAAACTCAAAAAGAGCTTCAAGTCCATTCTCAGGTGTAAATTAAACCTGAATTTGTTTTTAAAGCATTGACTTGAAAAAAGTGTAAAATCTGGGATTAACCAAATACAATCGTCTGCATCTGGGCAAAAAATTGTAATTGAATTTATAAAATAACGCCGCGTCTACTGGTCCAAAGGTGAGGCTCGGGTATCATCAAGCTGTTGGTAAAATTGCTGATGTGTCGCATTAGTCACACGGTTTTTTATTTAGGACAGAAGTTAGGTGTCGATTTTCGTTGTCATATGTTGCTGGCTACAGCACCAATTCGACACGGAAAAATTCCAACTTCCAAACAACAGTGCTAATGGAAGTGTGCAATTAAGTGTATTGTTGCTGATCGCCATATGGGCACCACACGAAATCTGTCAAATTCTCTCTGAGCTTAATTCCACTGAAAAATTGACGTTTTGACTGTGGAACCGTTAGGACCCGTTCCACTGAAATCTCTTATTAAAACCAATCAGCACGTGCAGTGAAAGAAACACGAAAACGCTCAACATTATGCAATAATCACAATAATAACACAAGAATAACCACTCGAATCAAATTATGGAATTATCTTGTTAGCACGCAACATTTTTCGTACCCACCTTTCTAATCGACTAATAAATTGCGATCTCTTAATCGATTTGCTATTAATTTTGGGCTACTGGCCGTGTAATTAGCACCGTTGTTGGTTTACCAATACAAAAGCTGCAAAAAATTAATCATGCAACTGCTACTGTTTTCGTACGCCAATATTTTTCTTGCAGCGGTGACTCACTATAACCTTCACCAGCAATAAAATTGTTGTAATTTGAGTTACTTTTGTTGTTTAATTTGTGTTGCACAGTCCGCATTACGTCGACATGAATCCACAATAAAATATTTTTTTACAAAATTGTCACAATGTTTGTAATGCTGTTGACCCATATTCGGTTTTAATTGTTGTATCAAAATTTGACAATTTCGCAACGTGTCGCAAACAGAACTCATTTCATCACAGTTTTTTCGTGAAACCAAACAAAAAGCGAAAAATAAACAGGCACTTCGCAGAACTTGGAAGGTTAATAGATTTGTGGTAAATTAGAATCGCCTCACGATGACAATTTTAAAATTGGCGATTTTTTGGACGTCAAGGTGTGAGAACAGTTGAAAAATCACGCAATTAGTTCCGGAAAAAAGCGAGCTTTTGCCTTATTATCGCATTTGTACGCGCTTGATTACAACATATTGAGGCTAGATTAAGTCTGACATGTAGGTGACAAGGCGAGAATCGGGATCCATTTAAAACAAACAAAAAGACGAAATTAGAAATAGAAACTTGACGTGGATGGTTATGCGCTGACAGGACTTGGTCTTTTCAAACTGGAAACGATATTTTCCTTATACAGTGTCTTTTGTGCAGGTTCCAAGAAGCGAATTTTGACTGAGCCTAGCACCGCTAGGCTTCAGGATCTAGCACTTTTTTTTGAAATTTTGAGAAGGAAAGTTCAAAGCTCGGCAACAGAACTTTGTAGACTGGCCATTTTCCACCTAGCGTTTGATTAAAAACGAAATTTGTTAAAATTATTGCCGAAAGCTCAGATTGGGTTCGGGTTTGTGGGTGAGTGGCGAGCTTTGGCCAGGTGTGGAGTGCGTCCTTGTAAAAATGGGCCGAAGTATCCGGATGGCGTCCATTTGTCGTCCGTGTTTTAAGATAGTGTCTCCGACAGCCGGTTTGGCTCCGGTGAAATAAAAGTGGCAGTCATGGTTGTGAATAAAGTCAAGCACAACACAAGAGTCGGGCATATTCCGCAACATTAACATACTTTACGTTGCAACACGCATGCCAGAATAAGAGAACGTTCTTCGTGGTCCGTGTTGTAAAAATGAAGATCACGGTTAGGCCACGGCTAGTTGACGCTTGATTAGAATTGACGGGCTGTCATAACGAGCCTTTGATATTGTAATTACCTGACTACTACATTTACTCTTCTATTCTAAATTGGTCATGTGTGAATGGTAAAAAACCCATTGACAGGGGACTTGATGGATTTTCAAGAGCCGATTGTTGGCCGCTATTGTTTCATTAGCGCGAGCTTTTTAATATAATAATGGAGTGGCCGTTGTTTCTGTTGTAATTGACTGTATTTGATTTATACGCAACTGCAATAATCAACGCAAAGTTCAAGTTTATTACTGGTGATGAAATTAAATCGAGATGCGATCGCCATTTTCCAAATGCCAGGCCTTAATTACTCGCAAAAATCCGGCGAAAAACATTTAATTAGACCGACAAAAAATCGACAGTTGTTGATTTTACTTAAGTCTGTGTGCGTTATAATTACGCTCAAAAAACCTAATCGGCCTTAATTACAATATTATAGCTTGATTATAAGTCTGTTTTTCTACCGACTGACCCAATTCCGGGCACAGCGAGTGTCGAGTGATTGAGGGAAGCTTCAGCGCTTTCCAACTTTGGAGTAACTCGCGAGGTGTCGTACCGATGAACACAACTGATAGTGGCCGATGATAGATAAGGCCGATATATAACCTGCCGTTAGCGAATCGTGCTCTATCATTCATGTATGATCTTACTTCAATCAGTGTTTACAGCTGCACTGATGCACTTTTTGCCATCCGTGGACAGATTTGTGATATCTTGTTTCCTGTTTTTTCGGACCGTATCTCTATGATTATCTCGTTACTCGACTATCCTCGTATTAATTTAGAAGCTTTTTCTCGTGAAACCGCCGAGTTCCGCTCTTGTATCACTCTCTAGAGCCTCTTCCACAATATCAATATCCACCACAAAAGGACATAATCTTTCGGAATTTCGACATAAACACCTATCGTGGCGCAATCTCGCGTCTCCATATTTGCAGAGGTTACAAAGTTGAAGCTCGCAATATTTTATAAACTAGAGGAATCCATGTACAGTTCAGTGGTACTTAGCTAAAACACTCGGATCTACACCGGAGAAAATAATTAAACTGCCATAGAAGGAAGTCTAAATAACCAAAGCTGAAATTTCACGAAATTAACGCAAAAACTTGTCCAATAACTTTGTTTTAATTAAGGAATTAAAATTGTCAGGTACGTGCAATTAAAAAAAGCCAAAGGTTAACTGTATTAGAGTAAAAGTTGATCGTTTTAATTGTCCTTAACATTAAGAGCAAGTGACAACAGTTTATTAAACTATTTATTCCGTAACATCATAGAAAGTTGAAAATTTGGCCGGTCCATGGCCCAACATTTTCGTTACGCCACGCCCTACTAACGATAAATCAAAATATGAATGGACGGGAATTTTGGCCCAATTTTTATGGGAAATGTTTACCTTTTTTCGTGCCCTTGAAACAAATATTTTTGAAAACTCCTGGAGCTGCACCAAAATATTCCTTACACTTGCGTTTTGTTTGTTTGTTTACGAGTCTAAAATATTGAAAATCATGGTAATGATATAGCAAGATTTTGACCTTGCACAAATATCAAATTGATTCATTTCTGTGCAAAAAACGGACCTTAAAATTATATTTTTCATGCGAAATACGGATACGCATTGTTCTTTTCAGCGATTTTTTCCCCCGTGTATTGTATCATACAAACAGCTAAAAAATGGCAAATATCAAACAACCTTTCGGCGGTTCTGCCAATCATGCACTTAATTATGTTACAGTACGGTCATGATATAACTACTAGTTTGGTACAGATCAGCTTTTTGAGTGGCGTTCGGGCGCTCAAAGTGGTTTTTTCCAAAACGTAATGCTAAATTTATTGCACGACTTAACGACTTCATTCGCCGATAAGCTATTAATTTTGATAACTTAATAAACTGATTTCATTAAGAGACCTTTCACGTGGTACTAGAACAATTACGATCGGTGGTGGCCATGCATGTGTGTAAAAAGGCCAGTCGTACATTGTTGTGCAAAACGACACATAGAGTTAATAAATCAAAGACTGTAACGTGTCTCCCATACGATAAGTATCGCCAGGAATGATTTCTTTGCGCTGATTAGTTATTTGCCGTGATTGCAGTGTAGACAAATCGTACCGTATGAAGTGGAAGATAAAATCTCTGATTTTGCATTAATTAATTGGAAATATGGAACAGATCTGATTTGTATGCAGCGTGTACGTGTAGGTCATGCAGAATAAGTGAGGAGCGATCAGAGTGCTATAATCAAACCAAAAACAAACATAATCAATCTTTTTCGTCTAAACCGGCGGAAGTGGGCAATTGGTTTATTACTTTAATCACTGAATTGATTTTTAAGGAACGTGCGAGGATAATTCGAATGGGTTTCTCGCATCTCTCACATGCAAAAAGTTGTTTACAGTTGGTTTTAATCTGAAATCTGCGAGTTCTGTAATAATATGCGTGGTCCAATCACACCGTGCAGCTTTGATTCAGGCTGCGGTTATAATTAGAAGCCAGGTTGCACTTCCTCGATGCGTGGTTATTTGCTCAGTTTCGTCCTAGCATGAAATTTCATTTCGATTTTGTTGAGCGCAAGCAACGAACAATTATTGCCAAGGCAAAGGATAATTCATTTGATCGTCGTGGTACAATTCTTCATATAGCATACTTGCGATATGTAACCAATAATCATTTTGTCTGGATTGTAGTCGCACAATGGGGTAATGGTAGTTCTTGTCGAGATGACGGAATAATGAGCGGAGCTGGACGGCTCCGGTGCATGTGTATGCAACCATTGCATAAAAGGTAAATTGCAAATATGATGCTTTCTGCGCAAATTTATGATCAATGATTTGATCGTCGAGGTAGGTAAGTCAATAGATAAATTGAGATGTTACCATTTTTACATTTGGGGGATTTATGGCGAAATGATCCAAAATTACACGGTTACCGGGGACAATTTCCTCGTAAATCACCCGCTTGCGCTGACGCGGACTATAAACAATCGGGATATGTGCATGCGAGCCAATTAGCCCATGCAGCAACAATTGAAAAAAGACGTAATTAAATTACACACTTCGAATGTACGATAATTAATTTCATTATTACTTATCACAGCTCGAGTGCTAGAAAGATTCGGTTAATCATAGATCATAAGTGGACTTGTCTGAATTAGCTAACGTGTGATTATTAGTTACTTCCAGCCTGTAACAAGCAAAACTCTCAGCGGAATTTATGTACATTCACTTCTTGACGTGATCTATACTCGGCTTTTTCGCTTTTTGTGGCGAATTTTCATAAAGATGTCGAACACGATTTATGCCATTGCTACAATGCGTCTTTCAATTATTTCTGTCACATTTTTAATTTTTGTCCAATTAAAACAACCGGAGCTGAGACACGCTTCTTTATGGCGAGCATCTCAGCTAGATGCTTTGCCACGCCATTATTGTTACGATTATGTAAAATAGCATGTAAACAAGAAATTTAAACGTGCTACTTTACGGCGAAAAATGAGCCAATTTGGAGACCGACAAAAAAGTGCAATTGCTCGCAATTGCAGCGATAATGATTCGGCTTAGCGTCAATCAAGCTTTTGATCATTTTTCCCGACCAGTTCTTGGCTCACCTAATGACTGACACATTTCAATCAAACCATTTTTAATTGTTCTCAAAGGCAATTTATTAAATGTATGCAAATTACACAAAACCGAACTAATCGCACGGAGATTGAATAGATAAAACAATTATTAATTTAATGCGATAGCGTGGTCTAACGTTCACTGTCGTAAAATACATTCAACGAAGAGGAAAAATCGCTCCGCGGCTTTCACGTGGTGAAAGATCCGCGACGAAAATATTCAAAACGACCTCGGATATTCCGAATAGCATTGTTTCACGTCGTCAAAAATAAGCAAAAACGCGTAACGGATTTGTTTCCTTACGGTGTTACATGCGAGGCGTCTACCGAAGAATGAGGGCAGTTCTTCTAGATTCGTTATCTCGACACTGTGTACTACGAGCTGAGATAAGAAGTGCAGCCAGTTTTGCACAAATATGGCTTTTGCTGTTCCTTTATTTGCCCACAATAACTAGGCTTGCGCAAGCTTGTAATAAAAGTTATTGTAAAATTTATGAAGTTGTGCAAGATGCAAGGTTGATGGTTTCCCGAAGACGCCGGCTTGCGACACCAGTGGCGTAACTAGGGTCAAGACTGCAGGGCGTGCAACGGCAAAACTTTTTAATTAGTGTCCATCATCCTTCACTTTCAAGCATAAAAGCACAACACACTAATTTCATATCCACATGCAGATTTTTGAATTTCTGTGGAGTATCTGGGTTTGACAATTCCCTAGGGGAACAGAGCCTCTCCTGGCTGACCTGGAAATGCTCTCGCATTGTTATATGTCCCGCAGACATATCTACAAATCCTCCTTCGCGGTTACGTCACAATCTTGCATAAATCGTGTTTATTGTTGATCGAGAGGTGAGCTATTAATGAATCTCATTCGATCTGGCATTTTTTCGGTATCTGATCCAGTGCTTGAAGTTTATGGCGTCGAGTCCACCCACGGTCGCTGCAAGCCACAAGTTGCACAACCCCGTGACATTCAGATTTTCAGTCGCTTTAATTGATACCATAATTAATGTCACGCGCTGAAAAATCCCGCCGACTTTTACAGGGGAGTGATTAAGTCGTGTGGGTCCGGCGAATGATTGAGAGCTTGTTGGGTTTTTCTTCGCCGGATCGCCCTTCGGTGGTAGGCCTGAGCCTGAAATATATCCTTGCCGCATGTTAACGCATGTCTTTGGTCTTGTTAGGCGATTCTAGCAAATAGAAATAATATTATAGCTGCGCAGTTCTATAAAATACGCCGAGCAGGCTAGTTGGAAATTTACAGCACTGGCTAGGATAGCAGAGTGGACATGTGTAATAGCATTGCGGACAAGGTGTTTGCTTATAAATGTTGACATGCAAATTATTTACGAACCATTCGCGTCTTATTTGTTTTGTTTTAAAATCAACAAATTGATTTCTCAATTGAGCAGACCGGACTCCTTGCACGTTAACTGACGCCATTCGAGTCGATTAATTCCTTAAATTGCATCTCATTTTTGCCATACTCCTCAATTAAATTCTAATTGGTCGAAACGCTAATCGATACAAATACTTACAAAGCTATTCACTTAACTCGCGAGACGCGGACGCGATTTAATTAGGAAAATGTTCAGACTCATCGGGTTTAGTGAAAGCAAACTTGAACGCGAAGAATTTTCAGCTGGACTAATAATTACAATGTTACTTTGCAACGGTTATCCTTTTATAGGATTTTAATGGGCCTCTGTTCTATACACTTCACAGCCTCTATTAGTTTAATGGGGACTATTAAGAGGAACCACACAAAAGTGTTTGGAGAGGTGCAATTACTTTCCACACCGAGATCATGACTCAAATTAGGAGGAGGCGCTGCTGATGAAGAGTGAGCTTAGTGCTCACTCCAACAGTCTGCACAAAATTTCACACAACATTCTTTATTATCAAATATCGCTGAAAAAGGTTTAATTTTTGGTGGTGTTATTTTCCTTTTTACTAAAAAATGTAAGAGTCAAGCGTTTGAAAAAAAAATGGTTACGTTCAGCCTTTAGATTTTATAGCACAAGCCTGTAAAATGGTGCCTTTTATTTAATTGCCAATTCTAAATAAAACCTAACTTTACGATTTATGCCTGTATAAGGAATTTATTGTGTTTCACACTCTGAGATAAAGTTTTATGCTTTTCTTATATTTTCTTGTGATACGGATAAAACAACAAACACAGAAATAAAATTGTAATAAAAATAAAAACAAATTGTTATGTAAAAATATTGGAAAATTCTTAACGTTCATTCTAATTTCATTTTTATTAATCCTTTATTGCCAATTGTAATGTGTTTTGATTTTTATACAACCAGAACGTAAATAACAATCTCAAGATATACCACAAACCGTAACTAAAGAAGTTTTTAACGTCCTGACCTTATTTTCTTCCATCTAAAATCAATGTGCATAGTTATTTAGTTTTTGGAGGATTTTGTTGAAACGGTACTCTTATTCACATCCGTGGTCTCAGATTTGCCACAAATGCAAAAACTATCGCCAAAATTAAATTTAGAGCAGTAATAAATTCTTGTGTGAAATACAAGATACCAGGTGAATCTACTGAAGGTTTTTTTGTACCTCAAAAAGTAATCATCACACAAACGCAACTTTTTTTTTTTGAATAAAGATTTGGTGTCTTTAGGTAAATGGGGTAAATAGAGTGAGCTATTTAAAATAAAATATAATTTCAATCACTGCTCGGCAATCTACTGACAATAGCATAGCATGAAAGGATGCAAACAGATTGAAACAAAAATGATCCTACGAGTAGGTACAGATTATAATAAAAGTTTTCTTCTTATGCTTGAACAAAACAACTTTGTCTTAAATGATAGTAGTGAAAACGCTTATTGCCGTAGTGAAAACCGTTTTTCTGTATCTGCTCTCTAAATCAAGTTAATTCGATTTAAAGTTGAAATTATGACGTCATAACTACCTTTCGAGCATTTGGTCCAATATTAAAATCAAATGGTTTTTGATTTTTAAGTGACACTGATAACAGAGTTTATCAAAAATCAAAAAAGTTCATGACAAAATTTTGAACAGAAATTAGTCAAAAAGGTAGTTAATTTTTATTTTGTGGAAGATGTGTGAAAAATGTTCAAATATCTGTCCGGTTTTTGGTGATTGAGGCGTTTGTTACGTCACGATTTCTTCCTTTCAAAACGATTATCTCGTTTATTTCTCATCGCAGAAAATTTTGAAAAGAACCTACTGGTATAGAACGAACGATATTTTCAATTTCCGTTAAAACATAAAACAGGTACAATAAGTTGCCAATGCCTTTCAGTTCACCGCTGATCTATAGTATAGTATCCATGCTATATTTCTTGGACTTTGTTGAGGTCCAAAACTCGATGGAAAGCGTTCTGTTAGAACCAGCGCGTTTTAGTCGCAAATCGTCTGAAATTAGCACTTTATCATCCGTATCATAAGTGCACCAGCAGTTCATTTCTCGGCTGAGGTAGCAAAACAGAAACTGGCAAACCATCTTGACCTTTGGTAGCAATAATGTGGATTCCTCGGCATTATTACCTCCTCTAATAAGTAATAATCTGTATGGTGTCCAAGATCCCGTTTTTGACCTCAACATTGTCTAAGCCGCCCCGATCCTTCCTCGTTCACAATTTCCAGTCTAAATATAGTTGAGCCATAACTAGCTGCCAATTGAATTCCTGTAGATCGTGCAAAGAACTCGAATTGTAGGTGTAGAGTGCAGAAAAGCGTGTGCGTGATCAGCTGTGGCCAAGAGGCTAAGCGGCAGCGGGTCTACTGACCTGGGCCGTTACGGCCGACCCAGCCCTCCTCCTCTTATGCAACTGTTGCATTGTGTGTCAACATCCAGCACCTATCAATCAGCGCTGCACACGCGACAGAGGAGGAGCGACCCCAAATCCGCACGAAAGGACTCCTTCGAGCTCATGGACAGTGGCGTACGAGAGCCAGAGAGATAAGGCCCCAGGTCCTCCATTTTTTGATCAGTGATCAGAGAATAATTACTAGCATGATTTTTTTATACCATTGAGAGAAATCAAATTTCTCTCATAAGAGAGATAAAGCTGTCAGTTCTACTCACAAATGAGTAAATCTAGGGAAAATTGGGGAAAAATGAGAGTTTATTTCATAACTATAGCAACACAGGTCACTACGAAAACTGATACTCAGAACGATGCTAATGTTACAGACGGATATTTACTTGAATTTCTTGAAATTTTTTTACAATGCACCTGTAAGATAAAACGTCGTATATCACACGTGAGCGAAATGCCATTTTAAAGCTCGTGAAAAAAATTGTCACTAGTATATAATGGTGCATTTCTATGACCTATAATGTAATACACTATCATCTTACAGGTGCAGTTTTTTAAGTACATTATACCATTGTTTTCGGTGAGAGAAAACCAAATTTCTCTCACAAGAGTGTTAAAGCTGTCATTTCTACTCACGAGTGAGTAAATCTGGGGAAAATTTGGAAAAACAATGAGACTGTTTATTTCATAACTATAGCAACACAGGTCATTACGAAAACTGATACTTAGCAGTATGCTAATGTTACAGACGGACATTTACTTAAATTTCTTGGATTTTTTTACATTGCACCTGTAAGATAAAACGTCGTATATCACACGTGAGCGAAATGCCATTATAAAGCTCGTGAAAAAAATTGTCACTAGTATACAATGGTGCATTTCTATGACTTATAATGTAATACACTATCATCTTACAGGTGCAGTTTTTTAGGTACATTATATCGTTGTTTTCGGTGAGAGAAAACCAAATTTCTCTCACAAGAGAGATAAAGCAGTCATTTCTACTCACGAGTGAGTAAATCTGGGGAAAATTGGGGAAAACAATGAGACTGTTTATTTCATAACTATAGCAACACAGATCACTACGAAAACTGATACATAAAACTATACTAATGTTACTGGCGGATATTTAATTGGATTTCTTAGATTTTTTTTACAATGTACCTGTAAGATAAAATGTCGTATATCACACGTGAGAAGTGTTAAAATTCTCACTCGCATATAATGATGCATTTCTATCACTAATAATATAACATACTATTCTAAAACACATAGTGAAATAAAATTTGCGTATGATTTAGCCGAATTTTTGATAACTGACAATATTTGGACATCTTCTAATATTCTTTTCTTGGCTCTAATACAAAACATGCAGGGCCTTCATCTGCAGTTGCGCCACCGCTCTGGGATCCGATCATTAATCATTGCAACAGTTTATTTTGTGTTTTATAATTGCGTTGACCAACACGGTGCAATTACTGCGTTTAGTGCATTTTCTGCAAAAATCATGACACAGTTAACGCGCGCGCGGACAATCGGCGATTCGACGCGGGTCATTTTTCCGACTTTCTTTTCCTTTGATAATGACAGTTATGTAAATGATGCCTTTTTTTTCAATTTGCAGTTTCATGCACGCGGACAAGAGCAAACCGTTTAAAAAGCGAGTTGAAAAAGCGATTCGCCGGTATCGTGAATATCGAAAGTTTCTCAATGATATTGAGAAATGTTTGTCTAACATGGATCTGTAATTGTGGACGGATCGTGCACTGTCTGCAATGATATGTTGTTTGCAAACAACGAGATGAGTCCGGCTCGATCCGAGGATACTTTTTTTAATTGGAAAAATTATAGAGGCTTTGCAGGAAAAGTCAAGGCACCGCTCCACCGGGGCTTAGGCCGGTCTAACGGTTCTAATTAGAACATTTCAAAAGCTGAAAAATTTGTAATTGCAATTGTTTTTGTAAACCATGATACGCTAATTATTGTGTGTTTGATAGCTTTGGAAAATTACATGGTTGTATGGCTTTAATAGGCATTAAATTACAATTTTCTTCAAAATGAAAGTCTAATATTACTCACTATAAATGACCTATTTTCGACTCGGCTCAAATTGTTCTTGGATATAATTTAATGACGCAAAACAGTCGCCTGACACGCATTTTTCAGGACACTGAAATATTGCCATTAATTTTTTAACCATTTTTGTCTTCAAAAGTGTAGAACAACCCAACATTTAAGCTTACGTTTTGCAGTTCCATTTTTGCATATTGCATGTTTGGTTCTGTATTTTTAAAGGTGGCGAAGCTTAAGCAGGGGAGCGTGTTTGCAAATTCCTGATTAAAATATAGATTGATCTCGTGCATGTGCATACAAACCGTATTTCATAACGAGTCCGAGTGCCTATCACAGAAATATCAATTTATGCTAACAACATACTCATTTTCATAGCCTAGCTACTTACAGATGGTGCAATACCCCGTACTCCGTCATTTGCGATTTTCTGTCTGCCACTAATTTCGCAAATTCAAGCAAAAAAGCCATCGTTGCGCACTCTAATGCTCGTCTCACGAGAGACAATCAATGCCAGAAAGTAATGAGATTTTAATTTGCAATGTCAATCCTTTATGGATAATTGAAGTTGATTAAAAAGTAAATAATTAAGTGAATCGGAATATGGCTTCCAGTGACTTTATTATTACAGCGTTGCGACACGAATGCTTGTAGTGAAGGGCAAGAGGCCACCCTGTAACCGTGACACCAAAAGGCCTATTTTCCGAAATTCGATTCGCCCACGCTGTTATTTATGTTCGGTGTGATTATCGCGTCCCAACGAAAGATGGAATCGCATTTTTGGAGGTGTTGGGCAATGTGTTTTTAGTGGTGAAACGTGTAATTAACGCGCGATAATTTATGTGATTACATGCAGGAACAGTCTCAAGCCCCCACAGTGATAAGAATGGACTAGATACAGACTTTCATCGCCAG